>NC_071506.1:265529396-266134865 GCF_027887155.1 Malaclemys terrapin pileata
TAATTCCCTTCCCTGGGTAGCTTTGAGAGACCTTCACCAATTCCCTGGTGAATACAGATCCAAACCCCTTGGATCTTAAAACAAGGAGAAATTAACCATCCCCCTCCTTTCTCCCACCAACTCCTGGTGGATCACGATCCAACCCCCTTGGATCTAAAAACAAGGAAAAATCAATCAGGTTCTTAAAAAGAAGGCTTTTAATTAAAGAAAAAGATAAAAATCCTCTCTGTAAAATCAGGATGGAAAATAACTTTACAGGGTAATCAAATTTAAAGAGCTCAGAGGACCCCCCTCTAGCCTTAGGTTCAAAGTACAGCAAACAGAGATAAACATTCTAGCAAAAGGTACATTTACAAGTTGAGGAAACAAAGATAAACTAACACGCCTTGCCTGGCTGTTTACTTACAAGTTTGAAATATGAGAGACTTGTTCAGAAAGATTTGGAGAACCTGGATTGATGTCTGGTCCCTCTCAGTCCCAAGAGCGAACAACCTCCCAAACAAAGAGCACAAACAAAAGCCTTTCCCCCCCCCCCCAAGATTTGAAAGTATCTTGTCCCCTTATTGGTCCTTTGGGTCAGGTGTCAGCCAGGTTACCTGAGCTTCTTAACCCTTTACAGGTAAAAGGATTTTGGAGTCTTTGGCCAGGAGGGATTTTATAGTGCTGTACACAGGAGAGCTGTTACCCTTCCCTTTATAGTTATGACATGCCCCCCAAATCACAGATAGTGTTGGACAGCCGGTTCCACACTGGCTGTGATTTCTTCCTGGAGCTCTAGGAGAAAACAGAGTTAATAAGACACATGCACCTTTAGACATACTACTAATTACATAAAAACTAACGATATGTTCCACATTCCAAGAACAATTTTTAACCAGTTGATTCTGGGAAGCTTTCCTGAGAGAGTGCATCAGCCACTTTGTTAGAAGCCCCGGAAATGTGTTGTATTTCAAAAATCAAATCTTGGAGAGCCAAACTCCACCAAAGAAGTTTTTTGTTATTCCCCTTGGCGGTATGAAGCCACTGTAGCGCAGCATGGTCTGTTTGTAGTTGGAAACGCCATCCCCAAACATATGGGCGTAGCTTTTCCAGCGTGTACACAATGGCGTAGCATTCCTTTTCGCTGATTGACCAGTGGCTTTCCCTCTCAGACAGTTTCTTGCTGAGAAACACGACAGGATGGAATTCTTGATCCGGTCCTTCCTGCATTAAAACTGCTCCTACACCCCGCTCGGACGCATCTGTGGTTACTAGGAACGGTTTGTCAAAGTCTGGGGCCCTTAGCACAGGGTCAGACATGAGTGTCGCCTTAAGCTGGTGAAAGGCCTTTTGACACTTATCAGTCCACTGAACTGCATTTGGCTGTTTCTTTCTGGTTAGGTCTGTCAGGGGGGTGGCGATTTGCCTGTAGTGTGGTACAAATTGCCTATAATATCCGGCCAAGCCTAAGAAGGATTGGACCTGTTTCTTTGACTTTGGAACGGCCACTTTTGGATAGCATCCACTTTGGCCTGTAGGGGATTTATAGTTCCTTGACCCATCTGGTGCCCCAGGTAAGTCACTCTGTTTTGGCCTATTTGACACTTTTTAGCTTTAACAGTTAGTCCTGCCTGCCGGATGCGCTCGAAGACTTTTTCCAGGTGGTCCAGGTGTTTTGTCCATGAATCAGAAAAAATGGCCACATCATCGAGGTAGGCAACTGCAGATTCTCCCAATCCCGCTAGGAGACCATCTACAAGTCTTTGGAAGGTGGCGGGTGCATTTCGCAACCCGAAAGGGAGTACATTGAATTCATACACCCCTGCCTGGTTGACGAAGGCTGACCTTTCCTTAGCGGGTTCATCTAGTGGTACTTGCCAGTATCCTTTGGTTAAGTCTAAAGTAGAGATGAATTGGGCATGTCCAATTTCTCCAATAGCTCATCTGTGCGTGGCATTGGATAGTTGTCAGGACGAGTTACAGCATTTAGCTTACGGTAGTCCACGCAAAAGCGTATTTCCCCATCTGGATTGGGAACTAGAACCACTGGAGATGCCCATGCACTATTAGAGGGGCGGATTATACCCATCTGTAGCATGTCCTGGATCTCCCTTTGTATAGCAGTTTGGGCATGAGGTGACTCCCGGTAGGGTGGGGTTCTAATTGGGTGAGCATTACCTGTGTCAATGGAGTGGTATGCCCGTTCGGTCCGTCCTGGAGTGGCTGAGAAAATTGGTGCAAAGCTTGTGCACACCTCCTTGATCTGCTGTCGCTGCAGACATCCAAGGGTCGCGGAGAGGTTCACCTCTTCCACGCCACCATCCCTTTTTCCTTCGTAGTAGACACCTTCAGGCCACTCCGCGTCATCTGTTTCCTGGGCTGTAAACTGGCAAACGTTTAATTCTCTGGAATAAAAAGGCTTAAGAGAATTAACATGGTATACCTTAGGCTTTATGTTGGAGATGGGGGAGGCTATGAGATAGTTAACAGCTCCTCGGTGCTCCTGGACCGTGAATGGTCCTTCCCACGACGCTTCCATTTTATGGGCCTGGAGCGCTTTTACGACCATGACTTGGTCTCCTACTTTGAAGGACCGTTCTCTGGAATGTTTATCATACCAGGCCTTTTGCTCTTCCTGAGCATCCTTTAGATTTTCTTTAGCAAGGGCTAAAGAGTGTCGGAGGGTGCTTTGTAGGTTGCTTACAAAGTCTAGAACGTTAGTTCCTGGAGAAGGCGTAAACCCCTCCCATTGCTGCTTCACCAACTGTAATGGCCCCTTAACCTCGTGGCCATACACAAGTTCAAATGGTGAAAACCCTAAACTGGGATGTGGTACAGCCCTGTAGGCAAAAAGCAACTGCTGCAACACTAGGTCCCAATCATTGGAGTGTTAATTTACGAATTTACATATCATGGCCCCCAAAGTTCCATTAAACCTCTCCACCAGGCCATTGGTTTGATGGTGGTAAGGGGTGGCAACCAAGTGATTCACCCCATGAACTTCCCACAGGTTTTCCATGGTCCCTGCCAGGAAATTAGTTCCCGAATCTGTAAGGATGTTGGAGGGCCACCCTACCCTGGCAAAAACATCTGCTAATGCCTGGTACACACTTTTAGCCCTGGTGTTGCTTAAGGGCACTGCTTCCGGCCATCGGGTAGCAAAATCCATGAAAGTCAGTATGTACTGCTTTCCTCTGGGGGTCTTCTTTGGGAAAGGACCCAGAATATCTACAGCTACTCGCTGAAATGAGACTTCAATTATGGGTAGTGGTTGGAGAGGGGCTTTAACCTGGTCTTGGGGCTTTCTCGTTGGCACACCTCACAAGACCGGACATAATTAGCAACATCCTTGCCCATTCCCTCCCAGTGGAAGGACTTCCCCAACCGGTCTTTGGTTCTGTTCACCCCAGAATGGCCACTGGGATGATCATGGGCTAAGCTCAAGAGCTTTACCCAATACTTAGTGGGAACTACCAACTGTCTTTGAGGATGCCAGTCTTCCTGGTGCCCACCAGAAAGAGTCTCCTTGTATAAAAGTCCTTGTTCTACAACAAACCGGGATCAGTTAGAAGAGCTGAGAGGCGGTGGGGTGCTCCGTGCCGCCGCCCAAGCTTTCTGAAGGCTGTCATCTGCTTCCTGCTCGGCCTGGAATTGTTCCCTTGATGCTGGAGACATCAGTTCCTCCTTGGACTGTGGACTTGGGCTTGGTCCCTCTGGAAGCGATGCAGGTTCTGGGGCTGTTTCCATTGACTGTGAACCGCTGTCCGCTGGTGCACTATGTGGTATTTCAGGCTCTGGCTGAGCCTCTTGCGTAGGGTTATCTGCTGCTTCTGCCAGTTCAGGAGTGGTAGACGGGTTTGCAAGCGCTGGACTCAGTGCTGGCAATGGGTCTGTTGCTGGTCGCATTGCCAGTTCCGGTTCTGGGACTGGCTTTGGCTGGGTCTCTGGGATTGGATCCACTACGGCTGTTGCAGTCGTTGGCAGGGGATCCAGTTCCACCACCTTTGTTTGGGTCTCTGGTAACACAGATGAGGCCCTGGGGGATGGCTCAGGAACAGGGATGGGGGTGAAAGCTTGCTTAGCCTGGCTGCGGGTGACTATTCCCACTCTCTTGGGTAGCT
The DNA here is from genome assembly GCF_027887155.1 of Malaclemys terrapin pileata. NCBI lineage: Eukaryota > Metazoa > Chordata > Testudines > Emydidae > Malaclemys > Malaclemys terrapin. Next base: position 265,533,497 of record NC_071506.1, read on the forward strand.
TCACATGGTTGGCCAAGTCTTCCCCCAGCAGCAGGGGGATGGGATAATTGTCATAGACTGCAAAAGTCCACATTCCTGACCAGCCCTTGTACTGGACATGCAACTTGGCTGTAGGCAAGGTTACAGACTGTGACACAAAGGGTTGAATTGTCACTGGAGCCTCCGGGTTGATGAGTTTGGGGTCCACTAGGGATTGGTGGATAGTTGACACTTGTGCCCCAGTGTCTCTCCAAGCGATAACCTTCTTTCTGCCCACTCTCAAGGTTTCCCTTCGCTCCGAGGGTATGAGAGAGGCATCTGGGTTTGGGGATCTTTGGTGTGATTGGGGTGTAATGAACTGTAATCGGTTGGGGTTCTTGGGGCAGTGAGCCTTTATATGTCCCAGTTCATTACATTTAAAACATCGCCCTGCTAAGGTATCACCGGGGCGATGTTGGTTGGTGGAGACTGGTGTGGTGGGGTGAGAAGGTGTCTGGGGTTTCCCTTGGGATGTGGGTGGGGCCTTGGGTTGTCCCCGGTGGTAAGGTTTGGTTTCGGGTTGCCCCTTCTGATATTCGCTCCAACTGCTACTAGTTTTTTTCTTTTCTGCCACCTCCACCCATTTGGCTCCAATCTTCCCCGCCTTGGTTACAGTTTTGGGCTTCCCATCTAGGCTGTACCTTTCTATTTCCTCAGGAACACCCTCTAAAAACTGCTCCATTTGCATTAGGAAGGGCAACTCTTCCGTAGATTTAACATTTGCTCCTGATATCCAGGCATCCCAATTTTTCCCAATGTGGTAGGCATGTCGGGTAAATGACACATCGGGTTTCAACCTTAGGGCTCTGAACCACCGGCGGGCATGCTCAGGCGTTAGCCCCATTCTGATTCTGGCCTTGTTTTTAAAAAGTTCATAACTGTTCATGTGTTCCTTAGGCATTTCAGCCGCCACCTCTGCTAAGGGTTCACTGAGCTGTGGCCTCAGCTCTACCATGTACTGGTCTGTAGTGATGCTGTATCCAAGGCAGGCCCTTTCAAAATTTTCTAAGAAGGCCTCAGTATCATCGCCTGCCTTGTAGGTGGGGAATTTTCTGGGATGGGAAGTGGTACCTGGAGAGGGGTTGTTAGGATTGGCTGTTGTATCCGGCCAAGCCCATGCTAATTCCAGTTCATGCTTCATCTCTTTTTCTCTCCACTCCATAGCTCTCTTGTGGGCCTCCTCTTTGGCTTTTTCTTCTCTTTCACTCTGCTCTTTCTCGAGTTTTTTTAATTGAAGCAGTCTCTGATGTTTTTTTTCATTTTCTTCTGCTTCTAGTCTGGTCAGTTCTATTTTGTTAGCTACTTCTTTGGTAGTCATTTTCCTGTTTTCTTGTGCTGGGCCACACCCCTCTGCAGTTGACTGAAACTGGGATGCACTCAGCTCAGGCTGCTGCTGAGGTAACAGAGACTTTCTAACTGGCTATCCCCGAGTAGAAAGAAAAAAAACAATTCAGCTTGTAAATTCCTTTTACCAGTTGTTTGCTCACTGATTGAACCCTTCTTTTAACAAAGACCCCTGTTAAAAAAAACGTAACACCTCTGCCTTCAGGCAAGGAGTGATAACATATGCATCTACCTTCAGCTCTGCTTTCCAAGCAGCTAGAAAGGAGAAAAAAAAATCTTACTGGCTTTTGGTTTAAAATGATCCCACCGCTCTGCCACCATGTCAAGGCTGCTTCCCCACTTTGAACTTTAGGGTACAAATGTGGAGGCCTGCATGAAAACTTCTAAGCTTAACTACCAGCTTAGATCTGGTCTGCTGCCACCATCCCAAAGCTAATTCCCTTCCCTGGGTAGCCTTGAGAGACCTTCACCAATTCCCTGGTGAATACAGATCCAAACCCCTTGGATCTTAAAACAAAGAGAAATTAACCATCCCCCTCCTTTCTCCCACCAACTCCTGGTGGATCAAGATCCAAACCCCTTGGATCTTAAAACAAGGAGAAATTAACCATCCCCCCTCCTTGCTCCCACCAACTCCTGGTGGATCAAGATCCAAACCCCTTGGATCTTAAAACAAGGAGAAATTAACCATCCCCCCTCCTTGCTCCCACCAACTCCTGGTGGATCAAGATCCAACCCCCTTGGATCTAAAAACAAGGAAAAATCAATCAGGTTCTTAAAAAGAAGGCTTTTAATTAAAGAAAAAGGTAAAAATCCTCTCCGTAAAATCAGGATGGAAAATAACTTTACAGGGTAATCAAACTTAAAGAGCTCAGAGGACCCCCCTCTAGCCTTAGGTTCAAAGTACAGCAAACAGAGATAAACACTCTAGCAAAAGATACATTTACAAGTTGAGGAAACAAAGATAAACTAACACACCTTGCCTAGCTGTTTACTTACAAGTTTGAAATAAGAGAGACTTGTTCAGAAAGATTTGGAGAACCTGGATTGATGTCTGGTCCCTCTCAGTCCCAAGAGCGAACAACCTCCCAAACAAAGAGCACAAACAAAAGCCTCCCCTCAACCCCCCAAGATTTGAAAGTATCTTGTCCCCTTATTGGTCCTTTGGGTCAGGTGTCAGCCAGGTTACCTGAGCTTCTTAACCCTTTACAGGTAAAAGGATTTTGGAGTCTCTGGCCAGGAGAGATTTTATAGTACTGTACACACGTACACAGGAGAGCTGTTACCCTTCCCTTTATAGTTATGACAACATCAAATTTGCATAAAGGAAGTCATATCTCTTTCCTCTTCCAGCATCACATGATTTAAATAGGAAACAGATCCAGGTGGTTGTGATACTTGAGGAACAGCAGTAAATGGGTTTTGCTGGTGTTCCTCTAGATCAATAAACTTTGCTGGGAAAGTTAATGTTGAAGTGACCATGATGAATTTGGTCACAGAGACCCCCTTGGAACTGTCACCTGACATGCTGGAATTACCTCTGAGCCCGTTTTCCCTGCCAGCTTGGGATTCCAGAGCTCTGCCTTGTTGAGCCAGACACACTAGCCTGCTGCAACACAGACCCAGATCTGGTCTGCACCCCCAAAGCTGCAGACTTTAACTAAAAACTGCTTAGCAGGTTACTTGTCTTCAGCACCCAGACACCCAGTTCCCAATGGGATCCAAACCCCAAATAAATCCATTTTGCTCTGTATAAAGCGTATACAGGGTAAACTCATAAATTATCCGCTCTCTATAACACTGATAGAAAGATATGCACACCTGTTTGCTCCCCCAGGTATTAATCACTTATTCTGGGTTAATTAATAAACGAAAGTGATTTTATTAAGTATAAAAAGTAGGATTTAAGTGATTTCAAGTAATAACAGACAGAACAAAGGAAGTTACCAAGCAAAATAAAACAAAACACGCAAGTCTAAGCCTAATACATTAAAAAACTGTTTACAAGTAAATCTCACCCTCAGAGATGTTCCAATAAGTTTCTTTCACAGACTAGACTCCTTCCTAGTCTGGGCCCAATCCTTTCCCCTGGTACAGTCCTTGTTGGTTCCAGCAGGCACCTTAGATGAAAAGCAGGGGCTTTCTCATGACTCACAGCCCCCTTTGTTCTCTTCCATCCCCTTTTATAGCTTTGGCACAAGGCAGGAATCTTTTGTCTCTCTGGGTCCCCACCCCTCCTTCTAAATGGAAAAGTACCCGGTTTAAGATGGATTCCAGTATCAGGTGATATGGTCACATGTCCTGTGAGACCCCAGCCTTCATTCTTCAAGGGCTGGCCCACATGCACCCAGGAAGGTTTGCAAGTAAACAGACCATTTACAACCAATTGTTCTAATCAATGGGAGCCATCAAGATTCTAAACCACCATCAATGGCCCACACTTTGCATAATTACAATAGGACCTCAGAGTTATACTTTATATTTCTAGCTTAGATACAAGTATGATACATACATACAAATGGGATGAACACACTCGGTAGATTATAAGCTTTGTAATGATACCTTACAAGAGACCTTTTGCATAAAGCATATTCCAGTTACATTATATTTACACTCATAAGCATATTTCCATAAAACATTATGGAGTGCAGCGTCACAGCGACATCGGTCAAAGAATAAGCCACAGAAAATAAGATTAATAAAATTCATTTTTGTTATGCTTGAAAAGCTATTCATTAGTGTAGCGGTCGGTAGTAGTCATTCCCTGTCAGGCTTGAAGGGAGGCCGCTCTGCCTTCCTGCATCAGGCAGCAAAACCACCATTAGTTGGTCTTTGGCCTCACCTCCTGGCTGTGGCAGACAGTAAACACAGTCAGGGCTCTGACCCTCTGAGCAATGAGCTGTATTTAGCCCAGCCTAGCTAGAGCCGACACAAGGCACAGGCCTTCAGGCCTAGATGAGTCGGCCACTGCCCCAGGGGTGGGGATGGTGGCAAGAGGGGTGGAGGGACCCGGGCCCACCCTATTCAACCGGGTCACTGCCCAGGGGCCTTGCAGTCATGGGGAATCCCACCAGTGGGTCGGTGGAGATCCTACCGAAATACACTGACTCTTATTGTGACAGTACAACTGGACTAATGTCCAGTTTCCCTGAAAAACAATGAGGAGTCTGGTGGCACTTTAAAGACTAACAGATTTATTTGGGCATAAGCTTTCGTGGGTAAAAAAAAACACTTCTTCAGATGCATGGAATGAAAATTACAGATGCAGGCGTAAATATACTGGCACATGAAGCGAAAGGAGTTACCTTACAAGTGGAGAACCAGTGTTGAGAAGACACAAGTTACAATAGTCTTTCACATCCTGACGCATCCCCAACCAGAAAAAGCTGGGCAAGACCCAAGCCAGGGTCTTTTCAGGTCCAAGAGTCCTGCTGCAGGGAAATCACAGGCCAGCTTCAGGATGGGACTTCGGTGGCATCAGGGCAGAACCAGCTGGGTCCGGGGCTCTTGAGTCTGGGGGTCTCAGTCTGTGCGATAGAGGTGGTCACTGGTCAGTTTAAAACAGGGCCACTCACTGGGGCTCTGTCACTTTCCTGTTGACACAGGCAAATTGCACATACACCCAGCTGACCAAGGGGTCTTCCATCTGGTCCCGACTGAAGTCAGCCCCTACACTGGTGGCTCCCTCATCAGTCGGCACAGGGGTTGGGGCCTCTCCATCCTGGCAGTCCTGGTCCGGTTCCAGGGCTGACAGATTGTCCAGGTCGCAGTCTTTGTGCAGCTCATCCTCAGTGTCAAGGGGGTTGCCCTCGAAGGCCATCGAAGCAGGGGATCCCAAGGCTCTTGGTGCACAGGACCTCTGTGTGGGACCAGGAACAAGCAGTCTTTGGCCTAGCCTCCTGGCTATGGCAGACAGCAAACACAGTCAGGTTTCTGACCCTCTGGGCATGGCACAGCAATGAGCAGCCTTTAGCCCAGCCTTCTGGCTAGGACAGACAGCCAGCACACAAGGCACAAGTGAGTAGGCCACTACGCCAGGAATTGGGATGGCAGCAAGGATATGGGGACACGGGCCCACCCTACACCACTGGGTCCCAGTCCAAGGCTCTAACAGTGGCGGGGGATCCAGCCACTTGGTCAGCGGGGATCCTACCACAACATGCTGACTCATATTGTGATAAACAAAGGGGCTAATATCTGGGCTACTTCCTACCACAGTCTATTGGCAGGGCTCTGTCATCTGAGAGTCTTCAGTCTCCTCTGGGTAAACTGCAGATGGCAGACCCAGCAGTTCCTCTCCGCCCTCAGTCTCTGGGGTCAGGCACTACACAGCTCAGTAGTGGGGCTGGAGTCCTGCAGCAGGCTAGAGGCTTTTATATCTCATGTCAAGTGGACTGCTGTTTTTCCCACTTATGGTAATACCATTCTTCTTTCTATGACATAGGAGGCACATACTGGAGGCTCATGTCACTTGTTTAGTGATATAATTGTTGTCACTCCAGCTGATTTGTATAGAAGTGCTGGGATTTGTTTATAGTTTTGTAAGACACATAAGCTTTAGCATGAAATGAATAAAGTCACAGGCTGTATCGGTGCTTGCTACTGTTTGGGAAATCTTTTTCCCCCACACAAAGATGGATAATTAAAGGGCTAGAAAGGAAAAAGTTAATCTCCTCTACATTTTTGAGTGGGGCCCTCAGAAGTAGACAGTAAGTTCTAAACAACCCTACTGCAATGTCATCACCATCAGAACTGCTGGACATCTTGCTAGTGACAAGAATCATGACAGCTGCCACACATTGGAGGGATCAGCCCACTCCCATCATGACTAAAGGGTTTCACAAAATCAGGGAGGTATTGACAGTGGAGAATCTAACCTAATAAATAGGCCAATAACTCCCTAGTGACATTATTTAAGATTAATTGTAGAATACTCAAGAGCATGTCTGGCTCTGTTTAGACAAGAGTTTACAATGTAGGAGTGTACAAAGATGGTGTGATCTAAAGAATGACAACGCAGTAGGGAAGAAGCAAATATCAATGCAGCACAAGCCATTTAAAAAATATTGAACTCTTTTGCTTTTATTGTTCGTTTTTTTTTACCCATTAAAAACTTGCCCATTCTATTCTTTGACTCACTTTTAGGTAGCTCTTTAACTCTTGCCTTTTTTCCTGTGTTCTCGTATTTCCACTTCCTTTTGAAGTTGGCATAATTAGCCTATTTAACTTGCCATGGGATATCATGGAGTCCAGGAGTTGAGCAGCAGGATTAGCAACCATTATGAACTCTCTGCATGTGTCTTTATCAAGCGGCAAACTCAGTGGTGAACATGCAGCTTATTTGCCTGTTCTGTTGAACTTTTACTCCATGTTGGGCTGGAATTCCCAAGGGGTAGTAGTACAGGGCTAACAATAGAGGGTCAATAAATCTGGGTTGTTCTTTATTCAAATAGAAGCACTGCAGACAAAAGGCTGGTTGCTACCCAGGAGATCTGGTTTGTCAGGGGAGAGGTTGCTTAACAACAAAGTCACTGGGTAAGGGTCTGTCTCCTGTTGAGGCTGACCAGGGAGTCATTTGACAAAGGGGACTGGAGATTATAAAAGAAAGGCCCTCTTGGAAGTGATGGGAAAAGAGAGAGAAAGGGAGAAGAGACTAGAGATTCCATACTCTGGATGAGAAGCCATGTTCAGGAGGGCAGGGGAAAGAGGAAGGATCATGGACTCTTTGAGGTCTCTGGTCTATGCACAAAGCACTCACCAGGGTGGTCAGGAAGCTATGGCAGGGAAATGTGTATAGGTGTGTTTATGACTTTTTATAGATCTGTGTATTTCTTGTGCTACCTAAGTGAGCAATAATGGTGTTTTAGAATCCTGTGCAAAGTGTGTGTGGGCTGGCTTTTACTGACACTTACTCCTAAAGAAGTAAACTGTAAACCAGAAGGCCATACCTTCAGTGGGCTTCTAGGGAACATGCAAGACCTGTTAGGGAGGTCTTTGGGAAAATGGCACTGGTTTCAAGCCAAGACAGCTGAACTTTGGGAGGTTCCAACTGCCTCAAGAGGTGTCAGATACGAGGTCTACACCTGGAGGCCAATCCCTAAAGGCCCAAAGCCAGGACATTGCCTAAACTCTACCCAGCCCAAACAAGCTAAGAGCACATGGGATTCAGTGTTTGGATCTCTTCATTACAGTCTGGCGAGCATCCAGCAGGGGAAGCTCGACCAGAGCTGTGACAGCGGGTTATTCCATTATGGGGACCATTACCTGGTGCCATTCTCTGAAGCACATGGTATTGGTTTCTGTTGGTGTCAGGTTATTGCACTAGATGGGTTACTGGTCTCATCCAATAGAGCAATTGCTGTGTAATGTTCCTTTGTTCCTCACCAAATAATTCACTTCCCTGATGTTTCAGGAGCCATGTCTTGGATAGCGATGGAAAGGGAATGAGGAGGTGTTTGGGTTCCATTGGTACTGATTACCATGATACTATTCCTTTTCTATTATCATTTCTCAAGCACTAATCTCACCTCCATCTACTTTTGCTTCACAAGCTGCTGCGATGGGTCCCAAATAGAGTTTGACATGTGTCAATACATCTTGGGCTAATTTTCCCCACTGCTGTTTCATTGTCATTTTTTGTGTGTTAACTACCAGAAAGCCAATGAGTTTCTGAAACCCAGCAAAAAGAAGAAGTTAGGTAGAATTGTCAAAATGAGTGCCATTCTCTTCCTTTCACAAAGGACATTGGGTTTGAGATTCCCTGATGCAGGAAGGGTTCAGGGATGGCTGGTCCCATACACTACTCTTTATTGCATGCAAGCAATGTGCAAAGAGCTATTTACAAATGTTTGAGAGGCTAGTGTAAGCAATGCAGCTGGGAAAAGAAGACTGATAATGGTTTTTATCAAGTGTGCAACATGTTGGAGCAGCAGCAGTATTTACAATGGATCATGCATGTCTTTTGCAGTTGTCTCTGGGAAAACACTTCAAAGTATTACATTCCTGAAAGAACAGCATGAAGTTGCAGGCAATAAATCCGGCTATTGTTTATACAACATGTAAATTTTAAGATTAGCACATAAAATTTACTCACAGCACATTGGATAATGGGACCTTTTGTTCTTGGCTTTATAGTTTGTTTGACAGCTCCAGATGAAAATAGAAGGTGAGGGACAGTCCCATGGAACTGAAGGTTTCAAAAGGACAAGGCCCCAATGCTCGCTCCCAAAGCCCTCGAGCATGAAGCTTTTCAAGCACAGATTTTGTAGAGCAAGGAAAAGAACGGTTCCAGTTTTGCAAGGTGCAGTATGCACTCCTCTCTGTGTGTGGCTGGCCCATACAGAGAGGAATGAAGACCATGGCCCCTCTGCATCCCTTCTGGGGCTTCTGCCTGTGCTACCCTCAAGCAGCCCTTGACCTCTATGTTCCCTCTTTTGTATCTTTGCAGAAGCGATTTTACACTTGAGAGCGCTATGGAGACTGAAATACAGCTGTGCAGGAACCAGATTTTTCACTTCAAATTTTTTTTGTATTCCAGAATACAGAATTCCAGATGGCCCCAAACACTGAAATTTCCCAAGACCAAAATTCCAGAAAAATTTTCTTTTGGGTTGATCAAACTGTTTCATTTCAGCAAAATCAAAACATTTTGTTCTGATTTTGACTTTTTAATTTTATTGTATAATATTAAACAACAACTGAAATGAAACGTCATTTCAAAACAGAAAGTTCTGTTCTAAAAAGGTCTAAACAGACCTTATCAAAACACTCTAAGTTTTTCTTTCAAACGAAATTTTGTCCAAGATGGACATTTTTCTAGGAAACATTTCATTTTTGAAAAATTGGTACTTTCTAATGGAAAAATGTTCCACTGCAAAATTTCCAAGAAGCTCTAGAGTGCACTGAGCTGCTACTTCAGATCAGTTTTAGAAGCTAAAGGTCAGAGGTCAAAATGTGTTCTAAAATCTACAGAATTACCAGAGAAGTCAACTGAATTACCATGACAGTGGTAACTCTACTGATAATACTAATAACTCTACTGATGTTAGTGGAGTTTTGGTGGCTTCACACTGGCATGAGAGCAGGATTTGGCCACTTTGAATAGACGTTTCAAATATGCAATCCTTCCACACACCGGCACTGGGACAGATCACAACCTAGCCCTCTGAATTGTCCATCCCCTTCTGTCTCCCTTCTAAGATTTACATTTGTTATAGTTCACTGTTTGTGTATGAAATAAATCAGATTAGTGCTCTGGACTAAACTTTTAATAGGTAAGCCGGGAATAGCAGGTGATACTTTATGTGCCAGTTCCTTGCTGTGCACCTAGAACTTCCTAACTAGCCCTTTTGCTTTAATGGGATTTCAGACCAAACTTTCACCCCCGCTCTCTATTCAGTAGCCATCTACAGGATGAATACTTACTGGCTGCTTAGTATTGCAGGTTGAAGGCATAATTGGCCACTGGGGAGAGTAATCAACAGGTAGCACTGCTTAATAAGCAAATATTTCTTTGTAGTACAGATGAGTGACAGCGCAGCTCTGTAAATAGCCATTATGAGTGAATGGGACTAAAATAAGTGGATAGTGCTGCATCAGGAATCACTGCATGCAAACATGCCTTCCTTCCACCCACTTGTCAACGTCCTCATTTTAAACAATAATTATCCATTTAGGGCTTGCTGGGGCTGCCTATATGAAGATCAGCTTTTCAAATTACTATATTTTTTACACCTTTTGTCTTAATCCTTGTGATAGGAGAAATCTGATGAATGCAACATAATCACAGCTTTTAGTCCTTAGGAGGCAAATCCTGCCTCTTCCACTGGATGCTGTCGGTGCTCAGCACTGCGGAAAATCAAGCGATTTATCAAGCCATCCAGCACTGGGAGTCTGCATAGGAAAGACTATCGGAGTTACCAGATCCCCATGCAGAATCAGGGGGAAGATCACTCTTCCAGCTATAAAAATAATGTTGATGCGATAAGATTCCTTCAAATAAGAACACAATTACTAGTGAAGTATAACAGAAACCCCCATTAAATGCTCCAAAGAATTCTTATTCAGGTGAGTAGTTTTTACTTATGCTCATAGAATCCTTCTTCAAATTCAAAGGGTCCAAAGGCATGAGGAAGAACTACCCACAGGAGGATGGGTTTTGTAGAATTGTAGTGTTACTTTTTCCTTCTTTTTATATTATCTTTCTTGCTGCATTTTAGAGTAGCAATAAATGTCATACTGCATTATACAAAGACTGTCATACTAATAGCTACCAAACCAAAGATAGGACCAGACTTTATGTTCAGAAGTGATCATTCTACAGTCCTCATTTTTACTATTACATTTAGAGGGCCAAATGTACACCCATCACTGAGACTTTATCCTGAATCTTTGCTATAGGAGCATTCGGCAACCACTGTGATGCGGTGTATAAACCCCACACTGGAGAAGCGGGTAAGGAGCAGTTCTCAGGTGACTCCAGCCTGCCACACCTACAGAGCCAGCTCAAGCTGGAGGGGGAGTTTCAAAAGGAACCAGACAGCTCGGAAGGGGAGATGGGCTGGACTGGAGCTGCAGAGCTGTGGTTGGTGAGGCCTTGGCTGACAGGCTAGGCAGAGTGAGATGGAAGAGATAACAAATGAAACCGAAGCCAGGTTAGACAATGAGGATAGGGAAAGCACTGAGGAAGACTGGATACAAACAAGGAAAGAGAAAAGGGTAGATTCTCTGGAACCAGAAGACGGGACAACGAAAAGGAAGGTGGGAAAGGGAAAGGGGGAAAGTTACATACTAGTAAAATCCCAAGGCCAGGACATAAAGATAGGAGATATCAATGCCCTGAGGATTGCAGGGTGTATTAAAATAGTGCTGGAGATATAGTAAGAGCTAAGGACTGGCAGAGACTTGTAGGGAAGCTCCTTAAGACAAACAAGGGGGGTAGTGTATGGTTTGCCAACTGAAATATCAGAAGAGGAAATAAAGCCCCGCCCATGCTCCACCTCCGGGCCCCTCCTGCTTCCCACCTGTGCTCTTCCCCCAGGGCTGGGCTGGGGTTAGGGGGGCTCACTCAGCACTCCGGGGCTGTGAGCACTGGGGACCGGGAAGCCCGCCCACCTGGCACTCCGGGGCTGGGGGCCGGGCAGCCCGCCTGCCCAGCGCTCTGGGGCTAGGGACGCTGGGAGCCACACTGCCCAGCACTGGGGGCCGTGCCGCCCACCTGGCACTCTGGAGCTGGGGCACTCAGGTGGCCCGGGGCTGGGGCAGGGAGGCTGGCAGCTGTGGTGAGGAGGCTCTGAGCTCTGGCGTGGGCGGGGCTCAGGCAAAAGGGGTGAGGCTGGGGGCTAGCCTCCACGAGCTGGCTGTTCACATGCCACCCGGGTCTGGCCTGTGCCAGCTGACTTGGGCTTGTGGGGCTCTGGCTGCGGGGCTGTTTCATTGCTGTGTAGACTTCTGGACTCAGGCTGGAGTCTGAGCTCTGGGACACTCACAGCTCACAGCCCAAGCAAAAAAGCACAAAAATGCATGAGAACCAAAGAATTCATTATAGTAACCTTCCTGGACATAGAAAAAGCATGCAGTGTGTTATGGAGAAAGGGACTACTTCATAAAGTGGCCTCCATGGGTATTATAGGAAAAATGTACTGCTGCATAAGGGAATTTTTAAGCAGAAGAACTATACAAGTCCAAATAAGGAAAGCCTTTTCCAGTGCATATTCAGTTGCAAATGGAACTCCACAGGGAGTGTAATTAGCCCAACCCTCATTAGCATCATGATAAATGATCTCCCTGTAGAAATGATTAGAGGAATAGGGATCACATTATTTGCTGATGTCTGTGCCATATGGACCAAAAGACAAAACCTTGAAAGCGCTGCCAAAAGACTCAGTGATGCACTTAAGAAAAATGCAGAATGGGGCGAGGAGTGGGGGGAGGGGAGCTTCAGATTCTTCACAGAAAAAATTAAGGGAATTATCTTCACAGCAAGGAAAATCCAAAAAGATGTAAAGTTGTATCTATATGACCAACACTGGAAAACCATTCCCCTGAGAGAGACATGGAATTATATAATGAAGTAAATAAAAGAGGATCAATAAATATACAAGATATAACAAATCAATATATTTGTGATAAGTGGGGACACTATGGCCAGAGCCTCAGTTGGCTCAAAAGAGGAAGGAACAGGAAACACGGGAACAGCTTTCTGCACGCCCGCACTCAAAAAAGCCGTAATAACTTTGTATCCGTCTTTACAGCTGAACTAACAAGGATTATGCTAGCACTAAATTGGGCTTTAGATGGCCATCCTGTCTGATTCCTTATCAGAGCTGCAGGCAATTTACAGTAGTAAGTCTGACAGGACGAATTATATGCTTAATAAAATATTACTGCTAACAACCAAACTGGTGCAATTGGATAGAACAATAGTAATAGCATGGATCCTGGCACATGTCGGGATAGCAGGCAATGAAATGGCAGACAAACAAGCAAAACATGCTATGAATCAGGAACAAGATGACCTAGGAATCCCCTTAAGCAAACTGGAATTTAAACACCTTGTGGCACAGGCTGCCCGGAGTAGCCCTCTCTGAAAGTGTCAAGGTCAGGGCAGGCTGCAAAAGGGAGAGCAGATAACCACCAGTTTTGGAAGTAACACTGAAGCTAAACTCACCAACCAGTCACAGATTGTGCTTCTGATCCCCACACAGGTTATCAAGAAGCTGAAAAAGAAATCACACAGCCCCCTTTATTGCATTCCAGTTCTCTGGCTCCCAATCAGCACCTAGGTCCAGTACAGTGAGAAGTTATTTGAAACTCCATTCACTTAACAACATTTTCTTCTGACCCTAAAAGGCCAGCCACATTACCAGGTCAATATTAGTTTGGATCTTACCCAAAATTTTATTAAAGCTAATGTTAAAAAAATATATATAATACATAGGTTGAGAAAAGAGTGTCTATACATCTGGGTATAGTGTTTAGATTATCCACAAATACAAAGTTTGTTTTTAAAGTAATAAGATACATAAGTGCATAATCAGCAATAACCCAAATTTAGGTGAATGAATTTAAGAATACAGTTTAGATATCTAGCATCCATGCATTCGGGTACATTACTCATGAAAAAAGTTATACAGAGAGTTGGTGGCGGAAAGCAAAATATATCAATGAGTGAAGAATGTCCTTCAGTAATTGAGAATTTTGGATAGATTGTCCATTCAGAGAGAAAAAAAACAGTCCCTCAGGAAAGTATTTGAGTTACTTTCCTGACTGCACTTCTCATCAGCACTCCAGCTCATCCCTCTTGGTATCGCCAATGTCCAGTGATGTGTTCCATGTAGATGTCCCTCGACCACCTGATGGCGTCCAACACCATGAGTTACCGCATCAGCCGAGCGTAGTGTTGACCGAATCCGCATTCTGTCAGCACTCGCTCGTTACTGGGGTCCCATTTGCCCAGGGCTCCGACGATCAGCACATGAGTTTGGACCTCGTAGCCCCCAGCTCTCAGGGTGTCGGCCAGAGGGTATTTCTCCAGCTTTCGAGATCGGACATCATGGAAAGCAGGGGTCCTGTTTTAGAAGGGCACTGTGACATCCACCATGATGATCTTTTTCTCGTCCTCATTGGTGATGACAATGTCTGTTCGCAGTTGGCTGTCGGCTCCAGGGATGGCAGAGTTCACGGCTACTTTCTCCACAGGTGGCGGGATGGCTCTGACCAGGCAATCTTGGATGGCATTGTGTTGCAGCTGCCAGACTCTAGAATGGGGCTTGCAGCTACACAAGATGTGGGGTAGTGTCTCATTGGCATAGCCGCACTTCCTGCATCACTTGTCTCGATTCCCATGGCGGACAGCTCCGTTCAGCGGGATGCAGTTGAGCCGGACCCAGTGGATGAACCTCCAGTCAGCAAATCGGGTGAAGCTGCCTCCGGAGAGGAAGTGGTTGCTGGCGTCCCACTTGCACGTCACCTCGAAGGCCTTGCCCTGGTCTGGCTTCTGTTTCAGGTTTTCCACGTATTGGCGGCGGATGGCATCCTTTAGGGTCCTCTCATGGTTCTGGCTCTTGGAGTGATGATGGTGATCTCCATGTCCTTCACCTGTGGCACCAGGACTCCCATCTCCTGGCATTCCTCGCACCACATCCAGCGGCAGCCAATACGTTACTCCAGTCATCGCGTAGCATTGTGGGCACGAGTCCAGAGCAAAGCAAAGTCTCCCCCATCTCTTCCAAATTTGCCTTCCAGTGAGCCACTCAGGTAGGTGGCAACATCTTCACTGGAGGGGGTCCTGGCGATTCGCTTCTTCATGGCATCCTGCAGAGCACTCTCCATGATGTCCCTCACTGTGGCATCCGGGCATGTCAGAAGGCGGAAGGCGTGAGTGATCACAGCAATGTCACACAGATCGCCCATTCAAGGGATGTTGGTGCCGCCCTGCCTGTGAGAGATTTACACCAGTTCATTGCTGACCCTCTGGGAAAGAAACATCCACTTCTTTACTAGCTGTCTGATGGTGTTGTCTGCCTTATTAAGAGGTACCTTCGCCACGGCAGATTCCCTCAGGACAAGTGAAATACAGGGGATTAGGAAGGTGTTCAAGGAGTTGATCTTCTGCCACGGTGCCAGTAGGGAGGAGTCGATCCTGGCCATATCTCGTAGGATCTCCACAATGGTATCCTCAGGTGTCTGCTGGACGCGGAAACCCATCAGTGTGCCAAGATGTTAGTATGCTTGCCCGTCCTCGAGGAAGATCATGGGTTCGCCCTGGATCTGAAACGGCGTCCCTTCTAATGCCATCAATATGCAGGGATGCACACTTTCTGGCATTGAAGCGGAGTCCCATCCAGGTGGCAGCCTGGCTGGTGATGTCAAGCATTTGTTGGAGACTCTCGGGGTTGTCTTCAATCAGGACCAGATCATCTGTGTAGGCCAGGATATTCACTCTGTTTTCATATAGATCAAAACAGCCTAGACTGCTGGAGATTGCTCGAATGAGCAGCTCCATGGCTAAGTTGAAAACGGTAGAGCTCTTACCCAAAATACTATACTGCCAACCAATCCTTTATATAACCCAAGGTCCTCAGGGGAAGAGCAAAGTGGCTCTATTTAGAATTCTAACAGAATTAAATAGATTAAATACTAATCTATTTCTAATTAACATGCACAAGGATGGATTATTCATAACATGTAAGGTCCAGGAAATGATAGATCATATCCTTTGGGATTGTAAAAGCTGTACCTGTGAAAGGAAGTGTTTCTATAGAAAACTCAGAGGCCTTAAAGTAACAACATTTTCCTTGCAACCTCTACAAGAATAGAAGGAAAATGGGACCCCATAAAAAAAGCTTTTCTGCAATTCTTTAAGAATACCAGGAAAACTGCAAGACTCTAAATCATGAAAAAGATACAAAGCACATTGCATGGCAGTCAGACTCAGGAAGCGAGGCTGCTACACCACCAAACTGAAGAAAAAGAAGGGGAGAGACAGTAGAGGAGGAGAGCCTTATCTTGAGAGCTCCTAAGTATGGGCACTGCAGAAGTCTTTACTGCAAGGGAGGGGCCTGCAAGCAGCAGCTACCCCATGCCCTAGATGAGGAGCCAGGGAAGAGACCCAGGTGAGAGGTAGCTGGGAGCGTTCTCTCTTGGGCTCAGAGCTGAAAGAATCCTGGGAGCCTGGCCTTGAGCTGGAAACCTAACTGGAGATGTGCTGATCAGGGACTGCAGCCTGCCTGAAACCCTGGATAGAGGGCGAGTGGGACTGACAGCCTCAGATGGTTGGAGTGAAACCCAGGAATTTGGGCCAGTTGGTAACTGCAGCTAGCCTGCAAAGAAAAAAGTTAGCAGCTGAGCCCAGGTGGGCTGACAATTAAATTGTTTTTGCTATTTTCTGTTGGACTTTCAGTGAAAGACTTTGAGGCCTTGTGGGGAAGCAAATGTTAGGAAGTCGCCCAGGGAGACAACCTTGAAGCACATCTGGGCATTTTGCTGTCACTGCTTTTCGTATGGCCCAGGTTCAGAGCCCAGTAGGGAGGGAGAGCCTGGGCTCCCCTAGCAACATCCCTTTTTATGGAAGGGACATAAGCCCCTTTTTCCCCCTTGGAAAGGAGGAAAGGATAGAGACATTGTAAGCCCTGAGTCATGGGCATACCTCCCACAGGGGCCTGTAGGTGGGCTGAAGACCCTTTCTTTTGTGGGAATATTTAACTGTATATATCTGGAAGGGGGTGAACTCAGCCGGTGATCCAGACAGAAGGCCAAGTACTACCTACTGAAAGTTGGACTGCCACACCACTGGCGTGATTGCTGGCGAGGAATACTAGGGACAGGGGAAAGCTGGGACCCAGTGGTCTACCCACTAAGAAGCACCAACAGCAAGCCCAGCCCCTGTCACAGACATACCGTATTTCTTATAGAGAATGCAAGGAAGCATCTCACTTTCCATTTGTGAATAAGTCTTTCAGACCACAGAATCCTGTTCCAAGATCCTGTTCTGTTTTCCCAGGATTTGCCTTCAGCGTTAAAATGGGCCACTTGCCATCAGCTCAGCACTGATTATGGTTTCCCAGTGACGTGTGTGCACTATAAGTTAAAACACTGAGAGGAGCTGGTTGACATTTTTTGTTCGAACTGGGCGTGGCGGGGGAATGCAGGCAGCTTAGGAAGCCTGGGAGGAGTTGAGTTGTATCCAGTCACCCAGAATTCCTTCTGGGGACCTCCAGAGAGCACGCACCTGCATAGGAGCTCTGCCACAGCATGCTTTCTGCTTGCACCTCGCTAGCTCTGCTGTCCAATGTGCGTGTAGGGTCAGGAGCAACATGGCCCCACCTCCTACCCATTTCACCCTGCCACCCATTGGGTAGCCAACACCCATGAGGGCACTAGCCAGTTGCAGTGACTATACTTCCCCCACAAACTTCTGGCTAGCCTCTGTGCAAGGGCACAAGTAAGAAAGACACTCCCTGCATTCTCCCACCCTTGTACGGGGCTAGCCAGATTCTGGCCCTATATTTATGCCTCGCATTGAATTACATTTCTCTATTGAGTTAACAGATTATACTATCTTGTCAAGAGTTGCCTAACTGGGTATCATTTCATTAAACAAACTGGCATTACTCTCTGCAGCAGGCAGGTGCATTCCCTTCCTCTGCTCTTGCAGCTATTCACTTACAGAAAGAAACGATTTCACTCCTGATTGGAGTGAAAGGCATGCAGGAGTGAAATCAGGAAGGCCAAATCTCACTTGGAGTTGCAGCTAGCAAGGGATGTTAAGAGTAACAAGAAGGGTTTCTGCAGGTATGTTAGCAACAAGAAGAAGGTCAGGGAAAGTGTGGGCCCTTTACTGAATGGAGGAGGCAACCTAGTGACAGAGGATGTGGAAAAAGCTAATGTACTCAATGCTTTTTTTGCCTCTGTCTTCACGAACAAGGTCAACTCCCAGACTACTGCACTGGGCAGCACAGTATGGGGAGGAGGTGATCAGCCCTCTGTGGAGAAAGAAGTGGTTCAGGACTATTTAGAAAAGCTAGACGAGCACAAGTCCATGGGGCCGGATGCACTGCATCCGAGGGTGCTAAAGGAGTTGGCGGATGTGATTGCAGAGCCATTGGCCATTATATTTGGAAACTCATGGCGATCAGGCAAGATGGATGACTGGAAAAAGGCTAATGTAGTGCCCATCTTTAAAAAAGGGAAGGAGGAGGATCCAGGGAACTACAGGCCAGTCAGCCTCACCTCAGTCCTGGAAAAATCATGGAGCAGGTCCTCAAGGAACCAATTTTGAAGCACTTAGAGGAGAGGAAAGTCATCAGGAACAGTCAGCATGGATTCACCAAGGGCAAGTCATGCCTGACTAACCTAATTGCTTTCTATGATCAGATAACTGGCTCTGTGGATGAGGGGAAAGCAGAGGACGTATTATTCCTTGACTTTAGCAAAGCTTTTGATACGGTCTCCCACAGTATTCTTGCCGGCAAGTTAAAGAAGTATGGGCTGGATGAATGGACTATAAGGTGGATAGAAAGCTGGCTAGATCGTCAGGCTCAACGGGTAGTGATCAATGGCTCCATGTCCAGTTGGCAGCCGGTATCAAGCAGAGTGCCCCAAGGGTCGATCCTGGGGCCAGTTTTGTTCAATAACTTCATTAATGATCTGGATGGCATGGATTGCACCCTCAGCAAGTTTACAGATGATGCTAAACTGGGAGGAGTGGTAGATATGCTGGAGGGTAGGGATAGGATACAGAGGGACCTAGACAAATTAGAGGATTGGCCCAAAAGAAATCTGATGAGGTTCAACAAGGACAAGTGCAGAGTCCTGTACTTAGGATGGAAGAATCCCACGCACTGCTACAGATTAGGGACCGAGTGGCTAGGCAGCAGATCTGCAGAAAAGGACCTAGGGGTTATGGTGGACAAGAAGCTGGATATGAGTCAACAGAGTGCACTTGTTGCCAAGAAGGCTAATGGCATTTTGGGCTGTATAAGTAGGAGCACTGCCAGCAGATCAAGGGACATGATCATTCCCCTCTATTCGGCATTGGTAAGGCCTCATCTGGAGTACTGTGTCCAGTTTTAGGCCACACACTACAAGAAGAATCTGGAAAAACCAGAAAGAGTCCAGTGGAGGGCAACAAAAATGATTAGGGGGCTGGAGCACGTGACTTATGAGGAGAGGCTGAGGGAACTGGGATTATTTAGTCTGCAGAAGAGAAGAATGAGGGAGGATTTGATAGCTGCTTTCAACTACCTGAAGGGGGGTTCAAAAGAGGATGGATCTAGACTGTTCTCAGTGGTATCAGATGATAGAACAAGGAGTAATGGTCTCAAGTTGCAGTGGGGGAGGTTTAGGTTGGATAAACTTTTTCACTAGGAGGGTGGTGAAGCACTGGAGTGGGTTACCTAGGGAGGTGGTGGAATCTCCTTCCTTAGAGGTTTTTGAGGCCCGGCTTGACAAAGCCCTGGCTGGGATGATTTAGTTGGGTATTAGGTCCTGCTTTGAGCAGGGGTTTGGACTAGATGACCTCCTGAGGTCCCTTCCAACCCTGATATTCTATGAATCTATAATACAGAATTCCCAACCTTTGATGACAAGTTGTAACATTCTTCACTCAAAGGGCCATTGAGTGAAGTGGAATTTATCTGTTTGCAGGTACAGTACTAAGCGTCTCTGAGAGCTCGTTGGGAGGCTCTGTGGTGTGTGCGGAACAGGGCGTTCCAGTAAGTGGCAATTTGGTGCCTTCAGGAATGATTCAGAACTGAAGGAGCCAACACCGCACAAATCTTCTTTAGATACTCTATCTATACCTATTTAGTTTTAATTTGGCTGCACCTCAAGTTAGAGAAAGTAATTAATTGAGATGAACCATCAGAAGTAGATCTTCTTGTGTTTTGAGATCATCTTCCTTCCACAAGAGCTTAGACACATCCACTCCACGACACATCCACACAACATGCTCCAGAATAAGTGCTGGGACTATAGGTACTGGAGGTGCTGCTGTACCCCCTGGCTTAAAGTGGTTTCCATCATATACAGGCTGTTCCAGGTCAGCTATATATATCCCAAACTAAGAGTTGTTAACTTTATGTAACCCTTCTGCCCATCTGAGTTGGCAGCAACAAGCGCCGGGTTCAGTATCTAGGGGTGCCGTTATAATAACACAATGCAAAACTGGCTCGAGCCCCCACCCAGTGACCTGGTACAATTACATACCAACCCCCTGGCGCCTCTAATCGGTAATACTTCCCTTCTTGCAAGCGCGGAGTCTGAATGTAGCAAAATCCTTTTAATAAAGGAGGGAAACAATGCAGCATTATGTTGGGGAAACACCACAAACGGGATTCATAACACAAACCATGAGCAAAAGACCCACCCCAAGTAAGTTTGGCAGTGTCCTTTTCCCCTCAGGATCTTAAGTCCAACAACCTAAAAGATCACCCCAAAGTCCCCAAAGTCCAACACCCCAAAAGTCTCTTGAGTCCAGCAACCAAAAAATCACCCAAAAGTCCAACAACCCAAAAGTCTCTGTCCCTGGTCAGTGCAGCCCCAGAGTTCAAAAGTTTATCTGCAGAGTTTTAACCCCCAGCCTGGGTGGAAGTGGGGGTGGGGAAAGGAGCACGCAGGGTATTAAGGGGCACCTTACATGGTCCGAGGCTGACTGCCCTGCCTCTCCGTGGGGTTCTGCTACAGCCTTCACCACAAGCCGCTCCACTCCACCAAATGTCCCATGAGCCGCTCCACAAACTGTTCCACTCTGCCCCACTCCGCCCCGCTTCACTCCACTCGCCATCCCATGGGCCACTCAAACCGTCCCACAAACTGCTCTGCTCAGCTCCACTCCACTCACCGTCCCACAAACTGCTCAGCTCTGCCAGCCGCTTAGCAATATATCTTCAGGCTCCCCCACTAGCTAACACAGCACTCACTGATTTTAGCTCTTTAGTGATTTCAGCTTGTAGTAGGGGAGCCCCACTGCTGGTACACCATTGGCCCAAAATGAATTCAACACAGCAGCCTCTAACTAAACTCTTAATGGAATAAAAAATAGCTCTGCTATTCAATGGTGGAGAGAGGAGGGAGTGCAATTGGTGGTTCAGGCCCTCAAAAGGCACCCATCCATCAGGTATAAATACCTGTCCCCAGCCTCTCTCAATTCACTGGCTTTTGGAACCCATGTCCCTTGTCTAGCGAGTGCTACTTATTTGATGGTGAGTCCCTCTGTCATAAAACAGTTCCACTGGCCTTGATTCACATAATCATGGTAACAACACTTTATTCTTCCTGCCCCAATAACAGAGAAACTGGGGCTCCTACAGCAGCCAAAGTGACCATTTTGGGCTGCTGTGTGTTCATGCTAGGCGCAGTGGGTGTGCCTATGCAAGCAAGATCAACCCTGAAATTCTTTTCCACAACTCGCCACAATTCACCACCAGATGTCAGAGTAGAGCTCATCCTGACTCTGCTTACATTTACATTAAGACTGTTAGGTTTTCCAACTTACTTAAAAGAAAAAACATCTGGGAAAGAAAGTTATTGTTCCAAAGCTTAAACACACAAGTTTGAAATTTCTCAGTTAGGCTCCATTTCAGCATGTGTCTAACTTTAACCATATGAATAGTCCCATTTTGTTCAGTTTGACTTCTCACATGTTTAAAGTAAGGCTTACAGGGTTTACAGTTTGGTTCAATGGCTCTCAGCACCCCCACTATACAAATTGTTCCAGCCGCCTTGTGCTCCAGTGTCACTAATGACAACCAATTCAGCAAGAAGTGATCAGCCCGATATCAAATTTTTCATTCCCTCTGCTATCCAGAGAGGATGTTTTCACTGAGGTCAAGGTGAGTTCAGCCAGGAAATGTGTATAGCAATCCCGCAGGAAGAGTAAGGTGCATAATTTATGGTGCATATCAGCACAGTGTCTCACAAACTTTAAAATGATCACTGCGTCAGCCAGCTCCACATCACTAAACAAATGCCAGCCCTCTGGCTTTGCACATAAGCCTTCTCTGTGACCTTCAGGGTTCAAAGTCACAGTCCTACTGTAGGTTCACTATACTATATTGAGAGGAAAAGAGAAAAATTCCCCATTTCTACCAGCAAACTGAATGTTACTCCTGGTCCCACTCGTCAGCCATTGAGAATATGATGATTGGTGCAGAAAGGAAAAGATGTATCTACTGTCCCAAAAAATACATTGTGAGGTTGGTAATTAAATCCCTGTCCTACCAACGAAGAGAAAACCAGCGATCATCTTCAGCAGCAGCTGCATCTTTGCACTGACAACATTGTACTTTACACTGCTTTACCATTATGGGCAGCAGTTTGGCTTTGAACAGTCCTCCTATCAATCATTTTGTGAAAATGATAGATATGTAACCCTTCTTTGTTGTCATTGGCTGATCCAATGGAGCACAGACATTAGCCACATCACGTAATACGCTATTAGAAGGCGCTCAGCTACTATGGTGATGAGGTTGGTATAAGAACCTGAATAGAATAGAATGTGGAATTTCCAGTTATATTTAAGTCCAGTCATGTAAGACTAGAAAATTTCAAAGTTGCCTTCAGTACTGAGGGTAGGAAATAAATCAGGATTAATCTGTAGTCAAATTGATTAAGCATCTAGCTCTTTTTCTTCAGTAGGAGTTGAGTATCAGCACTTCTCTTTAGCCACACCACAAATGTTTCTTGCTGTTTCGCTCATGAAGAAAAGTAGGACAGAAGAAAAACTGGCAGTACTAGTATTATTAGATTAATATGTATTTTTATTAGTATACTATTTAGCAATTCTATGTTACTAGTATTGGGCCAGTTCAGGATGTTTTTACTTTGCTTGTACTCAGTCCTTCCTGTGACAAAACTTCTATTGGCATCTATATATATGTTGCCAAAGTAAGGAGCGAGTGAAAATTGAGTAAGATCTTTGGGACCCACTGTTGTTATATTCATGCTAATAACAGGCACTCTTGAAGTTTTCATGTATAGGGTTGGCCCTGATGGGAGCACATCTCTTGCTTCTTCTTATCCTCCAGAACCTCTAACCACACCCCACACAAACACACCAGAAAAAGGGGAAAGAAAATAAAATCTGCCAAGTTACACCTTATTCTAGGCTCCCCTATTGATATTTTCAGGAGACAGACAGTTGTCATTTTATTTCCTGCAGTCTTGAGTCCATTTTGGCTACTACTTATCTTCATTTCTAAGGCCCTTTATGGCCTATTCCTGCCCCGTCTCTTATCAGCTCTTGACCTCTGTCTACTCTCTATCAACATGCAAACCTTAACTGCCCATTAGTCAAATTTTCCAACACACACCTTCATGCCCTTCATGCATTTGAAGAACTCCCTTGAAAAAAATCTGCAAAGCCCCACTACATTAGCCACCTTTAAATCTCTCCTCAAATCCCCCCTCGATGCCGTGATGCTACAAAACATTTGACAACGCTTAGGCAACTGGGCTCCTTATATGTTGTAAATTATTGTTTTGTTTTTGATGATCTGAGGCATTGTCAAGGTTCCTTCCCCACTCTGAACTTTAGGGTACAGAGGTGGGGACCTGCATGAAAACTTCTAAGCTTAACTACCAACTTAGATCTGGTTTTGCTGCCACCACTCCCAAGTGCTAACTCCCTTCCCTGGGTAGCCTTGAGAGACTCCTCTACCAATTCCCTGGTGAACACCAATCCAAAACCCCTTGGATCTTAAAACAAGGAGGAATTAATCATTCCCCGCCCCTTCCCTTTCCCCCCACCAATTCCTGGTGAGTCCAGATCCAATTCCCTTGGATCTTAAAACAAGGAAAAATAAATCAGGTTCTTAAAAAGAAGGCTTTTAATTAAAGAAAGAAAAGTAAAAATCACCTCTGTAAAATCAGGATGGAAAATAACTTTACAGGGTAATCAAATTCAAAGAGCCCAGAGGAACCCCCTCTAGCCTTAGGTTCAAAGTTACAGCAAACAGAGGTAAACCCTCTAGCAAAAGGAACATTTACAAGTTGAGAAAACAAAGATAAACCTAACACGCCTTGCCTGGCTGTTACTTACAAGTTTGAAATATGAGAGACTTGTTCAGAAGATTTGGAGAGCATGGATTGATGTCTGGTCCCTCTTAGTCCCAAGAGCGAACAACCCCCAAAACAAAGAGCACAAACAAAAGCCTTCCCCCCACCAAGATTTGAAAGTATCTTGTCCCCTTATTGGTCCTTTGGGTCAGGTGTCAGCCAGGTTACCTGAGCTTCTTAACCCTTTACAGGTAAAAGGATATTGGAGTCTCTGGCCAGGAGGGATTTTATAGTACTGTACACAGGAGGGCTGTTACCCTTCCCTTTATAGTTAGACAGGCAGCACAATTCTTTAGCAATGGGGGATGCTCTACTTTTGTAATTAAATTTATAAACCACTCTTCAAAGCTAAGGTTGACAATACATTATCTGAAGTGATTGGAACTTGTAATAATAATCCAATTGATTGAGGTCAAAAGAAGTGACTTAAAAGAAGGGCATAAGCAGCAACATGACAGCACAAATAAATAAATAATAGATGTGCACAGGGTAGCATTAGCACAAATCAGCAAGTATATAAATCGTAGCCTCCCATGCAGAAAAGTAATAGGAAGATTCGCTGTTACTTCTGGTTAGCAATAATAAATATTTGAACCCTAGTATTTTTAAAAATAGGGCTACCTAGTCCTTCACCATGGCTTCAGGTAGAATTTTTCATTTAAAATGTATCCCGGTGTGAACTATAAGAGGAACAAAACCTAGAGGAATACATAAGAGCAGGCATATGAAGAATGAGGTTATCTGGACTTTAACAAAAGACTAAGACGACTAGAAAATATGCAGGCTGTTCCAGGTCAGCTATATATATCCCAAACCAAAATATTTGTTAACTTTACATTAAGACTGTTAGCTTTTCCAGCTTACTTACAAGAAAAAACATCTGGGAAAGATGTTCCAAAGCTTAAACACACAAGTTTGAAATTTCTCAGTTAGGCCCCATTTCAGCAAGATACTTAAGCATGTGTCTAACTTTAACCATATGAATAGTCCCATTTTGTTCAATTTGACTTCTCACATGTTTGAAGTAAGGCTTATGCTTAAGTACCTTGCTGTACTGGGACCTGTAATATTACTGCCGCATTTGTGTCACCAGAACACTTATTGCTGTCCAGCTATGAATGGTGTGAGCTGTCCCTTCCCTCCTGCCCAGCGTCAAAAGGCTGCTGCTGGCCACATTCTGGTGTGAACCCTAGCAGAAATCTGGGGAGGGGGAACCTGTGACTCTGCATGCCTCCTGTGTTGCTTCATGAAGACGCGGTGCCAGGTACCAGGAGAGGTGGGTCCCACCCAGGGCTGTCCTTAGTACATAGCAGCGTAGGGCACCCGAAAATTTGGGGCACCCCTGGGTCTTAGTGTCCACCCATCTGACTTATCCTATCCCTGTTCTGTTCTGACCCTTCCTGCAGGCTCCCACAGCTCGCTGCTGCAGCCTGGTGAGTCTTCCTCTGGAGGGGATCTAGTAACTTAAAAGTGAAAAAGCCTTGGAGCCTGCCAGACCTATTAGCACAACAATGAAACTGTTAAAGAGCCATTCAAGTGGTAATGAAGCCATTTAACAGACATTT
This sequence comes from Malaclemys terrapin pileata, assembly GCF_027887155.1. NCBI lineage: Eukaryota > Metazoa > Chordata > Testudines > Emydidae > Malaclemys > Malaclemys terrapin. Next base: position 265,558,981 of record NC_071506.1, read on the forward strand.
GCCAGCCCCCAGGTATATACTGTCAGTTTCTGAATTTACTGACAACAACAGTTGTGCATCACTGTCATATTCACTCAGAACATGTTAGTCTACAGAACCTTAGTTTAAAATTTGCTTTAAAAATATTTCATTAGTGTGTTGCTGAAGATTATAAAATCACATCTCTAAAAAAATCCTTGCATAGATTTTTTAGATGCACAATCTGAGTATTCATCTTTAGCCTTAAATGCTTGGATCTTCAGACACAGTTTTTTAATAAATCCTTCAAAAGATCACCCTTATCTAAAATACACATTTTAATTTTAATTACTACAGTACAAAAAACTTGCTTCCAAAGCCTTCCTGTCCTTTCTGTCCATCCCTTTCTCCCTTCACCCCCCTGTTGAGGAGAGCCCTTAAAGGAACAACACTCTTTCCCTTACTTTACTTCTGACTATTTGATGAACTAGTTTTAAGAGAACCTTCCAGCAAAATCAGTACCTTAGTAAGATATAAAATCCTTTGAAATACCTAAAATCTTTGGAAATGTATTTTTTTAAAGTTGGTGACATTTCATAAACATGTCTATGGTTATGGAGATCACACAAAGTAAACTAGTGTTCCTTTTTCTAAAAGCAATGAATATTGTTATGAACACACTAAACCTCTGTGACTGATTAATTTAAAATAATGTCTTTGTTTCAATGAGTTAAATATGTAGTAATCTGGAATGATTACTTCATGAAGGCTTAAGAGTACATTTAAAATATAAAATCAGCTTAGAAATACTGATTAAGAAAATGTAAAACAGAGAAGAGCTGCATCATGTATTCCATAATATTTAATGTTGTATTCAGCAGGACAGCTGACTTGCCCTTACTACAAAGTTTTTGCAAATAAATCTCTGGCAAACTTCAGGGTATATCAAAATACCTGTGACTGACATTTTTTATTCACAAGTTTAGTGCTTTTAATTAGGTACCTTCTGCATGTCCACTCTTCACCATCTGGCATGCGGTAGAAAACATGCTCCATTTTCTTTTGAAAAAAAAAAAAACACTCAGCTGTAATTTCTTTCTAATGTCATTTGCTTCATTTGGGTTCAGGGATTTGGCTGGGAGAGGGTGAGCACGGAGGGGGAGGGAAGAGAGGAGGAAGACAATGGGGAGAGGGTGGGGCCTGGTGTAGAGCAGGGGTGGAGCCTGGTGCAGAGCAGGGGTGGAGTATGGCTGGGGCCACAGACAGAAGAGGTGGGCTGGGGAGCTAGCCTCCCCAAGCGGCAGCTTCACCCACCGCCCATGAAAGCGGGTAAGAGTGGGTTGGCTCCAGGACACCCAGCATGTGCTGCAGTGTCCTTAGGCAGGGGCCCTATTCACAGAGCCGAATGCGCCAGCACCACACATTCTGTGTGAGGAAGAGGGGTATGGGGGTCTCTGTGGGGAACTGTGACTCTCCGCCACCATGAGGTGGGCCAGGCGGCTCAGTATCCTTTGCTGCCTTGTCCTTCCCCTGCGGGCTGTGAGCCCGGGCTGCTGTCGGGCATAGGGGCACCAGTTTAATAATACCGCGTAGGGCTCCATAAATCCTAATGACAGCCCTGGTCCCTCCTGGGGGCCCAGCCAGGCATGGAGGGCGGAGAGCGCTGTGCAGGGAGCAGGTTCGGGCCCTGGTGAAAAAAAAATTTTGGGCCCCCCGGCAAGGGTGGACCAGCTAAACAGCCGGCAAAACTGGGCCCCGGGCCCCCTTCCGGACAGCCGGGCCCTGGTAATTTGTACCGGCTTCCTCCACCCTCTCATCGGCTCTGGCAGGGAGGGTCGGGTCAAATCGGTCAGTCACACTGCCCCCACCGCCACCCCCGTGTGAGAGAGGTGTACGGGAGTGTGTGTCACCTCTCCCCATGCAAAACATAAAGATAAGAAGGTAAATAAAAAGACTCGAACTACGCAGTATTTCTTTTTAACAGGGGCTCAGTCAACCTTGATGTTAATTTGAACATTTGTACTGCATAGTTCTGACTGATTGCCATTGAACTTGCTTGAATACGAGTAATTTTACCAGGTGTCCCATATTCAGCATAGGGAAATATGGTCACCCTAGTCAGAGAGCTGAAGACAAATCCGTGCTTTCTTCTAACCCCAGTGGAATTTGCGTGGAGACATGCTTATTACAGCTCCTGAAAAGGCAGATTAAAATGTTATATGGAGTGATATAAACCTGGCATTGCCTTTCTGTTTAGACTGATACTATATTTTAGCATAAAGAAGTGCTAAACAAATCTATGAGTCAACTAGAAATAGTCATGCTCTCATCACAAATATTAATACAATATTTTCTGATACTGGAAAGGATTAAAAGGCATTCACTCAGGCTTATACAATTTTATTGGCTGTCACCTCTTACTTTAATACTTCACACACAGAGAACAGTAAAAAGAACAGGAGTACTTGTGGCACCTTAGAGACTAACAAATTTATTAGAGTATAAGCTTTCGTGGGCTACAACCCACTTCTTCGGATGCATACAGAGTGGAACATATATTGAGGAGATATATATATACACACACACAGAGAGCATGAACAGGTGGGAGTTGTCTTACCAACTCTGAGAGGCCAATTAAGTAAGAGAAAAAAACTTTTCAAGTGATAATCAAGATAGCCCAGTACAGACAGTTTGATAAGAAGTGTGAGAATACTTACAAGGGGAGATAGATTCAATGTTTGTAATGGCTCAGCCATTCCCAGTCCTTATTCAATCCTGAGTTGATTGTATCTAGTTTGCATATCAATTCCAGCTCAGCAGTCTCTCGTTGGAGTCTGTTTTTGAAGTTTTTCTGTTGTAAGATAGCCACCCGCAGGTCTGTCATTGAATGGCCAGACAGGTTAAAGTGTTCTCCCACTGGTTTTTGAGTATTATGATTCCTGATGTCAGATTTGTGTCCATTAATTCTTTTGCATAGAGACTGTCCGGTTTGGCCAATGTACATGGTAGATGAGAACAGTAAAAATAAGTAATAAAACAACAGAGAGAGCAAACAAAACCACAAACAAGTGACAACACTGAAAACACGAAGGGAAGTAAAACATCAAGTGGTTGGTTGTGGGTATTTTAAATGAGTGTTTAGGACCCACACTGTGCAAGTGCAACAGAGCCCTGTAGAAAGAGGCAAAGTTCTCCTGGTTTCACACTCTGTGTGTTACCAACTCAAACACTTGGAGTAGGCTCATTAAATTTTCACAAGCCTCTTAAGTAAACAGAGCACATTAACACATGGCTTCAGAGTTTGCAGGCAGATCCCTGCTTCAAAGAGCTTGCAGATGAGGTCTTCATCCTACAAAGCACCTAACACCAAACCTGGTGCTTGATACTTATGAGTCAGTGGCAGTTCTCTGAAGAGCCAGAACTGTACCAGATAGAAACCATTAAGGCCAGATCTTTGCTAATACCTCTCCCCAAACACATTCTAAAACTTAATGGAAATCACTTGGAAATCCAGATAAGTGATTTCCATTAAGTTTTAGAATGTGTTTGGGGAGAGGCATCTCTCCTGGCCACCGTAGCCCCGGAACTGGGACATGACAGGTTAGAAAATACAAGAGTGATGCTGCAAATCAATCTTTAAAGCGGTAATACATGTTCCCAGACAAAGGGTATGTCTACACTACGGGATTAATCCGAATTTACAGAATTCGGATTTTGGAAACAGATCGTATAAAGTCGAATGTATGTGGCCACACTAAGCACATTAATTCGGCGGTGTGTGTCTATGTACCGGGGCTAGTGTCGATTTCCGGAGCGTTGCACTGTGGGTAGTTATCCCATAGCTATCCCATAGTTCCCGCAGTCTCCCCCGCCCATTGGAATTCTGGGTTGAGATCCCAGTGCCTGATGGGGCAAAAAACATTGTCGCAGGTGGTTCTGGATACAGCCTCACCCCTCCCTCCATGAAAGCAACGGCAGACAACCGTTTCACGCCTTTTTTCCTGGGTGAACACCGCAGACGCCATACCACGACAAGCATGGAGCCCGCTCAGCTCAAGACAGCAGTCATGAACATTGTAAACACCTCGCGCATTCTCGTGCAGTTTATGCTGAACCAGGACCAGAAAAATGAGGTGAGGAGGAGGCAGCGACGGCAGCACAGCAACAAGAGTGATGAGGACATGGACATGGACACAGAATTCTCTCAAGGGGCAGGTCCCGGCACTTTGGAGATCATGTTGTTGATGGGGGCAGGTTCTATCCGTGGAACGCCGATTCTGGGCCCGGGAAACAAGTACAGACTGGTGGGACCACATAATGTTGCAGGTGTGGGACGATTCCCAGTGGCTGTGAAACTTTCGCATGCGTAAGGGCACTTTCATGGAACTTTGTGACTTACTTTCCTCTGCCCTGAAGCGCCAGAATACCAGGATGAGAGCAGCCCTCACAGTTGAGAAGCGAGTGGCGATAGCCCTGTGGAAGCTTGCAATGCCAGACAGCTACCGGTCAGTCGGGAATCAATTTGGAGTGGGCAAATCTACTGTGGGGCCTGCTGTCATGCAAGTAGCCAAAGCAATCATTGAGCTGCTGCTACGAAAGGTAGTGACTCTGGGAAATGTGCAGGCCATAGTGGATGGCTTTGTTGCAATGGGATTCCCTAACTGTGGTGGGGCGATAGATGGAACCCATATCCCTATCTTGGCACCAGAGCACCAGGGTACCCAGTACATAAACCTCAAGGGTTACTTTTCAATGGTGCTGCTAGCACTGGTGGATCACAGGGGACGTTTCACCAACATCAACGGGGACTGGCTGGGAAGGGTTCATGACGCTTGCATCTTCAGGAACCCTACTCTGTTTAAATGGTTGCAGCAAGGGACTTACTTCCCGGACCAGAAAATAACCGTTGGGGATGTTGAAATGCTAATAGTTATCCTTGGGGACCCAGCCTACCCCTTAATGCCATGGCTCATGAAGCCATACACAGGCAGCCTGGACAAGAGTCAGGAGCTGTTCAACCTACAGGCTGAGCAAGTGCAGAATGGTGGTGGAATGTGCATTTGGCCGTTTAAAAGGTCGCTGGCTCGCTCAGACCTCAGCCAAACCAATACCCCATTGTTATTGCTGCTTGCTGTGTGCTCCACAATCTCTGTGAGAGTAAGGGGGAGACATTTATGGCGGGGTGGGAGGCTGAGGCAAATCGCCTGGCTGCTGATTACGCGCAGCCAGACACCAGGGCAATTAGAAGAGCACACCAGGATGCGCAGCGCATCAGAGAAGCTTTGAAAACCAGTTTCATGACTGGCCAGGCTACCGTGTGAAAGTTCTGTTTGTTTCCCTTTTATTGACTCATCCTCTGTAGGCAACCCACCCTCCCACTTTGATCACAGCTTGCTTTCAAAGGAAATAAAGTCACTATCATTTAAAAATCATGTATTCTTTATTAATTGATTATATAAAAAGAGGGAGAAAACTGACAAGGTAGCGCGGGTGGGGTTTGGGAGGAGGATCGGAGGGAAGGAAAAGGCCACTAAAAAAAGGTTAAAATAATGACAGCTTTTTGCTTGGGCTGTCCACTGGGGTGGAATGGGAGGGTGCACGGAACCTCTCCCCCCCGCCCCGCGTTCTTAAACGTCTGGGTGAGGAGGCTATGGAACATGGTGAGGGGGGAGTGGGGTTATACAGGGGCTGTAGCACCAGTCTGTGATCCTGCTGCCGTTCCTGAAGCTCCTCCAGACACCGGAGCATGTCTGTTTGCTCACGCAGCAGCCCCAGCGTTGCATCCTGCCTCCTCTGATCTTCCTGCCGCCACCTCTCATCTCGAGCGTCTCTCCTCTCCTCACATTGGTTTCTTCTGTCCTCACGTTGGTCCCTCATGTCCTCAAGTTGGTCCCTCCTGTCCTCACGTTCACTGGCATCTTTCCTATACTTTGAAACTGTGTCCTTCCACTCATTCAGACGAGCTCTTTCATTGCGGGTGGATTCCATGATTTCCGCAAACATCTCGTCTCGCATCCTCTTTTTCCGATGCCTTATCTGAGATAGCCTTCGGGACGGAGGAGGGAGGCTTGAAAAATTTGCAGCTGCTGGTGGGAGGGAAAAAAGGAGAGAATTTTTTAAAAAGATACATTTTACAGAACAATGCTTATACTCTTTCACGGTGAACAACACTATTCACATTACATAGCACATGTGATTTCTGTGCAAGGTCGCATTTTGCCTTTTAATATTGAGTGCCTGTGGCTTTGCTGCTAGAGATCACAGACGCAGGTCCGGGCAACAGAATTCGGCTTGCATGTGGCCATGGTAAGCCATTGTTTTTTGGCTTCTGCGTCCTCCTTTCCTACATACCAAGCAAAGCCTGTTGAGTGCTGCGGTTTTCCTGTTAACCTTCAGCAGCAGAAAACAAACTAACCCCTCCCCCCATCCAATTCTCTGGGATGATCGCTTTATCCCTCCCCCCCACCACCTGGCTGGTATCAGGGAAGATCCCTGCTAGCCACACGTGAAAAGCTTAGCGCAAATCCCTCCCCCCTCCCCCCTCCCGCCGCCCGCACACTTGGCTTAATACAGAGAAGGATTTCTTTTCAGCCACAGGCAAACATCCCAGTAAGAAGGGCCACCTCTGTCCCCTTAATTAAATTCCCGTATTTCCGCCAGGTTACCATGAGCGATATCACTCTCCTGAGGATTACACAGTAAGATAAAGAACGGATGTTGCTTGAATGCCAGCAAACACTGGGACCATACGCTGCCAGGCTTTGTCATGCAATGATACCAGATTACTTGCTACTAGCATGGCGTGGTCAAGTGTCCTACCATTGAGGACGGAATAAGGCTGCACTGTCCAGAAACCTTCTGCAAAGGCTTTTGGAGTACCTCCAGGAGAGTTTCATGGAGATGTCCCTGGAGGATTTCCGCTCCATCCCCAAACACGTTAACAGACTTTTCCAGTAGCTGTACTGTCTGCGAATGCATCCCAAGACCTCAGGGCAAATTAATCATTAAAAAACTCTTGCTTTTAAACCATGTTTTATATTTTAAAAGGTAAACTCACCTGAGGTCCCTTCCATGGGGTCATGGTCTTGGGTACTGGCTTGGGAGGGTACTTCAGTCAGGCTGAGAAAAAGATTCTGGCTGTTGGGGAGAACGGAGTGCTGTGTGCTCGCCGCAAGCTCATCCTCCTCCTCCTCTTCCTCGTCCGCAGAATCCTCAGGTGTAGTTGATGAGATTATCCCCGCCTCAGAATCCACGGTCAGAGGTGGGGTAGTGGTGGCGGCCTCCCCAGAATTGCATGCAGCTTAGCGTAGAAGCGGCATGTCTGCGTCTCTGACCCGGAGCGACCGTTTGCCTCCTTTGTTTTCTGATAGGCTTGTCTGAGCTCCTTGACTTTCACACGGCACTGCTCTGAGTCCCTATTGTGGCCTCTCTCCATCATGCCCTTGGAGATTTTTTCAAAAGTTTTGGCATTTTGTCTTTTCGAACGAAGTTCTGCTAGCACTGAATCCTCTCCCCATATAGCGATCAGATCCAGTACCTCCCGTACGGTCCATGCTGGTGCTCTTTTTCGATTATCGGCCTGCATGGTTACCTGTGCTGATGAGCTCTCTGTGGTCACCTGTGCTCTCCTGTGCTGGGCAAACAGGAAATGAAATTCAAATGTTCGTGGGGCTTTTCCTGTCTACCTGGCCAGTGCATCTGAGTTCAGATTGCTGTCCAGAGCAGTCACAATGGTGCACTGTGGGATAGCTCCTGGAGGCCAATACCATCGAATTGCAGCCACACTAACCCTAATTCGAAATGACAATATCGATTTCGGCGCTACTCCGCTCGTCGGGGAGGAGTACAGAAATCGATTTTAAGAGCCCTTTATTTCGAAATAATGGCTTCGTTGTGTGGACAGGTGCAGGGTTAATTCGATTTACCGCTTCTAAAGTCGAATTAAACTCATAGTGTAGACCAGGCCAAAGCTAAATCCAAATAATTTAAGCAGTTGGTGGAGGTAGCATTCATTTTAGGAACTAGATTAAATTAGGCTATGTACCAGTTAAGTAATTCTGAAATGTCATCCAATGCAAAAGCTAGGTATAAATAATACATTGTCACTTTTGTGATTATAAAAATAGTTATTAAATGTGATTTTTAATGACTGTTTTGAGGAGAAGAAGAGACTATTTATTTGGATTCTTTTTTAAAAAACAACCAGAGTTACTGGAGTTATTCTCCAGCCAGGATTCTCTCTCAGCCGCTGCAGCTCATCTCGGGGTGGAAGAGACTGAGAGTCGGACTCTCATCTCTTCTGGCTGCCGTAGCGCAGCTGGGGCTGCGGAGGGGTGGCCGCTGGGACTGGGAGAGCTGCGTCTCTCCCCAGCTGCCGCACGCAGCCCAGCTGGGGCTGGGACGCTCCAAAAGTAGGCCCCACCCCCACATGCCCCCCACCCACCCCCTACTTTTCCCCCACCTGCCCTGTATTTCCACCACCACCTCCTAATTTTCCACATCCTCTCCAGGGTCCAGGAGGCACCTAATTAGTGGAGCCATGTCTTTAATAACAACAACACTTCTACCTTGGAAGAGACTGGCTGCAGATTATTTTGAATTCGGAGGACATCATTACCTAGTCATAGTGAAATATTTTTCCAAGTGTATAGAAATAATGTACTTGAAAGACATAATATGACACAGTGTTATTGAGAAATTGAAGTGCACTTTTGCTCATTTTGATATTCTGAAACAACCAGTGATAGACAATGGACCACAATTCACTGCAGTGGAATTTAAGTAATTCCAAATGAAATATGGTTTTGATGATATTAGTAGCAGCCTGCATTACCCACAAGTGAAGGGAGAATCTGAGAGAGTTATATGGACAGCCAAGAAAATCCTTCATCAGGAAGATCCAGTCCTTGCTCTTCTGAGCTACAAATCAACACCAATAGCAGCTCTGGATATAGTCCAGCAGAACTACTGATGGGAAGACAAATCAGAACTATTGTTCCAACTTTGGGAAAGAATCTATCTACAAAGTGGCCAGACATGAAGAGAGAAGCCAAACTGGATAAAAGTAGCTTAACACTTTTATAACTCAGAGAACTGCCAGGTCTATAACCTGGAGACTGTTTGTGTGTCAAACTGGATGGAGGAAGGATGGAGAATTCAGCTGTCATAAAGAAAAATAATTAATTGCCCAGATCATAAGTTATCGAGACAGACAGTGGAGAGTTCAGCAGAAACCATTGACATCTTCAGTTTGTTCCTCAGAATGAACAATAAGCTCTTCTTGTTCTGCATTTGTAGAAAAAGAGTCAAAGATTCTAAACCAACCAGAGACAGTTGTTGCAACTAATGGACAGCCAGACAACCAAGCTGTTACATGTTCAGGCTGTGTAATTAGAAAACCAGTACAGTTCAGAGACACTTAACAGACTGATACAGATTGAACTTTAAAGATAGTGTAAATTTTGCAGATAGTAGGAATGCCAAACTTAAAGGAGATGAAACGAAATGTTACTACTGTATTATAATCAGCCACTAGATGGCACCAGGTGTGATTTACCTTGCCTCACCAATAAAAGCTATTTCATCCATCTTGTCTCTCTAATATCCCGGGACCGACAGGGCTACAAGACTGCATACCTTACTTTAGCTGGTAACATCTATAGCAAGCAGTGCATTAAAATGTCTTAAAGAGAAGACATCTCTAGTATCTCTCTCCATTGATGAAAACTCTATAGTCAGTCCATATCTGGCACAGAAGCCTGACCCGCTGGTAGCAACCTTGCATCCTACCGTGTACAAAGAGTATGTGACAGATGGAATTAATCACACAACTAAAATTGCAACCTGTTTTAAATTCAGCATGCTAACTTGGCAGGGCGAGGACTCACCCTCTGGATCTCTGTCAGTATAGTCCCTGGAACACCAGGAGTTTAAGGCAGCTAACAGCAGGGTGCAAATGGCAGGAGGGAGACTGTGGAGGAGACAGAACTCTCCTGTCTAGAAAAACCCACAGAGAGCAGGTCAGGTTCCTGTGAGGGAAGCCCTGAGTTAAAAGTACTTCGGTGGAGCCCAAGCGGGGCAGAAGAGCGGTCAGTTCAGCAAAGAGAAGCTGGGGAGAAGCCAGATGCTTGAGAACAAAAGGATACAAGCTGAGGGAACACAGCACAAGGGAGCAGGGGCTAGAGGTAGGAGGTAACCCAGGGAAACAGCCGCATGTCTGAGGAAGCAGACCTAGTTGCTTAACACAGGGTTCCTATGCTGGAACTCAGAGTTCCCTACCAGCCCCTGAGGAAGGGACATACAAGCCCAATGGAAGGACTATCAAGCCCAGGGTGGGGCTGAAGATGGACCACAAAGGATAAGCTGAGGAATAGCCCAAGATGGGGGCTGAAGACTCTTTTGTGTTGGGATATTTGCAAACTTTCAGATGGGCCTTCTTGTTACCCCAGAAGGGAACTGAAGTTTATATGATTTGGCCAAAGGGCTGAGCCACAGAAGATTCAGTGGGAGGCAGCTAGCCTTCAGTAGGCTCTAGAGACAAGGATCCGTTGTGACTCAAACCCTGTCACAAGGGGGTACCGTGGGTGGTGAGTACACAATCTTACAGGGAAGTTTTCTTTGGGTTGGTTTCTGTTTGAGTCTTTTCTAGTCTTAGCTGCCTGTGTAGCTTGCTTGTAGAGATGGCCAGGATGAGTTGTGGAGTGTTTTGCTATTTAAGCAAGCAGCAGAGTGTGTGTGCTCACACATGAGAGAGAAAGGAGTGCACACTTCAGAGTTGGGGGGTTTTAGATACTTTTCTGTTTCCATGAAATTATAGGAAAACACACCTCTTCCAGGCTTGTTTAGATTCACAATTGGTTGCTGTCACCCTTTCACTGGTTTGGTACCTTCGGGGGTTGTCCTAAGGAGCCTCTTAAGCTTATGAATATGGTTTGTTAATGCATGTATGTATTAGAGTTGTAATTCTTTTTTGACAATTATATTTCCTTTGTCTTTAGAGCAAGGGATTCTCAGAACATCTCATGTTAGAGTTTTAACTCTTTCTTTTTATTCAGTCTATTTTCTGAGTCACTCTTTCAGTTTTATTAGCATTCAGCAGGAAATGAAATTGTTGAAACGTTTTGTAATATAACTAGATAACCATGTGTGTTATGTTTTCAAGCATCCTAACTATAACACACTTGTAGCTCCATATTAATATTCAGTACAGACACAAAAGTTAATAACCTAATAATTTTAAAAGTTTTTGCATCAATATTGAGGTGTCTCTCTCACAACTGGCAACACGTTCAGAGCAGCATGTAGGAAAGCTCAAAGCATGCGTCTGGAGCTCGGACCTTGAGGCTGCATCTTCACTGCAGTATTATCTTGAGTGATCAGCATCCAGGACTGAGTATCTGGGCTGGTCTAGTCTAGGAGTGACCAGCCATAACTTGCTGTGTCCTCACTGGTGCTGCTCTCACCCATGTGTGTTGCTAGGACATCTGGGGGTGTATCCATGATTCTTTATGGGGCTGTAAGCTGAGCTGCTAATAATTCTTTTCCAGTGAATTGTAGAAGATCTTGCCTGCCCTGCTAGGCACACAGAGAGAATTGTGGGAAGGCACTGGAGGACTATCAAGCACTTGAGTAGTTTAATCTGTATCCTCCCTGCAAAGTTGAGCGGTTTACCAGACTAAGGGTATGTCTACACTACGAAATTAGTTCGAATTTATAGAAGCCGGTTTTATTGAAATTGGTTGTATACAGCCGATTGTGTATGTCCACACAATAAAATGCTCTAGGTGCTCTAGTCGGCAGACCGCGTCCACAGTACGAGGCTAGCGTCGACTTCCGGAGCATTGCACTATGGGTAGCTATCCCACAGCTATCCCACAGTTCCCGCAGTCTCCGCCGCCCCTTGGAATTCTGGGTTGAGATCCCAATGCCCGGATGATGCAAAACAGTGTCGCGGGCGGTTCTGGGTACATGTCGTCAGGCCCCTCCCTCCCCCGTCACAGCAACGGCAGACAATAGATTTGCGCCTTTTTATCTGGGTTACCTGGGTTACCTGTGCAGACAACATGGAGCCCGCTCAGCACAGCTGAGCTCACCGTCACCATATATCCTCTTGGTGCCGGCAGACGTGGGACTGCATTGCTACACAGCAGCAGCTGCTAACTGCCTTTTGGCGGTAGACGGTGCAGTAGACTGGTAGCCTTCATCGGCGATCTGGGTGCTGGCAGCCGTGGGGCTTGCCTTTTGGCAGTAAATGGTGTATTATGACTGTTAGCCGGCCTATTACAAGTCGGGTCATCGCACATTAGCAGAGTCTTCCCTGAGCAGCAGCTCGTGCAATAGGCCTGAAGACCATCGTCATACACCGCCCCGTATTTGCTGCCAAGCACCCAGAAAGATGCCGAGGGCTATCAGTCACGCTGCACCGTCGTCTTAAGATGTAAAAAATAGATTTTCTCTGTATTCATTTGCTTCCCCCTCCCTCCGTCAAATCAACGGCCTGCTAAACCCAGGGTTTTCAGTTTAATCTTTGGGGGGGACCAGTCTGTGACAGTTGTTTGTGTCTCTCCCTGATGCACAGCCACCGTTCTTTATTTTAATTCCCTGTGCCTGTACGCCATGTCGTCACTCGGCCCCCCTCCCTCCTTCCCCTAGGCCGTCAGATACTACGTTTGCGCCACAGCTCGAGCCGCGAAGCGGTTCACGCCTTTTCTTTGAATTCTGGGTTGAGATCCCAATGCCCGGATGATGCAAAACAGTGTCGCGGGCGGTTCTGGGTACATGTCGTCAGGCCCCTCCCTCCCCCGTCACAGCAACGGCAGACAATAGATTCGCGCCTTTTTACCTGGGTTACCTGGGTTACCTGTGCAGACAACATGGAGCCCGCTCAGCACAGCTGAGCTCACCGTCACCATATGTCCTCTGGGTGCCGGCAGACGTGGGACTGCATTGCTACACAGCAGCAGCTGCTAACTGCCTTTTGGCAGTAGACGGTGTAGCATGAGTGATAGCCGTGGGGCTGGCAGCCGTAGGGCTGCATTGCACCAGCCCCTTCCAGGCAATGGTATATTATGACTGGTACCCGTCGTCGTCGTACTGGAGTGGCTGTCAATCATGGCCACCTGGGCAGACATGCTACTGTCTCGATGATGACGGTTACCAGTCATAATGTACTATTTTCTGCCAATTGCCCAATATTGTCTGCTAAGCACCCAGAAGAGGCCGAGGGCGATGCTGGGTGCTGGCGGACGTGGGGCTGGCAGACATGGGGCTGCATTGCTACACAGCAGCAGCCCCTTGCCTTTTGGCAGATGATGGTATATTATGATTGGTACCCATCATCATCATACTGGTATGGCTGTCACTCATGCTGCAGCGTCGGCTGCCACCTTAAGATGTAAAAAATAGATTTATTCTGTGTTCATTTGCTTCCCCTTCCTCCGTGAAATCAACGGCCTGCTAAGCCCAGGGTTTCCAGTTTAATCTTTGGGGGGACCATTCTGTGTGACAGTTGTTTGTGTTTCTCCCTGTTCCTGTACCTGTACGCCATGTCGTCACTTGGCCCTCCCTCCCTCCCTCCCTCCCTCCCGCCCTCCTTCTCCTGGTCCATCAGATACTACTTTCGCGCCTTTTTTCTGACCAGGCGCCATAGCTAGCACTGGGATCATGGAGCCCGCTCAGATCACCGCGGCAATTATGAGCACTATGAACACCACGCGCATTGTCCTGGAGTATATGCAGAGCCAGAACATGCCAAGGCGAAACCCGGACCAGGCGAGGAGGCGATTGCAGCACGGCGACGAGAGTGATGAGGAAATTGACATGGCCATAGACCTCTCACAAGGCACAGGCCCCAGCAATGTGGAAATCATGGTGTCACTGGGGCAGGTTGATACCGTGGAACGCCGATTCTGGGCCCGGGAAACAAGCACAGACTGGTGGGATCGCATCGTGCTGCAGGTATGGGACGATTCCCAGTGGCTGCGAAACTTTCGCATGCGTAAGGCCACTTTCATGGAACTTTGTGACTTGCTTTCCCCTGCCCTGAAGCGCCAGAATACCAAGATGAGAGCAGCCCTCACAGTTGAGAAGCGAGTGGCGATAGCCCTGTGGAAGCTTGCAACGCCAGACAGCTACCGGTCAGTCGGGAATCAATTTGGAGTGGGCAAATCTACGGTGGGGGCTGCTGTGATCCAATTTGCCAGGGCAATGAAAGACCTGGTGATAGCAAGGGTAGTGACTCTGGGCAACGTGCAGTCAATAGTGGATGGTTTTGCTGAAATGGGATTCCCAAACTGTGGTGGGGCCATAGACGGAACCCATATCCCTATCTTGTCACCGGAGCACCAAGCCACCGACTACGTAAACCGCAAGGGGTACTTTTCAATGCTGCTGCAAGCCCTGGTGGATCACAAGGGACGTTTCACCAACATCAACGTGGGATGGCCGGGAAAGGTACATGATGCTCGCGTCTTCAGGAACTCTGCTCTGTTTCGAAAGCTGGAGGAAGGGACTTTCTTCCCGGACCAGAAAGTGACCATTGGGGATGTTGAAATGCCTATCGTGATCCTTGGGGACCCAGCCTACCCCTTAATGCCATGGCTCATGAAGCCGTACACAGGCAGCCTGGACAGGAGTCAGGACCTGTTCAACTACAGGCTGAGCAAGTGCCGAATGGTGGTGGAATGTGCATTTGGACGTTTAAAAGCGCGCTGGCGCAGCTTACTGACTCGCTCAGACCTCAGCGAAAAGAATATCCCTATTGTTATTGCTGCTTGCTGTGCGCTCCACAATATCTGTGAGAGTAAGGGGGAGACCTTTATGGCGGGGTGGGAGGTTGAGGCAACTCGCCTGGCCGCTGATTACGCGCAGCCAGACACCAGGGCGGTTAGAGGAGCACAGCAGGGCGCGGTGCGCATCAGAGAAGCTTTGAAAACGAGTTTTGTGACTGGCCAGGCTACTGTGTGAAACTTCTGTTTGTTTCTCCTTGATGAACCCTCCAACCCCCCCCCCCCGACCCGGTTCACTCTACTTCCCTGTAAACCAACCACCCCACCCCACCCTCCCCTCCCCCTTGCAGAGGCAATAAAGTCATTGTTTTTTCACATTCATGCATTCTTTATTAGTTCCTTACAGAGGTAGGGGGATAATTGCCAAGGTAGCCTGGGATGGGTGGGGGAGGAGGGATGGAAAAGGACACACTGCATTTTAAAACTTTAACTCTTATTGAAGGCCAGCCTTCTGATGCTTTGGCGATCATCTGGGGTGGAGTGACTGGGTGGACGGAGGCCCCCCCACCGTGTTCTTGGGCGTCTGGGTGAGGAGGCTATGGAACTTGGGGAGGAGGGCTGTTGGTTACACAGGGGCTGTAGCGGCGGTCTCTGCTCCTGCTGCCTTTCCTGCAACTCAACCATACGCTCGAGCATATCACTTTGATGCTCCAGCAGACGGAGCATTGCCTCTTGCCGTCTGTCTGCAAGCTGACGCCACCTATCGTCTTCAGCCCGCCACTTGCTCTGTTCTTCCCGCGATTCAGCCCGCCACCTCTCCTCTCGTTCATATTGGGCTTTTCTCATCTCCGTCATTGACTGCCTCCACGCATTCTGCTGTGCTCTATCAGCCTGGGCGGACATCTGCAGCTCCGTGAACATCTCGTCCCTCGTCTTACGTTTTCTCTTTCTAATGTTCACGAGCCTCTGCGAAGGAGAAACATTTGCAGCTGGTGGAGGAGAAGGGAGAGGTGGTTAAAAAGGACACATTTTAGGGAACAATGGGTACACTCTTTCATTACAAGGTCGCATATTTCGGCTTGCAGGCAGCCATCGTAGGCCACAGTGTTTTGGCTTTTTTAACCTTCTTAACATGCGGGAAAGGTTGCAAACAGCAGCGCATTTCCCATATCAAGGATGAATTGGGTTGTCCATTTAAAATGGGGTTTCAATGTAAAAGGAGGGGGCTGCGGTTTCCCGGTTAACATGCGGCACAAACACAAGTAAACCACCCCCCCCACACACACACACACACGATTCTCTGGGATGATCACTTCACCCCTCCCCCCCACCGCGTGGTTAACAGCGGGGAACATTTCTGGTCAGAAGAGCAGGAACGGGCGCCTCTGAATGTCCCCCTTAATAAAATCACCCCATTTCAACCAGGAGAGCTTTCTGGAGATGTCCCTGGAGGATTTCCGCCCCATCCCCATACACGTTAACAGACTTGCTTGCTTTTTTTTTGTAATGTTTACAAATATTTACAAAGTTACACTCACCAGAGGTCTCCTGTGTGCCCTGAGGGTCTTGGGTGAGTTCGGGGGTTACTGGTTCCAGGTCCAGGGTCACAAACATATCCTGGCTGTTGGGGAAACCGGTTTCTCCGCTTCCTTGCTGCTGTGAGCTACCTACAGTACCTCCATCGTCATCTTCCTCGTTCCCCGAACCGTCTTCCCTGTGTGTTTCTCCAGTGAGAGAGTCATAGCACACGGTTGGGGTAGTGGTGGCTGCACCCCCTAGGATCGCATGCAGCTCCGCGTAGTAGCGGCAAGTTTGCGGCTCTGCCCCGGACCTTCCGTTTGCTTCTCTGGCTTTGTGGTAGGCTTGCCTTAGCTCCTTAATTTTCACGCGGCACTGCTGTGTGTCCCTGTTATGGCCTCGGTCCTTCATGGCCTTGGAGATCTTTTCTAATACTTTTCCATTTCTTTTACTGCTACGGAGTTCAGCTATCACTGCTTCATCTCCCCATATGGCGAGCAGATCTCGTACCTCCCGTTCGGTCCATGCTGGAGCTCTTTTGCGATCCTGGGAGGACTCCATGACGGTTACCTGTGCTGATGAGCTCTGCGTGGTCACCTGTGCTCTCCACGCTGGGCAAACAGGAAATGAAATTCAAACCTTCGCGGGTCTTTTCCTGTCTACCTGGTCAGTGCATCTGAGTTGAGAGCGCTGTCCAGAGCGGTCACAATGAAGCACTGTGGGATAGCTCCCGGAGGCCAATAACATCGAATTCCGTCCACACTACCCCAATTCCGACCCGCAAAGGCCGGTTTTATCGCTAATCCCCTCGTCGGAGGTGGTGTAAAGAAACCGGTTTAAAGGGCCCTTTAATTCGAAAGAAAGGGCCTCGTTGTGTGGACGTGTCCAGGCTTAATTCGGTTTAACGCTGCTAAAGTCGACCTAAACCCGTAGTGTAGACCAGGCCTAAGATCCATAGGGTCCTGTGGCACCTTTAAGACTAACAGAAGTATTGGGAGCATAAGCTTTCGTGGGTAAGAACCTCACTTCTTCAGATGCAAGACTAAGACCCAGTTATCCAGGACTGAAAACACCACCAAACTCAAATGAGAGGGTTTTTGTGGGACAAGAGAAAGGTGGGGGCAATACCCACATATGGGCCCAGGTTAACTCTGCAGTGAAGACATACCTTAAGGCTGTCATCACCATGCCTAGCAGCACGTCTGCCAATGTCAAGCAGGAAAAAAAATCATTAATAAAAAAAAGACCCAGAAATACATCTTCTGTGGTTTCCTAGATGACCTGGAATTTCTTGTACTGGCTCCTGGGAAGAAATTGTTTAAAGACAGAAGGACCAAATTCTGGACCCATTGATGGGAATTTTGAAAAAGACTTTAATGGGACCAGTGTAGCACCCTTTACTTGCAGTGCCACAATGCTACTAAGAAATGAATATACGCACTGAGAGAAGAAGTGAGAACCCAGAAGTCTAGGCCAATGTATGTTCTCCACAGCTGTATTTTTAAAAGATGGATATTTGTGGAACTAATAAAACAAAGCCAGGCCTGCAAATTTATAGTATGGATGGGAGTTTACTTAATTGTTCCACAAAACTTGTAACTAGGCTCTAGCAGAGACAACAGATTCATTGCAAGTAACATTTGTCAAAAGAAAGGAGTCTTTCAAACCAAATGGTGCAAATATAACCACGAAGCAGACATCCAGGCATCCCAAGCTACTGCCTTGCACTCTTTAGGCCCATCTTTTACACAGCTGTAAATATGTCCTTTGCAGCAGGGATATTGTTGGGAAAAGTCAGTGCTGAACAGGGAGTCATCATTATTCACCTGCAATATACAGTAGCCTGGCCACAGTCCACCCGTCTCTTCTGGGAATTTCACCTCGTAAGGACTGAAAACACAGCAGTCCTCCAAATTACACCTGGCAACACTTGCCAAAGCTCAATTATTTTTAGAAAGGGCAATGAATAATAAAAGGTACATATTGTATATGCACCTCACTGTTAAGAAAACAAAACTAAAATAGTTAAGTGCAATTATTCTTGCTGTGCATTTTCAAAATTTTTACAATACTCGCCTCAAATGCTAGGCTCCAGCCACTGCCACTATTCTAGATTACTGGTGAAAGATGCCATATTTCCCCTTATTCAGTCATGTACCAGAAAAGCCTGCGTCTTGTGAATTATAAAAGGAACAGTATGGTGGGAGATTTTGCCAATATGAATGGCTTATGTGCAGGTCAATTATCTATAGTTTAGAACACTATTACTCATTAAAAATGATGCACCTATTTTTTCTACCATTTTATAATAACTTCTGGCACAGGGCCTACCTGGGGATTAATCACTGTCTTCAATCCTCTAGCTACATCTCAGGCCACCATTCCTCTCAGTTGATCATCAAGCCCCAGGGGATTCCCAGTGCACCTCAGTCTTTGTTGCTAAAGTAAAAAAGGGTAGCATGTTGCTTGCAGAAATGGTAGGTAAGGGAGAATTGCCAGAACTCAGCTGTCATAAATGGTACCAATGAACAAACACTAGACTATTGTATCATAGCAGTTCTTATTCTAGCACTGTTATAACCCTTTACATCATAAAAATGCCTTATAAATACCAACCAATACTAAGTTTTCTGTTCACCACCCCTGTGAAGTAGGTAAGTATTGTTAGCTACCTGTCTCGGCCCAGAAAAGCACTGTATAGCACGACAGAAAACTGGTTACAAATGTAAGGTGTCCAAATCTTGACAGAGAAGAGAGGTCATAAACAATCCATTTTCACATTTACATCTTGATTAAGCTTGTAGGTCAAAGTTTTGAAAGTGTCTAAATGAGTCAGGAGCAAAAATCAATGGGAGTTAGGCACATAGGAACATCAGAAAAATCCCACTAGGCACCTATCTGCTTTTTTAGGTGCCTAAATACCTTTGAAAATTTAGCTCTATCAAGTCACCTTTGAAAATGGGCCATAAGCTCCTAAATCATTTAGGTGCTTTTGAAAATGTTATCCAGCGTAACCCTCTACTAGCCACTTCCCCCATTCACGTTTGTTCGAGGAAATGACTTTTGTACCTTCCCATTTATTCTTTCGCAATAAAGACCTACTCTTTTCATTGACCAAGGTCATTGAATGAAACTGGTTGCATTGAACACTGAAGTGTAAACCTATTCTTCTCTCCGCCCTACTGGCAGCTGCTGCTCCAGGGTTGCACTTACAGATCTTGCTAACATGATGGAAGTAGATGCCAGCAAATCCCATCACAAAGGGCATGGTAAGATGTTCATTCCTCAGACAGGATGCAGTAGTTCTGTACTGCTGAAAGCTGTCACGGGCCCCAGCCCTCCCAAATCCAGAACATTATTTTTTAAGAGGTCCCAGTTCCCAAGCATTTGAAAGAGACCTAATAAATATTAAGTATTGGCAAAAAAGTTTCTTCTCAACTGCAACCCAAAATCAATTTGCATACTATTGAAACAATTATGGTAAATAATTTAACCATAAATACATGTTCCATTAACTCAGCCATTTATATGTGACTGTTTTAGCTTGGTAAATTGCTCTCCATCAAGCCAGTGACATAAGTTTGTGAAATAAAAGGTTTTCAGTTACAGCTTATTAGGTAGGCAAGTGCAATCACAGAGCAGCTGTCATCATGAAAAATGAAGTACAAAGAATGACCAGCTGTGTTTGACTAGCACAAATCAAACGAATCACACATTTGAAATGTAGATGCCATCATGTCAGGGTGTGAAACGTCCATTTGTAGTTCCTGCCATCCTGCTCAATGTTTAGGGACCTTGTTCCCAGGAGGCTGCACTGAAGAGGAGCACTTTCCTGGACTGTTTCTCAGCATGCTGTTTCCATTTTACAACCTAGCCCACACTAGAAGAATGACCCATTGCTGACAATGGCTGCTGAGCGTGGTTTAGCTGCAAGTGCAGACAATGACAAACTGTGGCCAGTATCATTTCTAAAACCTGAGGTTAAAAATAGATCACACCAGTTTTCTAGTGTAGGCCAGAGCTGAACACTGGAGTGGGGAGTATATGCAGTGCAATAGGAAATGCCATGCCAGCCAGCTCCTCCTCTACATGGAGGTAGGGTGACCAGATAGCAAGTGTGAAAAATTGGGACGGGGGATGGGGGGTAATAGGAACCCATATAAAAAAAAACCCAAATATCGGGACTGACCCTATAAAATCTGGTCACCCTACATGGAGGGGAACACAAGATTCCATTGGCTCCCCCTTCCCTATGTCCTTCAGCAATGCAAAGGGGACATGTAAGAGTTAGTGGAGAGCAAGAGAGGGAGGAGAGGTAAGAAAGAGAAATTGATGACTGGGGCAGCTTCCTAAATTATGAGATAACTACAAGCCAAGGTTGGAACAAAAGATATCCCTTCTTCCTGTCCAAGCAGCGTCCCAGACGCATGCACAGAGCAGCAGGGGGATGCATGCTGAGCTTCTTGCCAGCCTCTAGCCATGGAACCCAAAGGGTAATGTGTCATCAGTGGCCATTCTGCTTGAGGATCAGAAAGAAGGTGCCACTGAGATCCACAGAGCAGACCCACCAGCGGAATTTTGCTTATTTGGTGCTGTTTTCTACCTGTCAGAACTCAGTAACCATTAGAAAAATGACCAAAAAAAATCAGCTATTTGGTGTTTTAACAAATGGAAACCGTATATACAGGGAGAAACTCAGAGACGACATAAAGGATGGGGTGGGTTATAAGCAGGAAATTAGCATAAGAAATACCATACATTTTGCCTCTTGTCCAAGAAATGAAAAGAAAAAAGTGCAGTTCCCAAGACCTAGCAATCCCACCCCAATCACCCCCTCAGGCAAATCCTTAAGAGAATGGATGAGTCCAGCACTCTGCCATGTAGGTCAACAGACTCACATTCTGATGGACAAACTGGGGGCAGTGAATTCCAGCGCTGAGGGCCCTCCATGGATAACACTTTCATGTGCTGTGATTCCTTAACTTACTTTGGGAAGTCACAGGAGAACTCCCACTGGAGTCGGTTGGACTTCTTGAGTAACATTGTCAATCTTTCCAACCACACACTTAGCCCAGCAGAAGAGTCTGTCCTATCTCGGGGACTCTCTTTCTGTCCCACCATCCCCACGAACATGATACAGTTCTGCGGTGATCTGGAAGCCTACTTTCGTCGTCTCCGACTCAAGGAATATTTTCAACGCACCACTGAACAGTGCACTGACCCACAGGAACCCTCCTACCAACACAACAAGAAGAAGAACTCTGCGTGGACTCCTCCTGACGGTCGAAATGACAGACTGGACCTCTACATAGAGTGTTTCCGCAGACGTGCACAGGCTGAAATTGTGGACAAACAACATCACTTGTCCCATAACCTCAGCCGTACAGAACGCAATGCCATCCACAGCCTCAGAAACAACTCTGACATTATCATCAAAGGGGCTGACAAAGGAGGTGCTGTAGTCATAATGAACAGGTCGGATTATGAACAGGAGGCTGCCAGGCAACTCTCCAAGACCACATTCTACAGGCCACTATCCTCTGATCCCACTGAGGAATACCAAAAGAAACTACACCATCTGCTCAAGAAATTCCCAGCTACAGTACGGGAACAAATCTACATGGACACACCCCCAGAACTCGGACCAGGGGTATTCTATCTGCTACCCAAGATCCATAAACCCGGAAACCCTGGACGCCCCATCATCTCAGGCATTGGCACTCTGACAGCAGGATTATCTGGCTATTTGGACTCTCTCCTCAGACCCTATGCTACCAGCACTCCCAGCTATCTTCGAGACACCACCGACTTCCTGAGGAAACTACAATGCATTGATGTTCTTCCTGAAAACACCATCCTGGCCACCATGGATGTAGAAGCACTTTATACCAATATTCCACATGAGGATGGACTACAAGCTGTCAGGAACAGTATCCCTGATGAGGCCACAGCAAGCCTGGTGGCTGAGCTTTGTGACTTTGTCCTCACCCACAACCACTTCAGATTTGGGGACAACTTATACCTTCAAGTCAGCGGCACTGCTATGGGTACCCGCATGGCCCCACAGTATGCCAACATTTTTATGGCTGACTTAGAACAATGCTTCCTCAGCTCTCGTCCCCTAGTGCCCCTCCTCTACTTGCGCTACATTGATGACATCTTCATCATATGGACCCACGGAAAGGAGGCCCTTGAAGAATTCCACCTGGACTTCAACAATTTCCACCCCACCATCAACCTCAGCCTGGACCAGTCCACACAAGAGATCCACTTTCTGGACACTACAGTACAAATAAGTGATGGTCACATAAACACCACCCTATACCGGAAACCTACTGACCGCTATACGTACCTACATGCCTCCAGCTTCCATCCAAGACACATCACACGATCCACTGTCTACAGCCAAGCTCTAAGATACAACCGAATTTGCTCCAACCCCTCAGACAGAGACAAACACCTACAAGATCTTTATCAAGCATTCGTAAAACTACAATACCCACCTGGGGAAGTGAGGAAACAGATTGACAGAGCAAGACGGGTACCCAGAAATCACCTACTACAGGACAGGCCCAACAAGGACAATAACAGAACACCACTGGCCATCACATACAGCCCCCAGCTAAAACCTCTCCAGCACATTATCCACGATCTACAACCTATCCAGGAAAATGATCCCTCACTCTCACAGACCTTGGGAGGCAGGCCAGTCCTCGCTTACAGACAACCCCCCAACCTGAAGCAAATACTCACCAGCAACTACACACCACACCACAGAAACACCAACCCAGGAACCTATCCCTGTAGCAAACCTCGTTGCCTACTCTGTCCCCATATCTACTCTGGCAACAGCATCAGAGGACCCAACCACATCAGCCACACCATCAAGGGCTCATTCACCTGCACATCCACTAATGTTATATATGCCATCATGTGCCAGCAATGCCCCTCTGCCATGTACATTGGCCAAACCAGACAGTCCCTCCGCAAAAGAATAAATGGACACAAATCGGACATCAGGAATGGTAACATACATAAGCCAGTAAGTGAACACTTCAATCTCCCTGGTCATTCTATTACAGATTTAAAAGTCACTATCATTGAACAAAAAAACTTCAAAAACAGACTTCAAAGAGAAACAGCAGAACTAAAATTCATTTGCAAATTCAACACCATTAATCTGGGCTTGAATAGGGACTGGGAGTGGCTGGCTCATTACAGAAGCAGCTTTTCCTCTCCTGGAATTGACACCTCCTCATCTATTATTGGGAGTGGACTACATCCACCCTGATTGAATTGGCCCTGTCAACACTGGTTCTCTACTTGCGAAGTAACTCCCTGCTCTCCATGTGTCAGTATATAATGCCTGCATCTGTAACTTTCACTCTATGCTTCCGAAGAAATGAGGTTTTTACTCACGAAAGCTTATGCCCAAATAAATCTGTTAGTCTTTAAGGTGCCACCAGACTCCTTGTTGTTTTTGTAGATACAGACTAACACGACTACCTCCTGATGCTCAGCAAGGAGAGTAAGGAATTCACAAACAAGCCTTTTGTGTTTGTACAGCCCTTCCAGCAATTTGGGCTGGCTGGAGATTCTACGTGCTACTGCAAGAAATAAAAACAATAACAGAAATGAAGATGCATATTTTCTATTTAACCTTTTTTGATAAGGAGAGATCGCTTTTGTTCTCCAAAAAGAGAGGGATCCAATCTTTCTTCACAGGGGCTACCACGGATGCATAAATGAAACTTTAAATCCTGTACTGACTTGGAATCACCTTTGGTACCTCAGACTTCAGCTTTCAAACAGAAAAGGTACAGCACGCTGAGGCAAATGGTCATTTGCAAGCAGCAGGTTCGGTCTGTTATTCATAACGGTCTCATAAACATGTCTATTACATAAGTCCCTAAGCAGAATATGCATTAATAATCATAGCATGGGCTGTGATAATAGAGGGAAATTGTAGCTAAATCTCCGCATTACGCATCTTCGCATAACTGGTTCGTCAGACACGTCTGACGAAGTGGGTTTTCACCCACGAAAGCTTATGCTCCAATACGTCTGTTAGTCTATAAGGTGCCACAGGATGCTTTGTCGCTTTTTACAGATCCAGACTAACACAGCTACCCCTCTGATACTTTGCATAACTGTGTATCATTTTCATATGACTTTGTATTATGCCTCTTCATATAACCTTGTATTAAGTCTTTCCATATATAACCTCTATTTTCATACAACTTTGTATCAAGTCCTTTGACATAGGAACTTTGTATCAAATTCTTATATAGAAACTTTGTATTGAGCCTTGGTATAATGTTATAGCCCCTAGGGATAGTTAAGGTAGAAGAAAAATGTCTTTTTGCTAGGAGTAGAATAAGATCTCCCCCCTTTTAATCAATTGCCCTGTTGAATGAATGAGGTGTGAATGAGTAAGGCGTAGAAGACAAGCACCCCCAGATAGCTGCAACAGTTGGAGAGGGGATAGAAGCCAGACCCAAGAACAATAAAACTTGTCAAGTGGGCTCATTAAAGAAGATCAGACATATTGAAGGCCTTGGGACTTAGAAGCGAGCACCTTCTTTTGAAAACACCCTCTTTGAAAATAAATGTAGCAGCATTAAGACAACACCGAGAAGGAAGCACCACAGATGACCAGTGCATCATCAGAGATCTACAGCCTATCCTGAAAGATGATCCTTTACTCTCACAGATCTCGGGAGACAGACCTGTCCTCGCTTACAGACAACCCCCCAACCTAAAGCAAATACTCACCAGTAACCACACATCACTGAACAAAAACACTGACCCAGGAACCTATCCTTGTAACAAAGCCCGATGCCAACTCTGTCCACATATCTATTCAAGTGACATCATCATAGGGCCTAATCACATCAGCCATACCATCAGGGGCTCGTTCACCTGTACATCTACCAATGTGATATATGCCATCATGTGCCAGCAATGCCCCTCTGCCATGTATATTGGCCAAACCGGACAGTCTCTACGCAAAAGAATTAATGGACACAAATCTGACATCAGGAATCATAATACTCAAAAACCAGTGGGAGAACACTTTAACCTGTCTGGTCATTCTATGACAGACCTGCGGGTGGCTATCTTAAAACAGAAAAACTTCAAAAACAGACTCCAACGAGAGACTGCTGAGCTGAAATTGATATGCAAACTAGACACAATCAACTCAGGATTAAATAAGGACTGGGAATGGCTGAGCCATTACAAACATTGAATCTATCTCCCCTTGTAAGTATTCTCACACTTGCTTCTTATCAAACTGTCTGTACTGGGCTATCTTGATTATCACTTCAAAAGTTTTTTTTCCTCTTAATTAATTGGCCTCTCAGAGTTGGTAAGACAACTCCCACCTGTTCATGCTCTCTGTATTGGTGTATATATATCTCCTCAATATATGTTTCACTCTATATGCATCCGAAGAAGTGGGTTGTAGCCCACGAAAGCTTATGCTCTAATAAATTTGTTAATCTCTAAGGTGCCACAAGTACTCCTGTTCTTTTTTAGATGACCAACTGACACAGACACAGATTTTGCATCTAGTATAGATTTGCATGAGAGGGCAGCTGCTATAAATGTGAGGTGTCTTTCAGAGGATCCCAGGTCTCGTCTTGTCAACATCGGAGCATCGATCCGGATCGATAGAAGCCCAGCTCCACCCTCCCCCATCTAACTCACCTGGCCAGCCAAGTTAAGGGGAGCAATTAGTTGGTAACAACAACAAGACGGAGTGTGCTTGTGTGTGTATGTGAGTGCATGAGTGTAATATATATCATATGCATATGATATAGCAGGGGTCGGCAACCTATGGCACGCGTACCAAACACGGCACGCAAGCCGATTCTGAGTGGCACGCAGCTCCCTGCCGCGGTCCCGGCCCCCAGCCCCACTCAGCACCCCCGCCTACCGCTCTCCCCTGCGGGGGCAGCAGGCAGAAGCTTGGTTCTGAGGCAGTCAAGCTTTCCCCCTCCCCCACTTCTCCCCCCAGCGGTGCTTTCCTGCCCCGCCTCCTCTCCGTCCCTGGCCAATCAGCTGATGGCCCTAGCGAGGGGGAGGGGGAAGAGCGGCAGCGTGCTTCCTGCTCTGTAGAGGACGCAGAGAGAGGTAGGGATGGAGCCTGGGGGAAGGGGGTGGAACAGGGCATATCCCTTCCAGCCCCCTGCCCTGAGCCGCTCAGGGCAGGGAGCTGGGAGCACCCCCACGAGCCGAGCACCCCAGCCTTCTGCCCTGCACCCCCCCATCCCAACACACACCCAGCCTTCTGCCCTGCACCCCCCATACCCACCAGCCCTCTGCCCTGAACCCCCCCCACCCCAACACACACCCAGCCTTCTGCCCTGCACCCCCACAGCCCCATCCCTCTGTCCTGAACCCCCCCCACACACATTCAGCCTTCTGCTCTGCACCCCCACACCCCAGCCTTCTGCCCTGAACCCCCCATAGCCTCCAGCCCTCTGCCCTGATCTCTGAACCCCCACCACACACACCCAGCCTTCTGCCCTGAACCTCCACAGCCCCATCCCTCTGCCCTGAACCCCCCCACACACACCCAGCCTTCTGCCCTGAACCCCCTCCTCCCTGACCCCTGAAACACCCCCCCACACACACAGGTCTGGGGTCCCGGCTGCAGGCCCTGATCAGCCCTCTGCCGGCCTAGATGAACAGAACCCCAGGCTGGCAGCAAGCTGAGCAGGCTGGTGGCGTAAGATCAGCGTTTTAATTTAATTTTAAATGACGCTTCTTAAACGTTTTGAAAACCTTGTTTACTTTACATACAATAGTTTAGTTATATAATATAGACTTATAGAGAGAGACCTTTTAAAAACATTAAAATGTATTACCGGCACGTGAAACCTTAAATTAGAGTGAATAAATGAAGACTCGGCACACCACTTCTGAAAGGTTGCCGACCCCTGTGATATAACCAATAAATGTGGCGCTTTGTCTTATCCCCCCTGAAAAGATCCTGTGCAGTACTTTAAGTACAAAGTCACAGAAGTACACTACTGGAGACAAAAAAGGTCACTCACGGCTGACTGTGACCTTTATTAGGTATAATGTACTGTACAGTTCTCAAAATCTTGCAAGAGATACTCTGTATTTATTACTGAAACATAATTAAACTTGCATCCCAACTCTTAATTAGAAGTAAATATTAATGTTTAGGTGCTTGTTTGGACATATTCACATGCTAATTTAAACTGATTAATAATTTCTGTCGATGAATTGCAATCAAACAATTTAATGGAAAGCAAATGAGAGCTGTAATTATATACTGCATCATCAATTTAATTGTGAAATAACTTGAAGGTTATAAGCATTTTGTTTTTTACTCTTTCTAGTTTTGGCACCTGGAACTGTGTCTGTGTAAAATTATTGGAGAGATGCCAGAATTCTTTAAAATAAAGTGAATTATAGATCATGATAATTTTTTTCGCATCCAACGGGGCATTGCTAAAATCCATAGATCAAGTCCTGAAGTGCTTAGTCAGTTCTCAATCTTGTATCTAAAGGTGCTCAAATACCAACATGATGTACACAGTGCATTGCAAATGCCTAGAGAGATATACTGGAGCTAGATAGGTAAAACTCATACTGAAATGAATGGGGATTTTGCCTGAATATCATAATGGCCCGATCCTGACAGTGCAGGAGGTCTGCTATATCCACATGGAGCCCCATTGGCTTTAACGAGTCTCTGCATGGATGCAGCTGTCCATACACATGCTACTAATCACAGGATTGGAGTGTAAGTAAAGAGTACTTCAATAGATGCCCCCCATATCAAGGGACTTGATGAATGATGTATTAACCCAACCCATCCCCCCTCTCCTGAAGTTTGAGATCTAGTCCAGTTATGCTCCCTCAAATGTTTGATACTTAGTCACATTTTATTCAGACTGGGTGTAAGCAGAACTGAGTTGGAGATCAAACAATGGGAGTCTTTTGCATGAAATCTCTGCTAGTTTCATTCAGTCTGGAAATGCTGTGAGAAGAGCCTTTCCTATGGTAAAGAGGCAGCCAGTCCTAGTCCCTACCCAAACCCAGAAAGTGCAAAGGAGTGCAAAAGTGAAAAATTATTTCAGAGAAAATTAAATTGAACATATTTTGAACTTCAAAACAAAATAACATTCTGGTTTGGCTCAAGTTTCAGGTTGGTTCTTAAACTCCCCCAAGACTAGCATGTTTGTTAACTAAACCCATTCTGAATGCCAAAAGTAGCATGTCCGTCTCTTGGGATTTGGAACAATAATTCAGCATAGAGGTTTCTTGGAAAGGTTAATTTCAAGCACATAGAGGTAACATGCTTCAAATCATAAGACTAGCTCAGTAATATATTGGTTCCATCTGAAAACAATAGATCCAAAAAGTTGGCGCAAATTGTGCATTAGGTTTCTAGCTGAGCTACCCCAGTGTTGGAACATCCTGTGTGTTTTCCTGGAAGTGTAAAAAAAGTCTCCCAATTCCCACTCCAACCTGTCAGTTTTCTCATTCAGCCCATTACACACGCATAGCCTCCAAGTCTTGATTCTTTTATTATCACTGCTTAGTTTGGGATAAACAACTGTCAGTCTGATTAACACAATTTTTCCTTATCTTCATTACTTTTCCAGCTACTGCCAAGTATCTACTGAATATATCAAGTAGATTATTATAATGTCACCTTTTATGACACTATTATTCTTCTGCTAAGCTTCTGTCAGTGCTCTCAATATAAACCTCTGTATCCAGGGCTTTCTAACTGAGCTATAAACAAAAAAACTCCTTTTTTTAATTGCTCAGGGATGTGCATAAAAATGTCTCAGCCAGAGATTTAATTTAACCAATTTAAAAAAAAATAAACCCCACACAATTTATTTTATTTCCTAATTTAAGGTAGTGTCTGTGTACCACTGTCCTCTGCTAGACAGAATCAGGAGTGTTCAGTTGTGTATCACAGGCCCTACAGTGGAAACTGTTATGGAATTTGGGTTAGGGGCCTGTACATTTGAACAGCCCTATACTAATTGCAAGACAATGTGCTTGGAGAAGAAAATGCTGCCCTGAGCGGAGAATCAGAATAATTAGAGGAAGTGATTGGGCATCCAGGCTCTGAGAATCTGTTGCCGGCTGTGCCACTCACTCACTTTGTGACTTTGAACTAGTCACTTAGGGTTTGTCTTCACTGCAGAGTTAGCCCAGGCATTGCCGCTAGCCCCCCTTCTGTTCACATGGAAAAACCTCTAACCCCAACTTGCAGGTGCTTTAAGTCTCAGCTAGCAGATATGGTTGAGGTTATAGCCTTGAGTTCTTGCTTCATCCCAGGTTGGCGACCCACTTACTTCTCAGTGAGGACACGGTAATCAAGCATGGGGTGCTGTTAGTCCTCCACGCCTATCCCCAAAGGGCTGTACTTTCCTGTCTAACTCCTCTCTTCTTCCACTCTGTGTTTTAAACTCACATTTGCCTGCTGCACTTCCAGAGCATTTGGACAGAGATGCCATCCAAGAAATCCTCCTCCTGTGCTGCTAGTTGGCCAGGAGCTGACACTGTAAGGCTCAGCAGGTCTAAATCAGGCCTGCAGAGTTACCATGCAGTGAATGTCTCCACACAGCCACCCAGCAGCAGCTGTAACCAGATTGGGCTTCCCTACTCACAATCCACTGAGGGCACAGACCACAGGAAGCCCCACCTCAAGGCATTCAAGACAGCAGCCTCATGGCACCTGATTGGTCCCTGTCCTACATAAACCCACAGGGCATTCCAGGAAGTGTCCAGCCAACAATATGGGTCATTAACTAGTTGCCATGACCATCCTGCATTCTCTGTTCCTGATCTCCTGGTATTCACCTCAGCTCTGACTTAGACCTTGACTCCCACTCAAGCCCTGGAATATCCACATGGACCCTGATAACCGCTATTGACCCTTGGCCTGAGCCCCAACCTGTCTCTGGCTCTGCCCTTCAGCCTGACCCTTGGCCTGCCTGACTATTGGTCCTGATACAGACTCCAAATCCTGGCAGTTGTTCCTGCCTACCAAGCTCCTGCCACTAGTCCTGTCCACCTTTGCCCAGAATCCTGAGAAATGCCAGCCTTTGGGTGAAGCTGTGCTGTGATAGCAGTAAGACCCATAATTTGGGAAATGCACCCAAAGTGATCCTTTTCTATTTACAGAAAAGAAGTGGACTGGCAGAGAACTCAGTTGGGTGTGCTATGAATCACTTTGTCATTGAAGAATTCAGCCTGCAAATGACAATCTCACTGGAAGATCGTGCTGCCAAATGCTGTTTACTTTTGCCTTAAAAACTGTCTGCATTAAATAATGGAAGTTAAGTATTGTTCTCCTGCCACTGGCTCTATGGAAGGGAAAGAGCACCCTGCAAATGAATTCACAGAGCAGCCCAGTTTAATACACTGCTAAGAACCATCGGATATCCCTCCAGAAATCCATCCCAACACATGACCTAGTACACCACTGTTGTGGAAGCAGTTACGTGGGTCTGGCAGGGGTAGTAATATATGGACATATACCTATCTCATAGAAATGGAAGGGACCCTGAAGGATCATTGAGTCCAGCCCCCTGCCTTCACTAGCAGGGCCAAGTACTGATTTTGCCACACATCCCTAAGTGGCCCCCTCAAGGGCTGAACTCACAATTCTGGGTTTAGCAGGCCAATGCTCAAACCACTGAGCTATCCCTCCCCTACTTTACAGTGGGGATGCTTCACCTGAGCTAGACTAGCCAAGGTGCTTCTGAAAGTCCCATTTACACCTATATTCATTTTTAAGAACCTAAATATCATTAAAGATCTAGCCTTAGTCTCTCTGTGCTTCAGGTTCACCTATTTTTAAAATGAGTGTAATAAAATTAACACTTGCCTGCCTCACAGCTTACAAGAGTTAATTAATGTTTGTAAATCCATTCTTCAGCCCCTTGAACAGTAAATGTTATGTTTTGTAAAGGGACAGCTCAGTACAACAAAAATAAGTCTGCTTACAGGACTGCAGGCTGGGAACTTGCTTGTTTATTTAACTGCATCACAACAGAACCGGGGGGGAGGGCAATTCCCACTAACTAAATAGGAAGCAAGGAAGGAGGCGAGCTTGGCTCCATCCCATAATACTCTGAGTAACCCCCAGTTAACCTGATCATGGCCACTTTACTACAATGTGAGTTTAATTATAATTATTTATAATATTAAAGGAAATCTGGAGACACACAAAGATTCTATATATTTATATAACCCCCAGTTCCATTGTCAGCACCTCACAGACATTAATTAAGTTGTCCTCACAATACTTTTTATGATCCATTTTATTGATTTCATAAATGAAAAAGAACAAATTCCTCTGAACTTTTCTTCTTGTGAAACTCGGCAATGGGCCACAAGCCACAGACTTTGATCTGAGTGAGAAAGGATATTTTCCACATTTCTCTGACAAATTAGAATGACAAATTTACATGGAAGGCCCCATTCCAGATCCAAAGGATTAGAGGAGGATTATGTGATGGAGGATGAAAGATGGGAGACAGCAGTTCACAGAAAGGCATGAAAAGCAGACAAAGCCAGAACTGGTGTTAATAAACAGACAAAGCGTTGCTGCAAGTCAGACACAGCCATTCTGAAAAAGCTTGGGGTCCTGTTTAAAGAGGAGGGTTACCAGACTGACATGGTGGCCCATATTATGCCTTTTAATGCTACAGCCAGCTCTCGAGGAGCTGGAGGAACCATTGGATCTCTCAAGTGTCACCATTTTCAGGGAAATCACTTATGCTAGTCCCAAAGTCACCTCTGTTCCACATAAAATCAGTGCCACCTTACTTGTATTGTCAAAGATTATCTCAGACTTGTAGAATCATGAAGCTGAGGTTGTAGAGACAGTTATTTATGCCCTTGGAAGGCATCCCATGGTATCTAAAGTTTGGTGCATGAACATGTGTCTCTCTCATTTTAGGCCTTTATCACACGTTGTATCCCATATTTGGGCCTTGGCAGGTTGAGAGGTAGAGGGCTTTACAGTATGCAGGAGTGACTGAAGTCATCTGACTGAATCAGATACTATATATGAAAATGTAGTCAAATGCAATATTTTATTACTACCATAGCACCTAAGAGCCCTGGTCATGGAGGAGGGCCTCAGTGTGCTAGGGGCTGTACAAACACAAAATAAAAAGATCTCAGTCCCAAAGAGCTTACATTTAAGTGTAAACAAGAGACAACTAATGGGCACAGACAGGCAAGGACAAGGAAACAATGGCAATATTGGCCAGGATAATAGGCAGTGGGCTCTTCACACCAGCAACCTAACCACAGTCAAATTTTGTGTAGCAATCATAGCAAAGGAGAGTTTTGAGGAGGGATTTGAAGGTGGGTAAGGGGGTAGCTTTGCAGATGGTAATGGTAGGGTTACCATATTTCCTCATTAAAAAAAGAGGACACTCCAGGGGGCCCTGGCCCCGCCCCCAGCCTTGCCCCAACTCCGCCCCCTCCCCTGAGCACCCCGCATTCCCCCTCCTCCCTCCCAGCCGCGAAACAGCTGCCCGAGCACTACCAGCTTCACGGTTTGCTTCCCCAGCACAGCTGGAGCCCGGGAGGGGAAGCGCCTGGCCGGGGGCGCAGGGTCTGGAGGCTGCCCGGCAAACCGTGAAGCTGGTAGTGCTCAGGCAGCTCGGCTCTTCAGCTACACAGAGCTGAGGTGTTTGAGGGGGAGCAACAGCAGCAGCCGCTGCGGGGAAATCCACCTGCAGCTCGGAGCCTGCCGGAGCCGCAAGGTAAGCAGGGGACTGGGGCAGGGATGCCAGCAAAGCTATTTTCCCGGACCTGTTTGGCTTTTTGGCAATTCCCCCTGGATGGGGATTTGAGGACCAAAAAGCCGGACATGTCCAGGAAAAACCGGCTGTATGGTAACCCTACCTAACTGCCCCTCACAACTCCACCCCCTACCTAAGCCTCCCTGCTCCTTGTCCCCTGACTGCCCCCTCCTGATACCTTCCCCCCATCCTAACTAGCCCCCTAAGACCCTATCCCCTACCTATCCCCTGAGTGCCCCAACCCTTATCCACACCCCCACCCCCAGACAGACACCAGGGACTCCCACACCCCATCCAACCACTCCCCACCCCCTGACAGCCCCCCCCCCAGAACGCCCGACCCATCTAAACCCCTCTGCTCCCTGTCCCCTGACTGTCCCCTCCTAGGACCCCTGCTCCTAACTGCCCACCAGAACCCCACCCCCTACCTAACCCTCCCTGTTCATGTCCCCTAACTGCCCCCCCAGACCTGCCCCACCCTAACTGCCCCCCTAGGATCCTACCTGTACCCTGACTGCCCAAAACCTTTACACCCCCAACCCCCAGACAGCCCCCTCCGAACTCCCAACCCATCCAACCCTCCCCCTGCTCCCTGTCTCTCGACTGCCCCCTCCAGAACCTCCCTGCCCCTGCTCCGACCCTCTGGCCCCCTTACTGTGCCACTCAGAACAGTGTGTCGGGCTCCACGCACAGCCCGACACACTGCCGCGCTCCCCCACGGAGCGCATAGCCCAGTTCCCGCCCTCGCAGATTGCTGCGGAGTGGCGTGCTGGGCAGGGGGAGGAGCTCCAGACTGCCGGAGGCCCGTTGCGAACGGCCGGCCAGCTGCGAATGCAGGGATGGGGAGGGAGGGAGAGAGAGAGAGGAGGGGAGTGATCTCAGTTGCAGGGGAGAGGAGAGGAGAAGGAAGTGGAGAAGGGGCTCTTTCTGGCTGCTGGAGCCCGGTGCCAGTGGCACCATCTGGCCGGCTGCCCTGTCAGCCGCGCGCGTTCTGCATGGGGGGGGGGGGGAAGTCTGGACATTTACAAATTCGCCCCGGACGCTATTTTTAACTGAGAAAAGCCGGCCATGTCCAGGGGAATCCGGATGAATGGTAACCCTAGGTTATGGGGCGCTTTTCTCAAGTGTGAGGTGCTGGTTTGAAAGTGTAAAAAGCAGGCAATGGATGCTGGCAACCAAATCAAAAGGTGGGAGTCGACATCACAACAGCAAATGAGAGATGAAAAAGCGCCACTCAGACTGCCGCCTGAACTGCTGAAGCAGAAAAAAAAAAAAAAAAAAAGTTGCCCAGACTGTGCCACCCCAAGAATGGGGGAACGCCGCCCCTTAGCATGTGCCGCCCCAGGCACATGCTTCCTCCGCTGGTGCCTGGAGCCAGCCCTGTCTGCTTACCTAGCTGCCTCTCAGGCCTTGGCTACACTGGCGGTGTACAGCGCTGAAAAAAAAAACACACCCCCCTGAGCGCAGCGAGTACAGCGCTGTACAGCACCAGTGTAATCAGTGCCTGCAGCGCTGCACACTCGCTCGCAGCACTGCAAGCTACTCCCCTTGGAGAGGTGGCGTACATACAGCGCTGTGAGAGCTCTCTCGCAGTGCTGGCGGCGCGACTACACTCACACTTCACAGCGCTGCTACGGCAGCGCTGTGAAGTCCGGAGTGTAGCCAAGGCCACAGACTCCCAGGGTTCCTACCCTAACTCACACTTACTAGGCTTTTGAGTCAGAGCAGAACCACAGAGCCTGATTTCTCACTCCCCTGCAACTTGTATACTCAGTGGCACCTGTGTAAAGTGAGAACACAAAGATCGGCAGCATTTTACAGTTACTTTGCACTCATTTTCCACAGGTGTAATAACTATATGGGCTGCAAAGCAGAAGGGAAGTGGGCCTGCAATGTTACTTTGACACCTGCAGTTAATTATTTTCACAGGCTTGCTGTTGGAGAGCAATTGAAACAGTCTGTCTCTCTCTATCTAAGGTATTTGTAGGGCATCTGTCTCCATGGTATCTAAGCATAAAACCTGGTAATTAAGATTTGCAGAGATGCACACAATATCTGCCGTCTAAGAATGCTGCATAGCCAGCTGGAACCGGAGTTTGAAAAAAAATGGTTCTTATTCAGATTATATGCAAACATTTCAAGGCAGATGGACACATTAATTTAAATTGTATTAAACCAACCATGATTTTCATTCATGAATCACCAGTGCATGTTTAGCACATGCATATCTGGAGGGTGTATTTCCTGCAAGTACAACACATTCTTCAGGTGTCTGTTTTTTATTTTAGACACCCTCAGCTATCCTAGATGTGTTTTGCATAAAAGATTTCTCTCTCTCTTATGGGCTTTACCCTATGTAAAAAAACAAACCAAAAATGTAAACTGATCTG
Source organism: Malaclemys terrapin pileata (assembly GCF_027887155.1). Taxonomy (NCBI): domain Eukaryota; kingdom Metazoa; phylum Chordata; order Testudines; family Emydidae; genus Malaclemys; species Malaclemys terrapin. The sequence goes on from NC_071506.1 coordinate 265,594,399, forward strand.
TTATTACAATTGCAAATCCATGCACACGCTGTAAGCAAACAGTTTTTGAATACAAGTTAAAATGAACTAGCTACAGAAAATGTAAGTAGGCCACTGTGCATACCCCAGATTTTCAAAATGCATTATTTAAATTATGCGTGTGATCTGTACTTCTTGGAGTTACACTGGAGGTAGCAGCAAGCCATTCATAACAAATGAATAATTTTTCATCCCTAATTTTTTAATCAAACTGCAATGATGCAATCTAAATTAGAAAACAAAATTACTGTAAAAATGCACATGGCAATTAACAGTCCCTTAAGGGTATGGGCAATTTTGCTGGCTACAATGCTTCCCCATGTGAGCCTTCAAGCTTCTGGTGGAGATGACCGGTAAACCCAGCTTCTAAGTGATAGCGATACAAACACAGAGCTGTGTTCTGTTCTCAGCTAATGTGCCAGACTGACAAAGTGTTAGTTAAAAATAATTTGCACACAAAGCTAAGAAAGTAGTTTAAAACTATTGACTAGATACCTTTGCCCCCGGGGGCAAAATAATTGGTATAAATCTATTTAATTCTTTAAGTAGCTATTAATGATCTTCTGTAGTTCACACTTCCTCTCATAAAAGAGATGTGTGATCAGACACAAGGCTGGGCCCTAGAAAAGCCTAAATTGTAATCATACATCAGAAACCGGTTCTGTCACCATGTGAAAAATCCCAGAGCCCACCAAAGTCAATAGAAAGACTCTCATTGTCTTTGCTAGCTTTGGAATCATGCCCTTAACTGTTCTCTCTCTTTCCTATCTGTCAACTGGTGATAATACTCAGGTCTTACCTACACTAAAAGAACAGGAGTATTTGTGGCACCTCCTGTTCTTTTTGTGGATACAGACTAACACGACTGCTACTCTGTTACCTACACTAGACAACTTTTGCTAAAATGTTTCAGAGGAGCTGTTGTCATTCCAGTGAACATACAGCCAGGGAGGTGCACATCACCTAGGGTAAATGAGTCAGTAATTTGCAGGCACATGGAAGCGTTTGCCTGGCACTGTAATGGTTCGTACATGTAATAAGATGCAGCAGCGATGAAACCCCACTGAGCAATTTTACCATTTGCAAGAGGAAGGATATCCACAACAACAGAAGAGGACGAGGTTAAAGGACGAAGGGCAGAACAGGAACACATGATGTAACTGTCTGGTTTTGTACAACAGTCTGAGGTTATTAGCGTAGTGTTACCGGGGGATGGTGCCAGGTATTTGGACAGCCCGATTTTGTACTCTATATTGTTAGTTACATACTTAATAGGCTTAAAATGGAAAGAAGGAAGGAAACACATGGGTAGGGATAACAGAAGGGTATACAAGAAGGAAATTAATTGAGAAGGGTGATTAATTAATGGAGGAAGTAAAGACGCTACTATTAGTTGAGTAGAAATGTCTGCAATGTGGGCAAGGGTGGGGGAAAAACCCATGCATACATTTAACATGTCTTTTTTAGCAATGTTAAACAGATTACGAGCCAGCATATTACAAGCACGACCTTTAGCTTATGCCTTGGCCAGGTTGACTATTGCATTTGAGGTTTTTTTAATGATTGTGAAAATTCTTTATGGCTACATTAATTGCAGTTAGAGAATAAGATAAGCATACTAACACTGGGTTAAGGGCTTGAGTGGTTTGGCCTTTGACTCAAGAATTGTATGACCTTTTAGAATTCAAATTAAGCATATTTAGTACAGAACTGGAGCTTTCAAAAAAATCCTCCAGTGTCACTTAACATGCTACATTTCTGTTTTTTGGGTTTTTTTTCAAACATTCTGTGATTTTGCATCCTGAAATTGGGGGTCCTATATGAGTGTGTGCCCACATCCCCTGAAGCTAAATACCCAGTTACAGTCCAGATCCAGTGAGATGCAGAGAGGAAGCCAAAGACTGCTCCCGAGCTGTGGTAGTTGGATTGGGACGTTGGGACCAGGATCCTTCTGGGGGCAAGCTGTAACCACGATAGGTCCCAGGTGGTCCAGTCTGGGGGTAAGCTAAGTGTCTGGTTTCTTTACCAATTCGCCGCTGCCTCCTGCAGGGAGTTGCACATACTGACCAGCTTTGAAACGGGTATCTTGTGTAACATGTACCAAAGCCAGGTCCCAGGAGGCTGCATCAGGTATGTTTGCCAGGAAGATTAACGTGGGGAGCCATATTTGTTATCTAAAAGGATACAATATAAACAAAATGAATTTATTTATACATTTTAATTTTGGTTTTATGGACCCACGTTGGGATTCCTTGCACTTTTACAGAGGTATTTGTATGGGCCAATACCTTGTGCGGGCTGGAGTATTTTGGCTGAAGTACTCTAGGGTTGTATGTTCTTACTATGATTTGATTTACCTTCTGTACATCTGCCCAAGAGGGGGTTTCTGGAGGTTCCTGGGCTTCTTGTTGGTTTTGGACAGTTAGTCTTAGGGGGTGCAAGACTTTATTTAGGCGTTTGATATATTTTTGTGCAGTGTCAGAGATCAGGGGAGGGGAGCTGGGACTACACATTCTTCCCCCAATAACAGTTATTCCAGTAATGAGTTTGAAAGGGTGAAACTCCTGTACTAGCGTTAGGGGTTGCTCTCATGGAAAGAAGGGCAGCAGGTAGTTGTGCTACCCAGTTGGTTCCTTAACTATAGTATCCTCAGAAAGGGGGCACTAATGAGATTCCCCTGTAGTCGGCATCAAGGTAGCAGGATTAAGATTAAAGTGTGCAATTGCAAAGTCCTGAGCTATCCAATTGCAAAGTGTGGCCTTAAGAGGGTGCACTTTCACAAGGAACCAGTATGCCTTGCTGAAGTAAAGAGTGAATAATGTTACCTACCGCATTCTCGGCCTCAGGTTTGAGAGGGTATTGCTTGGTAGGTGGAGGGAGTTAACTGGTAACCTGGATGGGTGGGAAGAGATGAGCAGGCACCAAACTGCAAGACAGCTTATTCTTTGCCCAAACAGAGGGGAACCTGGAACATAATTCTTGAAAAGGGTTAGAGGTGTCCCAAGTGAGAGCCACAGATTTGGCAGTTGCAACAGAAGAGAGAAGTTTATCATTACTGAGAGGAATGGTATGAGTACGCATAAGTTTATTAGTAAATGTAACTGTACTTTGAGTGAGGTTAAGAGTTGTTGCAAGGTCACAGAGGACGTCCATGCCCAAAATAGTCCCCTCTGCATTTGGAGCTACATTAAAAAAAACGACTAATCTATTCTTCTGGACTCAGATTTTACAAGAACAGGGTAGCTTTTATAAGCCATGAGTTGTGCACCTTCTATCCCTGAAATATCAATATACTGTTCAGTAGTGGGGAGGGGGAGGTCGGTAATGGAAACTGACACTTCCGTGTCCATGAGAATCGTGCATGGCTGGCCCCTTATCCCCGCTTGTAAGTGTGGCTTTGAGGGATTTATATCTGCATCAGCAGTACTGACAGGCAAGGGGGGTGGGGGGGTGCTGGATCCTAGCGGGTCATGGAATTTAAAAGCCTGGCCATTTCCTCTTTACTCAGGTGTGAGTAAGGGTTGGCAGTCGGTTGGGACACTGGGTGGGGCTGGTTACCCAGGGTTATTTGGCTTGGGCACCCGGCTGCCTAATGCCCAGTCTCCCCGCACACAAACCATTGGGAAGAAGGGAGGACAGGGGGACAGGACCAGGACCAGGACCAGGTTGAAAGGGCAGTGAGGTACTGCAGGGATTCGATTGGCCGTGATTTTGTCCCTGAGTAGGCTTTTGGGAGTTGCACCTGCAGTTCTTTTGGGAATGTTTGGGACACCCACAATTATAGCAAATCACATTATTTTTTGCTGTTACCACAGCAACACAAGCAGACTTGCTTTTAATTTTTTTAGCTTGTTTGGCTTTGCATTTAGCAGCCCACATACAGATGGATTTATACAGAGCCTGGGTTCACTCCCAAATTAAGGGCTGTTTGCAGGTGGGAGTTAAAACCTTCCCTTAACATTTTTAGAAACGCCTGATTAGTTTTCTTTGGGTCCGTAATGCCTGCATTGCTGGAATACATCTCCCATTTTTTCCTCACAATATTGAACCGCAGGCTCGTCCTTGCCTCGTACGTAGACCATGATCATTCCCCAATTACCGGCTCCATTCCCCAAGGCTTCTTGGACAGATTCCTTAAACTCAGTGCAGGCAAGGGTCAGATCATTTTTAGATTCAAATTTAACGGAGGCCTAAATGCCATTTTGATGCCCTTCTGTAGGGATCTCGGCCCATGATAGATTGGGGCATTTAGCTTTTGTTAAGATATAAAGATCCCTGGGATGTAACATATAGGTGGTAACCATTTGGCTTATTCTTTTTCAGAATATTAAATTTGGGTCTTTGGGCTTTAGATCAGGGAGATCTTTCAGTAAGTCCCACATTTCCTCTGTGCTGAGAGGAGTGTACTTAGAAGTATTATGAGCCCCTGTTTTCACCTGTCCCTGACCACCGAGTGGTCACTTGGAGAGGGGACAAGGGAGCACTGGCACTTAATTCTGGGTTAAAAGTGGGAGGAGGGGCCAATTATCTCAATCTTCCCCCATGTGTGCCAGGTTCCAATTCTGAATTTGATTCTTAAGGTGTTTCTAATTAATTTCATTTTGGTTTTTATTAGTATCGCTGCCTAAACCAAAGCCGGTGAAATTACCCTTTTGTTGTATGCTAGCAACAATACGGCGTGCAGAGGAATTGTTTTCTTTTAGTTTTGCTTTTAGAGCCTTGTTTTCTGCTTTAAGCTCACTCAGCCTGCAGTTGCAATCTGCCTTTTGATTTAGCTCTGATGTAAGAACCTTTTGGAGTATTTCCAATTCTTGTAATTTCCTTTCATATTCGCAATACATTATTACAATCCCCTTCTCTAATCTTCCTTTTGTCTGACCAGACCACCACAACACGCTGTCCATTGTACTCATACCCTCATTCCATCCATTTTTTGGCATTGTCTTTTGAACCTTATGTTTCCCTTTTATGAAATTAATGAGTACCCCCCGCAGAGAACATCATTGATGTTCCCCAGGGCCAGTCAATGAGTTTCCTTCCCATAGAGGGCATCATTGGTCCATCCTGGGGCACGCCAACGAGTCCCCCTCCCGTAGAGGGAATCATTGACGCATTTTGGGGCAACTCATACGACATTGTATCCCAGCTTCCTGAAACCCACTTAAGTGGCACTTCAGGGGAGACCGACTGAGCACACCCTTGTACTCAGTCTACTGCAGCACACACACTGATGCTCAGTACCTGGCGATGCAGCCTTTGCCTCCAGCAATTCCTGCACCCCAAAAACCCTGGCGATGCAGCCTTTGCCTCCAGCAATTCCTGCACCCCAAAAACCCTGGCCACAAATACAGTCCCATTCAGTCCTCTTGTCTGTGCATCCTATATGTGGTTTGTATTAAAAGGGGTGCAAAGGGGTGTCTCAGGGAGTCCCAAACCAAGGTGCGTGCTAGAGGTGGTAAGTAAAAGGGTACTCACCTCTATCCCTGGTTGTGAGAAACTCTCCAAGGATTCCCGATCATACCCTGCTTGCTGTGCCAAAACCGTTGGGGAAAAGATTCTTTTCCCCAAGAATTAGGCAAGCACAGACAATACTGAAGGGGGTTTATTTATGGTACCAGGAAGTCTGATAAAAATATGGTTCCACAGCCACCAGTTATATACATTCTCTTATTAAGAGAGAACCCTGAACAAAGATAAAAATAGGAACAGTATGTACATAGAGGTCACCCTGATTGCATTAAGCATCTATGGCTACTTTGCGGGGGAAAGAGGTGAGGTGGGAGGGTAGGGATGAGTGCTTGCAGATATCTGGTGGGCTGTGAAGGGAGGGTTTGTTCTACTCTAAGAGCTGAGTTACTGGGCGGGCATTGACCATATAAGTTTATGTGGTCCAATTATAAGACCAGTTGTTTACAGTTGTCAGTGCCCTTTGCTGAAACATTCCTACTTGATCTGCGTTTTTTATCTTAGCTGTTAAAATTTAGCTAACTCTTGCCGGACAGGGTGTAAGGGGTGTATGGGAGAGGTAGTACATTTGAGTGATCCGAACTGCCGCACTCCTTGAATGGTTCTTTTCCTCTCTGGTCCTCACTTTACTCTCACCTGTATGCTCACCTGTGGCTCCAAGTAGCTGTAAGTATACGACAGTGGCCACATCCCAGTAAACCGCCTTGGCAGGAGGGCTAAACCAGGTGAGGGTAACCGGAAGTGTGGAAACCGACGGTGATTTAGGTTCCCGGCCAATGGGAACTGCAGAGCCAGTGCTAGGATCGGGGGCAGCGTGCGGAGCCTCCTGGCTTCCCCCATGTGTAGGAGCTGGAGGGGGGACATGCCGCTGCTTCCGGGAGCTGTGCGGAGTCACAACAGACTGGGAGCTTGCCTTAGCCTTGCTGCGCCACCAACCAGACTTTTAATGGCCTGGTCAGCAATGCCACCAGGATCTCTTTTTGACCGGATGTTCCGCTCGAAAACCAGACATCTGGCAACCCTAAATTACCCTAAATGTTTGAGCCCCCATGCCCTGGCCTGGAGCATACTCCATTGTTCTGTGGGGATGGCCCATGTACAGTCTGGTCAGCACTAGTTGCTATGGGAGGGTCAAACATACTCAGTGCAGGTGAACTCTTCACAGTTAAACAAGCCTCTACTGAGCATGTGTAAACTGATTTTACACAGGCTCATCATTTGATGAAATTTGGGTGGATTTTCACAAATATGACAAGAATCACATCCCTGCCACACAGACCACTTCAGCCCACCCCTTCCCAATTCTGAATCCCTTCTGTAAAGCATAGGGGCACTAGAACATTTCAAGTAAAAGAGCTAAAGCATTTACAAATAATATATTTTTCCCCTAGCTTTATTCTCAGAAACAGATCAACTGTTCTGTCTTTAATTTTCCTGAAATAGTCAGACTGAGGCAGACATACAGCATGGGGAAGAACAGGAGTACTTGTGGCACCTTAGAGACTAACAAATTTATTAGAGCATAAGCTTTTGTGGACTACAGCCCACTTCTTCGGATGCATATAGAGTGGGCTGTAGTCCACGAAAGCTTAAGCTCTAATAAATTTGTTAGTCTCTAAGGTGCCACAAGTACTCCTGTTCTTCTTTTTGCGGATACAGACTAACACGGCTGCTACTCTGAAATACAGCATGGGAAAACTCAGCTCAAACAATTAAAGTTTTACAAGTTATAAGTAATTATAATTATAGCTGGTTACCAACACTGCCTATAATAATAGCCATGTTAGTGGCTTAATACAAGAAAGCATCCCACATAGGATATGTAATACAGACAGTTATATCTTCTTTTGTGTTTTACTTTTTTCTTTACTATAATAAATACAACTGCTGGAGGACGGTGCGATCATGTGTCGGAATATGCTGAGGCCACTTAGCCTTATTTCAAGTTAACATGAGTCTTCTTTATTTCATCTCTCATAGTGGTGGTGTAAAAAAAACCAAGTCATTAAACTGTGTGATTTATGTTGTCTTTGTGTTCTTATTTCTCCTTTCTCAGAGAGGGCCAGAGAACATTCACCCTATAGAGGAATGAAGCTGAAGTTTGGGGGAGATTTATGTACCTTTCACAATGCAGGGCCTGTGAGAGGGGAGGGTGTCAAATGAAGGTGGAAAATTGAGTGAATCGTGGATCAAAGAATGCAGATGAGCCCCTTCCTCAAAGAAATTTAAGAGGATTAAGTGTCAGGGTAAGGTTGCCACTTAATCCACCCAGTGGGATACAGGAATGTTAGGCATCCCATTACACCACAGCTCCTCCTCCCACACAGGTGAGCAGGGAATGAGGGGGCAGGGAGTAGGAAAAGCCTTGCCTACACTGTGCAATGCACCAGCCTCGGAGAGTCAGCCTGGAGAGAAAAGTAATCTGCACCTGGTAAATGGCTGGCACAGATGTTTTGCTGAACCATTGCAGCTACTTACAGATTTACTTTTTAATGTTACATATGACACACTATGGCACATTTTGTACATCAATACACACATATACAGAATACATATGGAGTTGCTTTGTATCAAAGCCTGAGTTTGGGATTGGTTGAATTACTGAATGGTAAAACCATGACTATGTTATGTAGCTCTTTCTAAATAAGGGTAACTCCACACCATATCAGCATGGATTCTTTGTATAACAAGTATGTTGCAGAAAATTATATTAGGAATGTTTTAGAAACTTTAACAGAATTTTATTGGCATTTTTCTTTTTACTTTAGTTGTGAAGCTGGATGCCTTATTTACATCAGTCCAGCTGTACAGAGCTCAGGGAAAGCCATAAAAAAAGCCATAAAAGTGCATTTTTCTCTATATAAAAATATATTACCATTTTAAAGTTTGTTCTCCTCTGACATTTTGGAGCTAGAAGTGAGTGCTGGATCCCAGTACTGGCTTCTATTCCCATGGTATATAGCTCCCATTTCTTGACCTGCAGGATCCCAGAGTTCATTTATGACATATTTACACATACTAAAGCTGTGAGTGGTCCAGGCCTGACTCTCTTCTTGGGTAGGGATAGGTTAGGAATAAAGACTCACATTTTGGGGAGAAAGTTGTAATATTTCTATGGCAGGTGCTTTTTAAAAAAAAATTACAGCTATTTGAAGCTGTTTGGAGGGTAGGTCTGTTAAAAGAAGTCATAGGGAGATAGACTAGTGGAAAGAAGGCAAGTTAGAGTTATAGGTGGATGATAACTATATGTACCACATTGTACATACATGGTGTGTGTATTTATTTAATCTATAAGTGTATGTATATAAATCTATGGAGGGAACCTTGTAAATCCTCACTTTTTACTTTTAATTTTGTTTAATAGTATGTTTGAAAGTATGATTTTAAGTTAAAACAAATGTATTGTATTTCTGATATTCTCTCGGGAATTGAATGATGTCATTGTTTTCTTTGACCTGTAGTTCTTGAACTTCAAATATTATAGTGCTGTTTAATAAATTACATTTGTTCTGTGTGCTGCTTTGCTATGGTTGCTGTCTCAGGTTAAAACCCAGTGCAAGCTAATAACTGTTAGGTGTGAAGGCATTAAACTTTCAGTCACTCTGAGAATCTAATTTCCACCTGGCAAGATTCAAAATGCAGATGTTGTAGATAAAATAAATGTCATTTATATATAAAAAGTTATTCATTATTACAGTATGATTAAGAGAACATGAACTACCAATTTATATAAACCAGTGTTTCTCAAACTGGGGTCGCCGCTTGTGTAGGGAAATCCGCTGGCGGGCTGGGCCGGTTTATTTACCTGCCGCGTCCGCAAGTCCAGCCAATCGCGGCTCCCACTGGCCACAGTTCGCTGCTCCAGGCCAATGGAAGCTGCTAGAAGCAGTGCAGGCCAAGGGACGTACTGGCTGCCGCTTCCAGCAGCTCCCATTGGCCTGCAGTGAACTGTGGCCACTGGGAGCTGCGATAGGCCGGACCTGCAGACAGGGCAGGTAAACAAACCAGCCCGGCCCGCCAGGGGCTTTCCCTACATAAGTGGTAGGGAAAGCCCCTACCCCAGTTTGAGAAACACTGATATAAACAGAAAGATAATCTGTTTTTTCCTAAACAGATATAGTGTTTCCACAGCACGGCATAGAGTATTTCAACAGCAATGCTGTACTGCGTCTCTTATATCAAGCTAAATCTTGAGATAGCACTTTGGTTCCACCTCTGAAAAAGAGTATTTCTGAGGCCATTGGAAACATTTCAATTAAAAACAAAGTTTAAAAACACATAGTTGGGAACTGTCAATGCTCAAATATGCATTACCAATAAAAAACACATGGCTCATTCCTGCAGCTGTTATTCACATTAGTGCCGTCTTTAGAATCAGTGAGATCACTCAAGCGATCAGAAGCTGAAGGATCAGGACCAATGTTTCTAAGAATATCAGGGGGAAACCTTGAGAGCTATATTTTTAATGCAAGGCCTTTGCAAGTTCATGGACCTGTCAAGCACTGCATGGAACAGCATGCAACTAATTAGCTACATTTTGAGACAGGGAGGAGGAGATTGTAGTGATGTGAAAATGTAGCATACCCACAATGATCCATATCCTGCATGCCTTATCCAGGCAAAGTATGCATTGAGTCAGAGTAAAGAATCAGGGTTGGACAAAAATACAAGACATGAGTCTTGCCCGTTTCACACAGCTGTGAAACTTGCACATCTTCCACTGCACATTCCAACTGATCCTGAGTATCTTCCAACTGTGCCCGCTTCATCTGCATCCTCCTCAGCCATCCCATCCTTTACTCTGCTTCATCCCTCTTACTATCCACCAGCATCTCACTTCATCTGAGCCAATAAACCCCTTTTGAACATTAGTTTTTAAGTTAGTTTGCTAGGTTCAGAAGAGATTCCTGAGGATGGCAAAGTGGCATCTTTAACTGGAGAATAAACTGTAGCCTTAGAATGGATATAGATTGCAGGGAAAATCCTGGAAACCTCAGAGGGTGAGGCGGGAGAAGACCAGGAAAAACAAAGTTTGATTAATGACAGTAAGCCTGGATTCAGGCAGTGGAGATTATGCTTAAGTGATTTGCTGGAGTATTTTGAAGTATTTTCTGAGCAATAGCCACGTGAAATACAGTGGGTGTCATATACTTTGCTTAGATTTTTTTTCAAAAAGTGTTTGACAAAGTTCCACATGACTGATTAATGGTTTAGGTAAATGCCACTAAACAGAAGGCTAAATAGAGCAGAAAATCAGCTTACAAAATGGAGACCAAATATGAACGATCAGAGCCTCAGCTCCATTGACTTCAGTAGAGCTAAGCTGATTTACATAAACTGGTCCATACATTTTTCAAGTTGTAAAGAGTCTAAACATGGAGTATCATAACAATCATTTAAGGAAGCTTTGGTATTTTTTTTTTTTTTTTAACATGGAGTGGCAACAGACCTTACCTTAAACCCAATTTGAACATTTGGTGCTCATTAAAAAAAATAATAATAATACACAAGTGTTTTTCAATTAAATCCCCATAACACCAGGAAAGCAATACATAATTCTCTTAAAAAAAAAAAAATCTACATCACAGTATGTTTACCATGTACAAGGTAGGCCTAACTCACCCTGATGTAGGTGGTAACAAATCCACTAAAATCAATGGCATTACACCATGGCTGATGTTGGCTTAATGTATGTGTAATTATAGAGAGAGAGAAAAGAACAGGAGTACTTGTGGCACCTTAGAAACTAACAAATTTATTAGAGCATAAGCTTTCGTGGGCTACAGCCCACTTCTTCGGATGCATATAGAGTGGAACATATATTGAGGATATATATATATATATATATATATACACACACACACACACACACACATACACATGCACACACAGAGAGAGAGAGAGAGCATGAACAGGTGGGAGTTGTCTTACCAACTCTGAGAGGCCAATTAAGTAAGAGAAAAAAAAATTTTGAAGTGATAATCAAGCTAGCCCAGTACAGACAGTTTGATAAGAAGTGTGAGAATACTTACAAGGGGAGATAGATTCAATGTTTGTAATGGCTCAGCCATTCCCAGTCTTTGAATAAGGGAATATATATATATATATACACACACACATCTCCTCAATATACGTTCCACTCTATATGCATCCAAAGTGGGCAGTAGCCCACGAAAGTTTATGCTCTAATAAATTTGTTAGTCTCTAAGGTGCCACAAGTACTCCTGTTCTTTTTGTGGATACAGATTAACACGGCTGCTACTCTGAAATCTATAGAGAGAGAGAGATTTACCAAGCATACTGAAAACAACAGGTCAAATTCAGGGGTGAGTCAAAGGTAACCTAAAATAAGCCGCACTCACACAGAGTGGCTCTTTGTCACCCTCAAGTAGCTAGGTTCTGGATTCAGTCGCCAACAACAATCCATGCAGAAATGTCATGTTATATTAAGTGCAACATACACCATCTTCTGGCCCACTCAGCCTGGCTATGAAACCAGTCTGGACTTCCTTCTAATATAATAACTATTTAGTTATCTGGAGTATCTTAACTAATCATTAGCTTCTTATTTCAAAGGCAGGTGAATATCAGAAATGTGTTTTGCGAGTATTTCAGTTCCATTGTATCTCTAACTTCAATATACTTTGCTGATGTCAGTCAGTTTGCATTTTGGTGACACTGGGCTCAGCCCTACAGGATTTAAGGAAAATTCCCACACTCGCCTTTGTAATTAAACACAGTGATTAGAGGAATATATCTTTCACTTAGATTGTGAGCTCTCTGGGGCAATAACTGTATCCTGTTACTTGTCTGTCCAGAACACTGGGACCCTGAACCTTGGGCTTCCTAGGAGGTTTCATGCTTTAAACAGTGGTGCAAGTAGTAATAATTTCTTGCAGGTATGCTGCACTCATGGGAGAGATGCAAAGGGGGGGGTATGTGACCTCCCCACATGACCCCCATACGACTCCTCCCCTTCCCACCCCACTCCCCACCCGGGGCCCCCACGCTTTCCCTGTCCCCTCCCCATGATCCACAGCCATCTGGTGTTACCTGGGGGGGGGCCCTCTGTCCTCCTCCCGCTGCACCGGAGACTTCTGCTGTACAGACCCGAGGCAGGAGGACTCAGGAGATGCAGCTGTGTGGAAGGGCTGGGAGCAGGGCTGGGGGCGGTAGAGCCGTGTCAGAGGAGCTACCGGCATGGGGCTGCCCAGCATCCCCACATTCTGCTTCTTTTGCCACGGAGGTTCCTGGGAGAGCCCTGAACCACATGGCTATCCTGGGAACTGCAGCAGTGAAAGGAGCAGAACGTGCAGCTGTGTCTCCCGAGTCCTCCTGCCCGGGGTCTGTACAGCAGCCCTGCCAGAGGTGGGGGTGGGAGCAATACAGCAGCCATGCCAGAGGAGCTGCCAGCACGTGGGGCTGCCCGGTGGCCCCATGTTCTGCTCCTTTCACTGTTGCAGTTCTGTGGTGTTTTTGCTATAACAGAGGAAAAAACATAGCAAGTTGAGGTTACAGGCACATTACGAAATACATGATGGGCAACAACTGTGGTTTAGATGAACTGAATGATTTTGCCTAACTGCAGTGAAGATAACAAAAGAAAAACACACACACACGCTGCAGTTGTCAGCCGACGAAGTAGAAACTTCTGGCCAAGAGGAAAGACCTCTTTAAAGTCCTCTGTGGCCATATCCATGCCTGCCATGAAGAACTTCTAATAACACACTCTACTGATACATAATTTACAGCAGTGGATTTATTCCAGCAGCAGTAGAATAGTTTTGGAGGAAAGAAGGCACAGATATCAGATTCAAGTGTGGGTTCACGTTCCAGTGAAGCTATTGGATGTTAGACTACAGGAATTAGCAGTCTCAGGACAGTTGGGAAAAGGTGCACAAAATCTGTTAAAAGATTTAGTGACTCCAACAGAAGTGAGAGTTCAGCCAGAGATGAAAAGTAATTAGTCAGAAAGGTAGCAAAGCCCATTGGGCATCTTAGGCCACATTCAACACTACATTATTCCAGTTTTAGACTGGTGTACCATCAGTCATTTCAGTGAGGTTACAGCAAAGTAAAATTGGAGTAATTCAGCAGTGAATCAGCCCTCTGAAATGATTTACTTAGAGCTGAAATGCAGTTAAATTGTTTCACAAGTACCAAAAATAAATTCCATTCTTTGAGAAATAAAGTTGCTTATATGGGTAAGAGCAGTGTGGCATTGATTTATCTAATGTGACAAAAGTTCCTCCTCTATCTCAGTGGGTCCTGCGCTTATTGGCAGATTTTCTTGCCTCAGAGATTCACCATGTGGGTTGGGAAACAGCCCAGAGACCTTCCCCTCTGGGAGAACCCATAGTCCAGGTCAACTAGGAGGTTTGGGGGGAACCCAGGCCCGCCCTCTACTCCAGGTTCCAGCCCAGGGCCCTGCAGCTGTCTATAGTGCCTCCCGTAACAGCTGCATGACAGCTATAACTCCCTGGGCTACTTCCCCATGGCCTCCTCCAAACACCTTCCTTATTCTCACCACAGGACCTTCCTCCTGGTGTCTGATAACACTTGTACGCCTCAATCCTCCAGCAGCACTCACTCTCAGCTCCTTACGCCTCTTACTCCCAGCCCCTCACACTCACACCACAAACTGAACTGAGCTCCTTTTTAAAACCCAGGTGCCCTGATTAGCCTGCCTTAATTGATTCTAAAACCTTCCTCTTAATGGGCTCCAGGTGTCCTAATTAGCCTGCCTGCCTTAACTGGTTCTAGCAGGTTCCTGATTACTCTAGTGCAGCCCCTGATCTGGTCACTCAGGGAACAGAAAACTACTCATCCAGTGACCAGTATATTTGCCCTCTACCAGACTCCTCTACCCCACTGGTCTGGGTCTGTCACACTACCTATAAAGTGTGCAGTCTTCTAAAAAGAGGGTACAGCACTCTGAGTTTGCTAGTATTACTACCCTTGTTCTCATTATGATTCTGTAGGAACAATCTTGTGCATTTCCTCACTATGGTTCTGATTCACCTCAAAGATACTCCAGTTTTACACCAGTGTAAATCCATTGACTTCCATGCAGCAACGCAACATAAAACTGAAGTAATATAGCAGTGAAGCAGGCGCAATATTTTTGTAATGATTCCCTTGGACAGGAAATTGTCACTGCATGGCCAGAAAACAAAGCTTGCAAATGGAGACAGTACATATATTTCTAAGAAAAAGTAGGACAAAGACCAAATCACATCTGTGCAAAAAATAACAGATGTCTTTAAATGTATTGAAGTGTCAGGGGCTCATATGCCATAAGACTCCCCTTTTTTCACACTCTCTAATGGACACAGCATTCACTGTCAAATTGGAGGCATAGGTATATATCTGGTTTCATCTCTAGAGAAAAGCCAGTCAGTGTTACAGAAGTGATATATTATAAGTTTTATCTCTGCCTAATCCTTCCCTAAATTGAACAACCATGTGCTTGATCTGAGACAGGTAATTCTATCTCACACTTAAAAAAAATTCCCACCCTCTTAGAGAAGCCAAAAATCTCAAACAGATAAATAACGTTGTTGTTTATTTGCATTGTATTAGCATCCAAAGCCCCAGTCAAGATCTGGGCCCCATTGTGCTGATTCACTGGTATCCAACCTGTGGTTGTGTTAAAAAGAAAACGTGCATCTCATTATGAATTGAAAATGTAGCCCCTGCAGGAGCAGGAAGATGTCTTCCCAACTGTGTCCCACAGTTCCCCTACAGTCCTGAAGTAGCTCTGATGGGAGCTGGAAGTGCTCTGAGCCTGCCCCACCCTGCCACAGCTGCTTAGCAGTGTGTCCACTAGGTAATTGCCACATTGTGTGGAAAGCAGGAGAAAGTAACTCTGACTGCTCCATTCCCTGTTTCCCTGCTGGGCTGTAGAAACCCCAGGGAGAGCAGGATAGGAGCTTGACTGGCTCCTGAGAAGTGTTTAGCAAAGAATGGCTCCCGTCCCTCATACAGCCTCCCAGGGAAGTCCAGCAGAGGTGAAAAGGAAAAACCAATAACCTGTTACAGTTCTCTGATCCAGCAGGTTTGCCCTGGCCTGCTCTAATCTGTTCCATCTGGCAACCATTCCCTGGAAGCCAAATGTCAGCTGGGGATAGCCAGAGCACAATCTGCTCCTGCCATAACCTGCCAACATGCTTCCTGTACCAGGGGCTGTAGGAAGGGAGGTACAGGAGCCAGTGATGTCACAGCCATGTCTGCTGGAGAATCCTCAGCAGTGGAATTGCAGATGGTTTTCATGCCCTTTGTGCTTGCTGAGAAGTGCACAGAAAGTGGAACAAGGCCGAGAATCCGCCTCAAACCACTGATCATGGCCATTTGATCTTTCATAAATAGAATGTTTGACCCTGGAGCTGATCTGGGCTAGGCATTCAATAAAGACATAGTAAAGGATGGACCCTGCTCCAAAGTGTTAGCCATCTAAATAGACCAGTCAGCCAAAAAATGAAAGGAAATATCCCCAATGTACAGATGGGGGACTGAAGTACAGAGATTAAGAGGAAATACTTGCTCAAGATCACACATGAAGTCTGTGGCAGATCTGGAATTTTAATCTAGATCATCTGGGCCACAGTCCAGTGCCTTAACCTAACCATAAGACCAACTTTTCTTCATGGGCTGGGTTTCTAGCTCCAGCGCAGAACACCGCTGCCTGCAGCCTCAGAATGAGGGCCGTTAATGACCCATACACACAACCCCAGATGACTGAGCCAAAAAGGCCAGTGTTCATTGTTGTCATCAGCTAGAAGTTGCTTTTATACACATCAGAGTGCTCTGATCAACATTTCATTTTGTATAATTCAATGAATCTAGAGTATTTTCGCTAGGTTATAAATTATTTGCTTCAGCACAAATATAGGGACATTTTTCCTGTTCAAAAATGCCTTAAATTATTGAAAATGGAATGCGTGCTTTTATATCCCACGCGAGTTAAAATTGCTGGCATCAGTCAGGCATGCATCTTGACTAGCCCAGAAAAAAAACAATATAGTTTATGAAAGTGAGAGAGAGTGGGGAAATAGGAGCAAAGGGCTGAGGCAGAGGGAGAGATGATTTTCTATTCAGTGTTCTGTGCCTAAGCCTATGGAAGTTAATGGAAAATCTTCCATTGACTGCAGTGGGCTTTGCATCAGGCCCTGAGATAGGAACTGATGCTTTCATTATGGACTGAGATGTCTTTGTATATTTACAATCACATATGGGTAAGATGGTGTTTGGCAGCGTGCATTGTCACTGCCCGTGCAGTACCTGTTCTGAAGATAAACAGAGAACTTCACGTTCCAGTACCAGCAATCAAAACACTTTAAATAGTTCAAGATTCCAGGTGATTTGATTAGCTAAAGATGTCACCTACTTACTACTACAGGGTGGGTAGTAAGGCTAGCAGTACAAAGAAAAGGTAGGCATCATATGTGTCCCACTATTGGTTGCCTTCCCAACCTGGGAAAGCTTATGGAAAACTTGGGCAGGCTAGCATCCCTCCCACAGCCATAGCCCATCTGTATTTGTATATGAATACTCTGTCCTGATTTATTAAGCAAATAGTTAATGTTGTGCATCTATTTAAGGACCATTTGATTATTCTCATTACTGCAGCGCTTTTGTAAACACTTGCCCACAGGCTCAGCTCTCTGAAAAGGTAATCAGAAGTACAATTTCCATAATTTACACGGTTGGGGTTTTTGCTTGATTGTGTTTGTTGTCATTATTATCATTACTATAAGTAACATCCTATGGGATATTAGTATCATTATTATTCTGTGTGAACAGCACCACTTTGGTTTTAACTATGTAAAGAATGCCAAATAATACAAAACATGGGCGAATGTAGCAAAGGGAACAATGCTGCACTAACAGACACAAACTACCTAATAACCATTTTCTTTTTCCTTTTCCAAGAGGGGGTTGGTGACATTGTAAAGATGATCTCAGAGCCAATTTACAGCAACAAGTAGAGCTTATATTTCTTGTCTCAGAACAGGGTGGGCAAATTCACCTTACCTTCCTTGAGCAGCCCTCCACTCTTCCATCTCTAGCTTCTGGAATTATATTAAACAAGAGGATGAGTGGTAGGAAGAAAAACCTGCAGCCCTGTTGAGAGGCACAGTGATCTCCAAGAACTGATAAATAACCATAAATAGAAAAAGTATCCAGATTTAAATAGCCCCTGTGAGCTATTTCACCCATCATAACAAGATGAAGGAAAAGAAAGAATTCCAACTTCACAGGCAGCTCAGTGTTCACACAGAGGTGCCTAAACAGGACACACAAATGTTACATTGAGGTACCCAAACCACCACTTAATATATAAAATCAGCATCTGTGCACCTACATACTAAATTAAGAGCCTACTAAAATGCCTAAATTACGAAGTTGGGGACAGAATTCTCATTGCTGTGTCTGTGTCATCTTTGCATACTTCAGGAACTAATGGTACAGGGGAAATATTTGTTTTTTCAAAATGAGCTATAAATGGGGTCGTTCTGGTCCATGTCTTGAGTTGGGTATGCCCACAAAGGCCAATAAAAAACAAATCTGTTTATGCATAATATTTCAATGTGCCTAATCCAGGAGTGGATCTAGCAATCAGAAATGTGTATGCACACAAGCTACTCCATTGCTCCCAACTGCAGTATTTTCATAATCTCCCCAAAAAGGTATGCTATTGCACACAATATATTCTGGCCAGCCCCTAGCCGAAATAAACCCTAGCCTAGCCCCACTCCAGATTCAAACAACCCTTCCTCAATCAATGTCAAAGGACCACATTTCAGCCAGTCCCTAAACGTAACCTGAATACAAACTCTTCTTCTTTGACCCATCTCAAAAAAGCGATCATCAGTCTTTAGAAAGAAATGTTAATTAAAAAGTTATTCTGATAGTTGTCTAATTAGTGACAATTACTTCATTGCTACAGAAGAGACAAAACACTACAATTTTAAACGTTTTAACTTTATGACAGTTATCATTACTAATTACCACTTTACATAAAGGCTTAAAATCCATTTAAAACATATATTGGAAATAAATATATATAAATTACACTGAAAACCCAGATTATAGTAGAGGAGGGTCACCTTGACCCCAGTATTCTATTCCAACATAAAAATGAGAGTACCATTCTTTTCTTGTTCTCCCAATCCTTTCTCCAAAACCAGTATGACAAATTGATAAAATTGTTTCCAAACTATTTTTCAGAAACCTGACATGAAGCATCCACAGATCTGGAAGGATTTTAGAGTTATTCTTCCTCATATCATCTTATTATCCCAGCTTCTGAAAACTCCCTTTCAGTTTCCCATCTCTAGGATGAGATAATACAATGGAAATATCATCAATGTTTATGTTATGTAGAAAGCTTTTCAAGTATGTTCTCAGAGAGAAAAATAAAAGCAGAGGCCCTGTCCAAAAATGTAAATTCTGTCTATCAGTGGCAATTTAGCATATTTTTATTTTCAAGCCCTGCTGGCTGGGAGTTGCTGGTTTGAAAGCAGAATGTAACATTTTATGCAAGTTTTACACAGATGAATAGCGTTCAGACTTTGATACAATTTTTAAATGATAGTTTTCTACTAAGTAAAGATGAAACAATTTATTTATTTTAATCACAGAGGATATTAATCGTACATACAATAATATACAAAATTGCCCAAGTGTGAAATTAATAACATACATATAATAAAATACATCTTGGGTTGTTTTAAAGGTTGCACAACAGTAATTTTTAGCTTTTGAGTAAAGAACATATGTACACGAGATCTGTTAAAGGAGCAAGTAAAAATAAGAGACATGAAATATCTGATTAAAGAATGAAAGGGGTAAGGAGTCTTTCCCTCAAGATATAGCATTGACAGTTGGCCAGGGGCACTGTTGCTTTCCTCTAAACATCCTGGGTGAGCTCCTGGCTCCACTGATGCCAATGACAAAACTCCTTTGACAATCATTGGAAGCATGATGGTGGATTAGATGGCGCTTTGGTTTGCTATAGCATGGCAGGTTCTTATGCATGGAACACCCTCCCTGAACTAGACCATTAAGCTACTTCATGCTCTTCTTGTTCATATCCCTTCTCAAGACCTCGTTCTACTGTTATGTTTACTGGGAGTCATCAACTGATAATGACTAAGTAGAGGGCCAGTGGAGATTGCTGATAGTTTTATTTTTCAGAATAATCGAGTTGTGACATAGCTGGGATACATCACACATGATTTTGTCACTGTTACCCTTAGCCCCCCACATTCACTTTTTATTAGCTTACAATAAGGGCTGCCCCTGCTGCCACTGACACCAATGTCCGAACTCCCAGTGATTTCACTGGTGCAGGATCATGGCCTTAGAATGTAAACTCTTTGTGGCAGGGATCATGTTCTGCAACACGTTTGTACAGCACCTTGTGCCCCTGACCCTTGCTGTCATGCTTGGGCACTACCACAATAGCAATAAGGAACAATATGACCATAATAGGGTTTTAAACAACACAGAGTAAGAACATTTGTGAAATATGGTGGTGAAACTTTTTTTTCCTTGCTTGATGTTAACAACAATGGTTGGCAATGTTGGTATCTACAAGCCTTAATCCCCAGTTTCCTAACATGTATTATTCTGTTCATACATGGGGAAAAGTAATCATCCAATACTGTTGAGCCGCAGCAATTTTTTCACAAGTAGGATTAAATGTGGTAGTTTTGCAGTGGCCGGGGGGGTGGGGGGGAAAAGGGAGGGTGTCTAAGGTGTAAGACTGCAATGAGAAGTTACTGAGGGATTAAAGTGCTCAACACCTCTAAAAATCAGGGTGTTTCTATTTAGGTGCTTAAATATGAATTTAGGTACCTACATTTGAAAATTTTGGCCTTAGGTGATTTTGTTTGCCTTGCAACTCGACAGTCATGGTTTTCTACCTCAATACCAGGAGCACTGTTCTTTGTCCTGATTCCTGAAACTAAGGAAGGTAATGTTAAAAGATTTCAGTCACTGATCTTCAGAGTTATCCTCCAACATCAGATTTTTGGCCGAAACTCAAGATTTTGCAGGATTTCTCAGACTCATAAGATTGCTTCCAAAAATCTCAGAACTTTCAAAGTGCCACAGGTGGGGCTCCATGCTTCAATCACGACAGTTAGGTTGACAAGAAGACCCTATCCAAACAGAGTGCAAAGAAACTAGTTCTTGATCCTCACCACTGTCTGTACTCACAGGTATCAGGAATATTATTTTATCCTCTTTTTTCTCAGAAACACTTACATAGTTAATGCAATTTTGTTTTCAAATGGTAGAGAGAAATCCAGGGATGGGTCAGGACAGTAGAAGACTACCTCGTGCTTTCCAATTTCCCCATTGTGGGAAATGAGAACATATGAGGACAGGTGAGAATAGATGACTGACCAGGGGAACCACAGTGTCAATGATTTCTCTAACGAGTTTCGCACTCCAGCATTTCTTCAGTCTTTCTGGGTTCCAGCTACTATTTTCAAGGAAAGTGAAAAGTTTAATTAAATCTAGATGCCTAGAAACAAATCTGTTCTCATAACACTGTGTATCATTTATACCCATTTTTACTGCTAAGGGTTTGGCACCACCATGTGGCCAGTTTGAGTTTACTCATTTAAAATGACAAGACATTGTAAACACTTTTTTTTTTCTCTTGTGAAAGTGAGTTAGAACCTAAAAACTATTTCAGCCTCTGTTAGAAGGAGACACTAAAATCTGTACTGGATTCTTACTATTAGGGAGGAAGGATACGGTGGTTAGGGCATTAGCCTAGGACTTGAGAGACCAGCGATCAATTCTCTGCTCTGCCACAGCTATCCTGCATGACCTTGGGCAAGTCACTTTGCCTCTCTGTGCCTCAGTTCTCCATCTGTAAAAATGGAGATAAAAGCACTTCCCTACTTCACAGTGGTGTTGTGAGGATAATACATTAAATATTGTTAAGTGCTTTGAGATCTACTGATGAAAAACATTAAATAAGAACAAGGTGTTACTATTATTTTAAAGGAGGGACAATCAGTTCTTGAGCAACAGTGAGGTACAATTTCCATCCAAACCTCATTTTTTCAGTAGCTTATAACTTTTCCAAACATATTACTTTTGTGTTCAAGGTTTCCATAGCGAGTCTCACTCCAAAGGTTCAACAACTCCAGCCCAAAATTAGAATAGGACAATAAAACCAATTATTAAAGACAAATCTATCCTCCTCTCAATATAGAGAATTTGATAATTATTTTAGAATTATTTAAATATAGCAATAAACAGGTAAATATCATTTAGTTTATGATGGAAAACCTTGAATATTCCATTAGTCCAAAGAACACTTGGATTTTTGGTAAATGGAATAAGCAGATTCTTTGCAAAGTTTGGAAAAAACAGAAAACATAAGGTCAGCACGTCCTAAGCATATGCGTATGAGGCTCTTAGCTAAGGGACCTATTTAATGACTAGCAATTATTTTTGCAAATTCTTAGGGCCAAAGTCAGAAGAGATGGATGAGATAGTTTAACTCAGATTATTTTACAATCAGACTCCCTTAGACCTACTTATGACTATTTACTGATGTGTAAAGGATTCTAAATTGGTGCAAATGGACATAGAATCAAAGGACTAGAAGAGACCACAAGGGTCATCTAGTCTAACCCCCATGTCTCCACGGTTGCAGTCTCCCCATTCTGGAATTCTTGGAGAGCTCAATGCAGATGTAAGGATCCACCAATAAAGAGGAGGTGAGAATGAGAGGGGAAGGATTGGGGGAGGGCCATATCTCCCAGCAAACATTCCATAGGCAAGTTAATACAACCTGGGGCTGAATTAGTTCTTCTGCAGAGCCCCATGCATGCTGGGAATATCTATAACAAGGGACCCAAAGGTTCTGTGCCACTTGAGGAGTCCCTGACAAAGTCACGCTGGCAGGGAGCATGAACGGAGATGAAGGATGCCCAGAATCAGTGCAGAGGCATAGGGCCTCCTTGTGGATAGTCTTGCAAACCCAGCAGATATTGGGGTTCCACAGGGTTTGAGGGAAGGATGCCTCATTTCTTCTGCTACGGACAAACCCCACCCAGAATAAGAGAATGCAGAGGACACTCAACAAAGGTAACCCAGTGTGGTTTTCTGGTCTTTACACAAGTATTTCCATGTCGGGCTATGGGTTAGCCTATGCACAAATGACAGCTGTGGAGAGGTTGAGAAAGTTCCAAAGGTAACCTGAACATGGCAACAGCCTTTTACGTTACAGAAAAGCATACATTTAACTTTACACGTAGGATATAGTTTGCTTCAAAGTGCAATATTGAGATGCAGCATATCACATTTTATAGGAATATAATTTCACTTTTTTACTGAAAAGTATCTATATATATTCACAACCTGGAATTGTGAACATTTATAGATACTTTTCAGTAAAATACATTTACATTTACATCTGCAATCTACTTTCCTTCAGGTACAATATTACCAAGCTTTGTTCTGTCATTTTTATAATTAACAAAAATATTGTATCTTCTGTTGAAATACTGTATTGACATTCTTGTAAAATATATACAATATTTATACAAATGCAAAAGCTCTTAAATTATAAATCTTTTTATTACAGTAATCAAATGAAAAATTCTAAATATAGCCAGCCATATTTGTACACGCAGAAAAAACAATTTCTCTGCTTTATAAGGATTGTTGCAAGAGCACCTGTAGTTTTTCTGACTCTTCTGGCTGAGGTAATGCCCACCTCTTCTTTACATACTGAAGGTCTATTATTCCAGATTGTTTGGCCAATGCGATCCCCAGCAGACCATTTGTTTTTTCCGGTTCACCCAATACAACCATAGTCATAACCCTGAAAGCAAAAGAGGAGGGTTTTTTTAAATTGAGACGAAATGAATGAAAATGGAAACCCTTGAAACCTGTTTGTTTATCAACCCCCCAATGTGGACTGGGGACTTCAAAAGCTTTCTAATAGGAAATTATAATTAACTGAATTATCTGCCAAAAAAACAGGTAAAATGCCAGAAATGGAAATGTAGAGAAAAATATTATACTAAGACAAGCAACAAGAAAATGACCGATCAGCTGCAATCATTCATATACATATATTTTAAGGGGAAATTTCCACCTTGGTGTACAGCCTCCATGTGATCAAATGTCTAATCATGCTTTAAACATTAGTTCAAGTAAAATAGCTATTATTGTACAAAACTTCAAAAATAATTGTAGCAGCTTTTAAAAATTATGTTTATTTGATACTGATTTTTCCCAAAATCTTACATGAGCCAGCAATCCTAGCCAGATTCTTATCAGGCTGAGTTACTTTGTACAAAGCAATATTTAAAAGTAAGGGCAGAGAAGTAAAAGTTTCCTGTTCCCACTTAGGAAAAATAATCGTAATTTATTTCTATATATATTTTAAAGATGTATATATGTATGCATTTTATTAGTATCCCTCTCTTCAACTCTTCATATTTTCCCTGTCTTCTTGGGGATTGATCCTGTAAGGTGCTGACTGTTCTAGCCCTGAGTCAGCAAAACATTTAAGCATATGCTTAATTTTAAGCATATGAGTAATCCAGTTGACTTAAATAGGAACAGAATTTGACCATCTACAACAGCTTGATGCTGCATTGGCTCCCTGCAGAGAATTCCCATTGTTGACACTGTGCCTTGTTGTGATTTACACTGAGACCATTTTACTCTTCCCTGACAGTGTTAAAGGACTTTGGAGTGGTCACTCCACTGTAAAGAGTCACTCACTGTGAGGCCTCTTTCCACTGCCAGAACAGGTAAAAAAAAAGTATTTGTGTAAATAAAAATCAGGCATAACGCAAGTTTCTCGCTGACAGCAATAACAAATTCATGCTCTAATGGAGGTGTAAAGATAAGCAAAAAAAAAAAACTTTAACAAAAAGACAGATTCAGTGTAATGTTGCCATCTTATAACAGCAAGAAAAAGCAAACGTCATTTAATTTACTCACTTATCGGACTGGATAATTTGTTTGGCTACAGGACACAAGTCGTTTTCCAGTAGATCCCAAATGTAAACTGTAGATGATGCATCCAGGACAAAAAACACAGCAGGTCTTGTGAGAGCCCACTGGAGGGTAATAACTGGCTGGCCATTTGTGCTGTCATTCCACTGTATGAGGGGATGCTCTGAAGTCATTTGGTGCAATCTAATACTTCCATCTGAACATCCAACCTGTACAGCAACACAAAGAAAAATCTTATCTGGGAAAGAAACAAACTAATTAAAATTGAAGTTACAATCCTATTGTTGAAAAGGTCAGTTATGTTGTTCAACTATACTGTATTTAGCTTTGGTCTTTAGAATAAAAACCCAGTTATCTGATTTATGTGTCACTATAATACTTCAGTGTGTGGATATCAGGAATTACCCAATTTTTAATTTTTGGTATGGTTTCAAGTTTCAGTGGTAACACCATACAGAGCATACTGCAATATCTCAATCTGGAGGTCACAAAGACATAGTGGGATGAAATCTACATCAATAGGAAAATCTGCAACCTCCTAGCAAGATACAGACAAAATAACTCTCCTGGCTGCTTCTACTGAGTCACAGAAGTAACCAAGGATTCAAATGGACCCCCAGATTGCAAATCTCACTAAGGCCTTGATCCTGCACTATTGAAGTCAATAGGAGCTTGGCCTGACTTCTCTGACCATCTTACCATAAATATATGGGTGACATTCAACTCCGTTGCTTTCATTAAACATGAGTAGTTTGATGCCTTCCCTATTTTAGCTGTCTGGATTATAGCAAACTGGCTAAAGCTTATTCTAGACAAGTCAATGGTAACGCTGATGGATAGAACAAAGTATCTGAAGGAAGTGATGAAAGGGATATGTGTCTCATTATTGAAGGTGTGCATGAATTCGGTCCTTAAGGTCTGATTCTGCCAAGCCACCTACTATCTTCCTCATTTCCTCACATACACATTGTAGAAGAGGAGAGAAAGAATAGAAATGTGCTGTATTCTGGAGGGCAACGCCCTTAGAACAGATGATTCTCAGTGTGGGTTTTCTCCAACAGGAAGGAACAGGTCTCATAAAATATAACTCTGTTCTTGCTAGTGTCCATGAGAACCTCAGGTCAGCAATATTCAAAGTTATTGACAAATCAAAAAGAATCAGCATGCCCATCCTTGTCCACTCTTATGAGATGGACCGATGCGTCCAGCATAGTCCTCAGACCACATACAAGCCTAACGTTGGTCTGAACGGTGTGAAGGAAGTCAAATGACTCCAGCTGCTTTGCCACAACGGCCACAATAACCTTTCCCAAACAAGGAAGGATAGGTATGGAATGATAATTGTCCATGCCACAAATGCTTTCTAAAAAAAAGGATTAACTGCTTTTTTATGGAAGTAATATTAATATCTCCCAATAAAGGTCCAAATCCCTTTTTCTCCCCACCCCTGTATGTGCTTTTACTAGCCACAGGTCCATCTAACAAGTTACAGGCTAAAGATCTCATAGTACTTCCAGTACCACAATGAGCTAAATCAACTAAAATTAAAGCAGGCTTCATTTTGCATTTGTTTTCATCCAAAATTACTCTATATTTATAGATTTGGATAATACAGTCTGAATCTGACCAAATTTATCCCAGACAAAGGCGGAAAATCCCATGGAGTAAGAACGTCAGTTCTGGTTCTGGGCAGAAGCAGTACAGAATGTGTATGTTTGTTGGCCAAATATCAGCCTGATTTACAATCTGTGCAATCCCACTGAAGTGATGTAAATCGGGGCAGATATGACATTATCATAGAGTAGTTCAAACATAATTAAGTATCTGGATAACTAGACATGAAATCCTATTGTAATCATTTTAAACTAGTGTTGAGTAAACTTTCACAAGAGACAGATAATTTTTGTGCATGTGTCCATGCTATCTACAAAAGGGAAACAACCCAGACTGAGGTATGGGATAAGATAAGAGTGCAGAAACAGGTTACCTAGTTCATGATACAAACTAACAATGGTCCTCGTCTTACTGAGAGTGGGAAATACATTCTAAGGATAATCAGCTGTGCTGGGATTGTCACTCTGTTTCTGCAAGCCAGCTGCTTTATCTCTCAGCATATGATGAGTTCAATCAGTAATATACAATACTTGTTTGCCACCTCTCAAGAAGGTTCTGAATTGGGAATGTAAATTGAGTGTTATTACATGTGTCAAGTTAGAACTCTTAGAAATTCCCCACCCCAAATAATTTAAAATTAAACTATTGTTAGAAAAAAACCTTCCATACCAAAAATATTGGCTTTCCAAAAGGGGAGAAATCAACTGCATTAGCTCTTATTGATCTTGGTCCACCCTGCTGGGGTTTGAACAGCTTTGGAGGTACTCTTAAATCATGTCTTGCACCATGACTTACCACACCCTGTTAATAAAAGAAACAAAACAAAAACAAATCATTTGTATCATCAGCATTAATATTAAATAAAAACCTATGTATGGCAATTTACATAGAGCTGCTGCACTTAAAGGTCAGTACTAATTAGAATAAAACTATTTTTAATAATATCAAACAGTAAATATTTACATATGTAGTGCCCATATAATTCCAAAGACAATATACAGCTTTATCATTACAGTAATTGGAGAGGAGAGAATAATGCAATGAAATTTAGAACGTTACTCACAATGTCTGTTCCGACAATGAAATGATTAGGATTAGAAGGCAGAAACTTAATATTCAGTGTTTGAGGTGTCCTCAGGCATAGGATATCTTTTGGGAAAAGGCTGAGGAAATGCAAATGAAAAAGATAATATAAATAACCAGGAACTGTTCTCCCAAAGCAATGCAAGTATATACTGCATCCTGTGACTACAACAACTAGAAGGTAGTGTTGGTTCTGAGTGTTAAATATTTGTTTAAAACACTTGGCCACATTAATCTATCTATGCACAGTAAGAGGCAGAATATAAAAATTTTAAACTGGAAGGTCTTCCATATTTTAACATGTTAATGGACATCTCTGGCAAAAGAGAACTATTGAAAATCCTGATCAATATATATTAGATAACAATAATGTGCCCAGTTCCAGGGGAGAATTAACTCAATGAGTTATAAATACGCAATTTAATGGATAAATACTGTATTCTTACCTGCTATTCAACTGAACAGTAGAGCTATGTACTAACTTTACTTTCCCCCCTGGAATTAAACCTGAAATGATAAATAATTATTCTTTAAACCAGGGCCTCAAATTTCAATAAAATATCAAGAATCACATATTGTTGAATTAAATAGAATGTATTAAAAAAAACTATGTTAAAACAGAATTAAGATTCCAATTAATAAACATAGGGAAGTTCACAGTTAAAGCATTGTCCTTAAAGATGAGACAAGCTGAAATGCGTTATTGAGAAACATTATTGGCTACAGAATTCAAATCCTAAAAAGTTGTAATTATTGTTGGAAATGGGAGGAAGAAGGGAAAAGAGAGAAATGGACATTTTAATTCTAAAATTATAATCTCTAGAACTTCAACTGAATTACCATCTGTATTAGTTCTACAGGTCTTCTCTTTTTGATAATATGCAATATCACATCATAACATTACTATACAAAGACCAATTATGGAAATGACACATTTATATCATTAGCACCATTGGTAATAAAATACACCTTACACAGTAAAGATAACATGTAATAATATTACCAAGAACACTGCTACCATACTGTATTAATTCTAAAAGAGAACTGCACCGGCAACTGAATTTTTCTTATTGTAAAGGAACATTCCAAAGAGAAAAATAAATGCTGGGGCCGGTATGCTGAACTGGCACAACTGTGTTTGACACAACTCCATGGCTTTTAAACTGCACAATTCTACAGATACACAAAATATCCAGATTCAGCAAATTACGCAGCTCCGCAGTCCTATAGCAGCTTATGAAACTAAAAACTTCATCCACATTTTTATTGCAGCTGTGCAGAAGCATAGTTTTATTATTATAAAGCTTATAGATTTATTTTTAAATGTAGTGTTTTTAAACAGGTTGGGGTTGTTTATTTTTTCAGACTTACCAGATGATTAGTCCTTACTGAGTACAAGGGACATATAAATGATACAGTTTTAAAAATTCAGCCTTTTTTAAGCTATCGATAAACATAAGTCCTAATTTATTCAAAGTGGAGAATGTGTATTTTCAGATAACCTGAAAATGGCTGAATGTATCTTGTTCAATTTTGGGAGGAAAATGTGATCTTTGGTCTGAAACCAAATAGAGCAAGTTTCAGCCCCAAAGGAGAGTTTCTGAGACAGTTATAAGAATGCAAATGGGGGCTGCTTTGGAAGTGAAGTTACTAAAGAAAGAGCGGGTGGATTGATGAGGATATCTATTCCAGTGATGATGAAGGAAGAACTGCCAGAGAGCTTGAGAAAAGTGTAAGAAATAAGGTGCCCCTGAAGGGAAGAGCTGGCAGGGCAGTAAGGGGATGGCTGTTCTGATAGCAGGGATGAGAGAGCTCCCAAAACACAATATATAAACCCAAATTCAGATCCAGATTCTGCATAAACGCAAAATGGCACTAGCGCTCTTGTCTTCCTACAAATTCCCGGAGTGTTCCCTCACTGACTGAACTGCCCTCCCAATGACCTCTTTCTCCCTTCCACTCAAAAACAGATTGCTTTATTAATTGTTCCTCTCATGTACAGTACTTACCTAAATCACTTTGTGAACCAGCCAAATCCACTTTTTGTAATTCAACTGCTACCTAAAAAAGGACAATGAATCAAAATGAGCAAATATTGAATACTAAGAAAACCTACACTGACATTCTAGGTTCCCTGTCACTGCTCTGTGTAAGCATCCCTGAGCATCTAGTACTAGCTCATGCGGAAGTCCCTATGTCTCAACTGAATACTGTCAAATATATAACTGGAATCAGTCTGGCTCACCTGAGTGTTAGTATAAGTATTAGAACTATAAGAACGTGTTTAGTGTTTAAACTTTATTGAATGCTTGTGAATTGCTGCATGCATTCATCTCACTTATAACGTCTGTATTCCATATTGTAAGGTAATAGTTGAGTGGTTGTATTGTGAGCCTCTGTGTAAATCACCAGACATGGGAGAGACATTAATTAGTGTGAAGGGCTTCTCTTCAACAGAAGGTGTTACATCCTTTCCAACAGGAAAGGTCCATCAATATCAGACAGACTATTGTGGGATGTTAAAGAGGACAAAAGACATTTGTTGTTTTGCTCTCTTCCACCCTGCCCATGAAGATGAATCATGCAAGTTGATTCCTCCCATCAACTCAGTTTGCAGCTCGGAGCACTTGGCAGGAGGGGAATTAAAAACCCCAAACAAAAGGAATAAGGTACCTCTATGCTGTTTGGACTTTGGAGGGCCAACTGTTTCTAGGGATAATCAAGAGATCCTCAGCTGCTTAGTCTGGGTTAGCTCTAAAGGACATATGGAGCTTGCTGATTATAGACGCTTCTATTACCTTTTGAAATTTAAGATTGTAACTCATGTGTATATATGTTTACCTGTTTTAAACTGGTAAATTACTCTCGTTTCCTTTTCCTATTTAATACATCTTTCTATAATATTGTCTTTGGTCTGAGATGTAAGGTGCAACTGACCTGGGGAAAGTGACTGGTCCTTTGGGACTGGGAGAAAAATCTGAATATTGCTGTGATTCTTCGTAGAAGGGATCATCTATCACAAAGGTAGGCTCACCTGATTGGTAAGACAGATCAGAGTACCCAAGGGGATTGTCTATGACTCCATGTTAAAGCTGTTATAGTGCCTCAAGAATTTACATTTGATAATTGGTTGGTGAAATCTAAGGCCTGGGCTACACTAGTGGGGGGGTTCGAACTAAGATACGCAACTTCAGCTACGCTATTCACGTAGCTGAAGTCGAAGTATCTTAGTTCGACTTACATGGCCGTCCTCATGGTGGTGAGTCAACCGCCGCAGCTCCCCCATCAACTCCGCTTACTCCTCCTGCCGAGGTGGAGTACAGGCGTCGATTCGGGGATCGATTTATCGCGTTTAGACCCTCGATACATTGCGGGTAGTATAGACGTACCCTAAGTATAGAACTCACAACCAATTTGGGGTTTGTGTCCTGGATTTTAATATTCTGCACTGAGATTGGTATTCATGCACTTGAGTCACTGCAGGCTGCATTACAGTATCTATATCAGAACTGAGACTAACATTATAATGACAATGTGCGGATTTTTTGCCCTGCCCTGCTCCTTTGCACTGCTCGTGCAGAAAAATGGAGGCTAGAAGAGAGGCTTCAAGTCCCCTGCTGGGGATTCCCTGGTGTGAGGCAGTCACCAGTGGATAGGCAGCTAGCAGAGCCAGTTCCTATACTACGCACCCCAGAGACCTTGGCACAGGGAGCATGTCAGGGCAAGGAGGAAGAGTAGCTGAAGTGTGATATGTTCCAACAATCCCCAGCTGATAGATGGAGATAGTTGTCAGCTGAAACAAGCTCTAGCCTATAGCTGGTATGTGTGGGCAGAGAATCAGGGATGGCCCTTACCCTACCCCCCAATCCCATGCTGTGCCCAAGGTAAACTAGATGTAGCAGATAATTTGGCCCTATATATTTTTTCCTCTGGTTGGGCTCAATCCCGTTCCCCATGAAATTAGTAGGAGCTTTGCTAGGTTCGAACTGGTTATACAGAGATGAAACACTATATATCCCCTTATTAATCCACTAGTTCCCCAAAATTAATCTGATTGCAATAATAGGAACTAGCAAACAATAGGATTAGGCTGATACTTAGGATAAAGTAGAAATATTTCTAGTTTATCAGCATTAGGCTTAAAAATTAACAAGAAAAAGAGACTTCAGCACATTAATTAGAATAGTGGTTCTCAAACTATTGTACTGGTGACCTCTTTCACATAGCAAGCCTCTGAATGCGACCCCCTTTAATAATTAAAAATACTTGTTTATATATTTAACACTATTATAAATGCTGGAGGCAAAGTGGGGTTTGAGGTGGAGGCTGACACCTCACGACCCACTGAGGGGTCCTGACCCCCAATTTGAGAACCCCTGAATTAGAAAGTAGTAGAAAGACAAATATACGTATCATCCACAAAATGGGGTTACTAATCTGCCTATAATATTTTCTGACTAGGAAATCAAAACATTACCACAGCTTGGCTATTCTTCGTGTGAAAAATATTTTCAAAAAGATTGAAGATGCCTCCAAGACGTTATAAGTGTGGCTTCCCACCTCAGTTTCAGTGACTGATTGTCACACCCATAGTGATCTAAAGTGAATGAAGTGGGTAGGCAAATGTGGATCAACAGAGATTTCCCAAGAAACAGATAAACGTGATCAAGGTTCCCATAAGGCAGCACTGTTGATTGATTTGACCACATAGATCACATACCTATCAATAGTTCTGCTTGATTGGAACTTTGTGGTGTTTAGGGAGCCAAGTCATAGCATTTCTGGGAGAATGACAATAAAACGGCTAATGTTGCCACATTTTTCGGAAGAAACTCTAACCTGAAATCTTGGAAATGTGAAGGATGCCGCATTTTTATAGAAAAAAATTATCATTTCAAAAGTGCAATATTCCTGCTTTTCATACATATTTATTTACTCACCCACAGATTGAGAGTTCCGTTTTCATCCATTGAAGCTATCTGGAACGACAGGCCTGACATTTCTAGGGGGGGAAAGTATAATAATACAGTACTAATAACAACGTACATTTATATAGTACCTTCATCCTGAATTATACCAAAGAGTTTAAATATTTACCAAATTGCTATATTAACTATGGGCCCTATGCGGCTCTTCTGTGTGCTGCATAACAGGGAGGAAAGTGCCCTAATCCCATTAAAGGAAAGAAGAGGAGTCAAACTGGATACTCTCTCTTTCACCAAGAAGTCCAAGGCTGCCCTTCTGCACCTTTCTACATGTTTGGGTTCTGCAGGGATTTGGGGGCAGAATGAGAAGTGGGAATAGGCCAAATTAGATAACAGCTGGACTGTGCAGAATGCTCTTCTCTCGACCCTGTGGGTTTTAGAATAATAATTTGCATTTAGTCCAGCTATGTCTTCTACTACACACCCTGGTGGAGTTTGGGGCAGCATCAAAAGTAACATGTTTCCTGAGGTAGCAGTGTTTCTAGGGGAGGTGGGTCATTAGGCAATTTAGGGTAAGGGTACAGAAAGAGGTGCCAGGATCAGTGGCACATTGCGGGTGGTATCAGAAACAAACCTCTCCACAGCTCAGATGGTCTCACCTCTTAACTGAGGGATAATATTTGGTAGAGACTCCGTAAGGTTCACCTTATGGAGTGTCTTGGACCATCTTTCCCCATCTTGTGGCACCTTAGAGACTAACAAGTTTATTTCAGCATAAGCTTTCGTGGGCTACGGCTCACTTCTTCAGATGCATAGAATGGAACACACAGACAGAAGATATTTATATATACAGAGAACATGAAAAGGTGGAAGTACCCATATCAACTATAAGAGGCTAATCAACTGAGATGAGCTATCAGCAGCAGAAGAAAAAAAAAACCTTTGAAGTGATAATCGAGATGACCCATAGAAGGTGTGAGGAGAACTTAACATGGGGAAAAAGATTCAATTAGTGTAATGACCCAAACATTCCCAGTCTCTGTTTAAACCTAAGTTAATTGTATCTAATTTGCATATTAATTCGAGTTCAGCCGTCTTCGGAGTCTGTTTTTTTTCTCCTGAAGTTTTTTTGTTGCAAAATTGTCACCCCTCTTCCATGTACATTGGCCAAACTGGACAGTCTCTACGCAAAAGAATAAATGGACACAAATCTGACATCAGGAATCATAACATTCAAAAACCAGTGGGAGAACACTTCAACCTCTCTAACCACTCAGTGACAGACTTGAAGGTGACAATTTTGCAACAAAAAAGCTTCAAAAACAGACTCCAAAGAGAGACTGCTGAACTCGAATTAATATGCAAATTAGATACAATTAACTTAGGTTTAAACAGAGACTGGGAATGGTTAGGTCATTACACTAATTGAATCTTTTTCCCCATGCTAAGTTCTCCTCACACCTTCTAGGGTCATCTCGATTATCACTTCAAAGGTTTTTTTTTTCTTCTGCTGCTGATAGCTCATCTCAATTGATTGGCCTCTTACAGTTGGTATGTGTACTTCCACCTTTTCATGTTCTCTGTATGTATAAATATCTTCTGTCTCTGTGTTCCATTCTATGCATCCGAAGAAGTGAGCTGTAGCCCACGAAAGCTTAGGCTGAAATAAATTTGTTAGTCTCTAAGGTGCCACAAGTACTCCTGTTCTTTTTGCGGATACAGACTAACACGGCTGCTACTTTGAAACCTTTCCCCATTTTGTGCATTTTACCATGGGAAGATACAATACTGCCCTGCATCAGGAGCGGCGCCAGGGTTTTTGGCACCCTAGGCGGGGGTCCTTCTGCACTCCCGCGTCGTCGTCAATTCTGCAGCAGGGGGGTCCTTCCACGCTCCCAGTCTTTGGGGCACTTAGGTGGTGGGTCCTGGAGCAAGTGAAGGACCCGCCGCAGAATTGCCGCCGAAGACCCGGAGCGCGGAAGGACCCCCGCCACCGAATTGCCGCCCCCCCAAATCCTGGTGCCCTAGGCGACCACCTAGGTCGCCTGAATGGAAGCGCCAGCCCTGCCCTGCATACAGGGAGCATGACAGAAATACACTCACATTTGCGGTAAAAGAGCATACACTAACAATGCATAATAGTTTAGGGCAGAATATGAAGAATAATGCTATATCCAAATGGAAATACAGGGGACTTTAAGAAGGCAGAATGCAGTTATGAATTGGAATTTGGCTAGGACCAGGGATTAATACCCTTGTAAAATGTCTAGTATAACAGCTATTTATTTAAAGAAATTATCACATTTATTGATCCTTTGTAGAGCAGTTCACATACCTTCTTGAGAAGATAGGTGTGAGAGCCCATAATTCTGTTCCTTATAGACAGATGTTGAGACAGGTTCTATTGCCAGTACAGGATATGTGTGGTTTAATGAGGAGAGGACACCATCTGTAGTTAAGAAATTAACAATCACTGTACTATTTTCAATAACAACAACAAACCCTACACATTTTCAGATTATTGTTTTAGGATTTAGTGATTACTAATCAGGAATGACAAATAATGAATTTAATCAAAAATTAAAAACACAATTCTGCAAAATATAGTTCTTAAGTTAACAAAATAGTAGTGGTAAATTGTTTTCTATTATTTGTTTTTATTTTTCACAATACGAAACGTTGCAGCATCATTTGCACCATGGCTTCAGCCATTTCATTCATAAAAACCTGTTTTTCCAAGCGTTTGTAACTCTGCTGTTAAAATTTGCTCCATACCTAGAACTCAGTCAAGGATGAAAGTTTATGGAAAAAATATGGAGAAAATCTGTTTGAGTATTTATGCAGTTACATGATAAAAAAGAAGACAGAGCTTCATTTTAAGGTGTTTTTAGTGCTGGTTGTTAGTAGCTAGATTTTGATCATGGACCCTGCAGAACAGGTGGCTGCAGACAATCCCAACATAAAGCAGAAGCTGAAAACCCTTACGAGGTGGTTCTTAATCTAATCTGAGTAGTGGCAGAACAGGGAGCACAGGACCCTGTGGAACGAATACATACAGCTGGAAGGATCCATCCAAGTTACAGTCTCAATGAGGGAAGCAAAAACTGAATAAATATCTAGAACATTTTATGGCTTTTGTGGCTTTAGAATCATAGGACTGGAAGGGACCTCGAGAGGTCATCTAGTCCAGTCCCTTGCACTCATGGCAGGACTAAGTATCATCTAGACCATCCCTGACAGGTGTTTGTCTAACTTGCTCTTTAAAATCTCCAATGATGGAGATTCCACAACCTCCCTAGGCAGTTTATTCCAGTGCTTAACCATCCTGAGATTAGGAAATTTTTCCTAATGTCCAACCTAAACCTCCCTTTCTGCAATTTAAGCCCATTGCTTCTTGTCCTATCCTCAGAGGTTAAGAAGAACAAGTTTTCTCCCTCCTCTTTGTAATAACCTTTTATGTACTTGAAAACTATTATAATGTCCCCTCTCAGTCTTCTCTTCTTTAGACTAAACAAACCCAGTGTTTTCAATCTTCCCTCATAGGTCATGTTTTCTAAACCTTTAGTAATTTTTGTTGCTCTTCCCTGGACTTTCTTCAATTTGTCCACATCTTTCTTGAAGTGTGGTGCCCAGAACTGGACACAGTACTCCAGTTGAGGCCTAATCAGCATAGAGTAGAGTGGAAGAATTACTTCTTGTGTCTTGCTTGCACACTCCTACTAATACATCCCAGAATGCTGTTCACTTTTTTTATAACATTGTTACACTTTTGACTCATATTTAGCCTGTGGTCCACTATGATCCCCAGATCCCTTTCTGCAGTACTCTTTCCTAGGCAGTCATTTCCTATTTTGTATGTGTGCAACTGATTGTTCCTTCCTAAATGGAGTACTTTGCATTTATCCTTACTGAATTTCATCCTATTTACTTCAGACCATTTCTCCAGTTTGTCCAGATCATTTTGAATTATAATCCTATCCTCCAAAGCACTTGCAACCCCTCCCAGCTCGATATCATCCGCAAACTTTACAAGTGTACTCTCTATGCCATTATCTAAATCACTGATGAAGATATTGAACAGAGCCGGACCCAGAACTGATCCCTGCAGGACCTCATTCGTTATGCCCTTCCAGGATGACTGTGAACCACTTATAACTACTCTCTGGGAACAGTTTTCCAACCAGTTATGCACCTACCTTATAGTAACTCCATCTAAGTTGCATTTCCCTAGTTTGTTTATGAGAAGGATAGTTTGCTCTCGTGGCCTTAATAATGTCTCTTTGAAAAACTGCCAACTGTCTTCAATTGTTTTTCCCCTTAGACTTGCTTCCCATGGGATCTTACCTACCAACTCCCTGAGTTTGCTAAAGTCTGCCTTCTTGAAATCCATTATCTTTATTTTGCTGTTCTCCCTCCTACCATTCCTTAGAATCATGAACTCTACCATTTCAAGATCACTTTAACCTAAGCTGCCTTCTACTTTTAAATTCTCAACCAGTTCCTCCCTATTTGTCAAAATCAAATCTAGAACAGCCTCCCCATAGTAGCTTTCTCCACCTTCTGAAATAAAAATGCCTTTAGATGCCTTCCTTTTATTAAATCTTTAGATATGATATATTCACAATCTGTAAACCCAAAACAGTTCAGGGTTTTTTTTCAGAATTAAACATAGCATTGACTATGAAAATCTCCAGTGAAAAAGACCATCAACATTGTTGAGCTATACATAAGAACTCTCTTTTGAAAAAGCAACAAGAAAATGGACTAAGACTATATCCCAGGACTAAAACCAAAACAACATCTAGCAACATGAAGGAAGAGTAAATTAGCTAGGACTGACCATATAACATTTTGTAATAGAAAATATCACACTGATTAATGTTTGAGTAATAAAGTTAGTTTTAAAAAAATCCACCAGCCTTAAAGTTCAACGGTAAATGACCCAAATTGTAATGAGAAACGGAGAGTCAGCATATGATTAACTAAACTTACCTTTGCCTTTTGTCTTCTTGATGCCCAGTCTTACTGAATCTCATTCCATGTTTTGTTCTAGATTGTGCTGTGCTGATAATGGTACATCAACCATGTTGGAACATGTATTTATTTATTTTGAATTAGATCTAAAACAAAATGACTCCAGAGCTGTGGGTGTCCTTGATAGAGATTGTAGCGGGCAATAACCCCGCTCCTGCCCTGAAGGGCTTAAAACAGCCCTACGAGAGGGCTGTGGTGGGAAACCAGTAAGCCTGGGCTAATTCAGGAAGCAGCTGGGCCATGCCCCATTCAAGCTGCAGCTGGCCCTATAAAGGGGCTGCTAGGCTGGAGCTCAGGCAGAGTCTCTCTCTAGCTAGCTAGAGAGAGAGAGAGGCAGGCAGGCAGGCAGGTAGGCAGGCAGGTAGGCAGGCAGGCAGGCAGGCAGGCAGGCAGGTAGGTAGGCAGGCAGGCTAGCTAGCTAGCTAGCCAGCCTGCCTGCTGAAAAGGGTACCTGAGTGGAGCAGGGCTGGGGAAAGGCCAGAGGAGCTGGGGTGCTCCTGCCTAGAAAACCTCCAGGCTGCAGGCCTTGTTAAAGGCCGAGAAGGTACTGGGGTTGCAATGGGGAAGCCCAAGGGTAGAGGGAGGCAGCAGGTCCAAACCCCCGCTTGCCTGTGATGAATGGCTTGTAAACTCCAGTCTGCCCCAGTGAACGGGGGCTAGATGATGACTGGCAGTAACCTTGTACTGAGGTGAGGTGGGGATAGTGGGTGGGGGCTCCCCTGGGTGGGGAGACCCAGAAACTGTGGGGGTACTGCCAGGGGGCAGCTCACAAAGAAAGGGGCACCAGGGGCTGGGAGGGACACAGGGGCCAGCGAAAGGCGAGACACCGGCTGACAGAGGGCACTCCGGAGGCTGGAAAGCTAATTCCCTGGATGACCAGCAGGAGGCGCCGCGGCGGTAAGTCACACACCGTTACAGAGATCATACAGGCCTCCAGAAGGGTCATGTAGAAATGCCATTTTTATTACACTATTGATTTTGTAAAGTTTCTAAAATGTTATACCCATTTGGATTTAAAACCTTTTAAAATAAAATTTAAACTTTACAAAAACGTAGTAAAACAAACACCTGGCACTTACATTACTCCCTTGTTAACTCTACAGCAGCAGGTAATACACATTGTTCCCAGAATGGTATCAGACACACAAGCTTCCACTTATTTTTTTGTACAATGCTGACATTATTAAAGCTGCTGAATAAACAGTTATAATAATTGCAAGCCCCATCAGCATCAACAGAGGAGCAAATAAATCAGTGTTTTTTAATTGGGAAAGACAAAACTAGTAGAAAAATAATTCTTCCAGAGATGTTAAGTTTGTTTATGAAAAAGGAAGCAGTACACCAAAAAGAATAATCTTTAATTAGAAAATATTTACCATTTAATAAGATTTTAGAAGCAAATACATATTTAGAGTCATTTCATTATGTACCCCATTGTTGGAGATTATGATTTCCAAAGATTTGCTGCTGAAAATGAAATTGTCTCATTTAAGATAAAAGAGATCCAGCTCCAATAAGTGTGCAGTACTAAAATCCCTGTGTTGATATAAGCAATAAGCCCCAACAGGACGTACACACTTGGCTACTGCTGCATTGTGCAGCACAAGAGCAAAGATCTTCAGTCATTTAACAATTCCATCAACAGCCAAATAACGTATACCCCAGCATGATTATTACTGTTGGGTATGAAACATTAACAATCATCTAATTTTTAAAAATGAATTATTTCTCAATTTAGTTTCTATATTACAAAAATAGAACTAAAGTAGTGGGACTCAGGCCCTCTCATTATATTGCAAAGTAAGTAGATTAAAGGTGGGCTGTTGCTTTCAGGTGACTCCAATTCTGTGGTGCAATGTAACTCTAGATAAGGTAGGCCAATTTTCATATGAGGCTCAGGTAATCTAGAGTCTAAATTGACAGAATATACACTTTGTTCTGGCTCCTTCAACATATAAACTATACCAGTTTAAAATCACTCTAGGGTTACTTACCTACCTGATCCTGAAATTAAATCTACATGAGTAAACTCTTCATTTGCATGGAATCCCACTGACTTCAGTTGGGCTTTACACAAGCATAAGGATCTGCCCCTGCTGATCCAATTGCTGATCCTTAGACCCACACCTGCTTACCAATATGCAACTTACACGCCTTATATAAAACTTTTATCATCTCTGAATTTGGCCCGCTGCATTTAAGGGAGCCTGAGAAAATCTAAGTTGTTTTACTCATATGCCAAGGGGTTGGAAGAGGGGACACGGGGAAAAAACCCACTACAAAAGGTGGTAAGGAGGTTTAAGCAAAGTAGGTCACACACTCACACACACACACACTCTTGAACTTACACCTTATGCTAGCTTCTCAATGTGTAAGTAACAGCAACTTTGACTCTATTACACATCAGCAAATGACTGCAAGTAAGTTTAAAGGAATCTAACTGAGTCCCCCTTACTCCATCTTCCACAGCACCTCTGACTTTGGGCCTGTGTCTCCAAGACACTGGGGTGGGAGTGACGATCCTAGGAAACATTAGACCAACACACACATTTTTTTCAGTGATGTGATCCTCACTGTGCATTTACCTTGAATTAATGCCAGCATAAAAAGGCCTGACCTGACAATCAACCCATGTCAAAAGTCACACTCAAATTTTGAACAGTGCTAAACTCACAGACATGAGCAATGCAGGCTTATGTGGAAGTTTACTACGATTCTCTAAGACTTTATGTTGCTACAATGCCTGATAGATACATGGGCAATAAATGGTCATGGAGAGATAATCCCACCACAAATATTACAGTAATCAGATAAAATTCTGAGGTGATATAAGTTACACAGGTGGGATTTTCAGAAGTATTAGAATTAAGAGCACAAGTCTCATAGAGAGTCAATGGGACTTATGCTCTTAAGTCACTTAGGTGCTCCTGAAAATCCCACTCATGTCAATAAGTGGGGTTATAAATAGGAATAAGAGAAATCTAAGTGTATGCTAAGGTATATGAAGGAGTCAAAGTGAGTGTAAGGAAGGCTAAACTGATTTAGCTAATGACCTCATCTGGTCCTTCATTATGCAACTTAAAGTAATAGGGGAGTAGCCTATTTTAACTTACACTCCCCCATAAGGTATGTCTATGCTGTAGCTGGAGTGTGCTTCCCAGAGCAGTTAGACAGATGCTTTAACACACTAAAAATAGCAGTGCGGCTGTGGAGGCTTGGGCTAGCCACCCAGTATGTACCCAGGTGGTTGAGTATGATTATATTCGGATGGCTAGCCCAAACCACTGCTTATGGCCACACCGCTATTTTTAGTGTGCTAGC
This sequence comes from Malaclemys terrapin pileata, assembly GCF_027887155.1. NCBI lineage: Eukaryota > Metazoa > Chordata > Testudines > Emydidae > Malaclemys > Malaclemys terrapin. The sequence goes on from NC_071506.1 coordinate 265,634,865, forward strand.
TAGAGCAGAGCTAGTTCATGTTTGTCTACCCATGCTGGGATGCATGCGTCCACCTGCAGTGGAGATATACGCTCAGTTGCTCTCCTGATATACCTCTCTATTCCAATCCTTTGGTGTGTAAATTAAGGCAACTGACATTCCTTTACACCCATTACTGATGTGTAACTTTTACCATTTTATATATCACCTCTGATTTGGCCAAACTAGGTTAGCAAGAAGCTAACATTTCTTATCATAATTTATGACACCTTAATTGAATGTGAAAAGATCATTCAAGACACATATCATACTAACCAGTAGAAAATGTTGGAGCTCTAAAAATCCAGTCAATTTCATTTAACTTCATACAGTGATGCATCCTTGAGTCTTCTCGGAGATCCCACACTACCAATGAACCATCCATTGTTCCAGCAAATACTAAAGTTGCTTTACTGGGACTAAAGCAGCAGCATGACACCTACAAGGTAGGAATAAATATACTAGGTTTATAATTGAAAGGGAGCTAAAGGCTTGATCTGTTCAATATATCTGTGTTCTTCCAACCCACATACGTCCAGTAAAGCTAGAGATGCTGGCTCCATGGCAGGCCAACGTAGGCTGCAGAAAACCTCCTATCTCCTCTCCAGAGCATTGCTGTATTGTCCCTACCCACAGTTGCAAAGCTGATAGGTATAACTCCATTGCATAGGAATGGCTGGAGAGACAGATGGCTCATTGAAATCTCTCGCCCAGATTTAAAAAAAAAAAAAAAAAAAGAAGAAATCTGTAAAATGGAGTCAGGGTGAACTTAGACCCTCTCTCAGCTCTCCAATATCAGAGTGTGGTGTGGAGTGGAGTGGAGTGGAGTGGAGTGGGGGTATTGTCTCACTCACTGGATTCAACTGTACAGGATTTATAAAGAAATTTTATATACAATACCAGGACAGAACAGCACAATATGCATCCAAAAATCATTCATTCAATAGGCAATTGTGTAATGACTAGGAACTGTACCTCTGCTTCACAAACTAAAACTTTCTGAGGACTGGAGGGCTGCCAGACATTCCATACACATACGATGTACTTCCTGTCCAATTGAATAGCTCCTGGCTTTTCAGGTAACCCGTGAACAGAAAGCAATGCCTGCCTCTGAACCTGAGAGACGTGCAAACAGGACACCTTTCGGCCTAAGTCAAAATAAAAAAGGAAAACTTGTTGAACATGAGAGAGAATAATTAGTTGCCACAGCCACAACCTAAGAAATTAACGAGTAATTTCAAAGAAAATTTTAATATTGCTGGCAGAATGCATTTGCTGCCAGAGCATGAAAGAAGAGGGCATAGAGAGAGGGAGAGAAAACCGTTCTCTCCTGTCCCAAAATTGGCTTTAAATGAGGAAAGTGAACAGGAATGGAGAGAAAACTGAGCCACTGCTCTGCTCACTGCCTGGCGGCAAAGAATCTGAAGAACTATTATTTTGAGCACAACCAAGCCCTGGCATTCTCATTAATAAGTCTGAGATGACTATGGTACATGCTGGAAGAGACACCAACATCTCAACCAGGGAATGGGCAGAAGAGGAAAGGGTACAGGATGTAGAAACGTAGGCATTTGTCAGAACAAAATTATTTTTTCTTGTATATCTCATGTTGTAGTAGGTCTTTCCTTCATCCAGTTATGACAGTTTTAGTTCTTTCATTTAAATTGTTGTAGTTTGCATGGAGAAAGACACAGCTTTAGGGTAATACACTGTCTTCCATGTGTGTTGTGTTCTAGACATATCAAGCCATATTTTAGCAGTGCAACATGGTTGCTTTGCCCCATATTTTTAAGTAAATTGAGCTCAAACCCCAACAAAACTAATTAATGAGGATCATTCCAGTGCAAGGGTGATCGTTCAGAGACAGAGAGACAGTATATTAAAGAAAAGAAGGTGTCGCCAGGCCATCCCTATGACATACTGACTCTTGACTGCATTTATGGCCTCTTGTGATCATTTGTAGCCACGGTCCTCTAAACCAGCATATGGGGAACTGCTCTACATAGAGCATCAGGGAGTAGCCGTGTTAGTCTGTATGTACAAAACCAACAGGGAGTCTGGTGGCACCTTAAAGACTAACAGATTTATTTGGGCATAAGTTTTCCTGGGTAAAAACCTCAATTCTTCATGTTGCATCTGAAGAAGTGAGGTTTTTACCCACGAAAGCTTATGCCCAAATAAATCTGTTAGTTTTTAAGGTGCCACCAGACTCCTTGTTGTTTTTGCTATACATAGAATTACTGCAGGATCAGAGGAATGCAAACGTGAGCTTTACCTCACCTTTACACTCTGACATGTGTTCTCCACGGATCAATCAAGCACAAGAGCTGGCACTTCATGTAAAGAAGAGGAGTTCAATTTGTCCACTAAAAAAAAGGTGTGCAATAAAGTTCTCTTACCGTGGAGAAAAGGTAGATTAGTATTTAACTGGAAGCAGCTATCACTAATAGACAGACTGGTTTGTCGAGATCTTAGATTCCACCTGGGTTGTGTTGCAACTCGATCTTCCTCAAGCAAAACAGCAATCACCTTTCAAACATAATTAATTATATTTATAGAAATAAAGAAGACCCTTCTTATATTTCAACTTTGCTATCTGCAACTTTCAAAACTATTTTGATGAGTTTAATAGCTTTTGATCAATTATCTTGCTAACTTCACTGCTTTGCAAAATATGGGTTTAAGAGGGATGTATGTTTTACACCTGCTTTTTTCTGTCCCTCTGCACAGGGTTGAATCTCACCTGTAATAAATATTATTCAAGCGTACCTAGAAAGGACAGGCATTTTAAGTGATCCATCTCTCCCACATTTTATATATGCACACTTAATGAGGTAGAAATGTACCTGACAAGCAGACCGGAGGAAGTTTGTTAATCCCTGTGAATCAATCTTAGGTGTTACAGCAATATCTATAGACACACCATTGCTGCTTCTGGGACCTGTAAAAGACATGAGGTTACAAACAGGCACCAACATACAAAATCAACTACCACAGGAAGTTCCATGCTCTATGAAACAATTGAGAAGGAAAAGGGATGATAGCAGCCAACTTCTCTTCAGCAGCAACGATGCTGAGTTTGGAGACACTGCTGGGGGCATACTTCTCTTTCCAGCAGAAGCAGGGATCAATCAATCAATCAATAAATAAATACATAAATAAATAATAGCAGTCTGTCTCATTTCATGCTCTAATAGCAGCAGTTAAAAAGGAGAGGAAGTTTAAATATTTAAGGCCCTAAATAAACAAGAGCAAAGGGTTACTCACCTCCAGATACAAGTACACTGTCTCCTGGATGTTGTGTCCATTTTTCTAGAGTCTCTATTTCATCCGTCTGAACGTCTCTCTCAAGATTATCCTCATTGCTCTGAACATACGCCTAAGTACGAAGATAAAATTATTAACAATGCCAACTCTGAGCACTTTCTTGCTGCCACCAAATAGCTGAAACTTAATATAAACAGTAATTTTTAAAAACTATTACATTCAATATTACTGTCTTCTGTTTGTAAGTTAGTTTCTAAATACATACACATATTGTGCTACATATTAAATTGAGAGTAAATGCATTTTTAATTATTCATGTTTAAAATCAAATCTTTGACCACATCTACCAACAACATTCCAGAAGACACAAAATAGACAAAGTATTTGAATGCCTTTGACACAATTAGTTTAGGATAAATATTGGAAAGCTTGAATCTCTTGCAAATATTCTCAAGATTCCTTTGGTTTTGCAGCTGTCCTTTATGTTAATAAGCACTAGTCATCTAAAAATATTTATGAATGTATTATGTATTGCCTTGCTTCCTGTTGCCATTGTATCTTTCCCGCTATCCTCCCACTTCATATACAAATTAGAGAGCTACTGACTGCTTAGGGTCATTCTTGACATGGTTTTTCTCTTGTCAAAAGTAATTAAAGTGTTGACATTTACCACCCTCCTAGCTAATTATTAGAGGGGTAGCCGTGTTAGTCTGAATCTGTAAAAAGCAACGGAGAGTTGCCTCCTAGCTAATGTAACCAATGGAAGGAAAATCATTTTCCAGGATAAGAATCTCAGCTTTCAGGATTTATATAGTCTTAAAAGTCAGGTACTTGCCTGTTTAGTGTTTGTTTTTCCAAAGTTCCTGATGTACATGTCATATTCATTCACTGGAGGCAAATCCAGTAAAGAAAAACTTACTGAGAAGTCCAGGTCAATTAGTCGGAGCAGTTCTGAACTGCGTTTCCTTTACAATGAATTACAAAACAAAAAATAGTTAAGCTGCAAAATCTATATGAATCCATGGCATTTTAGAGGAAAATGGCATTACACAATAACGTACTACAGATCTAGCAATCTATTCACCTCTCCAAGCAAATGCATGGAGTTCCATATCAATGCCCATTGATATTAAAATGTATATCAGTGTAGAAACTCATACAAGGAATGACAATATTAGGAATTCTAGTTTATTGTGACATGAGGGTAAAGATAATATATGACATCCAAGACCTGACTGCAAATCTAGGGAAACTTATACTACTAATTAGACTCTAATTATTATAGGTATACATAAACCCAAACTTTTAATAGCTAGGGAGTGTGTGTGTCCAACTATTCAAAGTGATAAGTTAAGTCACAGACCTTACTGAAAAGCTATGAAAAACTACCCTTCCTGTGATATAATGGATGCACTTTACGTTCTTCAAATAGTTAGGATGGTGGGAAGCACTCTTAAAGCCATGCCAAATATGCCTTTTTTATTAGTTAATAATATTCACAATTTCTCCTGTGTACGCACAGGGTAGTCTACACAGGCTGCGACAGCAAGACTCCCAGCCCGGCTAGAGCTTAGGCTCTGAAGCCAATCCCCCTCCCTATGCTTCAGAGCCTAAGTTCCAGCCCGACTCGCAACATCTACACAGGTATTTTTAGTGCAGTAGTGTGATTCTGAGTTTGTTGACCCTGTCTGAGAAGCTCTCTGCTGTGGACTGTGTAGACAAACCCATACTATATAGATTCTATAGAATAGAATTGATTGTTTTTTGTTACACTTACTCAAAGAAATTATTTTAATATTTCTTTAATTTAAAACAAAGCATGCAAACGGGATTTAATTTAAACCAAATCATCGTAGTTGATTAAGCAATCCTTCATCACATGTAAAATCAAATATTATTTTATAAAATATTATTTATATATAAAATAATTATATATAAAATATTACTAAGAGTATTTCAAACATAATGAAAAGAATTTACATTTTAGATGGTGAGCTACCTAAACAGCCACATGCAGTGAATTTTTAATGCTGCTTACTTTTGTTTAGTGGCCATATTTCGGTTACTTTGCCGCTGGTTTGCTGTTTCAAAATCCATGAACATTCCACAGAGAGAGCCTCTGGCAGGAGAATCTTGCCTTTCTGTACGATATTACAAAATTTTGTGAGTGAAATAAATAAAACATTAAAATGTCAGATAACAGGAGGTATAACAATCAACAAAACGTGTATGATGTGCAGCTGCCAAAGATGAATTATGCAGGTAATAATATATTTGCAGGAAAAGGACTGGTGCACTCGGTATCATAACTTTATCAAATATAAAGCAACTAATCTTTTTTCCTTTACTGCTGTTCCTTTACGATTCAGATTTTTATTTCAGCAGTCATCTTTAGTGCTGAAAATGTTTCTTCTCTCTTAAAACTGTCCCTTCTTTCCACCATGAAAAATTCCTCAACGTACATTAAGAGTTCAAGGATCAGTGACAATACTCTGCCTCTAAGATGGCCCTGTTTAAATAGTGATTATTAGGTCAGATTCAGTCAAGCTGGCACAAGGTGGTGTGTAAACTACACCTCCCAATAGCAGGTTGGCCTCTACAGCTGAGGCGGAATCACTGATGGAGCGGAGACACGGCAGCCCTTTGGAGACATAAGCCACAAGCTGAAAACTACTGCTCTAAAGCCAATCTAGTCAATGAACCAACTAAAGAGCTAGAATCCATGAACTCTTAAATTCTAGTTCCAGCTCTGCCATTGACTCATTATGTGGGCTTTGAAAAGTCAGTTGATGTCCGTGTCTGATTCACTATCAGTGTCGACAATATTTAGCTACCTTAGAGGAAGATTGCTAAAATTTGTTAGATAATGTTTGTAAAGTGCTTTTAAAATGTAAGATGCCATAGGAGTGCTAAGTATCACTGCTATAGCAATTTGTAGTTTACATTAAATCAAAAAGATTTGTCAAAATACATCGAGTACTCTACAATTTACAAGAAATCAAAATTTGTGCAGCGGGTGTTACAAGGGAACTTCCAAATCTCATCTATAGAAGAGTGTACAGTAGAAGTTGAAGCAGGAATCGTGAGCTTCTGCAAGGAATACAGGAAATCTGCACTACAATATATTGATTCTTATACAGAAGGCTGTCACAAAACCTGCCCTCTTTTAAGCTGCATATGCACTAAAAATTAGGACCCATATTTCCACATTTATTGCCTTTTAATAATTAAATCAAATCTACTCAGTTTACAAGTAAGAAGATGATTTTTGCCAAATTACTACTAACTCAACCTGGAATCTGAAAGTCAAGCTGAGTTCTGACAAAGATTCTGTAATCAGACTTCAGTTAAAAATTCAGTTGATGTTGCATGATCCAGAGAGAATTCCAGTCACTCTTCCATAGCTGTATTGTCCCTGAAGTACTAAGAGGAGGAAAAAGTAATAAAAGTGCTTCTTATAGACTCAATCCAGCATTGTGATCTGCATGGTTGGACTGTGCGAAGGTGAATTGGGGCCTAACGGTAGACATAGTCAATAAACTAAACAGATCTGTTGAGGAAGAGGTTATCATTTTACATAGTCACTTTTCACAGCAAAAATATACTTAAAAGATGAATTATAAACCAAAAATAAAAAATTGTATTTGTGCTCTTTTCATAGAATCATAGAACTGGAAGGGACCTCGAGAGGTCATCTAGTCCAGACCAATTTTATCATAAATTTATATTTTTTCCACCAGTAAAAGTTTTTTTTTCTTGTTTTTAACATAAGAAATATCAGGTCCTGACTTCTCTCTTTCTGTTGGAGGACATTAAGACCTTTGAAAGACTGGGAGGGTGACATCACAGGAAGCTGAAACATGATCTGCAGCTCTCCCAGCCCTCCAAATGAGGGAACAGGGTTATTAAATCTCGGCCTGTATACTTCACATTTGAAATCATTAGTAATATCTTTGAAGTTTTGCTTAGCTATTTTAAAGTTATGCTGCTTAGCCACAAAGCTAAGTGATTTACTCAGAACACTAGTTTTTTTTGCCTTTAATGGAGCTCTTTAGAACAAGCTGAAATATCTTGTTTGCACAAAAGCTGCTATGCATTTAATAACAACACTTAAGACTTAGCTCAATCACATACCCATGTTTGGTTTTTTTTCATGTTCTTTTTGAAATTGCTTTGGTAGTAAGGTACCAATCCTCTCATTTTCTGCATTAATTGCTCTTTGAATTTCTTCTATTTCTGATTTTTTGGAAACAGGGATCTCTCTTAGTCTTTCTTCTGAGTCTCTAGCCTCACTATCATTGTCTTCATCATCATCGTCATCAAAATCATCTTCATAATCCTTTAAAAATAACACTACTTTTAATAAATGTTAAACAAATTAAATCAAATAATTTAAATCATATTACTGGTGCCTGTGTCAAAATACTGTTTGTCTTTTTTTAAAAGATGCTTTAAAAAAAAATCCTATAGCGCCACACAATGAAGAGCAAAAAGAGTTCAAGAGCAATGATGCATGAAAATGCCACAAATCCTCTGATCAGGAGTCATTTAAAAAAATAATTCTTTAATTTAAATAAACAACATGCTCTTAAATGCCTGTGATAAGCTTATCTGGATAAGCCACACCCAGTGTCTTGGAACAGAAAAACAGTACCAATTTTTTTTTTTTAATCTTCTAAAAAAAACTTTGTAAAGTAGAATTTCTGTAAAGTGCGTATCATAATAATATATGTGCTGGTGTGTGGTGCTATAACTGTTTTATGGACATTTCTTTAAGGTGAGCTGCATAACTCTTTGTGGCTTTGCACATATGAGTAGCCATCCCCAACTCATGCCAATAAAACCTTTATATCACCACACACCATTACGTATTCTATAGCAACATGGCATAAAATGGTCATATTCATGATGGAATAAATATCTCTATTTCTGCAACCAATGAATAAAATGTACTTATTTTGCATCTTTCACTTCATCTTCTCTTTTCCCACTAATCTCTATATGCTAAGACTATGACAATCCAAACTTCTTAAACACTTTCTAACAGCCATCATTATAAAAAAAAAAAAAAATCAAGATCCCAAATCTGCAAAGAATTAGGCCCATATTTAACTTTAAGCACAAGAGTTGTCCCACTGAAGTCAAAAGAGATATACCATGTACATACAACGTGAAATTGTGGTTTGACTGAAATCAGTGGGGCCAAGATTTCACACACAGACTCTAGATGACCACAGTCCACAATTTGGTTGGACTTGGCTAGCAATAAAGCTCCTTGAGGCATACTTTTTTTCTTTACACAACTTTCTTGGCTAAATTCTGGTAAATACAGCTGGTAACCTCATTTTATTCTTCTAACCAAACTGCAAGTCCAATAAAAGAAATTAATATTTTTTTGTAAATTAATAGACTGAACACATTTTGGTGACCTACTGACATGTCAGACATACATGTCAAATTTGAATTTTTCTTACAATCAGCAGTCCATAACAAGTGAGTAGGCCAAAATTCAAGACTTTTACTCAAAAAGGTTTGAATACCTGAAATCTAGTAAGACAGAATGATGATCCTTTGAAGACTTCTAATGGAAAGTCAAAGTTGCTCCCCAGTTCTACCCACCACCCACCCACCCTCCACCTCCGACTCAGAAATTTAACTTTTGATTAAGATAAAAGCCTGGCAAGAAGTCTGAAAGGGCCACAATGTTCCCAAAAAAGTAAAAGCATAAAACATAAACCATGCTATATTTGTTATTACAGCAAACACAAGTTACACTTATGAATTATTACAAAAAGAATAAACTTATACATACTTCAAAATCATCTTCATAATTGGTCAAATAATTATCACTGATTTCCTAGAAGGGAAAATATAACAGTAGAATAAATTAAGCCATGATATAACTTTACAATCTTTTATTTGCCAGAACATAAATAGTGAAATTATGTTCTCTAATAAAATTTAAAAATATATTTGTAAAACTAATTACTACAAAGTCAGATCATAAATGGAATTACAGAAATATGTAGCAACAGGTGGTGATGATGGATATACAACAATAATTTAAGCACACGAAAAAAGTAGCCAACTGAATCACATTCTATGAATAACAGCTTTTCTTAAGATTTTTTTCGGGGAGATTAAATGTGCTGTTTGTATATACTTTCAACAAAGCCCCTCACAAAGTTACTGTAGCTTTCATATTGGTATAACAACAGAGTAAAACTGCCTTATTTCTCAGAGAACTAGACAGGAACATTCCTGTCGCTACATTAATTATAACTGGGTTCAAAGCTGATTAGTAATAAAGTAATCCAATTGTAAATTTGAACTAGGAAAAAGAGAGCCATGGGTTAGTGGGCAAACAATAAATCTTCATTTAATAATAACTTCATCTAACAACATTACAATCTCAACTAAAAACAATACTGGATTTACTGAGAGAATAGTTTATTCTTACTGAAATGAATGACGAGGAGTAGCTGTGCCTGCAGTTCTTAACCCATTCCCCTCCAAAAGATACCATTTTCTCTAAATACCCTTATCTGCTTTAAAAAAAGCAATGAGTGACACATGTACCAATTTCTTAATGTTTATATCTGTGCTCCTCTCCCCTCACCCCCCCCCACCATTCTGTTTTATTTATTCATAACTTTGACTATCAAAATGAAAGGGATTTTAAAAGATTTCAAAACAGCAATAAAATTGTGCATTTATGAAAAAATGTACAATACAACACCAGCACTTTTGACAATTCACATCAATGGCCTACAAATTACTGGGTAGGGTCAGGTATTTTCAGTGCAATAAAAACCTAGGTCTCTCAATAGCTGTTAAAATCATCTAATTGTCTCCCACAATACAAGAGTCTGTGCCAGTTTTTGATAACTGTAAACTAATTAAACTGCATAAAAATACTATGCAGAATTGTATGGAAAAAAATGGAATTTAACTCACAAGGAAGGCTATTTGATACTTCCATGCTCTCAAGAAATCAAGAGAAAATAAAAAATATCAATTGTCCTTACAAGTTCTTCCTCACTTTTTTGCCTCTGCATAGGTTTCCATGCTGACACATGTTCACCTTGGTGTGGCTAATGAATCAAAATATAAAAACAATAAGAGAAAAGAAGTGAAACGTGGCCCTGAACTAAGTAACTGAAAGATCTGATTGTAAATATATTCGTATTAATAATTTTTTAACGCTGAGCATTATATCATGCTTGTAATCTTCAATGTACTTTATAGACATGAAAGGCTGGCTGTGACAAACCTAATACAGCCATCTAGAGTAGTATGGGGCAGTAAGACTCCAACCCCACCTCCTATACAGCTTTATTAGAGCTATCTGGATCTTGGGTCTGATACCTATGTGCAGCAGGGGCCTGCATTCCAGCTGCTTCTCCAGACAGCAAACAAGTGTGGGAACACACTCACACTGGCCAATGGTACTGGCTTGGAAAATGAAGGGAAGTAAGCTGCACCCATTTAAGAGTTGCTAATAATTACCTTCCTCACACACACACTCAGAGTAATGGCTAGTCTACACTAGAAGTGTTACAGTGGCGCAGCTGCATTCATGCAGCTGCACTGCTGTAGCACATCTGGTGAAGACTCTCTATGCCAACAGGAGAGAGTTCTCCCGTCATCATAAAAAATCCACCTCTGCAAGAGTTGGTAGCTATGTCGGCAGGGGAAGCTTTCCTGCCAACATAGCGCTGTCCATATTGGCGCTTAGGTCGGTATAATTTACATTACTCGGGGGTATGAATTATTCATACCCCTGAGCGATGTAAATTATACCGAAGTAAGCTCTAGACCAAGTCTAAGAAACATTTGACGGGAATTGTGATGCTAAGTCAAAATTCCTCCCAAGACTATTCCTGGGGCAGTGTATATTATGCACCACTCCTCCCACAGAGCTGTGTCTAAGGGTACAACTTAGCTTAGAGTAACTAAAAATAAAAATGTTTATGAAAACAAAGCTTGAAAAGAAATGACAAAAGGTATGTGATCACAAATTTTAAAACTGAACTAATGCACTCACACAAGGGGGCAGTGTTAAGCTTAGTACTGTAGCCTTAATCTTTCACTGCTGAGTACTTACTGTGGAGTCTTAACTTTACACTAACACAATTTTTGTGTATGTAATGTCTTGCCTTTCCATGAGGCAAAGGAAAAGACCAGAAAAATGAATTACTTTCCCTACAGTAAGTGTGGTTCTTCTAAATGTTGCAGTCGGCATGGATTCTACTTTAGGGGCACATGTGACTACTATATGTGAGATTGGGTCTTGTGACTATCAGCATCTGTTGGGGCCATGCACATGCCCTGTGCCTCGTCATGCTTTCACATGGTGAGATAAAGGGTGTGTGACCACAAACTTCCCACAGTTCCCTCAAAATTCAAAGCCCAAGTTTCTGAGGACTCCCAAAATGTGGGGATGGAAGGCATGTTGTGGGATCCACACTGACTACAACATCTCAAAGAAACACAGTTACTGTAGGGTAAGTAATTGTTAATTCTTCTCTGAGTACATGTCAGTGTGCATTCCACTGTAGATGACTGGAAAGCAGTATCCAGTCTGGATAGTGGGAACTGGCATCAGAGCTAGCCTTTATGTCAAGGGCATAATGTTTAACAAAAGTCAGAGGGTTGCTCCATGTTTGTTTGTTTTTTTAACATCTCAGATACTAGCAAGTTTCTAAAGCAGACTGAAGAAGATGCCTCTCTCCTGGTGGAGTGTGCCTGATGTTTGAAGGGAGAGGGTCACCAGCTAACTAATAACAGGTGAAGATACACTGCATCATCCACTTAGATATTCTCTGTAATGTGATGCGTTGGCCTCTCAATGAGCCAGATATAGCCAAAAGAGTTGAGGACATAGTCTAAAAAGTTTAGTCCTGTTAAGATAATACAGCAAAACCGTTGAAATGTCAAAAGTATGTCATTTTCTTCTCTCCCCGCATCAAGTGTGGTTTTGGGAAGAAGACTGGTAGGTTAACTCACTGATTTAAGTGAAAATCTGAGATAAATTTAAGGATAAATTTAGGGTGTGGTCTTAGCACCACCTTGTCCCTATGAAAGAATGGGTAAGGAGGTCCAGGCATAAGGGCTTGGAGCTAGCTTATCCAAAGTGATAGCAACACTGTCTTAAAGGTAAATGATATATCGAACAATTCAGCAGTGGCTCAAATGGAGGTTCCATGAGTTTTAGGAGGGCGATGCTGAGATCCCACATACGAGTCATCTCTAATAGGTGGGAAGAAGGCCCTTGAGGAATTTTGATACCGCCAGATATGAGACAGCCAAGTACAGCTGTCTTGTATCATGACACACTGATATTGCTGCAAGGTGGACTTTGGGAGAACTAAATGCCAGTGCAGCATGCTTCAAGTGTAGCATATAGCCTAGGATCTTTAATCTGAACTCACTAAAGCAGTGGTTCTCAACCTGCGGGCCACTTCCAGCCCAATCAGCACAAGCTATAGCCCATGTGATATCCTCAGGGCCATACAGGTAGTATGTATATATTGTATGTATGCAGCCCACATAACACAGAGAGCTGAATATGCGGCCCACGATGGTAAATAGGTTGAGAACCATTGCACTAGAGGCACCAGTATATTGGATATATTACAATATGTTTTCATTTGGAAGAGTAGGTCTTCCTAGTAGATGGTTTTCCACGCTGTATGGGGATTTCTAGAACCTATCGAGAACAGTCTGTCAGTGGTTCTCAATCAGCCAATATCTAAGCTGTCAGATGCAATGACTGCAAGTCTGTGTGCAACACCTGATGGCTGTTCTGAGATCAGGAGATGGATGGGAGACCAAGCAGATGTGTAGGTGGTCTGACAGTCCAAATTGCCTCAGCCAACAGGAAGCTATTAGGATCAGTGTGGCCCTGTCCTGTCTGACTCTAGATATCAGGGGAATCTGAGGAAATTAAATTAATTAATTAATTAATGGAGATATCCTATCTCCTAGAACTGGAAGGGACCTTGAAAGGTCATTGAGTCCAGCCCCCTGCGTTCACTAACAGGACCAAGTACTGATTTTGCCCCAGATCCCTAAGTGGCCCCCTCAAGGATTGAATTCACAACCCTGGGTTTAGCAGGCCAATGGACACCACTGTAGCAGGAAGGCATCTGGCAAGAAGCCCAGGTTCATACCCCCCCAGAGCAGAAGTTTGGGCATTTGTTGTCCTCAGTGGTGAATAGATCTATTGTGGGAGTTTCCCCCAAGAATATACCAGCTCTCTAGATGTATGTAGCAAACACTCATGGTTAGTTACGTCTTCTTAAGAAGCCTGCCAGGTTGTTGCTGGCTCCTGGAATATGGAGAGCCAGTGGTGGTTACCCTGTGGTGATGGCAACAAGTCCACAGCTTGATGATTTCCTGGCAGAGAGGGGATGACCATGCCCCTTCTTACTGGTTTATACAGTGCATTGTGGAAATGTTGTATGTCAAAATCTGCACTGTGGAGTTCCACAAAACCAGCAGCAATACTATGCATGCCAGCTGGAGTCCCCTGAATTCCAGAATGTTCATATATAGTTTCAAATCATCCTGGAACCAGGTTCCTTGCATCTACAGATGATTCCTGTAATGAGCATCAGCAATGGGGTGAGAAGTGAACCCTTCTTTGTATGTTCTCTGTGCCCAGCCACCAAGCGAATACTTGTAGGACAGAGTGGGACTCTGACTCTATTGTTTGTGTGATACTGGGAGGGGATTACATTGATCTCAGCCATATTATAATGGCCACAGCTGACTCTAGCAAGTGGCATCATACGTACACACGGATTTGTGGCCTAGTTGCCCCACAGATATAAACACCATCATCTTCGGATTTGATTTTAGGTCGTTTATCACTGACTCGAGACCCCAGAACCTGTTCTCTTCTTGGTCTAGAGTCCATCACGACTCCCATAAACTCTGTTGTTTGTGATGATATGAGAGATGATTTCTCATAGTTCACAAGGAATCGTAGTTAGGGAACAGAGAGAAGTCATACTCTAGGGGTGTTGTGGTCTCCTGCTGAGATTGCCTCTGGGACTGCCCTGTCAGGTCTGGGTAGACATGGATTCCCTTTCTGCCACCACTGCCAAGTATTTTGTGAATACTCTTAGTGTTGTGGAGAGTTCAAAGGGCAATACCCTGTACTGGTAATGGTTGTGCTCGACCATGAATTTTAGGTATTTCATATGGACCAAACAGATAGCTACAAGGAAGTATGCATCTGACAGTTTCAGAGCCATGAACCAATCTTGAGCTTGAAGAGAGGGATTGATGGAATCAAGCATTACCAACCTGAACCCGAGGCGATTCTTGTTAAGTCTCCTCAGGTTTAGGCTATGGCAAAGACCCTCTTTCTTCTTCAAGATAAGAAAATACTGGAAATAGAAGCCTTTTGTCTTGAATTCTGACAACACTTCCTCGATGGCTCATAGACAAAGCAACGAAGTCACTTCTGTTTGTGACAGGATCTCATGAGAAAGGTCCCAGAAGAGGGGCAGGAATGGGGAATGAGGAATGAAACTGAATAGGGGGGCCATTAGCACTAATCTCTAGGACTCATTTTTCCAATGTTATGGCAGACTATACTTGGCAGAATGGGACAAGGAGGTTTCCGAAGGTCATGCTCTCTGGGCTGGTCCAGCTGGGGCTCCTGACAGGCTCATCAAATTTGCTGATACACTGCAGAAGCCAGGTGCATTGCTATAGAGGAGGAAAGCTTGGGGACCCGTTGTACCTAGCTTCCTTCTTGGCATGATTATCATTGTCTGGTATAATGATAGGACATCCTTTGTCCTCTCTGGGATGAGAATACAGCTTGTGGTATGGGGTTCATGTATTAATCTCCAGGGAGCGCAAAATGGCCTTAGAGTCTTTTAAGGAGTGCAGAGTACAGAGCACAGTCTGTCTGTGCACAGAACAATTCCATGCTTTCAAAGGATAAGTCTGCAACAGTGATCTGTTATTCCCTGGGACTACCTTGTAGCCCTAAGGGTTAATCTGCTTGTCTGTATAAATATATCTTTAATATAAAATGAGTATTTGATGTATTGGATTTATAGATTTATTTTAAAAGTAAGTTTAGCTGTAATGCAAGAGACCTACCTACAGGTTAAACTCTGTATGTTAAAGCTAATGCCTAGTTAACACCTTTTTGAGACCCTTCCCAGGAAAAAGTAAAATTAGGCAAAACACCCACGCAGATGTCTAGAGACCTTTACCTAAACCAATAGTAAAATGGGGTGGAAAATGAGGGATTTTGTCCACATTCGAACATATTTACCACAAGTGCATACATACGCATATGCATACTAGCCTATGGGTAAGTGTACCCTAACATTTCCGTGGGGGAAGAATGAAATATGGGCATAAGAGGGAGGATTTCTGATTAAATATCTTATAAAAAGACAAGCAGTTTGCCATTAGGGAGGCAATCTACCCATCTACCGACTCCTGTCTATTCTTCATTGCCTCCACCTTTCAACTACGTATCGATACTGCTCATCTTCCACACGACTATTAACTATTGATAGCTCGTTCTTCATTCTTTTCAAGACTGTAAGTTAAAAAGGGATTTAATCTCATTTACATTTTATTTAGATAAGGCATTTAGAGTTAATTTAGAAAGCAAGTCACTTTGCTGTAGCTTCCTTTACTAGAAGTGTGAAAAACGCCCAAGGTGTTGCCAGCACCAGAATATTATCAAGAACAGGGTGTGAGTATTAATCCATTTTGCAGTGTATAGCCTTATATTCTCTTAAAGAACTGTGATACAAGTGTAACTCTGTAATTCTACCTGTTTTACCATTTACTTACTATCTTCATTGATTTTAATAAAAAGTCTTTATGACTACATATGTTTCTGTGTAAACTTCCTGTCACAACCCCAAATTTCCTTTTATAAACTCTGTGAAGCCTGATTCAGGATGAACTCTATCTTCTGATTAAACAAACTGGCGAGACAAATACCCATACTAATTAATATTCACAATAATTATTAAACTATAAGAAATTAATAAAATTATTAATTAACTGATTAAAGATAAATAAAATTAAGTGGATAAATTTAATCAACACTATTAACCTACCCCAAATCAGGCTACAACCTTACGCTTGAAGCCATGATGCTCTGTGTATAGTTATTGCAATGGCCATAGATCTGGCAATGGTGTCAGCAGCATTCATTGCTGTGTTTAGGGCTGTCTTGGCCACAAATAGGCCTTCTTAGATTATTTCTTTAAGCTTTTCCTTGTTCTAAGGTAGGAGCTTTGATAGAAGGTTTTCATTCTACCCCAGGTCAAAAAATCATACTTGGCCAGAAGGACCTGATAGTTTGCCATAATTGGTGAGAGTCAGAGGAACAGGATTTCCCCAGAAACAGGTAAAGCTTTTTGCAGGGGGGGGGGGGGGGCGGCATGTCTTTGTTCTCAGGGGATGGAAACATTTGGATCCTTTTCATGAACTTTGTACTGCTTTTCCACCCTCTTTGTGGTGGGTGTTACTGTGGCAGGTGTCTGCCATAAGGCCTTAGTGGGACTGAGCAGTCCTTCATTTATCATAAGGATGATCCTGGCCGAGCTGAAAGTTGTCAAAATGTGGAACAACTTTTATGAAATTTTTCTTTTATGATAGATAATTCTATTTCTAGAGTGTCTGCAATTCTCATGAGAAGTTTTTGAAATGATTTGAAGTCATCCCGCACTAGTACTGGTGCTGAGGACACTTCTTTATCAGAAGACAAGGATGAGAGGTTCTAAGGTGGTGAAATAGGATGTTGTTATTGCAATGGCTCCAGGTCTGGTGGCTCTTAGTATTCCTCTCAATCTGGAGTAGCATCCCTGACACAGGAGAATGATCTCTTTCTCTTCTTAGAATGTAGTAGAGATCAGCTCCTAGTAGCATATGGGGACAGACTTCAGTAAGCCCAATAAGGCCATAGCAGCACGCCATAAGGATATGGCTGGTTTGTGTGATATTAGTCAGTCTAATGCCATTCTTGAGATGATGGCAGCTAAGCCCCATAGGGAGAGTCAACTAGTTTTTCTACAGTATCGCCCAGAGATCTCAGAGAAAAAAGAAGATGAGAAGATATGTCCTGGTGTTGGACAGGAGCAGCAGATCCCAGCTAGGGATGGGACCAAGGCACACAGTACTCTTGGTACCAGGGTCTTCACAGGTATCAATAAGTGCCTCAGTACAGAGGTCATTTCGAGTTCTTCCAGAAGTTCATTTTGCACACTTTGTTTGACCGTAGGCATCAAAACCAAAGGTTGTGTCACCAGTGCTGGGGTTGATGTTAGTGACATTTTTCTCTATGCTGCAGTGGTAGGCTTCTCCCTAATAATAGCTCTCAAAGCCATGTGCGGCTTAGTGGTTTTCTCCACAGAGACCCTATGTGGTCTATCCTTGTGGGATGACACTGCACTCTAGAGTTTCTGCATACATGTCTGGGGCAGACTCACTTTGTGCCAGCCTTTGTGTGATATTGATACTGGCATTGGTGTCAATGTTATGGGTTTCAGTGCAAGTTGAGTGAGTGCAGGTGCCAGGTCTTTTCTCTGTGCCATTTTCTGCATGCTGGTTTTAGGCACTGTGTGTCTGCTAAACAGGGTCCTCAATGAAGTTGGCTTGTCTGGTATTTGTCTCCTCCAGATCGGAAGAGATCTTCATAGATTGTTCCAGTAGATGAAGCTTCAATCACAAGTCCTGCAACTTATTTATGTGTACTCAAAGAGAGCGACTGGCATGCCGAGCATCTATCTGCTGTATGGGTCTCCCTTAAAACAAAAGAGACACATGCTATGTCCATCTTTTAATGGAGTTAATCTGTTACAGGAAGGGCAGAGCTTGAAGCCCACAGGTTTAGAATCCACTATGTTCAGGTGCCCTCTACAGAGAGGTCTGTACAGGATGGGATGTATGTTGGGGTCAATATAGGGGTGTCTGATTGCAAAAATTCTGTTCAGATGGGTCAATTTCATGGTAGTTCTTTCTATATGAGTCAGAAGAGTTCTGAAGTTTTAAAATGATTTTGAGACTATCCAGCCAGAGGTAAAGACTAGTGGGCCAGGTACTTGCCAGGTTCCATCTCACTGCCACAGATGGTAAGAGGGGAGGGTTGTGTTCACTCCACTCTCTATGCCTTTGCACAGGAGTATGAGGAGACACAGGGCATATCCAGAGCCCTGATTGACACTGCTATTCAAAAGCCTCTGATCTGGTATACATGAAGCACCATGTGCACCTACAGTGAGATCTACACTGATACATAATCAAAAAAGTTCCTAATCCTGCCTGGCCTCTTGGGCTTTATTACCAACTGGTATAGCTTAATGCAACCCTGAGGCCACACTAAGTTACGTCTGGAACCAAGTCAGGCATCAGATGGTGCCAGTATTGGAGGAGACCAGAGATCCTGCACCAAGCACAGTTTGATCAGACCCAAGCTTCAAGGCCACAGTACCTACAGCAACATTGGCTTGTCCACGCTGTACATATGTAGCATGTTCTATTTCTATTATTTGTCAAGTGTATCTTACAAAATACTACATAAGTGCCAAGTGAGAAAATTTACACTGCTGAAGGAACCTTCACTTTTTACTATCCTCAATGTTTTATGACCTGACTTTTAAAAAAATAAATAACAATGTAATCTTAATGTTGCAGTAAAAAAAGGTTTGCATTTAATATTCTATTAAAACCCACTTACTAAAATTATGTAGGTTACTTAAAAATGGCACTAGTTCATAAATGTTTCCTTTTTAATTGGTTTATAATACATCTTTGACCATCATTCTTTACTTCTGGCCTGAACCAGATACACTTTAGTCAATAGGAGTTTATCCATTGACTTCAATAGCTGTTGGAACAAGATCTACTTGCCAAAAAGTAGGGACCATAATTCTACATATGTAGATGCCAGCACAGTATTTCAAAACAGAATTTTAGATTTATTGGATGCTTCTGAGATATAATCTCAACATTACAGAATTCTATCCTCCATAATCTTGCTGTTTGAAATATGCTAAAATGTGTCAATGGTTAAAAGTTCTGTATTGGTGAATTACTGGTATACAGACCTGGGTGAAATAAGTAAATAACTGTTATGGTATCAGTTCTGGAAAATTCCTCTAATTTATTTTGATCCACATGAGCCCTGATCCTATTCTTTGCATATTTTAATTTTTTTCATCCTTCCTGTGGCAACTATTTTACTGGATAGTTGTGAATTACATTGAGGGTCTCATGACAGAGGGAATAAGATATTAATTTCTTTCTATTTAGCTAAAATCACATTTTCTCTGCTTATATCAACTGCTTAGAGAATGGAATTTTTATATTGTATATAAGTAGATGGGTTTTTCATGCAATGTATCGTTAGAAACTTCTCCCACCTTTGGAGGGATTTTTTCCCCAAGTGTGTAAGATTTTGAAAAAACATTGAGTAAGGGTGGAACTCACAAAGACACTTAGGAACCTACACCCCAGAGTTAGGCAGCTAGGCCTAAAAGGCACTGAAGTCCCCATTTTAGGCTCCACTGCAACCCATAAAGTGCCTACCAAACTCTGCAGGTGCCTAAATTTTGAAGGTAAAAGTTCCTTGGCACCAAAATTTCTGCCTCTGGGCATGTCACTGGGTGGCAGGGGATGGGAGGGTAAAAGTGACTCTGTAGCCTGATGGTTAGGACACCCATCTGAGCTGTGGTAGACAAAGGGTCCAGCCCCCTGCTCCACTTATTCTTTAATTATTTATCCACAGTGGAGTAGCTTTAACAGGAATAACTGAGGGTGCACCATATCAGACTACCCAACAGCTCAATGGTTAGAGCACTCTCCTAAAAGGGGGAGGCCCATGTTCAAATCCTTTTTCCCCCTCAGGAAGAGTGGGGAATTGAGTCTGGGTCCTCCCATGTCCCAGGTGAGTGCTCTGAGCTAAATGTTATAAGATAAATTCCACCTTCTCCTCCTCCAACTGTTTTGTGTTCAGTTATAGGAGCCTGCCTGACATTCTCACAAGAAACATCTTAGGTGCCTAAGCCAACAAACTTTAGGAAAGAAATTCCTGGTTGTGTATCACTAGCAGAAATAGGCACCTCCCTGCAACCTGCACTTAGGCAGGTATCTCCTTAAGAGGGGCACATTAATAAAGAATAAATCAATTTTCCTATACTTCATCTTGAAACACCAAAGTTATTTAAGAAATCTTTAACATACATACCAATTACCATATCTATTTTAATCATGTCATTGTGTTGTGATAATTTTAGTTGCATTACATATAGTAACTACTATACTATATTGCTAATTCTAACAAAATCCCTGTATTCTAATACTCCAAAACAAATAGTTTTACCCTTTGGCTTGTGTCCTCTTTTTTTTCCCTTTCAATGCTCTTTCCTTTATCTGTTGCATTCCTAGAAATAAACGGAATATCACTATGAATCTTCATTAAGTCAGAGGAAAATATTGTGTTGGGGGAAAACAGTTATTTTGTATTAAAAAGTGCTGAAGCCTTCCAATAAACTTAAATACTTCAGCAACAAAACCTAACAGCCATTTTATTTGTAGCTTCTTTCTGCAGGCCTCAGGTGATGACGTGAACCAGTGTTTCTCAAACTGGGGCCGCTGCTTGTGTAGGAAAATCCCCTGGCGGGCCAGGCCGGTTTGTTTACCTGCCGCGTCCGCAGGTCCGGCCGATCGCGGTTCCCACTGGTCGCGGTTCGCCGCTGCAGATCAATGGGAGCTGCGGGAAGCGGCAGCCAGTATGTCCCTCGGCCTGTGCCGCTTCCCGCAGCTCTCATTGGCCTGGAGCAGTGAACCGCGACCAGTGGGAGCCGCGATCGGCCGGACCTGCGGATGGGGCAGGTAAACAAACCAGCCCGGCCAGCCAGGGGCTTTCCCTACACAAGCGGTGGCCCCAGTTTGAGAAACACTGATGTGAACCAAGAGCCAAGTGATCAATCAGCAAACAATTGCACGAACACTGCCCAGATACACTGCCTGACATGTCCTATTGCTATCCTTGAGTGGTAATTATCGAAAAAGTTAGGAAGAAAGAGTTAGTCCTGTATGTTTACTTAGGGTTACCATTCGTCCGGATTTACCCGGACATGTCCTCCTTTTTGTGCTAAAAATAGCGTCCGGGGGGAATTTGTAAAGCACTCACAATGTCCGGGATTTCCCCCCGGCAGAGCAGAGCGAGCGGCTGGGAGGGCTGCAGGGAAGTCCCGGGCTGGACTCAGGAGCAGCTGTAGAGGAGCCGGATCCGCCCTGCATTCTGAGCCGGCAGCTCCCTTGCAGCCCAGTCCGGCAGCACTGTGCAGGGCCAGGGACCGGGTTTTGTTGTGCAGGGGAGCGCAGCCACGTGTCCGGCTCGGCTGCACAGAGCCCAACACCCTGTTCTGAGCAGCAGGGTAAGGGGCCAGGGGGCAGGAAGGTTCTGGAGGTGGCAGTCAAGAAACGGGGGGGGGGCTTTTTGGGGGGAGTGGAGAAAGTTTTGGGCAGTCAGGGTACAGGTAGGGGGTAGGGTCCTGGGGGGCAGTTGGGGGGGGTCTTAGGAGGGGGCAGTTAGGGGACAAGGAACAGGGAGTCTTAGGTAGGGGGTGGGGTTCTGGAGGGCAGTTAGGAGCAGGGGTCCCAGGAGGGGGCAGTCAGGGGACAAGAAGCAGGGGGGGAGTGTTTGGGAGTTCTGGGGGGGGGGCTGTCAGGTGGCAGGGGTGGGGAGATGGATCGGAGCAGTCAGGGGACAGGGAGCAGAGGGGTTTAGATGGGTTGGGAGTTCTGGGGGGGGGAGTGGTTGGATGGGGCGTGGGAGTCCCAGGGGTCTGTCTGGGGGTGGGGGTGTGGATAAGGGTTGGGGCAGTCAGGGGACAAGAGGCAGGGAGGCTTAGATAGGGAGTGGAGTCCTGGGGGGCAGTTAGGGGCAGGGGTCCCAGGAGGGGGCAGTCAGGGGACAAGGAACGGGGGGAGAGTTGGGGGTTCTGGGGGGGCGGGAAGTGGGAGGGGCAGGGGCGGGGCTAGGGCGGGGCTCCTCCCGTCCTCTTTTTTTCTTGCTGAAATATGGTAACCCTAGTTTACTGAGTATTACTGACATCATTGTCAGTAAAACAAAAATGGCCCAAGCCTGGCAATGTTCTTTTATGCTGGAGATAAGAGATTTACATTCAAACCTGGTCCTTCATTTTGGGGTTAGGAGAAGTGAGGAGGCACCACAGTCAGCCCCTGAAGAATAAAAGAAAAGCAACAATTTGTGCTGCTCTTTAACTGTCCCTCCAATTATTCTGGAGGCAGAGTTTATAGATTTAAAATGGAGAAAGTCCAGCCCTCTTCAGCCGAAGTAATAGGATAGTTCTCGAGACATATTATGGAACAGCCTTAAGGGTTTGAAGAAAGAGAGGAGAGAAAATATAAGTGGGATGGATTCCCACATTCCAGGGGAAAGAAAACCCTTTAGTTATATGGGCTTGAGAATTTAAAGTCAGAAAGAAAGATTTCTTGCCTATAATTCTGCTTCTCTGAAGATAACATTCTGACAAGTTTCTTCACTCCTGGATCATATCTCTATAGTGAAAGACTGGTGAACTCCCTCAATTCTTAAAGCAATTTTGTCTATGAGAACAGGGGTGGCAGAATAGAGAGCAAGCCAGGCTGTTTGCTGGCCAGCTTGTGCCACCCCGATAGATATAAATACTGCTCTGGCAATGTTACAGTCATTAACTTTGATGTACCGGAGGCAAAGGAAAAGGAAAAGGATCTAGACAGTTTACCACCTATCCACATGACTATGTGATAAATTATCAGGTGACAAACAGATGTCTGGCTCTGAAGGTTCCTGGACTGTCTCACAATTTAAGTACAAGGATCAAATTAACCTATATTTTGCAAGTCTGCATCTCACTGCTCTGAACCAAAAATCAAAAGAATTCAACAGGAAAGAGAGCCTGAATATGCTTTTTAACAAATCACCTTTTTTATGGCATAATATGTAGATTTTGTAATAATTGTAATGTTCAAAATGCCTCCCAAAAGACTGTAATGCACATCATAAATTATCTGTAGTCAAAACATATTTATTATTGAGTGACAACAATGTGCTTAACAATGTTTGGGTAGTGAACTGTACTTTTCCTTTCTGACTTTCATACAAACAAATATATTGTACAATATATAATAATGTTAAATATATGAGTGTACCTTTCATGCTGATGGCTGGTTTCTTCTTCTTCTTCTCTTAATCTCTTTCCTTGTTTTTTATGCTCAGTGTTCTGTAAAAAAATTGAAAGACTAGCATAATTCATAGTATTCACATTGTCAGAAATCTTCTAAGAAATAATGTATATGAACTTGTAATCAACTATTAGCAGCAATATAAGAGGTTGCTGAGAAGCACTAATATTCCATTAACAAATCATGGGTCATCATGCACTATACATTTTTATGCTCCATTACTTGTAGGAAGCTCTGCATGAGGCCTATCAAAGAGAAAGTAATGATGTTAAGTAAAGAAAATAGATAGCTGAAACATCAATTAAAGAAATGCTGAACATGTACAGAGAACTTCTCTTGAAAATGCTGAACTTTTGCAAGTGATCCTTAAGGCAACATCCTGCACTATGTTGTGTTTGTGCATAAAAAGAGGAGAGGGGATTGTGAACATCTTTCATTTGTGCAACCAGCAGGACTGGATCACCACATAATGCTCAAGAACCTGAGGGGAATCTGGCTGACTTATTCGGGCTGTGGATTAGCACATATGTTGCTTTCATTGGTACATATTTGATGGAAGCTTACAGTGCACTTGTTCTGAGCGGCAGCAAAGGAAACACTGCATGTGCCTCTGGCTCTTTTTTAAGAATCCCTGTAGCAGAGGCTTTGCCACTATCTCTGCTTCCCATGCTGCACCTGCCAGGGTGGGATTTATCACTTAATTTCTGTACACTACAGGCTTGTCTACACTTGTAAATGTACTGAAATAGCTCAGAGTGTCCACATAAGAGCTTCTATATTCTGGAATAGATATTTCAACAAATTTCCAAGTCTAGACAAACCCTGAAAAATTTGCTGATAGTCAGTCATCTGAGTTATGTCACTTTTGAAGACAGAATTATAGGAGGAGATGGTAGCAATTCCTATGTTAAGGTTGCCTACATTTTCCATCACAAAGGAGTTTTCCAACTTATTTTGAGAAGCTCTCACACCTCCATCTTTTGCAGCAGGCCTTTGATATTCAGCAGGAGGAATCCCCTTGTATTACAAAAGTGATTTTTTGACCCATGACATTCAAATCAGATTAAAAATTACCATTTTCTTTCACTCATGCAGAAAAATGTTGGCAGCATGCCAAAATCACAGAACACTCCAACATTAGGCTTACATTTCTGTCAAAACAGCAGCAGCATCACATACTACACTGGAAACACCAGGGAGATGTTAGAGCAGTAGTAGTGAAGAGGTGAAGTTGGGGAACTGGCCTGTGCTCTCCCCATAACCCTTGGATCCAGCACTTAGCACCAGTAGCCCAGTTACCCCATTCCCAATTCCAGGGACACCATTTGGGACAGAAGCTCTCCCAACTCCTGGGCAGACACAGACAGAAAGAGGGGCTGGGCTCCCCAAACCACTGCCGTGGCACCACAAGACAATCACAGCTCTGGAGGCAACAAATGTCTCAAAACATGTTAATAATAGGTGGGATTTACAAAGAAGCCTAAGGGAGTTTAGGTGCCCAACAACCACTGAAATTAAATGGGAGTTGGGCCCCCTAACTCCCTTGGGTTCTTTTGGAAATCCCAGCCCATTTGTTTTTCTGAACCTCTAACAATCTCCTCTTCAGCATTTTAATAAGAAATTCAGGGTCCCAATGAAGAGACTGTCAGACTGTACATTTGTGAAGAAGACATTCAGAATGCATGTGTGTGTATATACATTTCAGGATATATCAAAATTTATTCTCCCCTCAGGCAAAGATTCATTCAATATTTACCTTTTGAGTCAATATCTCTGGATGTTCACCTCACCAGAAATCAATATTTGTTTATTGTATTTTAACAAAGCATTTTCCAGGCAGAATGGGTGTTTGATGAAATATGAAGATATCTGAACAATATGTTAACTACAACTTTTAAGTTTTACAAAAACTAACCTTAAGATCTCTTTTCTTTCTTTCATTTTCTTCCCTCTGTCTTTTTTCATTATTCTCTCTCAGTTGTCTTTCTCTGTCTTCAATGGAGGATCCTTCTTTAGGTCTCCTTGACACATATTTTTCTTCCCCATCCTTTACAAACAATTCATGGCTTCTTTCTTTTGAAGGTCTCTCCTTTCCTCCCCTAACTGAATGTTCATGTTCTCTTTTATCACCATGACTCCTTCCTTTGTCTTTATTCAGTTCTTGATCTCTGTGTGACTTGTGTCTATGTCCACCTTCTTCATCTTTCTTTGTTAAAAACTCGCCAAGACTATTTTTGCTCTCACTTTTCTGGAACAAGGAAAAATAATACAAAAAAAAGTTAGAGATTTCTCCGAAGATATTTAATTAAAATGTTAGAAGTAATAGAATTCTATGATTCTAGAAATCAGGAATGGATATTCATATTAGGTCATCTAGTCCATCTCTCTGACAGTACAGGATTTCTCCACACAATATATTGTCACATGTTATATCCACTGAAGTTTGTAATTACACTAGCAATGGGGCTTCCAATACTTCCTCTGGGAGACTGTACACCTCATTGTAATGGTAAACTCCCCTTTAGAGTATGAACTCTTCAAGCAGACATTTTGTTCTTTGTTTTTTAGCACATAATCTGTGGTAAGGCACCATGTACACTTACAATGCCAAATAA
The DNA here is from genome assembly GCF_027887155.1 of Malaclemys terrapin pileata. NCBI lineage: Eukaryota > Metazoa > Chordata > Testudines > Emydidae > Malaclemys > Malaclemys terrapin. The sequence continues at coordinate 265,661,012 of NC_071506.1, forward strand.
ATACATTAGTAATACGTACATTAATAAATAATAAGTTAAACATTTTGCAATACATTTGTTTGAAGATGCTGTACAAAAATAAATGATAGCTGCATGTTTAAGCAAGAACAACATACCTCCTTAAATATTATTAATGGAAATGTTAAAAACAAATATAATTTAAATGTTTTCATGTTGAAAGTTGGAGGACATTTCCCTTTTAATAAGATTAAATTAGAATTAAAGAATTATGTTCAATACTGGTTTTTTATAACTATTTACATGTTGAGCCTGCTATAAATACATTTCTTGGATTACTCAGGCACTGGAGTTTTATCCAATTTATTCATTACATTTCACCTTATCTTATGCTGTTATGAAACATTTCCTTACTTTTCCTTCCTTTACTTTTCTTTCTGAATGTCTTCTCTCTTTCACGTCATCCCTTATGTTTGCTTGCTCTAAAAAATATATAAATATATATAAAATTACTGAAGACATTTTTCTTTATTACACTAAAACCCCCCAGTGTAGTACATGACGCATTACACTGGTAGTATGTGGCACATACATCACATTTCAGTGACAGGGACCCTGAATCCAGAAATGTTAATGCAAGTAGACAGAGTTGCCACCCTTCTCTCAATGGAATATATACACACATTGTATAAAATTCAAACCTATCACCTTTTGGGGGGGGGGGGTGTATTTATTGGTAACAAATAATAAAACAGTATAATTAATAGGTAATAAAACTGCCAGAAGCTGGGAATGAGCGACAGGGGATGGATCAACTGATGATTACCTGTTCTATTCATCCCCTCTGGGGCACCTGGCATTGTGCACTGTCGGAAGACAGGATACTGGGCTAGATTGACCCTTGGTCTGACCCAGTAGGGCCATTCTTATGTTCTTATGTTAACAGTATAAACTTAAGCCTAAATTTCCCCCCCAAGATTGGTTGTACAGTAACTCCCCACGTAACATCCTCTCGCTTAACGTTGTTTCGATGTTACGTCCCTGCTCCATTACAGAACATGCTCGTTTAAAGTTGTGCAATGCTCCGCTATAACGTTGTTTGGCCGCCTGCTTTGTCCAAGGCTGGCAGCCCCCCCATCAGCTCCCCTCCCCCCCCCAAAGCCTCCCGCCCGCTGGCGGACCCTGCGGATCAGCGCCTTCCCCGTTTTCCCCCCATGGCAATCAGCTGTCTTGCGTTGTTCAGGAGGCTGGGGGGAGGAGCGAGGACGCGGCGCGCAGCCTCCCCCCTCCCTCCCCTGCCTCCTGCCTGCGGCAATGAGCTGGTTTGCCGCGGGCAAGAGGCAGGGGAGGGAGGTGTGACAAGTAGCCTTATTAAAGCATTTGGCCAGCTTCTTGAGAAAGGAATGTGCAAATTAAGTGCCCAATCAAGAAACACTTAACTGACAATGGATCTTGGAATACTCCAATCCACATAAGAAGTTTTCCTGGAGACATTCAAGATAGCATGTGGGCAATGGCTGCTGCCTGTAAAAACTGAGTCATGCATGGACATGTGACTTCAAAACTCCATCTTGGAGCTGGATTTTGCATAGGAGAGAGGAGGGGGTCTCCACTCACAAGAGAAAGTCTATTTAAGCCCCTGGGAGATCCCTCCATTTTAGTCTTCAGCTGGCTCAAGAGATAGCCTCCCCCAAAGGATACCTGAAAGAAACTGGGACAAAGAACAGTAACCATGGGGGTGTGACTGATTGCTGGACCCAGACAAGAAGGATGCTAGTCTGTAAAAGAAGCTTATTGGAATATCTCTGAGGGTGAGATTTCATCTGTAATCACTTTCTTACTGTATTAGGTTTAGACTTGCGTGTTTTATTTTATTTTGCTTGGTAATTCACTTTGTTCTGTCTATTATTACTTGGAACCACTTAAATCCTACTTTTTGTATTTAATAAAATCACGTTTTACTCATTAACCCAGAGTATGCATCAATATTGCAAACAGCTGTGTATACCTCTTTATCAGTGTTATAGAGGGCGAACAATTTATGAGGTTACCCTGTATAAGCTTTATGCAGAGTAAAATGGATTTATTTAGGGTTTGGACCCCATTGGGGGCTGGGCATCTGAGAGTTGGAGACGGGAACACTTCTTAAGCTGTTTTCAGTTATGCCTGCAGCTTTTAGGGGACGTGGTTCAGACTGGGTCTGGGTTTGTAACAGGCAAGCGTGTCTGACTCAAACCAGGCAGGGCACTGAAGTCCTAAGCTGGCAGGGAAAACAGACTCAGAGGTAGTCAAAGCACATCAGGTGGCAGTCCCAAAGGGGGTTTCTGTGATCCAACCTGTCACAGGAGGAGAGAGACTGCGCGCCGCGTCCTCGCTCCTCCCCCCAGCCTCCTGAATGCTACAAGACAGCTGATTGCCGTGGTGGGGGGAGCAGAGGGAGGTGGAGGGAGCAGAGGGAAGGCGCTGATCCGCGGGGTCTGCTGGAGAGCGGGAGGCGCTGGGGTGGGGTGGGTGGCGTAGGAGAGCTGATAGGGGAGCTGCCAGCCTGTTTAATACCTGTATTAAATTGTTTGTTTAAAATTGTTTAAAATGTATATAATGCCTTTTGTCTGGAATTTTTTTTTCCTGGAACCTAACCTCTCCCCTCCTCCCCCCATTTACATTAATTTTTATGGGGAAATTGGATTCGCTTTACATTGTTTTGCTTAAAATCACATTTTTCAGGAACATAACTACAACGTTAAGTGAGGAGTTACTGTATCTGGGGTTTTGTCTAAAAGAGGCCCTTGAGAAAGACTCCATTCCCTCTTGCATGATGGTAGGAACTACGATACCTCCGGCTATCACTCATCAATAATTACACTACAATTTCATACAGAGTTCAGGCATTACCCAACGGAGAAGCCCTGTATTCATATAGGGACTTATAAGTCACCCACTATGTTAGAATTAATTAATACCAAAAACTACTATAGTCAGTAACTCACTGGGAAGGAAAAGAGGCAGCTGAGAACCTGGGAGCCGTGAAAATGAAACTGGGTTACTGAGTAAGATTTTCAAATGCACACATGGCAGCTAGGCACCCAGTGCCCACTGACATTATGCTCCCTGCAAAGACAGGGGTTTGGTTTCAGTCCATTTCTATCTATAAAGTGAAATACTTCAAAATATGCACAGCAAAGCAAGCCAGCCTACCCAATTGATCCTTGCTTTCTCTTCTTCTGCGTTGTTCTTTATCCCTTCCTCCAGATGCTTTCAGGTTATTCTGTATAAGCATTTGCTTCAGATCATCCCTCCTATATTTTCTGTCTCTTTCTTTATCACTTGCCTTCTCTTTATCTTTTCTTGTAATGTGTTTTTCCTTCTCTGCATCTTTTTCTTGGTCCTTCTCCTTCAATTTCTCTCTCTCTCGTTCTCTGTGATGATCTTTTCCCCTTTCTCTTATCTTATCCCTGTCTCTTTCACTAGATTTAAATCTCTCTCGTTCACCTGTCCTTTCTTTTGCCTTTCCTCTGTCCTTGTCTTGATCCTTGCGTATGTATCCTTTGTAATCAACCATGTCATGAGTCTCTCTATCTCTTTGCAGTTTCTTTTCCTTCTGTTTCTTATCTTCAGATTGACTATCTGACTGTGATACCTAAAAAGAGTAAAAATAAACTGATGCACAATTAAAATTCACTAACTTATTTTCATATAGTATTTTTATCCCAAAAATCCGTAAGTGATTTATGGAACCCAGTTTCCAGAAATTTGTGAAAATGCCCACGTGTATGCATGCCTGGCTTGTGCACACAGTTACTACAATTAAGCTTGCAATTGTCGTAATAAATTGATATACAAAGGGCAACTTAGATGCATGACTGGTCATTTCCATATATTTTAACAGAACTGCTTGCACAACTTGGTGTTCATGTGTACAAATTACACATGCAAATATGCATACTTTTTTGTGCTAGTTTGAAAATTTAGCCCTATATTCTTTACATTGTGAGCTCACTTGGGCAGGAATCATGCCTTCTTTGTTTAGAAAATGTATCACACATCACCAGAAATTAATAATAAATTATAAAAACATATATGTGGGCATCATGCAGCCACCTCTATGGCAGAAGATTGGCAGTTAGTTGACAACAGGCATAGAACATACCGCACAACAAGAGCTGGGAAAGAAACATTTTGGCCAGGAATCCTGGGGAAAACCCATGGTCCTATTTTTAAAAAGTCACAAGGGATGAAATCCTGGTCCCACTGATGCCCATAGCAAAACTCCCATTGATTTCAGTGGGGGTCAGGATTTCAGCGACGACATTTCATGTTAATGCAGAGCAGACAAGAACTTCTTTTAAAATTGCATTCTTACAGTAAACTGAATAAAACTTAATATATCTACCTAATAGGGATAAAGGACTCAGTCACTCCTGCTGACATCAAAACCTTTCAAATCTAGTACATAGACCACTAAGCCATCCCTACTGCAAGACTATCATTCACTTCCATCTGTGTAATAGAACTAATTAGTTTTAACACTCTGCATATTCATGAAAAATGAAGATTCAGGCTCTGAACAGAAAAGCAGTTATTATTAGTGATCTGGCCCATGTACTGCACATGTGACCTCCAGCAAGGTTTCTGTATAACTAAATAAAATATGCATTAACTGTTTCCTGAGTATCAGAAGATTGCTTTTCTGAAATATGATGTTGAAATTCTCCCACAAATCCAATTAAATCTGAGCTGGGAGGACTGGGATGTCTTTGCATCCTAAAATATAACATTAGTCACATTCATTTTACAAAAGAAAGTAGTCCAGAAAATGCCTAAATTGATTCTATACATTTACAAAAGATGTTTACCCTAAGATGTTTCTTAAGTTCATCTGATTTCCAAGTATCTTCTTTGGTTCTTCTCTAGAAAAGGAATGACAAAGACATGCTAAAGATGGAATAATTGAGTTCAGGTGCAGAATAGCCACTTTGCATATTATCAATGGACATTTTTAACTGAGGAATTAAGCCATTTATAAATATGTATGTACCATTAAATTTTAATTACATCACCATTAACTTGCTTAAGTGTGCCTAGGTATTTCAAAATAGCTCAAGTCTATTTCAACTTTCCACCACCAGAAGGGAAAGTTGATTTTGCCCACAGCAGTGGGTCCTTTTTGTTTTATTTCTGAGCATTGGAGTACAACAAAATTAAATTTAAGTTACGGCATACTCCAATTAAACTGACTAAAATCTTCTTGTTGAGTAATTATGTTCCATAAAGTGCTGACAATATTCTCCTACCCATACTACCACTTTATAAGGTATAATGAGAATTCAGGTTATGTATGTAAATTGACTGTTATATGAAATACTGGCATTTGGCACTGAAGTGAAAAAGGAGTATAAAGACAATTGCAGTATAAATTCAGGCTTCCAGCAGTCTCCTCTCTCAGTAGGATACTAACATTCCTTTTATCATAACTCTCAAAGTTATTTTCCTTAATTGGAAAGCTGCATACAAACTAAATCTCAGTCTTTGGCATCACTCACTACATAGCACTGCAGAATATAAGGAAGTTTATCTTATTAAGCATTTTTTCAGCTTAAAAAGGGTACCCTTTTCATTTACAGGGACATGGTCATGACAAGTCTGGTTCCAAATATAGGTTTTGTAAAAGTTATAAACACTTAGACGATCAGAAATGTTTCTATTTATATATTTTCATAGTCACCTGCACAGGAAAAAGTATTATGTACACATAAAGAAAGAATTATTATTTTTAAAAGTGTTTTTCTGCTTCTTTTTTTTACATTAGAAATTCAGGTCTTGCCTAGCCTATATTTTTTCTGGAGGATTAGATCACATGTACCAAGGAAGTTAAACCTGGTTAACTGAGAGAAGTGATTTTTAAGACTTGCATTTTTGGTTTCTTTAGTTCTATCAACTAATTTTAACTAAAAGATCATTTTGTTATAATTCAACACACCGAGCCCTTAAACAATATGCTGAGAAAGATCCCAATCTACTTCTTTGGATCCTCCAAGGAGGCTGCTAGCAAAAACAGGGACAATATGAATTGAAATTCCTGATATTTCTAAAGTTAAAAAAGGCAGAAAATTTTCAAAGAAAATAACTATAACTTTCAGGTGAGAGAGAGAGCGAGAGATCGATCAAAGGCTATGTCTACACTGGAGCTGGACAGAGTAATTTCCAGATCAAGTAAACATACCCATGTTAGCTATGACCAAGTATGTTAAAAATAGAAGTGAAGCCATGGCAGTATAAGCAGCAGGACAGACTAGCTGCCCGAGTACCTACCTAGGGTCTCAGATGGGACTGTACTTCAGTGGCTAGCCTGTCTCGCTGCTCGTGCCACTGCAGCTATACTCCTATTATTAGCACACTAACTCGATTAGAGCTAGCACAGGTATGTCTCTTTGAGCTGGAAATTACACTTCCAGCATAGATATACCTGTGACCCTAGGAGTCCCTTAATGCCACCTGGCAGAGGGCTCATCATACTATAACTCATATCAGACATGAGACACAGATAGTTCTGAGTGTCCTGAGCAGAATATCACAATACCAAAAAAGAAACAAGACAAAAACTTGTTTTCCATTTGCAGATTGCAGGGTCTGGGTGTGGGGGGTTCAGCAGGGGAGTCCGGGTGCTGGGGGGAACTGGGATTTAGTGGGGTGGAGGTCTGGGTGCAGCTGGTTGGGGCTCAGTGGGGTGCGGGCCTGGGAGCACGGGGGGGCTTGTCAGGGGGGATCTGAGGGTGGGGAGCTAAGCAGGGGGTCTGGGTGTGGGGGGCCTCTGAATGCAGGGGGTGAGGCTTGGCAGGGTGGGGCTCAGGTGTGGAGGCTTGGTGCGGTTTCTGGGTGCAGGGGGGTGAGGGCTGGCGGGGAGTGACCAGGTATGGGGAGGTCCAGATGCACAGGGATTGGGCGGATGGGGGAGCAGCTACTTGTACAGTGACCCCTCCCCCCATGGCTGAGGAGCGATGGGGGCAGAAAGCTGGGGGGGGGGGGGGGAAGGGTGCGGAACCTCTTGCAGCCAGGGGAAGTCTCTGGGGGTGGGTCTGACCCAGCCCCAGCAGCTCCTTCCACAGGACGAGCAAGTCCCATCCTCCCGTGCCCGCAGCTCAGCCAGGACTAGCAACTGAGCCTGGCGCAGGGTAGGAGCCACCGGCTGGGGCATCCCCAGCCCCACACAGCTTCCCCCCGCAGTGATTTACCTTTCTGCAGGAGTGCAAGTATGGCAGTACCCTCCGGCACCCTCTACCTGCAAGAGATTTCTAGCTGGTACAGGGTAGCAGAAAGACGTGGGGCCTCCAAACAGCCCCATGCCGGCAGCTCCGCCCCTCCCCCCGCCCACACGGAGCTGCGTAGCCCCACCGGAGGACACAGCTGGAGGGGCGGGGCTGCACTCTGCAGAACATGGCTAGGGCATTTATTCTTAACAGCACAATACATATGCTAACAAACTTAAAGGCTTTGTTTAAGTTTGTTAGCATATGTATTGCTGTTTTACATTGGTCAGGATCATGTCAAAGGCACAGGAGTTGGTCGTTAGTGTCCTCCACCCACAAACAATGCTATGACGAAGCTGACTGAAATCTGTATGGGCACAAAACTAAAGGACCTAAGTGGCCTGGCTGACTGGATAAATGAAAGATGCACTCTTGGGCAGCAGCTCTTGTGGTTCTGCAGGCTGAGCAGCCTCTGTCCCTCGATATCTGGCTACATGCCATTGGGGGTTGTTGTTTTCTATTCCGCATGTGACACCTCTGCTGCTATTGTTTCCAGATGTGACCTTCATGTTCTGGAAAAATGTCTGATGACGAACCTGGCATTACAAGATGAATCTAATACCAAACAATAAAACAGGGAAAGGATGTAGGTCTCTGTCTACAATAATATACAAGGGAGTTCAATCTAATTATGTAAGCAGAAAACTCAGCTAAACAGTAGTGAATATAGGATTGAAACACTGGGGGAATTATTATTGTATATAAGCCACTGTCTAGGAACAGGCTTCAGAGTGGTAGCCGTGTTAGTCTGTACCAGCACAAACAACGAGGAGTCCTTGTGGCACCTCAGAGACTAACAAATTTATTTGGGCATAAGCTTTCGTTGGCTAAAATCCACTTCATCAGATGCATGGAGTGAAAGATACAGTAAGCAGTATACATATTACGGCACATGAAAAGATGAAAGTTGCCTTACCAACTGACCCCCCATTTGTTAGTCTCTAAGGTGCCACTAGGACTCCTCGTTGTTTTTGTCTAGGAACAATGCACTATACGTGGCTGAGGGAACGCAAAGATCAAGGAAGACTCTCCTATAAATCTTTCCTCTTTACGTTTCCTCTCCTTTTCTCCATTCATATCTTCCTTCCCTCTCTGCTCCTTCCCTTTTCTGTATCCTTGTGTGTGGTAGATGTGATGGTTTTATGTTTTGTGTGTATTGTATCTTTCAATTTCTAGGAATTGTTCATATCTGCAGAGCTCATTGCCTGTTTTGTTCCCAGAGTTGCTTGGTGCCCATAAACCAGGAGACATACACAGACTTGGTTCTCTCTTTTTGTTCTTTTCATTGTTTTCCTTTATCAAAAATAAAACTCATTTGAGGTTGAAAAAAAATGTATGCTTTATTCTTTGTATATGGAAGCATTATATCCCCTTTTATAGTGGAAACAGAGTGAGATTTGAACAAAGATCCAACAAATGAAAAATCAGTTGCATTTTACAGCTGGCCTCGGTGTGTTTAAGCATTAACCTGAATGTGTGCCAGTATGCCCTCACTGACTAGGCTCAAAGGTGCAGTTATACCTGAACAGCTAAAAATTAACCTTGCCTTTTTAGGCTGAACAGAGTCACATCACTGGCTCCGTCTCTGTTGTTACATAACAGATAACAAAACTCCAGTGGGGCATGTATGTGAAATAGATGGTACTGTACTTATGATTATGCTATTTCTATGCATGTATCATCTTGGTATCTGAAGTTATGAATATTAGCAATGTTTACTATATGTTTGCTCCTGTGGTAAATTTAGCCCACAAGGTATTTAGCCAGCACATGAAGGGACAAGTCAAGTTGAATGGCCTATTAAGAAACACTTACCTCACAATGGACCCTGGAAAACGCCAGTCTACACTAAATGGACTTTTCCTGTGAATATTCTAACTAGAATATGGCTGGGGGTGATTGACATGTAACTTGCCCATGTGACTCCAAACACCATCTTTCACAGTGAGAATAGATTTCCCTTCCCTTGACAGAAGGCAGGGGCCCTGCGCTGGGTGGGGAGGAGTCACATGGAGGGTCATGTGGGGAGGTCACGTGCCCTCCCATGCATGCAGTACCAGCAAAAAATGATTTCTACTTGCACCACTGCCTCTCCACAAACAAGCCCGTGCTGCTGGGGAGGCAGTGCGTGACTGCTTCTGCAGCTTCCCTTTGCTTCCCCATCAGAAAATCATTTTTCTGCAGGGAAGCAAAGAAATCTGCAGGGGACATGTATTCTATATGCACACAATGGCACAGACTTTCCCCAGGAGTAACAGGATTGCCAAGCGTAGCCATTACATATGCTATTTAAAGCAACCTGTCTATAGTTAAACTAACTGAAAAACCTAAGATTCACAAAGTATGATAGTACAAATTAAGGCAAAATGACACTTTTGGTACCGTATAAGATGTAGCAATGGGAGCTTGTTATAGCAGATGCCAATAAGCATTTCCACTCTGGTGCTTTATTAAATAACATTATTCCAAATTTTACAATAGCATAGACTTCATGAAAAGTCTCCTACGCAAGTATAAACAGTAAATAATAGTTGTGAAATAGAAAATATTAACTATAATATAATACATCTACAAAGATAGAAAAAGGTTACAACATTTTTAATAAACCACAATATTTCTTTCCCCAATAAATTTTATACTGTATATGGTCATAGCCTTCTACTAAAGGCGCACCAACAATCAATTTTCCCCCATAATTAAATTGGGATAGGTGACCATTGGTGTGCAGCAACTGCTCACATAATGTGAGAAATAGTGTTAATGGGCTACTTCACCATGAATGGTATCTTGAAATATGTGTTAACTACTTATGCTAAACAATATGTCCCACCTTGTATTTAGCTGTGCCACTCTCAGGGCTCATCTACACTTAAGCCTTGGCTACACTGGCAATTCACAGCGCTGCACTTGCTGGGCTCAGGGGTGTGAAAAAACACCCCCCCGAGCGCAGCGAGTGCAGCGCTGTAAAGCGCCAGTGTAATCAGCGCCTGCAGCGCTGCACGCTCGCTCGCAGCACTGCAAGCTATTCCCCTCAGAGAGGTGGAGTACATACAGCGCTGCAAGAGAGCTCTCGCAGCACTGGCGGTGTGACTACACTCGCACTTCATAGCGCTGCTGCGGCAGCATTTTAGTGTAGGGGGCACAGCAGCATGGAATGGGGGGGAGGTCAGAGCTGTGGGGGATGGGCTGTGGGAGGTACAGGGTCACAGCAGTGGGGGGGATTGGCCACGGAGGAATGGGTCACAGCAGCGGAGAGTGGGGCCGGGCCATGGGGGATGGGACACAGCAGTGGGGGTACTTAAGGGGCATGAATCACAGCAGTATGACGTATTCAGAGGGGACAGGCGATGGGGGGGGCAGCGCCGGGGGGGGGGGGGGGAGTGAAGCTCAGCAGTGGGGGGGATGCAGGGGATGCGCCGTGGGGGGACGGAGCACCAGAGCCGGATTTAGGAAGTGTGGGGCCCGATTCGAACAGTTTTGTGACTGAAAAAAAAAAACCAACACGTAAAAAAACATGTGGGGCTTGTTCTCACCGGGCGGCACTCGTAGTCTTCGGCGGTTTGTCCTTCACTCGCTCCAGGTCTTTGGTGGCACTGAAGGACCTGCTGCCGAAGTGCTGCCGAAGACCCAGAGCGAGTGAAGGACCCGCCGCTGAAGTGCCGCTGAAGACCCAGAGCGCTGCCGGGTGAGTAAAAATTAAAAAGGAGCCTCTAGCCAGGGAAGGGATTCTCGGCCACTTGCCCCCACCCCGGCGGCCCTGCCACTGGGCGCGGGGCCCTCTCAGGCGCGGGGCCCGATTCGGGGGAATTGGTGGAATTGGCCTAAAGCCGGCCATGCGGAGCACAGCAGTGGGGGTGCTGGAGGGGATGGGCCGTGGGGGGGGCGGAGCACAGCAGTGGGGGATACTGGGGGGACGGAGCACAGCAGTGGGGGTGCTGGAGGGGATGGGCCGTGGGGGGGCAGAGCACAGCAGTGGGGGATACTGGGGGGACGGAGCACAGCAGTGGGGGTGCTGGAGGGGATGGGCCGTGGGGGGGCAGAGCACAGCAGTGGGGGATACTGGGGGGACGGAGCACAGCAGTGGGGGTGCTGGAGGGGATGGGCCGTGGGGGGGCAGAGCACAGCAGTGGGGGATACTGGGGGGACGGAGCACAGCAGTGGGGGTGCTGGAGGGACGGAGCACAGCAGTGGGGGTGCTGGAGGCGATGCGCCGTGGGGGAGATGGAGCACAGCAGTGGGGGTGCTGGAGGCGATGCGCCGTGGGGGAGATGGAGCACAGCAGTGGGGGTGCTGGAGGCGATGCGCCGTGGGGGAGATGGAGCACAGCAGTGGGGGTGCTGGAGGCGATGCGCTGTGGTGGGGGGGCGAAGCACTGCAGTGGGGGGTACTGGGGGGACGGAGCACAGCAGTGGTGGGTACTCGGGGATAAAGCAAAGCATGAGGGTAATCGGGGGAATGGGCCAGCGGCCACAGCAGCAGGGGAACCCGCCTCTTGCCACGAAGTCCCCCCCGCTCCCTCCCTCCTGTGGGTTCAGCAGGTCCCCTCCATAAGCCATGTAGGTCCGGGGCGGCGGCGGCGGCGTACCTCCTGCGCACACGGGCGGTGCGGTGCGCTAACGCCCAGTCAGCGCCGTGGATACGCCGCGCGGCGCAGCCAGCCTCCCCCCGCCCCCACCTCACCTTCTCGGGCTCCATGGCGGAGCGACAACGGGCTGCACCGAGGCCCCTCCAGCTTCCTGCCGCTGTTTCCCGACCCCCGGGCGAGAGGCGGGGCCGAAGAAACCAAGGCAACTGCGTCGGGTTCTGCCTAGCAACAAGCAGGCCGCGCAGGGAAAGCAGCCGAGCGGCCGATCGATCGATCGATCCCAGCCCCGGGCACGAGGAGGTGGCGGCGGGCGAGGTGTGGCAGGCGGCGCAGACAGGCTACCACGGACGGCTGCGGGGCGTGGGGACCCGAGCTCCTCCCCGGCGGCCGAGGGGCAGCGGGCCGGGGAGACTGGCGGGTCCCAGCATTGTGCCCGTTGCTGCCCGCGGGCGATTTTACCGCCACTCTAAGCCGGGGGTGTTTGTTCCCTGTCCCGGGAGAGCCGCGGGATGCTGACAGCTCGGGGATTGTCCCTTACTCAAAATGGCCGCCCTCTCCTGTTACTGTGCGGGGGCTGAAGCTGGCGTGGTGGCCGCCATTTTCCTATAGTCTAGCGGCAGGGAGCGCTGAGGCTGCCCTTAATAAAATGGGCTGCCAGCTCGCGCTGGTTTCAGTGAGAGAGAAGCTGTGACCCGGGTATCAGGGGCTGTGGTGAGCAGCAGAGACGCTGTGAAAGGAGAATGGGGGAGGGAGGGGCTGGGGGAGCCGGAGGCCAATTTAGAGGTGGGGGGGGGTGACTGACGGGAGTGGGCAGGGCCGGTTCTAGGGCCTGGGCACCAACTTCCAGGGGGTGCCAAACCCCATGTGCTCCTCTGTTGCGGGTGGGGGGCGCTTGGCTGCTGGGTGGGTGCTGAAAATGCTTTCCGCCCTGGTTGGCAAAATGGGTAGGGCTGCTGCTGGTGATGTGCGGTGGGAGATGGAGGGGATAGAATGACAGCTCCCCCAGCCTGGACGTAGTGGTGGGGAACGGAAGCCTTATAGCAGAGAGAGGGTCCGGGGACAGGCTGTGGAGTGAGGAGGTGGGGAAGAACTGCTGCTGGATCCAAGGAGCCTGACGCTTTTCTCCCTCTTGCTGTCTTGGGACTTCTCTGCTTGGAGAAGAGAAGAAGCCCTGGGGCGAGTCAGGGAGGCCGTGCTGCCAAGTCCAGGTGAGGAGAGATGTGCCAGGGAGCAGTGAGGCTGGGAGGAGAGAGAATCTAGGGTTACCATACGTCTGGATTTTCCCGGACATGTCCGGATTTTTGGTCCTCAAATCCCCGTCCGGGGGGAATTGCCAAAAAGCCGAACACGTCCGGGAAAATAGCTTTGCCGGCATCCCTGCCCCAGTCCCCTGCTTACCTTAGAGCGGCTCCGGCAGGCTGTGAGCTGCAGGCGGATTCCCCCGCGGCGGCTGCTGCTGCTCCCCCCGACACCTCAGCTCAGCTCTTCAGCTGCACAGAGCTGAGGTGTCTGGGGGGAGCAGCAACAGCAGCCGCTGCCACCGCTGTGGGGGAATCCGCTTGTAGCTCCCCCTAGACACCTCAGCTCTGCATAGCTGAAGAGCAGAGCTGGCCGAGCGCTACCGGCTTCACGGTTTGCCAGGCAGCCCCCAGACCTCCAGACCCTATGCCCCAGGCCGGGTGCTTCCCCTCCCAGGCTCCAGCTGCGCTGGGGAAGCCCCCAGCCGGGGGCGCTGGGTCTGGGGGCTGCCTGGCAAACCATGAAGCCGGTAGCGCTCAGGCAGCTGTTTCGCGTGGCTGGGAGGAAGAAGGGGGAATGCGGGGCGCTCAGAGGAGGGGGTGGAGTTGGGGCAGGGTTGGGGGTGGGGCCAGCGCCCCGTAGAGTGTCCTCTTTTTTTAATGTTTAAATACGGTAACCCTAGGACAGTCATGGGAAATGGATGGCAGTTCGCTTATATTAGGGGTGGCAAGAAGGTAAGTGGAGTTCCCATTTGAGCAACTAGAAAGAGGCATGCATTTTTGTGTGCATTAAAGGTTGATTTTCAACCTGAAATTATCAGACACATTGGAAGAACTGTAAAGGGCAGTTAAAAAGTCAAATGAGAGACCAAAATAACATGGTTTGATGTTTTCAAAATCTCCCAATGTATGGGGCTAATCGTGTTGTTTGGGGGGGCTCCAACTCATGATTTTTGATCTCTTGAGGTTGGCAATACTGCATCCCACTGCCTGGCACTCAGCCCTGGGGAAGTTCACTGAATGCCTGGAGAGACTTGTCATGGCTGCTTTAAGATGCAGTGTCATTCAGTGCCACCATGGTGAACTCCACCGTGGCACCTCGCATCACCTCTTGCTGAGCCCCAGGAAGCACACATCCATCAAACCATCCAAAACTTGGAAACTATGGCTGGGGAAACAGTGGACAACATAGCAGTGGCACTTCAAAAAGAGTGTGTGTAACCATCCCAACACTTGCTTCGTAAGAAGACATTTGTAAAAAGACATTGGCTTGGATGTTCTGCTGTTTGCATCCCTTTCTCTGATGCTTCAAATTCTGCATAAAGAGTTGGTCATAACCATTGTTTGTTTAACCTCCACTACCTGATATCCAGCATAGTCATTTACACCTGTGCAAAGTGGGTAGGAACGAATTCTGATTTGATAGCATCTCAGAATTGTTTTGCACAGATGTAAAAGGCTACACATCATAATGCAATGCAGTCTCTGCAAAATAGTGAAGAATTAGGCTCCCAGTTTTAAGCAGAGATTTTAAAACCTATTCAAACCCACAACAGCTGTACTCTGTTTATACAGTGATATTTTCAAATTCTAGTAACTGATCCTTTTCTTTAAAAAAGGAAAATCTATATCATGAGGCTAGTAAGTAAAAAAATTAAGGCAGAGAAATATAGTTTATACTGTTTATTGTGGACAGATTGATTTAATCTCTAGTTGCAGCTCATCTAGCATGTTCCCAAATGTTATAAAAATGGAGAAAAATAAAAATGCTAGTGATTTTGTTATAGTATCAGCTATCAGAGTTAGCATCAGAGAAAGTGGCAGCTAACCAGACACATGGGTGAAACACTTTTTAATTGCAGAAATGAGTGATCCTATTCTAAAGGAAAGGAGTGTGCCTTACTCACGTTGAACACTTCCAGGATACTAGCAAGCTGAACAGTTTATGGGATTGGGTGTAGAACTTCAGGGCATATTACTAACTTTATTTTCCCCTCCACCCCCACCACGATTAAAATTGAGAATACTTCACTGGGTCATGATGAGAATTAAATGTTCGTGCTAATGCTCAATAACAGTGAACACATTATTGCTCATTATTAGAGAACTGACCAATAAAAGAGAGTGATGATGTAGGGAGTTGTCACATTCAGTTCTGTGTACAATCCTGCTCTCAGTAAAGCCACTGGGTGTTCTTCCATTGTCCTCAGTAAAGTAGGATCTAGCCCTCACTGTTTAATCTGCAGAAGTCAGATGACCAGTAGCCTCTAACTTGATACAAAAAAAGAATTCCAATGCACTGTGATAATTAAGGCTAACTTTCCCATCCCCAACCTGTGTCTCACTCCTTAGTTTAGAGACCAAAATAACATGGTTTGATGTTTTCAAAATCTCCCAATGTATGGGGCTAATCGTGTTGTTTGGGGGGGCTCCAACTCATGATTTTTGATCTCTTGAGGTTGGCAATACTGCACCCCACTGCCTGGCACTCAGCCCTGGGGAACTTCACTGAATGCCTGGAGAGACTTGCCATGGCTGCTTTAGGATGCAGTGTCAATCAGTGCCACCATGGTGAACTCCACCGCGGCACCTCGCACCTTAGTTTTAACATAAGTTAAAAGTACTACAGAAACTGGAACCAGTGTCTGGAATATGGAGTGTCTTTTTATCATTCAGCAGTAACCCAAATGGAAAACTGAATAAGTAATGCAGTAAAACTGAGTTTTATAAGGAACATTCATACATCTATAAAGCTAAATTCTGTCCTCTGATAAGTATTTGCTGCTTTTGGTGCTAAATGATCTATTTATAAATAAGTTTATGAATAATTCAGTCTTGCTCTTTTTTGCAAGATATTAAAAATTAGAATCCACAGATATTTTGTGAAATCTACCCAGGCAAATAAAAAGCTGTTTACAAGCAATCTTGGATTAACTTGCTGAACTTCCGAGTCAAGGGCAGTGACAATTTGTTGAATATCCTAAAGAGTAGATTTCTAAGTTTGTGTTTCTGTTCTGCTGTAGAGTATATTTATCAAATATGGTATTCTCTGCACAGATGCCAGAGAGAGGAAAAATATCTTGGACTATTCCAACAGGTGGAAATGCCCTCACTGCATATTAAGTAGTGTGGCCTTTGTGTGGCTTAATGGAGAAAGTGAGTTGCCACAAGCGTGGTCATTTCAGCAGGCTGATAGGAAAATGGTCATTTGTTGCCACTTTAAGGCCCCCCTGAGGTTTACCTGCTCCACCAAAGAAGCAGTCCACTGCTCCAGATGGGAGAGGACTTCCTCCGTTCCGCACAGGGGACTGAAGGGATGCGGGTATTTATACACGGGGCTGTAGCAGGAAGGCCCTCTTTTATCCACACCAGGTAAGCAGCAACTGCATTGTATCAGGCTCCGTGGCTTCATGTGATATTTGAAACAAACCCAGATCAGTGAGTCCAACCAGGGAAGGGAGGGGGAACAGTCCCCCCCCTTCCAGTGCCTCACTGCCTCAGAAGAGGGGTTAGAACAGGAGGGAAGGAGGAGGAATTCCCATACCCAGCACAGGGTGGACAGAGTAGGGGACACGGGGGTGGGGGTGTGGAATCCTGTTGGCATGGGCAAGGGGTAGGGTCCAGGTCGTCTGTCCCCACTGAGGGGATCCCCTCCCTTAGGGGGTAGCATGGGCCTGGGGAGGCAGACGCTCCCAGTGATGAACTAACTGCATTGGGGGTTACAGGGGCCAGCCAGGAATTGATTCTGCTTGTGCATGCCATTGCTTCAGAGGCTGTCTCCACAGCACTATGAGGTTCTTGCAACATTTTTTTGGTGGCCTTAGAGTGTGGCCACCAACTCGTGCTAGTGGCCACTCTGACAATTTTTCCTAAAATAATTAACTTTAGGAAAAACAAATAAATATGCACATATACACATTCAAATCGTTGTAATTTATTTATGATGGGATTTTTTGCACAATTGTTCAGTTGTCTCTATTCTTTACTGGACTTAAACAGCATAGAAAAACAAATAAGGTGCTTTGCCTGTTCATGGTTTTTCTTTTTTGGTTTTTTTTTTAGACTTGCTACCTAATAAGTCTCCTGTGAAAAGTGATATCTGTATGTTTGTTAATATCACTTTTTACAGCAGCAGACTTGTTTGCTAGCTGGGAGATTTACTCAGCCCTGGCAAGCGGGGGACAAATTAAATCCTGGATGGAGAGGTGAGAGGGAGGCAGCGGGTGGGGGTGAGCCCAAGGCCAAAGCCCGAACCCCCACAGCTGGGGGATGGAGCTGCTGCCGCACAGCTGGAGCCTGCCCCCACCAATCCCAGGGCTGATGCCGGAAGCCCAAGCCTCACCACCCCTGGAAAGGTGGGGAACTCACACCGACTGCTGCTCCTCCAGTGTTTGTGGCTCCAGCGGGGGGGCAGGGCCCAATCTCTGCTGGCAGCTCTGGGGGAGGGGCCACTGCTTCCTTTCCCTCACTCCCTCCAATCACTGCCCAGGAGGCTGTGGCCACAAGAAAAATGTGGCCATGGTGGTCACATTTGAGAAATGACTCAGTGCTGTCAGCTTCACAGAGCTAGTAACATAGGTGCTGACTCTGTGGGTGCTCTGGGGCTGGAGCACCCAAGGGGAAAAAATGGTGGGTGCTGAGCATCCACCAGCAGCCCCCCATCAGTTCCTTCCTCCCCACAGTGTCTTCTGCCCACCAGCGGCCTTGCCGATCAGCTCCTCCCTGTGCCTCCCGCCTGCCCCAGCTGATTGGGGCTGGGGGAAAAGGGGTAGGAGTGGGGAGGGGGCAGAATAGGGCAGCAAGAGGCGGGCTGAGGATGGGAAAAGGTGGGATGGGCCCTGGGGGGAAGGGTTGGAGTGGGGTTGGGGCCTGGGGCAGAGCCAGGGGTCGAGCACCCCACCCCCTGCATTGGAAAGTCAGCACCTGTGACTAGGAAGCTTGAACAAGCTGCCTGTAGGACAAGGGAACAAGTAAACAGTGTCTCTGAGAGGCACTGCTGACAAGGGTGTGTGTGATCAGCGCCAGGTGGTGGTTGCAGGACAGCAGGATTCAAAGGGGAGAGGTTTATCGTGCATGGCTCATGGAAGCATGGATTTGTAGAGAGAATAATGGGTCAGGAAAGGCACATGACTGTGAAGGAGATCCCCTCCCCTCCAATGCAGCAGTTGGTGACAGTATAGAGGACTGTAGTGAGGTTCAGGGACCATACCCACTTCTTCACTCAAGGGCAGGGCTGGCTCCAGGCACCAGCTCAGCAAGCAGGTGCTTGGGGCGGCCAAGAGGAAGGGGCGGCACGTCGGGCTCTTCGGCGGCAATTTGGCATTGGGTCCCTCAGTCCCTCTTGGAGGGAAGGACCTGCCGCCGAATTGCTGCCAAAGAAGAAAATGGCGCGGTGGAGCAAAAACCCTGGAGCCGGCCCTGCTCAAGGGATCTAACCAGGGGAAGGGATGGTAGCCACTTACCCGCAGCTCCTCCTTTCTCCCCTCCCCGGGAAAGATGGGGTATACTGACGCAAGTGGGGCATCAGACCTAGAAGTTAAGCAAAGGGAGGGAACTGGTGTCCCAGGAGCTGGCTCTGGGATAACTGGGCTAGTAGGCCCACGCGCCACAGAGCCGAATGGCATTACACAGCTGTTGAAGACTAATCTCCAGTTGTTGCAGAAGCTGGGAGCTTCCATTGGTGGGGAGCCCAGAAGTTGTATTCCTGGGCATCCAGCATGGGCTCGAGTTTGGGTTACAGGTGGTAGTCTGGTGGGCCCCTCACCATGGTGTAGGAATCCTTAATATGAGGGAGATGGCTGAGCAATCTCCAAATTGCCTGGCAATAGGCAATGTAAATGTGCAGGGTAGAATCACTGATCCAGGGCATCTAGGTACTAAGCAGCAGGGTACTGAGGGTTCCATGGTCATTAGTCAGGAGTATGGTTATGCTGGGGTTGCTGACCCAATGGGAGTTCATCTTGGTACTACTAAAGATAAGATTTTGAGAGGTGACTATATAGACATATTATTATTGTTACATAGGGACATACTGACAGAGAGTAAGCCGGGACAGGACAAGCCAGGCAATGAAATACCCAAGAGGCAAAGGTGGTTAGAACAGGGTAAAATTGGGAAGCCATCTTCTTAGCTATATGGGTGCTATTCAGAGGCACATCCAGACAGAAGTCCAGCAGTATTCAAATATATGGATATAATCAGGTGGCCATATAATATATTTGGGGGCATTGCTTGGTTAAATTATGACAATCAGTTTCAATTGAGAGCTGCAACACAGAGCAGAATTTGGTGGGACATACTGCATCATAGGGTGTGATTAGAGTGGATGACACCACAGGGACCCAAGAGTCACAATGACAGTGGCCTGTTCATTCTGCAGCAAGACTGGCAGAGGTCTAAAACTTGTAATGACATTTGCTGGGCATTTAATGAAGGCAGCTGTTTTCAAGCTGTGAAGTTAACAGGCCAGGTGCCAATGACATGGCAGAGTCTTAGGACAATTCACTTGTATATGAGTATCAAAGAAGTGTTAAGTGTTAGTATGCATTCAAACTAATTCACTATTATGCTAATAGAGATCAAAGGAGATGTTGATTGTATTGTTTTCATCTGTCTATATCCTGTAGTTTGCTATTACATTACTTCTACATTATGTATACCCTAGATCAAAGGAGTGTTAATATAAGATTGTAGTCAGGTGTTAAAACTTCATGAAAACTAATGGAATGTGACTTGTGTTGTTTTAACTTATTTATTATGTATATCCTTGTAATTAAATAACCCATTAAATGCAGATGAAGCCTTGGGGAAATACAAATGAAGAAGAGTGCTAACTTCAAAGCAGTTTTAATCACACTGTTAAACAATGGAATACCAATTGAAATGTATTAAATATTTGTGGATATTTTTCTACATTATCAAATATATTGATTTCAATTACAACCCAGAATATAAAGTGTACAGTGGTCACTTTATATTATTTTTATTACAAATACTTGCACTGTAAAAATTATAAACAAAAGAAATAGTATTTTTCAATTCACCTCACACAAGTTTTGTAGTGCAATCTCTTTATTGTGAAAGTGCAACTTACAAATGTAGATTGAAGTTATGTAACAAAAACACTCAAAAACAAAATAATGTAAAACTTTAGAGCCTACAAGTCCACTCAGTCCTACTTCTTGTTCAGCCAATCACTAAGAGAAACAAGTTTGTTTACATTTATGGGGAGATAATGCAGCCTACTGCTTATTTACAGTGTCACCTGAAAGTGAAAACAGATGCTTTTGTAGCTGGCTTTTTGCATGGCACTTTTGTAGCCATCATTGCAAAGTATTTACATGCCAGATATGCTAAACATTCGTATGCCCCTTCATGCTTTGGCCACCATTCCAGAGGACATGCTTCCATGCTGATTAAAAAAAATGCATTAATTAAATTTGTGACTGAACTCCTTGGGGGAGAATTGTATATCTCCTGCTCTGTTTTACCTGCATTCTGCCATATATTGTATGTTACAGCAGTCTCGGATGATGACCCAGCACATGTTGTTCGTTTAAAGAACACTTTCACTGCAGATTATACAAAACGCAAAGAAGGTACCAATGTGAGATTTCTAAAGATAGCTACAGCACTCAGCCCAAGTTTTAAGAATCAAAGTGCCTTCCAAAATATGAGAGGAATGAGGGGTGGTATTCCATTCAGAAGTCTTAAAAGAGCAACTCTTCAATGCAGAAGAAAGAAGCCTCGTGAAATGCAAATAAAGAACTTTAACAGAAAACTGTTAATTTCAAAGCAAGTGGTCATTGTGTTTGATGATTGGCGGTCAAAGACTCAAAATGCATTCTTCACTCTCCATAATCAAAGGAAAAGCCCACGTGGATAGTGACACTGTCAGTTTGTTTTCTGTTAGAAGAAGCTATAAGAATTTATTCAAGGAAAGATCCTTCATCTCTGGGCTGTTTGGATTCTAATAGTGCAGAACAACTGAACGAGAAGATGGAGATCCCCACAGTTACTCTGGGTAGCCCTCAGAGACTTTTGGGAGACTGACAGATTACTGTATCCTGTCTACTGACAGTGGCCAATGCCAGGTGCCCCAGAGGGAGTGAACCTAACAGATAATGATCAAGTGATCTCTCTCCTGCCATCCATCTCCACCCTCTGACAAACAGAGGCTAGGGACACCATTCCTTACCCGCTAATAGCCCTTAACCTCCTTGAATTTATCTAGTTCTCTTTTAAACCCTGTTATAGTCCTAGCCTTCACAACCTCCTCAAGCAAGGAGTTCCACAGGTTGACTGTACACTGTGTGAAGAACTTCCTTTTATTTGTTTTAAACCTGCTGCCCATTAATTTCATTTGGTGGCCCCTAGTTCTTATATTATGGGAACAAGTAAATAACTTTTCCTTATTCACTTTTTCCAAACGGCTCATGATTTTATATACACCTCTACCCCGATATAACGCTGCCCTCGGGATCCAAAAAATCTTACTGCGTTATAGGTGAAACTGCGTTATATTGGGGTAGAGGTGTACCTCTATCATATCCCCCTAGTCTCCTCTTTTCCAAGCTGAAAAGTCCTAGCCTCTTTAATCTGTCCTCATATGGGACCTATTCCAAATCTCTAATCATTGTAGTTGCCCTTCTCTGAATCTTTTCTAGTGCCAATATCTTTTTTGAGATGAGGAGACCACATCTGTATGCAGTATTCAAGATGTGGGTGTACTATGGATTTATATAAGGGCAATAAGATATTCTCCTTCTTATTCTCTATCCCTTTTTTAATGATTCCTAACATCTTGTTTGCTTTTTTGACTGCCTCTGCACACTGCGTGAACATCTTCAGAGAACTATCCACGATGACTTCAAGATCTCTTTCCTGATTAGTCGTAGCTAAATTAGCCCCCATCATATTATATGTATAGTTGGGGTTATTTTTTCCAATGTGCATTACTTTACATTTACATTTCATTTGCCATTTTGTTGCCCAATCACTTAGTTTTGTGAGACCTTTTTAAAGTTCTTCACAGTCTGCTTTGGTCTTAACTATCTTGAGCAGTTTAGTATCATCTGCAACCTTTGCCACCTCACTGTTTACCCCTTTTTCCAGATCATTTAGGAATAAGTTGAATAGGATTGGTCCTAGGTCTGACCCTTGGGGAACACCACTAGTTACCCCTCTCCATTCTGAAAATTTACCATTTATTTCTACCCTTTGTTCCCAGGAACCATTGAGAATTATAGACTATGATTCACCTGTATATATATTTTACCTGCTTTAACCTTTCAATAACTCTCATTTCCTTTTCTTAGCTAACAAACCGATAGTTTACTATAGAATTGGCTGCTAGTGTTGTCTTTGATGTAAGATCTAGAGTACCAATTGATCTGGTGTAAGTGGCTAGTCTCTTGGGAGTAGGAGCAATCTGATGTGATGTGATTTTAGGTATAAGAGATCTTTTATCACGAAGTCCAATTTGTCTGGGTGGTATGATAGACTGGAGAGTCTGAGGGGACTGTTTGTGACTCCATGGTAAGACAGGTATAGTGATCCAGGAGTTCACATTTGTTACTGGTTTGGTGAAATCTAATTATAGAATATACACACTAGGTTTAGGGCATCTGCCCTGTTTTCCGACAGTCTGCCCTGAGGTAGGCACTCAGAGGTGGGAGCCACTCCAGAGAGCATGACATATGACTCAGATAAAATGGACTGGTAAAGGATTTAAAGGAGGCATTCTTTAAAGAAGTAGAGAAAGGGCTTGGGGCTATGACTGGTATGATGGGAAGGCAACCCCTCTCCTTTATAGTTCCCCTTAACTCTCATCTGAGCGGGGGAGGGTGGCAGAGTCCCAGCAGTGGGTTGTCTGGGACCGGGATGTGGGGGAGGGCTGATGATAGCCCCCCAAGTATATGGAAAGGATTATGGCATTACCTGCACTGTACAATTTTATCTGAAGGGAACACTCAGATATTTAAGAATAAAGTTGTGGCCTAATTAAAACCACATTCAGTGCCTTCTGTCCTTCTTCCATCATAGCCTATTTTAAATATCTATTTTAAACAGTTCAACAATGTATCAAATACATGCAATTTTAAAATAGCAAGTGTGTAGGTAGCACCAGTACCCAAAATTTAAACAGAATATATTAACTTTTAAGTGTCTCGGTTTCATGATCAGAGAAATTTTTGTACTTAGAATAAGCATATATACTTAACCTGTTACAGCTCTCAAGTATACTTCAGCTTTGAAAAAAGCCACAGGTAACAAAGCAGTACACTGTACCAATCAATGGCAGCCTTAAGCAGGCAAAAAGCAGTATGTGAGAGATACTGAGGGTGTGAGGAGACATCTTCATGGAGTTTAGCATAGGGCCCTTCCAAACCTAAAGCTAGGACTAATGATAATTAATCAGGAAAGGCTCACTGATAAGTCAGCATATATGTCTGAAGCTTCCACTTATACTAGAACTAAAATCTAGTGGAACTGAAAAATCTGTGTAACCTTTACATTTTAGCCATAATTAAAAATAAACTGTGCTAATTTTTCACCTGCCTAGTGGGAGCAAATAATTTGATATGTTATTATTTACTATAAAATGATAAACACTAGAACATATTTGAGAACATTTTCCATATAGGCAATGAAATACAAAGAGCTATCATTCAGAATTTGGAGGTATAGAAGCATAGCCCAGATTCTCCTAGGAAGAAAATGTAGTAGCCGCAGGGCCATCAGTAGCCTTGGAACTGTTAACAAGGTTTGACTCCCTAAGACCTCATGGCTTTCTTTCCTCCTCTCTGCTTTTCTCCTGTATTCAGGGCCGGTGCAACCATTTAGGCGACCGGCGCTAGGATTTGGGGGGCGTCATTTTCTTCGGCAGCGATCGCGGTGGCCAGATCTTTGGCCGCCCCAGTCGCTGCCGGCATTTAGGCGGAGGGAGCTGGGGCAGTGGAGTGCGGGGAGGGCCGCCAGCAGCAAGGGGGGGGGCGGCACGCAGGGGAACTCCCCGCCCCAGCTCACCCCTGCCCCGCTTCCTCCCCGAGCACACCGTGGCTGCTTCACTTCTCCCGCCTCCCAGGCTTGTGGCACCAATCAGCTTAGGAGAAGTGAAGCACCGACGGCGTGCTCGGGGAGGAGGCGGGGCAGGGGTGAGCTGCCACAGGGGGGGCGCCGAGCTGCCGCGGGGGGGTGTCTCAGGGCGGGGGGGGAGACCTGTCCCGGGGGGGCGCCTCAGGGCAGGGGAGGAGCTGTCGCGGGGGGGGGCGCCTCAGGGCGGGGGCTCAGGGACTGGGGGGGGCGCAAGGTAGAAGTTTCGCCTAGGGCGCGAAACATCCTTGCACCGGCCCTGCCTGTACTTAGTTCAAAGAAAAAGAATATAAAATATCTAAGCTTCTTGCATTCAGTAGCAATGTGCTCTTTGCTGTCTCCTGATGTTCCTCTAATGGCACCAGCTTAGACAAACAGTACTGCCTTTGATCCATACTTGAAACACAATCTGCAAATATGGAGCATATAAGAGAACAGAGTAAAGGTCAAAATTAATGCTGCAGGAGTGGAGTTTTCTGACGGTGTCAGAGAAATAGTGCTACCAACACCAAAGACTGTATTGGAGACACGTCGACACTTTGGAAGCAGCATAAATTAAACCAGATAAAGTATCTGTTATTCTCAGGGCAGGTCTACACTTAAATCGCTGCAGCAATGCAGCTGCAGTGCTTTAGTGAAGACGCTACTACGCCAATGAAAGAGCTTCTCCCATAGATGTAGTTAATCCACCTCCACAAGAGGCAGTAGCTATGTCGACAGGAGAAGCCCTCCTGTCGACATAGCACTGTCTTCACTAGGGATTAGGTTGGTACAACTGCATCGCTCAGGGGTGTGGATTTTTCATACCCGAGCAACATTGTTATACCGATGTAAGTTTGTAGTGTAGATGAGTGTCCACATGTGAAGTTATATTGGTATAATTATGCCAGTAAATTTCCCTGCGTAGACAAGCCCACACAGGGAACATGATGTCCCTAAACATCATACTTAAAAGTGATAATTCTCTTTTTGCAAAAAAATTGGAATAACATACAGTACATAGGGTAGAGAGGGTGAGCTGTGTTTTGTTTATGTTTTCCGCAGTGGGTGGATATGGGCTCTAGAATAGTGTTTTCCCAACCTTTTCCATCCCAGGGGCCAGTCAGTTATTTAAAGTGTTGTGGACTAGCACAGACCACCTCCTGTCTCTCTCCCTCTCCCATTCTCTGTCTCTCTTACTAGGCTGGGGTCCAGGCTACTGCTGCTGCTCAGTGCTTACTGAGGCAGCAGGGCTGGGCCAGCAGCACCACCAGTGTGGGGAGGAAATACTCTGCTGCAGGCTGGCCTGCCTGGAATTAGGTTCTAATTGGAGCCTGCCGTAGCCAAATGTAGGGTTGCCAACCCTCCCAGATTGGCCAGGAGTCTCCTGGAATGGGCCTCGATCTCCTGGTGACTACTAAAGCCAATCCGGGAGATTTTAGGTCCCTAAAAGTCTGGTGGGCAGCGCAGTGGGGCAGGCAGGCTCCCTACCTGCCCTGACTCTGCAGGGCTCCCGGGAGCCAGCCACCTTGAACAGCGACTCCACAGCTCCCATTGGCCACAGCCCCGTCCCACTCTGAACCCCTTAGCCCCAACCCAGGGCCTGCACTCCCTCCCGCACCCCAACCCCCTACCCCAGCCCGTGAAAGTGAGTGAGGGTGGGGGACAGTGAGCGGTGGAGGGAGGGAGGATGGAGTGAGCAGGGGCGGGGCTTCAGAGAAGGGACAAGGCAGAAGCGTGGCGTTGGGAAGGGGCAGGGCAGGGCAATGGTGTTTGGGTTTGTGCAATTAGACAGTTGGTAACCCTAGCCAGATGGGGTGGGTGAAGAGAAATAATTGCTCTGGGGGTGTGGTGGTGGATAGGGAGTGGGTCCTGAGTGGGTGCCTATGTCCCGAGAAGGTGGGGGATTGGTAAGGGGTCCTGAGGCTTGCTGCGTAGAGAAGTGAGTTTATGGCCCTGCCTCAACCTAGGCAGCTGAAGAGAGCAGCTGCCTTGGGAGTTAGGGGTGGGTGGGTGGAGGCCTTTCTAAGGGGGAGAAGTGTTGGGGAACCATTTCCTTTTTCCTTGGGCTGGAAGTGTTGTTAACTTCTCAGACTGTTGCCTGATTAATAGGGTTAATAATAATTGTATTGATTGCCAATTGATACTAATTAATGAGTTGAGCGTAACAGGATTCTTGACTCAAGATCACCCCTCTCTGAACTGCTTCTCAGACTTTATGCCACTACTTTGCTAAAACACAGCCGTATGTGTTTAGATTCTGGAAATATGCATCTGAGCTGTACTATTGCATTGTTTATTTATACAAATTATATTTCTATTATTTATTACAGAAATTGAGAATTAATTATGGGGAGTAACCAACAAAATCCCATAAGAAAGTTCTTCAAATATCACAATGTAAAAAAAAATCTGTTTGTCAAATTGGGGAACCAGAGTGCCATTCAATTGTGTCAGGGAACCATGCCAGCAACCTGGAAAGGCATCAGCATAAGAAGTAAGATGCACTTTCTTTAGGGAAAAAAAAGAATTGCAGAATAAAAATAATAAATGACTACAACATGCACACAATCCTGATGAACCCACATCTAAGAAGTCTAGTACAACATAAGCTACTTTGGACTCCATGTTCACAAATAAGGCAATTACATGAACAATTGATGCTACCTGACTGGATATTTGCCTAGGATTAGTCACTATAAATGGAAGACCATTTAAGACACTGGAGGATTCAAGATTTCATAAAAATTCCATTCTGGGAGGCCTGCAAAGAAAACTTACACTGACTGATGAAAATGTACTAGACAAAGTTGGCACTGTAGCTGGTACCATTCAGGAGAAGATAAAAAAAAATCAGGGAAAGACTAATTTCTTTGAAAGTAGATTGCGTCACATGATTTGACCGAATTAGGAATTAACATTCAGTATATGGTTGCAGGAAAAATTGCTCTTCAGATTCAAGGAAAGACACACCTCTGAATATTTAAAATAAATTATTCTTAGTTATTGATATGTATGGAATCATGCCAAGGCATATATTTAGTATTACAACAGATAATGTCACAAAAATGGTGAAAGCAGTGAAGTTAACAGTGCCGTTCTTAGGATTTATGGTGCCCTAGGCGGGATTATTAAACTGGTGCCCCTGTGCCTGACTTGCTCTTAACAACAGAAACATAAGCTGACAGTATTGGAAAACTTGCCACATGCATGTTATTAAACCCAGTTTAACTTAAATAAGCACACTGTAACGCTGATGGACTAGCACTAAAGGAGTAGCGCTATAGAAAACATTCTGATTTGACAGAATGATACAAATAATATAATTTTTTTAATTTGTCAACATTTTATTGGAAATTTATATGAAGAGGTATTGAAACAAGGATTTGTTTTTAATTAAAAGCAATCTTTCTGGCTTTTTTTGGCTGCAAAAGCAGTAATAATGTCATTGTATGACAAAGACAAAGTGATGTCTTGTTCGATTGCAGGAATAGCAAGACCAGTCAAGCATTCCTGACTCATTGTAGAACGGAGATAGTTTTTAATGTTTAGTTTTGAGAAACTCCATTCTCCTGATGCTGCTGTTACAGGAATTGTCGGTAGAATACAAGTGGCAATGTACACATTAGGATATATGTCAACAAGTTTGCTGGTATGAATAAACTGTACAATGTCCATCACCGATTTTGCATGTGGCAACATTGGTTGCCGTGTACTCAAATCTTCGTTCAGTTCAAGTCCATTTAAATCAAAACTATCACCATGCTTCACAAGGCTCTCTAGGTTCTTGCGCTGTGACCTTGAGCTAGTATGAAGACACCTCACAAGGCGCTCCGCCCTGACTGAGACACGGTAGAGTTGGAAACCCATGTCATTTTTACAAAGCCACTTTTTAGTTTTAAATGTATAGTGGGCATCAGTTACAACTCTATATCAACCTTCTACTGTAAATAGATCAATGGCATTATCCAGTTTAATAAGCTGGGTTTCCAAGCAGTGGGGAAATATAACCCCTAGTTTTACTCCTAGGTAAAGCACAAAGTGACCGGAATGAAGTCAGCACCGAATCATCTCCTCTAGATGAAGGTAGCACAGAAATGTTACAGAAATCCTATTGTGCCTTATTTTTCTTTGGAAAGACGCGAGCCGTAGCAGCACATTTTGGGCACTGCCAGAAAGACATGATAAATCACTGCCTCTAAAGTTCCATCAAAAACTGACATTTTCACAGCTCTCGCGTGATCTGCTGCACAGATTCTTCACAAGGAAGTGTCCCTGGCCTTTTTAACTCATATTAAGCATGTATTTATGCTTATGAAAGTTGGACAAAACATTGTGAAAATGTAAGACATTGGCTGCCCAACCTCTGGGCTGGCAAAAGCTATCCTGACACACTGGGAAAAAAAGCAAGAGAATCTTAGTACAACAGATGGTCACTCTATACCAGGGGTCGGCAACCTTTCAGAAGTGGTGTGCCAAGTTCACTGTCATTTAAGGTTTCCCATGCCAGTAATACATTTTAATGTTTGTAGAAGGTCTCTCTCTCTGTCTATATTATATAAATAAACCATTGTTGTGTTTAAAGTAAATAAGGTTTTTAAAATATTTAAGAAGCTTCATTTAAAATCAAATTAAAATACAGATCTTATCAATTTAGTGTGATCCTTGCCTGGGATCCTTGCCTGGGGTTCCAGCCACCAGCCCCGCTCAGCCCACTGCCAGTCTGGGACTCCATTCACTCAGCCAGCAGCAGGCTGAGCAGGCCGGGCGGGCTGAGTAGGGCCGGCGGGGGGCTGAGCGGCTCAGTCCGTTGCCAGTCTGGGGTGCCGGCAGCACTCAGCCTGCTGCTGCTCTGGGGTTCTGGCTGCCGGCCCCTTGCCAGTCGGGGTCCCAGCCGCTGGCCCCGCTCAGCCTGCCGCTGGCCCCACTCAGCCCCCGACCGGCCCCGCTCAGTCCGCTGCCGGCTGTGTGAATGGAACCCCAGGCCGGCAGTGGGTTGAGTGGCTCAGCCGGGGTCTCAGCCGCCGGCCTGCTCAGCCCGTTGCCAGCCTGGGGTTCCTTGGGGGTCCCCAGGCCAGCAGCAGGCGCTGAGTGGGGCCGGCGGCTGGGACCCCGGCTGGCAATGGGGCAGCAGCCGGAACCCCAGAGCAGAGGTGGGCTGAGCCGCTCAGCCCGCTGCCGTGTGCCATCAAAAATCAGCTCACATGCCACCTTTGGCACGTGTGCCGTACGTTGCCGACCCCTGCTCTGTACACTAGTAAGGGGATGAACATATTACAGTTGTTGGAGGCTCTATTTAGCAGTAACCGGCTATAGGAAAGCCTGTCAACATTTTTTGTTTCTCTGATGAAAACTGGCCCACTCCCTGTCCCAAACCAAACCTGTCACAAATAATTGTCAACAACTTAATTTTCTGTTTTTGGCTAAGATATTGATTTAAAAAATATATATTGAAATTGAATTCAGGGATTGTTAGCAAGCATTTCTAGCAAACAAAGTTGTTAAATGACAATCTAAATGGCAACACAATCCTGCTTTCATGCTTGGCTCACCCCCAGCCTGCTGGGCCCACAGCTGCAGTAGAGGAGGAGATAGGTGGAAAACTGCAGGACCCCCAAATCCACCTCTTGGGGTGCAGAGTGGCAACAGCAGCAGAAAACCCTCAGGTCTGATCACACGCCAATGGGCACCACCGCCAGCCCCACGGACCATGGTGAAGTTAGCCCAGCATCTGATCTCAGGGACGGGGCGCCCATGGAGCCACTGCAGCTCATCCTGTCCTGCGCAGCTCCCCCCGGATGAGATGGATCGCTGCCAGCCCAGGGGAGAGACGCGCTCCCCAGCTAGGATGACCAGATCCAGATGTCCTGATTTTATAGGGCCAGTCCTGATATTTGGGGCTTTGTCTTATATAGGCACCAATTACCCACACCTAGGGTGACCAGACAGCAAGTGTGAAAAATCAGGACGGGGGTGGGGGGGTAATAGGAGCTTATATAAGAAAAAGACCCAAAAATTGGGACTGTCCCTATAAAAGTGGGACATCTGCTCACCCTATCCCAACCCCCCATCCTGATTTTTCACACATGCTATCTGGCTATCCCCAGCCCAGCCACGCGTGACCATTCCAATCCTGGCTGGCTGCCGAGGAAGTGAGTTACTTTCACTTTCATTCCTCAGCAGGCAGCCAGCCAGCCTTCCCCCTCCCCCGCAACACCTCACCCAACCCAGCCCTGCCGGAGTGGAGGAGAGAGAAGGGTGCTCCTTGGGGGGGGGGGGGAGAAAAGGGGAGTGCTCCGTGGAGTGCGAGGGGGAGAAGAATGGACGTTATGGAGGACAACCGGGGCGGCTCTATTACGTAGGGTTACCATATTTCAACAATCAAAAAAGAGGACGGGAGGAGCCCCGCCCTAGCCCCGCCCCTGCCCCTTCCACTCCCTCCCACTTCCTGCCCCTTCAGAACCCCCAACCCTCACCCCCACTCCTTGTGCCCTGACTGCCCCCTCCTGGAACCCCTGCCCCTAACTGCCCCCCAGGACTCCACCCCCTCCCTAAGCCTCCCTGCCTCTTGTCCCCTGACTGCCCCCTCCGGAGACCTTCCCCACATCCTAACTGGCCCCTAGGACCCCTAGGAGCTCCAGACTGCCGGAGGCCGAGGCGAACGGCTGGCCAGCGATCTGCGAATGCAGGGAGGGGGAGGGAGGGAGAGAGAGGAGGGGACTGGTCTCAAGTTTCAGGGGAGAGGAGGGGGAAGTGAAGGAAGGGCTCTGGCTGCCGGAGCCCGTGCGAGTGGCACGATCCGGCCGGCTGCCCTGTAAGCCACGCACGCTCTGCATGGGGGGAAATCCGGACATTGACAAATTCCCCCCGGACGCTATTTTTAACTCAAAAAAGCCGGACATGTCCGGGGGAATCCGGACGAATGGTAACCCTACTATTACGGAACTTGAAATACAGGTGGGGTCACCCTAGATACAGTTGAATTTTAAAGGCAGGTGTTTCTGTTCTACCTCATGGAGTGACCGCAATGGGGCCAGGCTCTGGAAGTCTCAATGAGCTACAATCCCAGCTGGGTCCCCAGAGGTAGTTCCAGAAGGGCGGGGTGATTCCCTGCACAGCCCGGGCAGAGGCGGCGTTGCCCTTTTCTCTCCCCTCATTCCGAAGGCTTGGCCCGGACCCATGACACAAGGTTGGG
Organism: Malaclemys terrapin pileata; assembly: GCF_027887155.1. Lineage (NCBI taxonomy): Eukaryota > Metazoa > Chordata > Testudines > Emydidae > Malaclemys > Malaclemys terrapin. The sequence continues at coordinate 265,692,365 of NC_071506.1, forward strand.
TGAGCTGGGTACACGCTGGGAAAAGCCCTGAGGCCCCCCACTCAGGCTGGTGCAGAGAGGGGAGCAGAGCCCGGAGGCCTCCAGCCTGTCTCTCTCTCTACTTCCCCTCTCCACCTAGTACCTTGTGTACCCCGCTGCGGCTGGGCTGAATCTCGCCCCAGGGGGCCCAGCCGAGGGACACCCTGTCTCTCTCTCACTCTCCCAAGGGTCTCTCCCGGAGTCAGGGTCACCGTCCACTGATGGAAGAGGTGCCTGGCGGTTGCGGAGAGTCTCGCTTGCTCAAGTGGAGACGACTCCGTCCAAGGCAGAGTGGCGCCTGCCGACATTCCCCGCTCCGGCGGGGTCTGTCCACCAGCTACCTCGTCCCTGGAGCGCAGGGTCTCGCCTCTGCCCCACACGGAGGGAGCCCTCATTGCTCAGTGTATAACAAGGGGGTCGCTTAGCCTCCTGTACAATACGAGCAAGAGCCTTGTGTCCAGCAAGTATAAATGGGAGTGGTTCCCCCTGGGCTTTGTCTGTGGGTCCGGAAGCCCGGGAGGGCGCCACCCCTCACTCCCAGGCTGGGGTGGCCGCATGGCCGGAGTGAGACTGCTGTCTAGCCCTGTCCACACGGGGGGCAGAGAGGGGGATACGGGGGCACACATCAGAGCTCCTCACCTATGATATAGGAGCACAAGCCCCATGGACTCTCACCCTCGGTTTTACAATTGTACTTCTTTTTTCTTTCTTTTTGTGTGTGTGTTTTTTCTTAATAGTTATATTTTTACCTTTTTAATATATTTTACTTGTATTTCCTTTTTTATTTTATTGTTGTTTATATATATATAAAGTTTCTTTTAATTTTATTTCCTCTTTTATGGTTTTTATGTATTTTACAATTCTTTTATTTTTCAGTTTTTATTATTTTACTTTTTTAAGTCTGTTAATATTTTTGTATTTTATTCATTATTACTATTTTAAATTTATTTTGCACTTTTTATTAAATGTATTATTTTTTCTAGTTTTTATTCTATTTTATGTGAATCGTATACTGTTGTCCAATCATTTGGGCTCCTATCTTCTCTCACTCCAGTGAGGATCTTCAGCCTCTCACCCCATCATGGTAGTCATGCGCCGCCCCAGCCAAGTCTCTTTGTCCCCTGACTTCAGCCAGACCCTCCACCACCACCATTCCAGCCCATGGTGCTGAAGTGCACCACCTGGCTTGAAGTGGTTTCCATCCTATGTTTACAGATTGGTTCACTGACTCTCAGCACCCCACTATAAAAATTGTTCCAGCACCTCTGATCCAGCCTGGTCCCTTGTCCCAGGAGTCAGCTGACTGGTGTGGGGGCCAAAGGGCTGAGCTGGGTTTTACAGTTCAGTCAACCTAACCAAATAAAGCATGTTTATAAGCCTCTGTGAAAAAGTAGTAGCCTAAGGGAGTTAGGCACCAACTTCTTTTAGCGCATAAAGTGCTATAGAAAGTTAACAGTACTCCTATGTTTTACCCCACCCATAAAACTTTGGCTGTTTTATCAAAATGTAAATTAATGTGATCATTTAACATAACTTGCTTAAATCCAAGGAATGAGGTTAGTCTATATAAGGGACAAATTGTCAAGGCCCCAGGGCTCACATAAGTCAGGGATGGGCATTGTTTTAAGAACATGAATAGAATAGAATCTGACTCCTGGTTAGGAAGAAAACAATTCAGTGATAGAGTGGGGATACACAACTGGATACACAACTGCAGTTATTGCTGTACTCCATAAGCAGGCTGAACTGATTTATTCCCTGCCCTCCATCTCTTCTCTTCCCCCCTCTCTGGTAGATGCATAGGGAATCTCCTAGCATGGGCCACCTAATTCATCTCTCCTTTCCTGGACTAATCCATGACCTCAAAGGAATAATTGTGATCTTATTACCTCTTACTAGCCACCAAGAAGGCACACTGGATGCACAAGCCTAAGCACAAATATTCCCTTTGAGTAAAGCAAGTGGGTTTAAATATCTTTTAAAAAACAGCTCTGACAAATGCTGCATTTAATAAATCCCTTTGCAGATCAATTCCATCAGCCAGGGAAAAGTGGTTTTACTGAACAGCCATTATGGATAAAAGCAAGGGGAACATAGGAAATTGCACTGCAGAATTGTGAAGGAGTGGGGAAGCATGACAGATGTAGTTACTGAATAAGTGGGAAACAGGGCCGGCTCCAGGCACCAGCTAAAGAAGCAGGTTCTTGAGGCTGCCAATACCAAAGGGCGGCACTCCAGCCGCTATCGGGGTGGCACGTCTGAGTCTGCAGCGCAGTAATTCGGTGGCAGGTCCCTCAGTCCCTCTCGGAGCAAAGGACCTGCCACCCAATTGCCACCGAAGAGTGGAATGGCGCAATCGTGCTGCAGCACGATTTTTTTTTTTTTTTTTTTTTGCCGCTTGGGGCGGCAGAAAACCTGGAGCTCCTTCCCTTCCCAGAGACCCCAGCAGCCAGTCTCCTCCCTCAGACTGTGCTGCATTCGGCTCTCTCTACGACCCAGCAGCCTTGCTGTTAAATGCTCCACTGCTTCCTGTCTGTCCGGGCTCTGGGCAGAGTGGTGCCCCCAGGTAGCGTGGTGCCCTGTTCTGCCTATGGCTAAGGACGACCCTGGGAGTTAATGATTGAGGATCAGGAAACTGAAGAAGTAGAACAACAAATTCAGAATGAAGGGGAAACAAAGAATTTACTTTTCAAGGAAGATGCTCAAGAAGATCCAAGCATCATGTCTAATTTGTAATCTTAGATGAATACTTTTTAAAAAACAAATGTGGCAACCAAACTCCCTAAGCTGTTTTTAGGGGGAGGGATAGCTCAGTGGTTTGAGCATTGGCCTACTACACCCAGGGTTATGAGCTCAATCATTGAGGGAGCCACTTAGGAATCTGGGGCAAAATCAGTACTTGGTCCTGCTAGTGAAGGCTGGGGGCTGGACTCAATGACTTTTTGGGGTCCCTTCCAGTTCTATGAGATAAGGTATATCTCCATATATTATTAGTTCTTGTGCAGCTTGTTTTTGAGTAACTGATATAGAAAGAAGCTGTAGACCAAGATCAGAATGATTTGGTTGAAGAAGCTGGACTTAGTTTATGTGCTGAGGCCAAGGGTATAATATTGAAGGGAGTTCACTATTTCTGTAAAAATTGAGAAACCAAACAATATTGGTACTCATTAGAAAATTAAAATGAAAAACCTGAATCTTAGATTGTCCTATCAGATGGCACTCAATATATGACATGCTTGAGTGCCTCTTGGAGCTCATGGATTTCTGCCAGGGCATGACCACTTTAGATCATGAGCTTCACCTGACAGAAGCAGAATAGAGTGCCATTGAAGGCATCACAATTGCACTGAAATCTGTTAAAGTGACAACAAAAATTCTTCAATATGAACTGAGTATGGATGACTTTTATGGTGCTTGGTTATAATGCTAACTGGAAACACAGAAAGTCTCTTCTTCTTTTACTGAATCCTTACTGGCTTCAATGAAAAAATGAGAACAAAATCTGTTTGAAAATGATATCTTTCTCTCATGTATAAACCTTGATGCTAGATATCAACTCCTACTATCAGAAGAGGACAAAGTCAAGGTAAAGTTTCATTTGACCAAAATGTGGACAAAAAGGGAAATGCTTCAGTCAGAAGTTGAAAATAGTGATGTCCTCGAATCAATGTCACATATGTCTGTAACTGAAAGATAATAAAACTTCTTAAAGCTTGTGAAATTTCTAAAAAGGAAGAGAGATCTGGCTGAAGAAGAGCCCAGAAAATGATTGGACCCATAGGCACCAACTCTGTGGATGCTCCGGGGCTGGAGCACCCACCGGCAGCCAAGATCCCCTCCCTGCTCCCGAGCATGCCGCATCCCCACTCCTCCGCCTACCTCCCAGCGCTTCCAGCCACCGAACAGCTGTTTGGCGGCACTTAGGACTTTCCAGGACGAAGGGGGGAGGAGCGGGGATGCGGTGCACTCAGGGGAGCTAATCACAGTGATTTTTCCAGGAGCCTAAAATGTAGCCTTTGTGATTCTCAGTGTCACAATGCCTAAAGCCCTTTGTGCATTCAGCCCTTTGCCACCCCAGCTATACTGCTGTAACAGTAACAGGATGTTTTCTGTTTGTCAGCTAGAGACCCCTGATATAGGTAAGAGTATAAACAAATTATTTGGAACTTTAAGGATATTAAAGTGCAGTACTGTGCCCAAATACTCTGCAAAAGTAGCGTTCTGGAGTTCCTTATTTATTGTGACAAATTCTAAAACAAATGTGATCAGTTAACAAGTATACAGATGTTTTGTTATGTGTTTTTCTATCTGTCAGCCTACAAGCTCAAACCTGTCTATGACTGTCAAAGTGGATCCTTTCTTCCTTTTGCACCAGCATATATATAAATATGCCAAGGGCATAATCTGGACCTCAGTGACATCTGAGTAAACCTTATTGTCTTCAAAGGTTGAAACAGGTATAGCCGAGGGGAAGTTAATAAACAATGGCATTGCATAAGGAGTGGAATCCAGCTGCCTCTCTTAGCAGTTTTGGCTATTCAGGACTAACAAGAATAAAAACCGTAATAACTTGTTTGTTACTAATATTAGTAATGAGGTCTCTGAATACACCCGAAGGACAGACAGATCTCTTCACCAACAAGTTGCCATTTTTACACAGCCACTTCCTGGAATAAAACCATGCTCTGAGATGGTCTGGAAATAACTAGCAGCCATTACCTGGTATCTTTCATTGGTCAGAAATGGTGAAACTTAACAGACGTTGGGGGGGGGAAGGGGGTGAAATTTAGCAGACCATCTGAGCACATTCTAACCCGAAGTACAGTTTCCCAGCTGCAGCTGTCCTTTCTCTGTACCAACTGTCTTGACTACTTAAGATAGTCCTTGTCCCAAAAACTACTTACAGTGTTAGGACACGTTGGTAGAGTGCCTAGCAAACATTGTTTGAAAATTGCCAAATGTCACTGAACATTTTTTCAGGCATCTTAAACCCTAGTCTGGGAAGGCTAGCCAACTCAAAACAATCCCTGCCAAGCCAGGAGAAGAACAGTGCTGTTCTGTATTACAACGGCACATATGGGTCCCAAGATTGGGACTCTATTGTGCTAGGTGCTGTACAAAGTAATAGATGGTTCCTGTCTTCAAAATCTTGTAATCAAATGTCCTGATCTTGCAATTCACTGCACTAATCAGAGTTTCACTTAAGTCAGTGGGGTTGCATGTGGGCATAGGAGCTCTGCCCATGTGGATTAATTTGCAGGATGTAGCCCAATAAACAAGATACGTTGGAGAGAAAAGGATGCAACATATGGCAGAGGGATGACTGGCAAATGTCATATTAGTTGCACTTATCTCCTGTTTTGAGATTTGTTTTGCCTTGTGGTATGGTTTAGGTTCTATTTCGTATGTATTATGAGGGGGAAGGAGTCAGGAAGGGACAAATTAACTGGAGCAACGGGGTGGGAAGGAGAAAATGAGATATAGACTAGAGATGGATGGTTAGAAGCATGGAGGACTGAAAGATAGAGACCCTGTGATGCTGTGTATAAGAAAGGCGACCATTTATATCACTGTTGTTACCACTGGTACACAGTTTCCATACATCTTATACAAAGTATGTCATGTAAGGTATCAATAGAAAAGTTATGAATTGCTAAGTATGATTATCCTGTTTATATGCATGTGTCATCTTTATATCTGAAGTTATGAATATTTGCTATGTATCTATTTCTCAGACATTTCCATTTTGCCTCATTGTTGTATGCCTGAGTGACACCTGCCCCCAGATAGATTTACATCAGGGCTAAACAGCTACGTGTTGATGGCCCATTAAGGACACTCAGCTCACAACGGGCCACTGAAGAAACTCATCTCACCCAGTAGGCCTTTCCTGAGGATGTCTCAGAAAGGATGAGGCCAATCATAGGCGCCGACCCCCACCTGCCCCTGGCCCCGGCCTTGCACTGCCTCTTCCCGCCCCTGCACTGCCCTCGCCCCGCTCCCACTCCCGACCCTTTCCCCAAAGTCCCCACCCCCTTCCCACCCCCATTCCACCTCCTTCCCCTAAGTCCCTGCCCTTGCCCTGCCTCTTCTCCGCCTCCTCCCCTGAGTGTGCCGCGTCCCTGCTCCTCCCCCTTCCTCCCAGAAAGTCCTAAGAGCCGCCAAACAGCTGTTAGGTGGGGAAGGGGCCGGGAAGTGCTGGGTGGGAGGGGGAGGAGCAGGGACGTGGTGTGCTCGGGGGTGGGGAAGGAAGTGAGGAGGGGGGAGCTTCGCTGCCGCTGGGTCCGGACCACCCGCTAATTTTTCCCAGTGGGTGCTCCAGTCCCGGAGCACCCACAGAGTCGGCGCCTATGGGGTCAATGGCCACCCTTGTGATTAAGCAAACCATGCAAGGACATGTGACCTAAGACTCCATCTTTTCCATGCTCACATAAACCTGGACACCATATTGGGTCAGTAACTTTCCATGCCCCTGGGCTGGGCTTTAAAAGACACCTGAGACATTTCCATTTTGCCTCATTTCTGCTCCAATCTCTGGGTTGTGGATTTACAACTAAAAGGAGTATTTTTGAACTGAGAAACTTCCAAACTTTTGGAAGATACCAGAGAGACTTTGGCAAGCTAGCAGTCTATTCCATCACTGCTACAAACCTGGTATAAGGACTTTGCAATCACTTGTATGTATATAATTCCTTAACCATTCAATAACTGTATTCTTTTCTTTTATCAATAAAATCTTTAGGTAGTTCCTAAGGATTCACTGACTGCGTGATATTTGTATAAGGTCTGAGATACATATTGACCTGGGGGTAAGTGTCTGATACTTTGGGATTAGTAGAACCTCACATATGATGAACTGGGTTTTCAGTAACCTCTCATTATATTAGACCTATTTGTCTGGCTGGGAGCCAAGGGCTGGAATGCCCAAGGGGAACAGTGTTTGGCTTCTGGTTACCCAGTGTGGTACTGCAGAAGCTCTTTTGTTACTGGTTTGGTGAATCTAATTATAGAATAAACCATCAGTTTGGGGGGGATTGTGTGCCCTGATTCCTATAGTCTACCCTGAGGCTTTCTCAGTGTGGTCCATCCCAGGCACCTGGTCACACCTCCACCCCAAGTTTCTGAGGGAGGGTCAGGGCCGCCCAGAGGATTCAGGGGGCCTGGGGCAAAGCAATTTTGGGGGCCCCTTCCATAAAAAAACGTTGAAATACTATAGAATACTATAGTCTCGTGGGGGCCCCTGCGGGGCCCGGGGCAAATTGCCCCACTTGCCCCCCCCCCCCCCCCCGGGCAGCCCTGGGGAGGGTGCAGGAAGAGATTGGAGCAAATAGCCAACCAGTAAACAGAACATACTGAACGTGTATGTTAAGATAGTGCATAGGGACCAAGCAAGATTGGGCCCCATTGTGCAAGGCACTGTCCAAACATAGTAGTAGACAGTCCCAGCCATGAAGACCTTGCAATCTAAACAGACGTGACAGACAAAAGGCAGGGGAAATGAATATAACATACAAGCAGAACATGTTTAGGGTTGAACTGTAAGTCAATTTGACATCACTAGTGTCCAGAGAACTGTGAAGATCCCCACTTTGAACTTTAGGGTACAAATGTAGGGGCCTGCATAAAAACTTTTAAGCTTAATTACCAGCTTAGCTCTGGTTCGGCTGCCACCATTTTTAATGGATTCCCTCCCTGGGAAACCTTGAAAAACCTTCACCAAATCCCTGGTGAAAACAAATTCAACCCCTTGGATTTAAAACAAGGGGAAATTAACCATTTCCCTCCTTCCTTCCACCAACTCCTGGTGAATTAAGATTCAAAACCCCTTTGGATCTAAAACAAGGAAAAAATTAATCAGGTTTTTAAAAAGAAGGTTTTTAATTAAAGAAAAAGGTAAAAATTATTTTTGTAAAATCAGTATGGAAATTAACCTTACAGGGTAATCAAACTTAAAGAGCTCAGAGGACTCCCCTCTAGTCTCAGGTTTAAAGTACAGCAAACAAAGAGAAACACTCTAGTAAAAGGTACATTTACAAGTTGAGAAAAACAAAGGAAAACTAACACGCCTTGCCTGGCTATTTACTTACAAGTTTGAAATAGGAGAGGCTTGTTTAGAAAGATGTGGAGAACCTGGATTGATGTCTGGTCCCTCTTAGTCCCCGAGAACGAACACACTCCCAAACAAAGAACACAAACAAAAGCCTTCCCCCCCCAAGATTTGAAAGTATCTTGTCCCCTTATTGGTCCTTTAGGTCAGATGCCAGCCAGGTTACCTGAGCTTCTTAACCCTTTACAGGGAAAAGGATTTTGGAGTCTCTGGCCAGGAGGGATTTATAGTACTGTACACAGGACAGCTATTACCCTTCCCTTTATAGTTATGACACGCCCCCCAAATCACAGATAGTGTTGGATGTTTGGTTTCACACTGGCTGTGATTTTTTCCTGGAGTTTTAGGAGAAAACAGAGTTAATAAGACACATGTACCTTTAGACATACTACTGATTGTATAAAAACTAACAATATGTTTTATTTTAAAAACAATTGTTAACCAGTTAACTTTGGGAAACTTTCCCGGGAGAGTGCATTAGCCACTTTGTTAGAAGCTCCCGAAATGTGTTGTATTTTAAAATTAAAATTTTGGAGAGCTAAACTTTACCGAAGAAGTTTTTTGGTATTTTCCTTGGCGGTATGAAGCCACTGTAGCGCAGCATGGTCTGTTTGTAGTTGGAAACGCCGTTTCCAAACATATGGGCGTAGCTTTTTTAGCGCATACACAATGGCATAGCATTTTTTTTTGCTGATTGACCAGTGGCTTTTCCTTTTAGACAGTTTTTTACTGAGAAATACGACAGGATGGAATTTTTGATCCAGTTCTTCCTGCATTAAAACTGCTCCCACGCCTCGCTCGGACGCATTTGTGGTTACTTGGAACGGTTTGTTAAAGTTTGGGGCCCTTAGCACAGGGTTAGACATGAGTGTTGCCTTAAGCTGGTTAAAGGCCTTTTGACACTTATTAGTTTACTGAACTGCATTTGGCTGGTTTTTTTTGGTTAGGTCTGTTAGCGGGGCGGCGATTTGGCTGTAGTGGGGTACAAATCGCCTATAATATTTAGCCAAGCCTAAGAAGGATTGGACCTGTTTTTTAGACTTTGGAACCGGCCACTTTTGGATAGCATTTACTTTGGCCTGTATGGGATTTATAGTTCCTTGACCCACCTGGTGCCCCAGGTAAGTTACTTTGTTTTGGCCTATTTGACACTTTTTAGCCTTAACAGTTAGTTCTGCCTGCTGGATGCGCTCGAAAACTTTTTTCAGGTGCTTCATGTGCTCTGCCCATGAATTAGAAAAAATGGCCACATTATTGAGGTAGGCAACTGCAGATTTTTTTAATTCCGCTAGGAGACCATCTACAAGTTTTTGGAAGGTGGCGGGTGCATTTTGCAACCCGAAAGGAAGTACATTGAATTTATACACCCCTGCCTGGGTGACGAAGGCTGACCTTTTTTTAGTGGGTTTATCTAGTGGTACTTGCCAGTACCCCTTGGTTAAGTTTAAAGTAGAGATGAATTGGGCATGTCCCAATTTTTCCAATAGCTTATTTGTGCGTGGCATTGGATAGTTGTTAGGACGAGTTACAGCATTTAGCTTACGGTAGTTCACGCAAAAGCGTATTTTTCCATCTGGTTTGGGAACTAGAACCACTGGAGATGCCCATGCACTCTTAGAGGGGCGGATTATACCCATCTGTAGCATGTTCTGGATCTTCCTTTGTATAGCAGTTTTGGCATGAGGTGACTCCCGGTAGGGTGGGGTTTTAATAGGGTGAGCATTACCTGTGTTAATGGAGTGGTATGCCCGTTTGGTTCATTTTGGAGTGGCTGAGAAAATTGGTGCAAAGCTTGTGCACAGCTTCTTGATTTGCTGTCGCTGCAGACGTTTAAGGGTTATGGAGAGGTTTACCTCTTTTACGCCACCATTTTTTTTTTTTTTGTAGTAGACACCTTTAGGCCACTTTGCGTTATTTGTTTCCTGGGCTGTAAACTGGCAAACGTTTAATTTTCTGGAATAAAAGGGCTTAAGAGAATTAACATGGTATACCTTAGGCTTTATGTTGGAGGTGGGGGAGGTTATGAGATAGTTAACAGCTCCTAGGCGCTCCTGGACCGTGAATGGTTCTTTCCACGACACTTTCATTTTATGGGCCTGGATTGCCTTTAAGACCATGACTTGGTCTCCTACTTTGAAGGACCGTTTTTTGGAATGTTTATTATACCAGGCCTTTTGCTCTTTCTGAGCATTTTTTAGGGTTTTTTTAGCAAGGGCCAAAGAATGTTGGAGGGTGTTTTGTAGGTTGCTTACAAAGTTTAGAATGTTTGTTTCTGGAGAAGGCGTAAACCCCTCCCATTGCTGCTTCACCAACTGTAATGGCCCCTTAACCTTACGGCCATACACAAGTTCAAATGGTGAAAACCCTAAACTGGGATGTGGTACAGCCCTGTAGGCAAAAAGCAACTGCTGCAACACTAGGTCCCAATTATTGGAGTGTTTATTTACAAATTTACGTATCATGGCCCCCAAAGTTTCATTAAACCTTTCCACCAGGCCATTGGTTTTATGGTGGTAAGGGGTGGCAACCAAGTGATTTACCCCATGAGCTTCCCACAGGTTTTCCATGGTTCCTGCCAGGAAGTTAGTTTTCGAATTTGTAAGGATGTCGGAGGGCCAACCTACCCTGGCAAAAATGTTTGTTAATGCCTGGCACACACTTTTAGCCCTGGTGTTGCTTAAGGGTACTGCTTTCGGCCATCGGGTAGCAAAATTCATGAAAGTCAGTACGTACTGCTTTCCTCTGGGTGTCTTTTTTGGGAAAGGACCCAGAATATCCACAGCTACGCGCTGAAATGGGACCTTAATTATGGGTAGTGGCTGGAGAGGGGCTTTAACCTGGTCTTGGGGTTTTCCCACTTGTTGGCACACCTTACAAGACCGGACATAATTAGCAACGTCCTTGCCCATTCCCTCCCAGTGGAAGGACTTCCCCAACCGGTTTTTGGTTCTGTTCACCCCAGAATGGCCACTGGGATAATCATGGGCTAAGCTTAAGAGCTTTACCCGATACTTAGTGGGAACTACCAACTGTCTTTGAGGATGCCAGTCTTTCTGGTGCCCACCAGAAAGAGTCTCCTTGTATAAAAGTCCTTGTTCTACAACAAACCGGGATCGGTTAGAAGAGCTGAGAGGCGGTGGGGTGCTCCGCGCCACCGCCCAAGCTTTTTGAAGGCTGTTATTTGCTTCCTGCTCGGCCTGGAACTGTTCCCTTGATGCTGGAGACATCAGTTTCTTCTTGGACTGTGGACTGGGGCTTGGTCCCTCTGGAAGTGATGCAGGTGCTGGGGCTGTTTTTATTGACTGTGAACCGCTGTTCGCTGGTGCACTATGTGGTAACTCAGGCTCTGGCTGAGCCTCTTGGGTAGGGTTATCTGCTGCTTCTGCCAGTTTAGGCTCGCTGGTGCCCTCTGGCATTGGAGTTGTAGACGGGTTTGCAAGCGCTGGACTTAGGGCTGGCAATGGTTTTGGTGCTGGTTGCGTTGCCAGTTTCGGTTTTGGGACTGGCTTTGGCTGGGTTTTTGGGATTGGATTCACTACGGCTGTTGCAGTTGTTGGCAGGGGATTTAGTTCCACCACCTTTGTTTGGGTTTTCGGTAACACAGACGGGGCCCTGGTGGACGGCTCAGGAACAGGGATGGGGGTGAAAGCTTGCTTAGCCTGGCTGCGGGTGACTATTCCCACCCTTTTGGCTAGCTTTACATGGTTGGCCAAGTCTTCCCCCAGCAGCATGGGAATGGGATAATTGTCATAGACTGCAAAAGTTCACATTCCTGACCAGCCCTTGTACTGGACATGCAACGTGGCTGTAGGCAAGGTTACAGACGGTGACACGAAGGGTTGAATTGTCACTGTAGCCTCTGGGTTGATGAGTTTGGGGTCCACTAGGGATTGGTGGATAGTTGACACTTGAGCCCCAGTGTTCCTTCAAGCGGTAACCTTTTTTTTGCCCACTCTTAAGGTTTCCCTTTGCTTCGAGGGTATGAGAGAGGCATCTGGGTTTGGGGATCTTTGGTGTGATTGGGGTGTAATGAACTGTAATCGGTTGGGGTTTTTGGGGCAGTGAGCCTTTATATGTTTCAGTTAATTACATCTAAAACATCGCCCTGCTAAGGTATCACCGGGACGAGGTTGGTTGGTGGAGACTGGTGTGGTGGGGTGAGAAGGCGTCTGGGGTTTCCCTTGGGATGTGGGTGGGGCCTTGGGTTGTCCCCGGTGGTAAGGTTTTGTTTCGGCTTGCCCCTTCTGATATTCGCTCCAACTGCTACTAGTTTTTTTTTTTTTTGCCACCTTCACCCATTGGGCTCCAATCTCCCCCGCCTTAGTTACAGTTTTGGGCTTCCTATTTAGGATGTACCTTTCTATTTCCTCAGGAACACCCTTTAAAAACTGCTTCATTTTTACTAGGGAAAGCAGATTTTCCAGAGATTTAACATTTGCTCCTGATACCCAGGCATTACAATTTTTGTTAATGTGGTAGGCATGACGGGTAAATGACACATCCGGTTTTCACTTTAGGGCTCTGAACCGCCGACGGGCATGCTCGGGTGTTAGCCCCATTTTGAGTCTGGCCTTGTTTTTAAAAAGTTTATAACTGTTTATGTGTTCCTTAGGCATTTTAGCCGCCACCTCTGCTAAGGGTTCACTGAGCTGCGGCCTCAGCTCTACCATGTACTGGTCTGCAGTGATGCTGTATCCAAGGCAGGCCCTTTCAAAATTTTTTAAGAAAGCCTTAGTATCATCGCCTGCCTTGTAGATGGGGAATTTTCTGGGATGGGAAGTGGTACCTGGAGGGGGGTTGTTAGCATTGGCTAGTGCATTCTGCTTAGCTTTTGCTACTTCCAGTTTATGCTTCCTTTCTTTTTTTCTTTCCTTCATTTCTTTTTTTTTTAGCTCCATAGTTTTTTTGTGAGCCTCCTCTTTGGCTTTTTTTAGCTCCATTTCTCTTTTATGGGCCTCCTTTTTGGCTTTTTTTTCTTTTTCTTTTAGCTCCATTTTTCTCTTGTGGGCCCCCTCTTTGGCTTTTTCCTTTTTGTTTCTCAGCTCTATTTCTTTTTTGTGGGCCTCCTTTTTGGCTTTTTCTTCTTTGGTAGTTATTTTCCTGTTTTTTTGTGCTGGGTCACCCCCTTTGCAGTTGACAAACTGGGAAGCTCTCAGCTCTGGCTGCTGCAGAGTTAACAGTAACTTTCTAACTAGCTACTTCCGAGGATGTAAAAAGAAAAAAAAACTATTCAGCTTGTAAATACCTTTTACCAGTTATTTGCTAATTGAACCCTTCTCTTAACAAAGGACCTGTAAAAAAAACTTAACACCTCTGCCTTCAGGCAAGGAGAGATAAGATATGCATCTATCTACTTCCAGCTCGGCTTTCCAAGCCGCTAGAAGGAAAAAAAAAATCACTGGCTTTTGGGTTTAAAATGATCCCACCGCTGCCACCATGTCAGGACTGAGATCCCCACTTTGAACTTTAGGGTACAAATGTAGGGGCCTGCATAAAAACTTCTAAGCTTAATTACCAGCTTAGCTCTGGTTCGGCTGCCACCATTTTTAATGGATTCCCTCCCTGGGAAACCTTGAAAAACCTTCACCAAATCCCTGGTGAAAACAAATTCAACCCCTTGGATTTAAAACAAGGGGAAATTAACCATTTCCCTCCTTCCTCCCACCAACTCCTGGTGAATCAAGATCCAAAACCCCTTTGGATCTAAAACAAGGAAAAAATCAATCAGGTTCTTAAAAAGAAGGTTTTTAATTAAAGAAAAAGGTAAAAATCATCTTTGTAAAATCAGTATGGAAATCAACCTTACAGGGTAATCAAACTTAAAGAGCTCAGAGGACTCCCCTCTAGTCTCAGGTTCAAAGTACAGCAAACAAAGAGAAACACTCTAGTAAAAGGTACATTTACAAGTTGAGAAAAACAAAGGAAAACTAACACGCCTTGCCTGGCTATTTACTTACAAGTTTGAAATAGGAGAGGCTTGTTTAGAAAGATGTGGAGAACCTGGATTGATGTCTGGTCCCTCTCAGTCCCCGAGAACGAACACACTCCCAAACAAAGAACACAAACAAAAGCCTTCCCCCCCCCAAGATTTGAAAGTATCTTGTCCCCTTATTGGTCCTTTAGGTCAGATGCCAGCCAGGTTACCTGAGCTTCTTAACCCTTTACAGGGAAAAGGATTTTGGAGTCTCTGGCCAGGAGGGATTTATAGTACTGTACACAGGACAGCTATTACCCTTCCCTTTATAGTTATGACAGAGGCCCTGGCTGGGTTTCCTCTGACCCTAGTAGCTGATGCCTGGCGAAATTCCTGGCAATATCTTTGTGGAGCTTGCTCTACCCTGGGAGCTTCCTGCAGAGCCTCATGGCTACCCGGGTGAAATTTCAATAGGATTGTCTCTTCCTTTCAAAGAGACTGGTGTGAGCTACTTGTGGGCTATGTGAAGAAAGATGAGAAAAGACAACAAGCTCCTTCATTCCCCCAATGTATCCCTGGGATGGGACGTATAACGTCTTTATCTAAAGTATTTAAGGCCCCTGGCAGAGGGAAAGATGAGGGCCAAAGACATGACAAGTGATACAGTATCACACTGCAGGCAGGGGCGGCTCTATGTATTTTGCCACCCCAAGCATGGCAGTCAGGCGGCTTTCGGTGGCATGCCTGCAGGCGGTCTGCTGGTAACGCGGATTCGGCAGCATACCTGCGGGAGGTCTGCCAGTCCTGCGCCTTTGGCGTACCCGCTGCTGAATTGCTGCCAAAACCGCAGGACTGGCGGACCTCCCGCAAGCACGCCGCTGAAGGCAGCCTGACTGCCACCTTTACAGCGACTGGCAGGCCGCCTCCCGTGACTTGCTGCCCCAGGCACGCGCTTGGTGCCCTGGTGCCTGGAGCCGCCCCTGACTGCAGGACACTTAACCCACACTAATTTTCAGGGCTCATAGTGTGGGTTTGAGTTGTAGGAGGTGGCTTTTTAATGAAATGCAACATCATTTTTCAAGTCTGTCAGTGGGTTTGGGGTGTTTTACCCACGAAAGCTTATGCCCAAATAAATCTGTTAGTCTTTAAGGTGCCACTGGACTTCTCATTGTTTTTGTAGCTACAGACTAACACGGCTACCCCCTCTGATACAAGTCTGTCAGTGTAATTCTTCCTCCTGTCAGTGACTTTAAATGCTTTAAATAGATAAAAGGACTTAAATTTCACTCCTCGAATGTATGCAAAATGCTGGGGGGAGAGGGAAGGCAACACGAGTCTAGAGCCCAGAAGTAGCTATTACTCTAAAGGCAGCTCCTCCTTGTATCTGACTGCAGGTCAGGTGGTGGGTTGAAGAGGCAACATGATCTTTTGGATAGGGCACCGGGTTGGATCTCACAAGACCTGGCTTCCATTTCCAGCTCTTCTGTTATCCTGCTGCGTGGTCTTTGGCAAATCATTCTACCTCTGTGTGTCTGTTTCACTTCCTATCCCTTGTCTGACTTGACCATTGACATAGTCCTTACAGCCATGAAAGCTTATGCCCAAATAAATACATTTGTTAGTCTCTAAGGACTCCACGTTGTTTTTACAGTCTCTTAGGGTATGCTTACACTTAAAACACTACAGCGACACAGCTGTACCAGTATAGCTGAGTTGCTGTAGTGCTTTAGTATAGACACTACTTAAGCTGACAGGAGGGGTTCTCCCATCAGCATAGGTAATTCACTTCCCCAAGTGGTGGTAGCTAGGTTGATGGAAGAATTCTTCCATCGACCTAGCACTGTCCACACTGGGAATTAAGTCGATATAGCTACGTCTCTCAGGGGTGTGGATTTTCCACACACAAGGGCAGTCTACACTACAAACTGTAGTGCAGTTATAGTACTTCTGGTGAAAACACTAAGGGCTTGTCTACATTACAAAATTAAGTCAACTTAAGTCGATGCACAGCCACCGCAGCAATTAAAGTGGTGGTTCACATCCATACTTGCTCCTTCTGTCGGTGGTGCACATCCTCACCAGTCCCATTTCCACTGACTGAAGTGGAGCATGGTGGGACACTGACAACTGGAGCCCTGGAGCGGCTGTCCATGGGGAGGCAGGGCCGGCTTTAGGCCAATTCAACCAATTCCCCTCAATCGGGTTCCACCCCTAAGAGGGCCCCACGCCCAAGCCCCGGTACTGGAGTGGCCCGGCTTTCCCAGGGAGCAATTTAAAGGGCCTGGGGCTCCCAGCAGGGGCTGGAACCCCAGGACCTTTAAATTGCCACCAGAGCCCCACTGCTGGAGCCCTGGGGTAGGGCAGCAGGGCTCTGGGGGCTATTTAAAAAGTCCGGGGCTCTCGTTGCTTCTACCGCCCCGGCCCTTTAAATAGCCACTGGAGCCCCACCGCTTCCCCAGGGCTCCCTCAGCTATTTAAAGGGTCGGGGTGGTAGAAGCAGGGGCCCTTTAAATAGCCCTCAGAGCCCTGGGATAGCGGGGGGGCTATGGGGGCTATTTAAAGGGCTGGGGCTCCAGCTGCCTCTGCCGCCCTGGTCCTTTAAATAGCCACTGGAGCCCCGCCGCTTCCCCAGGGCTCCCTCGGCTATTTAAAGGGCTGGGGCGGTAGAAGCAGGGGCGCTTCGGGCCCTTTAAATAGCCCCCGAGCTGCTGCTGCTGCTATCCTGGGGAGGGGGGGAAGAAGGAGAGGGGGCACTTACCGTACAGGGTGGGCTGTACCCACACCCCCTGCCTGCACCAACCCCGCACCCCCAGCCCTGCCCACAGCCAGCCCGTCTCCAGCCAACCCCGCACCCCATGCCCCGCCTGCAGCCAGCCCCACACCCCCTGCCCGCAGCCAGCCCGTCTCCAGACAGCCCCTGCCGCACCCCCTGCCCGCAGACAGCCCCTGCCGCACCCCCTGCCCGCACCATTGTTCTTCAAACCTCAGATCAGTGAAATGCAGCTTTGCATTTGAGATATTATATGACTGTAGTATATTTTGCACTGCCTGCATCTACACGGACATCAGGAGAGGAGAAGAGGACAAGACTGTCCCTAGCATATATGATTTTTTTAAAAAAGGCGAGACACATCCACCCACTATCAATGCAATAAGAAGGGAGAACAGTAGCTGGGGCCAAGAGAAGATGCAATGAAACCCTCCTGTACCCACAACTGATATCTGAAAAGCATCAGTCACTCTGCAGATCAAAGAAAGAAAGAGCAGCCAGTATTCAGACAGATAGGATCCTTATGACCTATATTGGAGAAGTGCACTTTCTAAGTAAACTGTAGCAGTTTCCCAACAGAGTTTTCTTATGGACTTATTTATTAAGCACAAATTAAGATTAGGAGTCTGATTTAAATTATGTAAATTTTCAGTTTCAGTTAATTGTGGAACTATTGCAGCCACTTTTATTTTACTCCTGCCTTCATAAAAAGCTACAGAATTATAACAGATAATTAAAAAGACTAAAGTACATGCTTTAATATAATTAGGACCGGGCCATCCAAGATGAAAACTACACCATGGAAGAGTCCTACAACCAGAGTATTTGAGGCCAATCCCTTTATCAATGGAATCCTCAACCAAAATGTGAGGAAGAAGAAGAGTACACCCTCTAACTTTTGACAATAATTCAAGGTCAGCCAGCCACCAAGAAGAGCAACAGCCAAGCCACATGTTGAATCCTATTGCAAACAGTATGGGTGACGCATGAGGTATTCTGAAGCAAGAGGAGATTACTGGAAAATTTTAAATAAGACACAGAAAGAATAAAGTTTTCCTAGGTTTTGTTTCTGTCGGATTTATTGTATTATGTATAGTAAGTGTTTAATATAAAAATCAGGTAGTAGGGTTTACAATGTTATAACAAGAGATTACCATTATCCAGTCAACTTGCACACTACTATTTTGAATTAGTGATAATTCACAGAGAGAGAAAGAAGAAAGCTGAATTTAGAGAACAATTATTAACCAGATTCCTGGTTATTCACCAGCCACTTTGCTCCAGTCCATAGTACAAAGCACCATAAACCCAGTAGAATCTGGCCAAGAGACTATTCACTCAAATTGGCATCTGCTACACTCCTGCACCCCCACATTCCCAGTCACCACTATTCAGGAGATAGCTAAGTGAAAAGGTGGCATGGCTGAAGCATTTAGCAGGCAATTGAAAACTAGTATAGAGCACTTTCCCTGAGAACATTGCTTAATTCTGAGCACTGGGTCTGCAGCTAGTCAGCAGTGAGACTGAGGAGACATGACTGGCATCTTAAAGCGCATTTACCCCTCCTTCCTTCACAAGCTGCACTAAGCACAGTTTCACAGCCCCAGGAGCAGCACTGGGGGAGTGGGGGAGGATAACCCAAAGTCGCTCCTTTGCCTCCTGGTTCTGCCGCTCCCTCAGCCCCCTCGGCTGAAGAGAGACCACGAGAAAAAACATCCTCCTTCCCCCCCTTTTCCTTCCTTCTCCACCTCCTCCGCCGGCACCAGCTGGGCTTCAGAGCCACCTTCCCTGCCGTGCGGCCGCCTCGCTCTGCATGGGGCTGCTGGGGGCCAATGGGGCTGCTGCTCCTCAGCCCCCCCCGCCGTGCAGGGGAGGCTGCGCTGCCGCCCAGGAGCGGTGCCAGGGTTTTTGCCGCCCTAGGCAGCTGCGCTCCTCCTCTGAGCATTCAGGGGGCCTGGGGTTTTCGGCGGCGGGGGTCCTTCCGCTCCGCATCTTTGGGGCACTTCAGCGGCGGGTCCCGGAGCAAGAGGACCCGCCACCGAATTTCCGCCGAAGATCCAGAGCAGAAGGACCCCTGCCGCAGAATTTCCGCCGAGGGTGGCAAAATGCTGCCCCCCAAATCCTGCCGCCCTAGGCCACCTAAGGTCGCCTAGTGGAAGCGCCGTCCCTGCTGCCACCCCTTCCCCTCCTGGCAGAGCCCACCCCTGCTTAGAGAGCCGGGCAGTTGCA
This sequence comes from Malaclemys terrapin pileata, assembly GCF_027887155.1. NCBI lineage: Eukaryota > Metazoa > Chordata > Testudines > Emydidae > Malaclemys > Malaclemys terrapin. Next base: position 265,711,403 of record NC_071506.1, read on the forward strand.
GGCGGGTGGGAGCCTCCTCCTCCTCATCCCCGGGGAGCCCGGCAACCAGCCGATGCTGCCTGCAGCCCCGAAGCGAGCGAGCCAGGCTGGGGATGCGGGAGGGTGGTGCGGAGACCAGAGCCAGCCTGCGGCCGCATGGAAAACCTAGCTTCGGACTTCAAGTCCGGAGCCCAGCGCTGGCTGCGTGGAAAGGCGCTACTTTTGGAAAATGTGCTCATGGGGGAGCAGCCGCTCCCCCTGCTCCCCCCCTAGCTACGCTACTGGTCGCAGTATTGCCCCCCTCACTTCTGTGCTGCCTTCAGAGCTGGGCGGCCGGGGAGCAGCGTCTGTTGGTCAGACGCCCAGCTCTGAAGGCAGCGCACTGCCAGCAGCAGTGTAGAAGTAAGAGTGGCAATACCATAGCATGCCACCCTTACTTCTGTGCTGCTGCCTTCAGAGCTGGGTGGCTAGAGAATGGCATCTGCTGACTGAGGGCGCAGCACTGCAGGCAGCAGCGCAGAAGTAAGGGTGACAATACCATATTATGCCATCCTTACTTCTGTGCTAGTGGTGGCTCTGCTTTCAGAGTTAGGCTCCTGGCCAGCAGCAGCTGTTCTCCAGCTGCCCAGCTCTGAAGGCAGCTCTGTTGCCAGCAGCAGCACAGAAGTAAGGGTAGCAGTACCACCTACAATAACCTTGCAACCCCCCCCACCCCAACTCCTTTTTGGATCAGGACCCCTACAATTTACAACACCATGAAATTTCAGATTTAAATAGCTGAAGTCATGAAATTTATGATTTTTAAAATTCTATGACCATGAAATTGACCAAAATGGACCCTGAATTTGATAGGGCCCTAGCTATACCAATGTTAGTTTTGAGTGTAGACAGGGGCTAACTATGTATCTGTATAGCACTTAGCACAGAGGAGCCCTATTCTTGACTGGGGCCTCTAGGCACTACTGTACTATTAACAGTAGGATGTCAGAGACAGCAATAGTAGAGTTGAGGTGAGAAAAACTACAGGAAAACCTGATGTAGCTGAGAACTGGGGGAAGCAGCTGGTGGATCCTTTGAAGCTACTCACTTCTTAACCGTTTGTTCTGTGCTAGTTATGGGTGCAAAGTATGTGGAAGGCAGCTTCCCACCTGGGCTGTAACAGGTAGCAGCCTCTTGACAACCACTAGCATGACTAGTACAAAGTGGGGTGATGAGGGGAAAAGCAGTCACATGGGACTAAGGTAGAAGAGAAGGAGATGGTGATGTGTGTGGAGAGTACAATGTACATCTGTACTTGGGGAGCCCTTAATTCTATGGCCCTACAAAGTGGGTTTGTCTCACGTCTCCCATCTGTGGTCCTTCTCCCTGATTTTGACCAGCCGTCCTATATTTCTCCCTCTCCTGTCCCAGTCCCCTTCTCCATGCACAGTTGGGCGTTGACCCTGTGATTAGTACCCCAGGACCAACTGAGGGAAGCTGGGATGCTGGTATTACCGGCGGGGCGGAGTTGGACAGCCCCCTGGCTCCCACCCAGGAAGCATGCGGGGGTGGGGGGAAGAGAGAGAGGCACTGTTTGGCTTTCTCTGCACGCCGGGCTGGCCCAGAGCCAGCTTCAGTAATGGTGCAGCTGCACCCGCCCAGTTGCCGGGGGTGGGGCCCCTGTGCAGAAGACCCAGGGGAGGCAGCCCTGGTTCTGGGGCCCCGCAGGGCGCGGAGGGTCCCACGTGTGGCGTGTCCGCTGCGGGGGTTGATGTTCACTTGGGCTCCCTGGGGAGGCGCTTGGCGCGGCGGCGGGCGCTCGGGGCCCGCCTCTGGGGAGGGGCGCTCGGGTTCCCTGCGCTGCCGAGCGGCGCCTACAGACGCAGCGGGCTGAGCGGACGGCGACCCAGGGCGGCTCCTCGCAGCGGGCAGGGGAGGGGACGGGTTCGCGGTTGGGCAGCTCCGCGCCCCTCCCTCGGCGGGCTGGGCCGGGCCGGGCCGGGCCAGGCCGCGGCTCGGCACCCGGAAGCGGGCGGCCGTTGGCGTGTGGCAGTGCGAGCGGGGCTGAGCGCAGCATGCGAGGCGCCGCCGCCCAAGCCCTGCCCCACTGCCCGCCCGGAGCCAGCGCCCGAGGAGCAGTTGCCGGCGGCAGAGCATGAGCGGGTCAGCGGCCCAGCAGCCCCCCGGCGCGGGGTCGGGGCAGGACCCCGCCGCGGCGGGGAAGGCTGCGGCCGGGGAACCGGTGCCGGAGCCTCCCCCGATGCTGAGCGTCGACGTGTCGGGGCTGGTGTCGCAGTTCGCGCGGAGCTTCGCGCTGATTTTCCCCGTGTACGTGCTGGGCTACCTGGGGCTGAGCTTCAGCTGGATCCTCATCGCCCTGCTCGGGCTCTTCTGCCTGCGCAGGCACCGCATTGGCAAGAGCTCCCGCCTGGGCCGGGCCCTCGCCTTCCTGCAGGACGAGGAGCGGGTGGTGCGGCTCAGCGTCTCCTCGGCCGAGCTGCCGGCATGGGTGAGTGACACCCCGCGCCGGGACCCGACACCTCCCTGCCCCCGGCGGGAGCGACACTCCCGGGCCGCGGCCTGTCGCCACCCTCAGGACTTGACCACCTGGGGCAGTGACATACACCCCGAGCTGGGATCTGGCACCTTCCCCCGGGGGAAGAGACACAAGCCAGGCTAGAACCTTCTCAGTGACTGGGCTGGGGGGCCCGACCTCCTTGGGGCTTCTTTGCGTGAGGAGCCAGAGCCACACATCACCTGCCAGCGCCCCTAGGGTGCCTGCCCGAGTGTTTCCACCAATATTCGTGACTCCACCCGTGTCTGGTGGAGGGGTGCTGCTTCTCTCTCATCCCCAGGCCGGGCGATAGCACCTCTTGGCCCCTTCGCCGCCTACCTGCCTACTCGCTGTCTGGCCCCCACTCGCTCACCCACCCTGCCTTGGGAGCAGCACTCTCTGCCCACCTTTTTTTATTAGCTTCAGTTCTCAGACACTTATACCCCATCCAGTTTAATATCTCTGCTGAGCATGAAGCAGTCACTGCCTTCTGCTGACTAGTAATTTACGTTTACGAGTAGGGTTTGAACCTTTCATGGCTGGGGTTTCTTGCAAAGAAAAAATGTAGCTCAGCATTTTAGCTGTATACGCTGGTGTGGATCTTAGCCTCTTACATTAGCTCTGAGGAAATAAAGAATCTTTAAGGTATAAATCTCATGCATCAGACAAATCCTGTAAGAGTAAATTTTCTAAAAAACAAACACTGAGTATGACACTTCAACACCACCCCACAGCTTAATTTTACCAGTGATTCTTAATGAACCTTGAATAGATGGATGAGGTTCTGTTTCTGGCTCTGGTCTCAGAGTCATGCCGTGAGGACTGACCTAAGGCTATTTGAGTAACTTTAGTGTGTGAACTGATTTATTTTAAAAAAGGTCTTTTAGTGTTTTATAAGTGGAGCTTTAATTTTGGAATTTGCTGGCTTTTTAGCACTTTGAGAAATATAGCTGTTATCTGAAGTTAAATTTTTTTCAAATTTTAGGTTGACTAAGGTTTTTATCTAGTAATTCCTTTAAATCTTAATTATTTTAAGAATAGCTTAGACGGGATTACCTGGAATCCACACAACAGTGTCAAGGGACCTTTCAAATGTCTCAAAGATAGATCCCCATTCCTTCCTGGACACTGTTGTCTGAAGCTACCAGTGTGGTGGTCTGCTTTCTCCTATGTTGATATCACTCGGCTGAATGCGTCTGTTCCCTCTGTGTGCTGCCCCAGCTTTGCGCAAATAGCTGACACAGCAGACCCGAAGAGAACCCCCAATAACCAGAGAGTCTAGTAAGATGCAAAGTCACGTTGATTAGGTTTATTGCGATCTTGGACACAATTGCAGTTCCCCGTAGATTACTTAGTTTACCGGGCATACTACGAGAAAGTGCCTCTTGGCCAGGACCCGGCTCAGTGGCGGGACTTTCCACTGCCCCCGTGGTCGGACAAAGATACCACCCCAGGGATACATTCTTATACGCAGGTACAAACAAGTTACACATCACTCCTGACGTATTGAGGTGCAACCCCTCTACGTAGTAAGGTGCCGCCTCTCACCTTGTACACGTTGGTTCAATCAAAACAACTCTATCCATCATTTTACCCTTTTGCCCACGTCATTGGGATGGGTCGGCCTGTTCCATGTTATCTGTGGAATGTTCCAGTATAGTATGTCTTGGTACCATGTTTATACTTTAATTTTGCTAGGTGAATATATATTTATGCAACATCAGCCCTTTCCTTGCCAGCTTCTGTGAGCAGGGCCTGCCTCTGGCTCACAGTTTAACTTTGCTTTATGTTAGCAAAGTCTTGACTATTACTTTAGTTCAGGCCTCAAGCCTCATACTGGGCCTTCACTTACTACAGACACCTTCTCCACATCTAACTTCTGTCCTCACAGTCTCCGCATCACACCTCTAGACTGGAAAGATTAAATGGAAATCCACAAATCTACTTCTGTGTGATTCCTCTAATAACTATTCTTCTCTCCATCCCTGTCTCTCAGACATCCACATTTGAGCCATGCATACATTGCAATGAATGCATCTAGTGTTGTGTGAGGATAAGCTTAAAATACATGTGTAGTATTGTTTTTTGCTTTCATTTGCTCAAATCTTTATATTTAAATAATCTAATTGCTCTCTGATCTGTTCAGAATTAGTAAACGACATTTCTTCTTGTTAAACACTCCAGTAGAAGTGATTTTTGGAGATGTTTCAGAGAAGACTAGTGAGAGGGGAGGGTGGCAAGTGTTTGAAACTTTTAAATCTCCATAACTGTAACTGTGTGACTTGCCCCAAACTTTGTATACAGTCTAGTCTAGGATGAAATGGGAGCAGTAGACTGGTTTTGAAGTTGGGGTGTGTGCATTTGGAAGCTTGGTTAATTACAGGAAGCAAATTTTAACTATATAGCATGGCTAGTTCATCTCCATAATCTAATTTGCTGTCTAGATTCTGTATAGGAAGATGCTTACAGTAATTACATATGAACAGTAAATCCTCTGTAGTCAAGATTAATGTTGTATATTTTAGTTTTTGCATTATGACGTTTTGTATAGGCAGTAGAGAAAATGGGATTTATTTCCCTGAGGGTGTGTAGACCAAAGACCTAAAGCTTTGGGAAGTGTGCCTATATAATGTCTGTCCCTTAGAGGGTTGAAACTATACTTTGTAGGCTGTTGGAGAGACTAAATTCTAGTGGATATCAGAAGCTCAGCTAATGATGGAAAAAAATAGAATTAGGAACGCTGTTAGATTTAATGCAATATTTTTTTATTAAATAAAAATGTTCATTATCAAATAGAACTCTTCATCCTAACTGCAAACCAGTGGTTTGTTTTTAGCCCTGACCTTTTGTAGTGATTGATTACCCAAGATTTTCAGTCTGTATTAATGCAGCTCATAGATTCATAGACTCTAAGACTGGAAGGGACCTCGAGAGGTCATAGAGTCCAGTCCCCTGGCCTCATGGAAGGACCAAATACTGTCTAGACCTGAATATCTACTTCAGGGAGCTTTGACAGCAAGACCAGCTGAAAGAACACCTATATGGTGCTCAAATTTTCCTGTTATTAGTGCTAATAGAAGTAGTTACTGGATAGCATGCTCCTATTGGTTAGCTCAGTGGTTCCCAAACTTTAACAAGCGGTGAACCCCGTTCACTAAAGTGTGAAATCTTGTGAACCCCCTCCTAAAAATGAATATTTCTAGGGATTTAAGTTTAAATCTCCTCAGTGTGATGCCAACATTCACTTACCTCTCACTGAAGCAAAACAGCACTCCAGAGAAAATGACTTAGTATCGAATTACTGAGGCACCTGAACACTGCTACATTGACTGCTACCTGGTTCCGGCTGGTTTGGCGCGCAAACACCTTTTCTTCCACCACCAGGACCATCCCTAGGAGAGTGCCCCATGAGGGACAAATTAGTCTGGCCTACCCCCCACGTACAGCATGGCCCCTGCTCACTCTGCCCCTCATGCCACCCAACTTCCCGTCTGCCAAGGACAGGGATCCGAGCTGCCACCTGCGTGCCTGGGGTCCCAGCTGCCTCCCTGCCTGCAATGGGGGGTGCTGCCGGCTCCACAGGGCTTGGGCTGCTGGCCCCCACTGACTGCTGGGGCTTGGGCTGCTGGCCCCAACTGCCCGGCCCCGTGCTGCATGGGGCTCAGGCTGCCGGCACCTCCACTGACCGCGGCTTGGCTGCGCGCTCTGCGCGGCTCGGGCTGCTGGCCCCGCGCTGACTGGGGCTCAGCTGCCCACTCAGCACTCCACAGGGCTTGGGCTGTCTGCTCCGCAATTGGGTCACACCTGCTGCCTCCCATGCCCGGGGTTCTCTGGCCGCCATTAAGGAAATTTTTCTGGTGACCCCCCTGTAACATTGTGTGAACCCCCAGGGGTTGGCGAACCCCAGTTTGGGAACCACTGGGTTAGCTTCTCCATAGTATGTTACAGTGCAATGAGAAATCTGTCAGATAGGAAAGCTGCTATCTCCAACATGACCTTTTACTTGGGAAGTATATTTAATATATATTAGTAAACCTGCATTTGTTCTTCCTGTCTAATCAGATGGCTGGCCTGAATGTAAAAAATCTTGGTCCTCTTTCACCAGATAGATGTAATGATGATACATTTTATCCATGAAGAGAGAAGGCCTGCTGACCACATTTCTAAAGTCAGATCTGTTCCTTAAATGGACAAAAGCACTTGCTGCCACAGTCAATACAAATGAGCTTTATGGGAGTTCTTATTCTGTCTTTTCCTCCCTCATGTAATGTATCCCAGAAGATTTTCTTTCCCTCATCTCTCTCTGCACTTTAAAGACTTTTTGAGGGTCATTGATTGCAGCTGCTATTCCAAAATGAGGACATTTGGACAAGACACTGAATCCACTGCAGTATAACTATCCAAAATCAGAATCAGGTACTGCAGGGCATTGCACTGTCTGCAGGTCACTGGAATAATGAGAGAGGGTGTTTCCTTAATATCTGAGGCTTACTACTTTTTATGGGACAGAAAATGAGTCAGGGAGAGCATAGAATACACTTTCTATTAAAAAATTACCTATAATCCTACATCTGAATCATTTCTTTAGTTCCATTTGTTCTATTTTTGGTATACACCACTGCAAAATTGAAACCTAAATTTTGGGTAAGAATACTGCTTTAGTACTATGTATTGAGGGAATGTAATAGTTCTTTGTGGTGTTAATTTAAGCAGGCAGTTCCAGTTGTATGCCAAGGATATTAACTGCTGTGTCAACTGTGATTTGAAAGTAATGCTACTCTTCTGCTGAAATATCTAGAAAAGGTATAAGGTCAACTAATCCTATCTTGTGATTGCAGTTCACTTTGTTTCTGTAACCAGGTGGTCAGGCAGTGAGAATACTTTGTTTTTAAATACACAAAAAATAAGTTCATTGAATATTAACAGGAGTTGCATAACTTGAAGAAGCCGCCCTGATCCATTTTTAAATACGTGTATTTAAATACACGTTTAAACAGTGTAAATATTCTGTTAAAAGAAACTCTTTGGTACTATTTTTTATTGCCCTTAGATATTTGGGCACCATGTTTTTTTCCATATTTTCAACTTCGCATGACTGTTTTGTGCATCAGCATTCTCATTGTGAACACAACCTGAAATGGAGTATAGAATAACTTCTTTAAAAAGAGTAGGATCCACTAAAGCAATAAACACACTAAAATCTAGGTAAAGCTTTGGTATGTGTTTTTACTGGGAAGTTGGCAGTGATTCACATATAAAGTGGCTGTTTTCAAATCACTAGTTCCTCTGTTTATTTTAAATAGGAGTAGGATTGGGGCTCAAAGTGCTCTTACAAGCAAGGGCAACACTTCTTACCCAGCATTGTGAAAGGGTTTACAATCTTCAATACAAAGAAAAGCAGCAGTTGAAGAATTTCACTTTAGAGATGGAAAGTGGGACTTTCCTCCAGTTTGTTTTAAAAGACCAATGTCCCACTGGGCTTTGTACTGTCAAACAGGTTGACAGGATTTCAGACTCTTAGAAGTAAAACCTTTACTTTCTACCATCTTACAAAAAACAAACAAAAAAACCCTTACGTGATTCTAAGTTTGATCTTTTTTTAAGGTGACTGTCTCCTTGTTTTCATTAGGGACATGTATGCAGGCATTTGTCTGAATTTCGTGGATGAGTGAAACTTCACTGCTTTTTTCAGCACATAGTTGATGACTGTCTCAGAAATTTTTCCCAGATTAATACATCTGGCTGGGGAGAGAGACATTGCAGCCATGCAGTCTCTGATAGCAGTCAGCAGAGAAGCACATGAAGAAATTTTAGCATTATTAACCATTTCTGCATGAAAACATTTAAGTCACAAATACTTTATTGGTGTTTCCAACTGATGAACTTCAAATGATTCTGAAGCTTAAATGTTTTGATCTTTGTGGCAAAGATAATGACGTGAAAAGCTTAACTGTAAATTTCTGAAACTGTTTTGCAATCTGTCTTTGTCTACATGAGAGGTTACAGTTAAACTAGAGTTGTGTGTTTTTGTTTCAGAATGGCTTATTGTTGTTTACTGTAAACAGTGTCCTCATCTAATTAAAATTAAAAACCTGGTTTAAACCAAAACAGGTGTCTACACAGTGGGTTTGGATTGCATCTGTATAAGTAAATCAGGTTAAAATAAACTGTCGCAACTTTCTTGCATAAATAAGTCAAAAGTGATGCTTTTATGATTCAATGAGACTGCACTATGCCACTACAACAGTTAAAGGGAAAGGACACTAATATATAATTACCAACATGTATTAGTTTTACGAGGATGTCCCTAAAGACCTGAACTAATGAGTGTATAGCTACAATGTATTTAGAAATTTTATTTAGTTTATATTCAGTAAAGCATTGATGAAATGGTGCAAAGTGTGTGGCTTTACTTCACACAATGTATATTTAAATATCAGTTTGATCTTAAATATTGATATATGAACAATAAACATTAGTTCCTTGCAAGAAGAGGTGAGGGATCATGCTGCTGAAGAATAAATTGAGCATGCCTACTGAAAATATAAAGAACTTCTTTTCATAAACTTTCTTGGTATATACAGGTGTTTAGTCTTCATTTTTTTTTAAATAAAATATACAGCTTTTGTGTTTTGTCAAACCCTTCAGTATGATTCTACAGAGATGATGATGGAATTCTGACAAATTAGACAGTTTTACTTTACTTCTATTAACACTACAATTTTGAGTTACTGGGTCAAATTCTGCCCTGGTTTATGTCTATGGATTATAGAATTTGAAGACTGAGGTGACAGAGATGCAAGGTGCGTAAATTTGTCTTGCAGAATCCTTGACTGGTGATGAAATGTGAACTAAAAAGAAACAAACTTACCAGCTGGATCTTAGGTTCACTTTTAAGGCTGGCACTCAAAACAAACCACTTTTCTACTTATGAATGCAACAAATCTGGTACACAAATTAAACACAAAAATGGAACCCCACAGTGCTATTTTTATCACTTTTCAGAGTATAAAGAGACTTCAGTTAAATTTTCCTATACCTAGCAAAGTGAAAAGACAAAAAACAGGGCTACTGATACTACTGCTTGATGTTGTTGTTATCCTAGGTATAGCAAGTCCAGGAGACTTCTTATTCTAAAATGCCAATACTCAAAGTTGGAGGCTGAGTCATAAATGTCCAGGTACATTTCTGTGGTCAGATCTAAGTATAAAATGTGTCCATATTAAATTGAACTTGCCTACAAAGTGATGGTTGGCCTAATAATTTGCTGCAGCTAAAGCAGTTTGTATGACGAGTATTGCAGACAATTGTCTAGACATCAATTTTATGTGTGGGAAATACGAAAGAGTAGCAAGGACATTAATAGAGAATTAAGAGTTAACTTGTTTACTTTTAGCCAACATATTTTGACACCCCCTCCCCGTTCAGCGCTGACTTTTGAGCTAAATTCAAGCTTGTATTACATTTTGAAACAGGAGAGAAGCCACACCATAAATTTTACCTGCAGTAGCTTTAATAAAGCTCTAGTTCATCTTGAGTGCAGTTGTTTAAAAAGGCAATGTAACAAAGGTATATTGAAGCCACTGCTAAATAGTGTCTCACCCACTGTTTGCTGCCTTTCTGATTTTAGGCCTCGATTCACGAATATACTTAGGCATCATGACAGCTGCATCACCGCACCTAACTTTTAGGTGCATAGAAAATCACAGGAACACACTGCAATCCATGAAGTCTGAGTTAAGCACCTGGGCTCCTATACAATGAATGGGGAGAGATGGGGGTCTTAGACTGCAATTCATAAAGGCAGCATGCTAGGCGAGGAGCTGCTTAAGCTAGTCAGTGGGAGATGCTGACGAGGGGTACGTGCTAGACCTGCCCCTTTAAGGCTACGTCTACTCTACGGACCTTACCGCGGCACAAGGGTACCGCTGCAGCTGCGCCGCTGTAAGGTCTCCTGTGTAGCTGCTCTGTGCCGGTGGAAGAGAGCTCTCCGGCCAGCATAATTAAACCATGCCCACTGATATTGCGCTGTCCACACCGGCGCTTTTTGTCAGTGAAACTTATTTCAGTCAGAGGGGTATTTTTTTCTCACCCCTGACTGACAGAATATTTGCCAACAAAAGTGCTAGTCTAGACAAAGCTTCAGGGAGGTAGGCACCTGCCTGCAGCCTGGATTTAAGCACCCTATCTCTGCTAGGGAATCTCCGCTGTAAACTCACTTTGGAGTTGGAGGTCAAAGATACTTTTGCAAGAAGCTGGGGTGGGGGAGGATATATCCCTCAACTTCTATTCCAGTGGTTAGGATACTCATCTAGGAGGTGGGAGACTCAAGTCCCTGCTCCACCTGATGAGAAGAGAAGAGATTTGAACATGGTGTTTTGCTGCCTTTCAGGTGAGTGTGCCGTAACCGTTGGGCTATGGGATACTTTGATGTAGGACTCCCTCAGTCTCTCCTGTTGAAACCGTTGCACTGTGGATAAATACATTTTTTTTTTTTAAGCCATTGGAGCAGGGTAACTGGGTCTCCCTAAAGCTCTAACCACCAGGCTATAGAGCAGTGGTTTTCAACTTATTCGGCCCACGCTGTGTTACCTGGGCCCCAGAGAACTGGTGGCAGGGCAGCCCGGAGTCCAGCTGTGCGGGGTCGGTTGGCTGCCTGCCCCGGACCTCCGCCATGCCACTGCCTCGGCCTCCAAAGCTTGTGGGGCCGGGCAATTGCCCCAGACCCCCACTGCCCGGCTGCCCTGTACGCCCACCCTCTGGGGCTGACTGGGAGTCCTGGAGTTCGCGGGGCCAGGTGCCTGTGCCGGAGCTTGTTGGGCCCCCTGACCTCTGGGGCTGGCCGGAAGCCCTGGAGCTTGCAGTGCCAGGCACCAGCCCTGGACACCGTGGGGCCGGACAGGAGCCCTGGGCCCCTGACGCCGGGGGTCCAGCTGGCTGCCTCAACCCTGGACCCTTGCCGTGTGGGGCAGGCTGGTAGCCCTGACCCTGCCATGCTGGGCTGCGGGACAGCCTGGGCCCCACTGCACCGGGCAGCTGGGAACCTGGGCCCAGCCACACGGGCCAGCCTTTAGCACACAGCTGAGCTGGGCTTCAGCGGTGTGCTAATTGGGCCGCTTGCAGGCTGCTGGTTGAGAACTGCTGCTGTAGAGTCATTCTTACGCTTGTGCGCACGCGCTCTCTCGGGCCCAATGATTCTTTCATTATTTATCCATAGTGGAACTACTTCAATGGGAGAGACTGAGGGAGTTCCACATCAGAATATGCAATAGCCCAATGGCTAGGGCACTCACTTGAGAAGTGGCAGATTCCTGTTTTTAAAAAAAAACCTCTCTTCTTAAAAGGTAGAAGGGGGACTTGAACCAGGGGTCTCCCACATCCCAGGTGTGTACCCTAACCACTGGGCTAAAAGCAAGGAACGTTCGCCTTCCTTCTCTCTCCCCCCATCGGTTTTGTATGAACTTGCCTAAGGGGCCACGAAGTGGTAGGTGTGTTCTAAAGGATGGGGATGTTAGAGTCTGTTAAAGAAGAGGTTTCCCAAATGTTTTAACAGAGGGTAAAGTAAGTTTTTTCCCACTTTTGTTCTCCAGAATGGCTGAACTGGTTTGTCTGAAGAAGTTTTCCAAAATATTTAGTGTAAGGCAGACACCTGGCATGGAGACTTTCAGCCCAAATAATTTAAGTTTGGCAAAGTTATAAGCAAGTGAAAAGAGGACCTTATAATGGGAAGAGTCAGGCAGTGTTGTTAGGTGCTACCAGCTCTGCCTGTGATGTTTGAAAAAATATTTCATGCATGACAATTTCCTAGTGAAGAAGAGAAACTATTGCAATGGAGTAGGCAAATGCTCCATTGAGATGTCAGTTGGTGAGTGGTGAAGGCGATCTGTTAACTTGCTCATTACAATTAAACTTGTAATTTTATGCTGTCAAATCTGCCCATCCAATCTCTTGTGTTTCACCATTTCAGATGAACTGTTAACCAACTTCGTTGCAAAAAAAATTCAAATAACACTGAAAATTAGGTTGTTTACAAGCCATCTTTAAATTTAGCATTCTGGTATGAAAACTGGCCTATAAAAGATGACAAACTTAATTTGCATAACATATTTACTTAGTTCTTTAAATGCACTAGTGAAGACATTGAATAAATGATGGCTGCTTATTTTGGAGAGATCACTTGTGGGAGGTAGTGGGGCTGATTTTTAAAAAAAATTATGTATGTGCCTATCAGCCAAAAAATATAGTATTAAAATTTTGTGCAGCAAACTGTTAAAACATAGTTTATCTAGTAGAACTCTTCTCACATAAATAACCTTTAGAAGAATTTGGAAGAATAGCATTCCCCTGCAATGAGTCAGTGCATTAAGTTTTTCCACTGTATGCTGCTATGACTGAAATTCTCATCCAGAGTTAAACAAAGATTTGAAAAATGGATTAGAGGTTCACAATTAGCTGAAGCAATCTAGAATTATGTACCATGAAGTTGTTACTAGAACTGTGAGAGTGTAGGTTTACCTTGTCTGAAAATAACTGTCACGTGATAAGTATTATGTTGTCATTTGGCGGTCCTTATCATGTAGCAGCATGGCTTATGTTCTCGTTAGTTCAAAGTCAGCCTCTTTTTATATTAATAGAAATAATTTGATCAAATATCTTTCCAATAGAACATAAATCTTAATCAGATTATAGATACAGTTTACATCATACATTTAACACTTCTTAATGAAGATATTAACTAAGGCAGGACCTAATGCACATCTCTGCAATATCTCATTAGACTATTGTTTTCATAACCTTTGTTTACATTTCTTCAGCCAGTTGTTAGTCCATATGAATGTCCCTGCTGAAGTCTATTTGAATTAGGATTTTGTGAGACATAGCATCAAATGCTTCATTTAATTCTGAATATATCTACTGCTTTCCCTTTGTCCACTAAGTGTCTGTCTTTAAAAGAAAAAGCAGCTACATTTCTGTCAAGATGCAGATTTAACTTCCAATTTAAAACAACCCAAAGAAAGACTGGTGCATGAAGGAAACTGTAAAACATGTTTCAGATGGGAGCGATTGAACCAGTCCTGTGCCAAGAGAGCACATTATGGGTGGTAGGTATAAGAGGCCAGGGGATGCTCAGCCTCCCCAAACAGGATGTGGCACACCTACCTTTGGAGGTGTGCTGGCGGCCTGCTGCCTTTGGAGCGTCGCTGCCGAAAGGGCACCTGAGCTATAGCCCTGCCCATGCTCCGCCCCAAGGCCCTGCTCCTGCGTCCTGCTCTTCCCCCAAGGCCCTGCCTTTGCTCTGCCTCATCCTGTCCCCACTCCGCCTCTTCCACCAAGCTCCCCCCGCCTTCCTCTTGCGGGAAGGTGCCAGTTAAGCCAGAGGGCTGAGCAGTACCAACTGCAATGGCCAGGACAGGAGTATCCCCTGCCACCTCCACCTGGTCCAGAGCCCTTCAGAGCGTTCTGGTGAGCAGCAAGTGGCAATTATGGGGTGTCTGAGAGCAGTGAATGCCGCCCCCCGAAGTGTTTGTACTTGCTCAAAGTTCCATGAGGAGTGGGAGGGGCCTTGGCAAAGAGGTGCCACGGGTGAGTGGGGGGGGCTTGGGATGGAGCGGGGGCAGGGCCTTGGGTGTAGAAGGCCGAGCAAGAGCAGGGCTCAGGGTTGAGTAGGGGTGGGGCCACAGTCTGGGACCCCCCCCTCCCCTTCTAGGGAGCTTTGGTGCTCATGCCTAGCCTCCCCAAATATAGGAGTCACACAGTGCCCATGGAGCATGTTAAGGGTTATAATCCATCTTGTTTCTAGTGTCAAAGATCTAAAGAAGTGGAGCAGTACTCAGTCTGAAACAGAAGAGTTTCCTGAAGAAACAGCCGTTCAAGATGGAAATGCTTACGTTCAAGTTAGCAGACTTCAGCATAGGTGATCCCTCTCATACTTAGATTTGAAGGAAGGTTCTCTTCACGTCCACGTTTTACTTTATCACACAAATTCTTTCACTTGTTAAAATCTCATAACATCTGCATATCTCAGTGCTAAGACTAATAATGTATCCATACTTACTGGAATTTCCTTTCTTTAAGTGTTAAGATCTACAAATCCTTTGCCCAAGGTGGTTTGGGTCTGTGGTCAAACGGATACAAATTGATATCCAAAAACTTTTCAAGAATTCTTGCCACATCCTGCTGTGGACAGAATGTTAAATATAAAATATTTTACTATTGTATCCCTGTAGTCAAATGAATTTACTGTGGTTGTGGAAGCTGTCTCAACTGGCAGGCTCATAGAGAGTGGCAAGAGATACTCTCCACGCCTGCTGGTGGTGAACAGGTCTGATTCTGCCCCCAAACTTCAAGCAGACTGACATTATTTGTAATGGCTGTATGAACCTATTATGTGAAGAAAGGAATTTTTTTTCCTCTCTGAACATGAACATATTCTTTAATTCAGAATATATGCCTGCTGTATCTGCTTTCTGAACAAATGTATGCTAAACACCTTTTTGTTCTGATGTCTACAGATCTGTCTTGTTCTGTACTGTACTAACAGGTATATTTAAAGCACCAGATTTTCTTTTACATGCTGCGAAATAAATTCTTTGTTTTTTGAGCCTTGTTTAATTAATTATTGAATGATGTATGTTGGGATATATACAATATCTGTTACTCACCTCTCATATACTAATCCTCACCCAGTGTTTTTCCCTCTTATATACTTTAACTTGAAAGACAACACCCCCATTTAAATGTCAGAGACAACAGGAGCTATAACTTAGTATTTTATACATGTGGATCTGTGTGTCATTGAACCATATATGCTATAAGGGACACTACTGGGTGATTTTTTACTTTGAATTACAATATAACTAAAACAGAGAGCAGCATCCATCCAAGCCTCTGACTGCCCTTGACAATCTCTCCTTTAAAATAAACATTTAAATAAATTAATTCTAAAAATAATTCAACTTCTTTGGTTTCTTTTTTGCCCTTTTTCTAGAGACGGCGTAATTTGTGCAAAGTTGATACCATGTTAATATAAAACTATCCTACCAGAACTGCTACTGTTCATTAAAGTCAAGGGGGCTTCTTTTCTATTACTGCCTTAATCAGCTGGGCCCTTAACTGTTAGGAGTTCACTTTAGCTCTTTGACAAAATTGAAGGAGCTGAGTACATTTTTAGTTCATTATTGTTTAATTGGAGATGCTAATTCAGCAGCTGTAGTATATCTGTATGTCTAACATTCTAGATATAAAATAACATAGGGAAGCTTGAGGAAATAAAGCTCTTCAACTGGTACTCTTTTGTATCTAGGTATAATTGAAAATGTAGTCTGTTGTGAAGTTTCTATGTCCTTTCAATTTGTATCCTGTCTTTCAAAGGGTGGATAAAAATTGTTGATTTAAAAAAAATTGATTTTCTTAACTGAAATTGGATTTTGTGTTTAAACGCAGATTTATTTTAAAAAATAAACCAATTTCAAATTACTGTAAATTTGAAATTGACAGTGTATGTTGAGGCCTAAACTACTTATAATTTATTAAAATAATTAAAATACAAAAAACAAGTAGTACAGGTTTGCTGCCAAGTTTTAAACAAAGTCAGACCACTGAACTGGTGGAAGTCATGGACCAAACACCTGGAACCAGAGTTTGTTAAAGTACTTTTGATAGCAGTAGCCCCTTCTGCAGGGACAGAGAGAATATTTTCTTCATTTCAGTTTATTCAACTAGTTCAGTTCATTGACTAGTTTATTAGACATTAAGAAATGAACTGGGAGTTGGAAAAGCAGGAAAGCCTGTTTTTTCCGCTTCCAATCTGTTAATAAAAACTAGGTGTGAGAGCATGAGGTCTACTAGTTCTAAAATTTTGAACACTCGATGACTAGAAATAATTAGTTCAATTAACTAAGTAAAGAAAATACCCTTTGTTTAATAAATGTTACTTAAGTTTTAATGCAAAACATGTTTTGATAAACTTTTTGATAAACCTAGTATATTAAGTGTTTTACTTAATAAAAGCAATCACAATTTTTTTTACATTTTTAAGTGAATTTGACTTTCCATCCAAATTGAGCTTAACAAATGACAAGTAAAAGTTAATCTACAAATAAGAAATTAATATTTTCTAATACAATAAAACCTTTAAATTTTAAGAATTTGAATAAATGTAAGGTAAGCTATATAAATTGCTTAAATAAATGTGTATAAATACAGTGTTTCCCTCCAGGATAGCAAAAAGAAAAACACCCACTTTAGTGAAAAATCTATCTCTAGTTGCATACATGAGGCACTCTTGTCTCCTGTTTCATTTAAGCAGTTGATTACTAATGTTTTGTTATTGATTTTCACAAGCTCGATTACTATGGAGGTTTGGGAATTTGTTCCCCAATTCAGTTGGTTAGTAGCTATTTTTAGAAGAATAAGAAATAGAATATTGCTGAGTGAAAGATGAGGGACTACAAAAGCATTCCTATAAATTGGCAATCCAGGGTTCAGTTCTGTTCCATTCTCTCCATTGGATAATAGCAATTTATAATAAAGCTATCTGCTACAGCTTGAAAGTACTATATATTTTATTTTAAATCTCCAGCAGGTATAAACCTTTGTTACAGTAGCACTGTGACAATACTTCAGATAATATTGAACTTGCAAGTACAATAGTGGACACTGACACTCCTCTCTCCCCCCCCCCCCCCTTTTTTTTTTGTTTTTGTTTTGTTATTTTGCTAGCATTAAATTTCTGTGTTGAGAAAAACAGCTGTAAGGTACAGTGGTGCTGTGTAGTGCACAGACATGGGAAGGAATTGTAGATGGAGCAGTGTTTTAAATTCTGAATTCTTTGCCTCTACCCTTTTAGCTGGAAAAAGTGAAATGGGGCAAATAAGTTGTAGGCAACTTGTTTGAGTTAAAGGAAATTTTCTCATTATAAATCAATCAGACTTCAAAACAAGCCAAATGTAACTCCATAAAAAGTAATAAATGCAGTGGGACAAATTCTTTCCTAGTGTATCTCCTTAATACCTTGTGGAAATCTGTCCTGGCTTCCTATAAACTTTCTTTTGCATGTGAATTGGTGGAAGATGTTCTATGTGCCTCTCTTAAGAGGACCAGACAACAGTGCTAATACAGAATTAGAGGTTTGATATGCATTGTGTAGATCCAGTGCCTACCTTGGTATGACATTGTGAAATGTCCATTTGTTGGACAAGAAGAAAGTAACAATATTTTCTCTATAATTCTTTTAATTGTAAAACATAAAGTTCAGCAATAGCAAAATGTCCACTTTACATAAATGAATGTCTGCCAGATGATGGTGTCAAATTATTCTTTGGACGATATCATGAGCTGTTGTTGGCTGGACTATGTCTGACATTGGTTCAGTGGTTTTAAATAATATTTATTTGAATGTATATATAAACAAGTTAATATTGACTGAACCCGAGTTAGTTGTTTTTTTCCTCCATTGAAAGATAGATTCTAAATGAATGGTCCTATTCTTGTTTTGGAAGATATATGGCTGGGCTTGCTTCTAAATGAATAAAGCCACTATGATTAGTAGGGGAGTTTAGTTTGTCAAATGATCATCAGACTAAAACATTGCAGGGAGGTGTGTCAAGATTTCTATTACTTGCTGAGGCCTGAAAATGAAAGTGATCTTTGTTTTGATGAATACTGGATTAGTTTCTCTAACAAACACAATTCTGTAATCTTGTTTTCAGTATTTAGCATTCCCAGTGTCCATTTATGGCACTAAATATGTGGGAGGGATGTCACTAGGTAGGGTGACCAGATGTCCCTATTTTACAGGGACAGTCCCGATATTTTGGCCATTTTTTTTCTATAGGTGCCTATTACCTCCCACCCCCGTCTCTATTTTTCACACTTGCTGTCTGGTCACCCTATCACTAGGTTTCTCTGTAGAGGTATTTTTGGTCTAAAAAGAAAGAACTTCCACCATTAGGCATATTTTGAGGTGTACTGTATTGACCTTAAAGACCTGAAAGAGGTGTCTTGCAAGAAATGGAACAGCTGCTTTTGAAACTGTCGTGGTAGATCCTCCTTTTCCCCTAGTAAGGGTCTTGAGTTGTTTTTACTTCATGGTGTCCCAAATGATGATTTTATGTCACTGAGAGATTCTCCCTGAACCCTTAAATTGCTGTAGCTTATAATATCAACAGCCATCTATCAGCAAATGATTTCTAGAAGTCATAACAGTGTTGATTATTTGCAAGATCATCAGAAGATACTTTTAAAACGTCTCAGCCAGTAGCCAGGAGAAGAGATAGTACTGGGGTAATGTGTCTGGGCAGAAGAAATGTTTCTCAATATGTCTGTGGAACCTGAATGTGTTTTGTGTATTATTTTCCTAAAATACTAAGAATAAGATGCAAGAGAGGAGTTCATATGTTAAAAACGTATTTTCTGATATGGCAAATATGGGTAGTGAGTTCAGCACCATAAATGTATGAGGTGTACAGCCATGACCATAATCCTCAGCATATTGTGTTATAGAATGTATAAATGATTTCTTATTTTCCAGTCATAGCAAGTCCTTGGTTTGTCACAAGGAGCAAGTGTTTGTTCTGTGACCAAGCTTTTGTTTTATTAGTTACTCAGGGAAAAGAATGGTCTTCCTGATCCCTCTACTAGATGTGACAGAGGCTTGGTCACAGAACAAACACTTGTTCCTTGCAACAAACCAAAGGTTTGTTATGGTTAGAAAATAAGCAGTCAGTTATTGCGTGGAGATGAATGTCGATTTCAGACCTCCTAATTATTGACTCAGAAAACAGGAATCAAAGTTGAATGTTGATATATGCAAAGTAATGCACATTGGAAAACATAATCCCAACTATACATAGAAAATGATGGGGGAGTAAATTGGCCGTTATCCCTCAAGAAAGAGATCTTAGAGTCATTGTGGATAGTTCTCAGAAAACATCCACTCAATGTGCAGCGGCAGTCAAAAAAGCGTATAGAATGTTGGAAATCATTAAGAAAGAGATAGATAATAAGACAGAAAATATCATTTTGTCTATATATAAATCTATGGTATGCCCACATCTTGAATACTGTGTGCAGATGTGGGCGCCCCATCTCAAAAAAGATGTTTTGGAATTGGAAAAGGTTCAGAAAGGGGCAACAAAAATGATTTGCGGTATAGAACGTCTGTCAGATGAGGAGAGATTAATAAAACTGGGACTTTTCAGTTTGGAAAAGAGACGACTAAGGGGGGATATGATAGAGGTCTATAAAATCATGACTGGTGTGGAGAAAGTAAATAAGGAAGTGTTATTTACTCTTTATTACAAGAATTAGGGGGTCACCAAATGAAATTAATAGGCAGCAGGTTTAAACCCAACAAAAGGAAGTATTTTTTTCACACAAGTACAGTCAACCTGTGGAACTCCTTGCCAGAGGATGTTGTGAAGGCCAAGTCTATAACAGGGTTCAAAAAAGAACTAGATAAATTCATGGAGAATAGGTCCATCAATGGCTATTAGCCAGGATGGGCAGGGATGGTGTCCCTAGCCTCTATTTGCCAGAAGCTGGGAATGGGCGATTACCTGTTCTGTTCATTCCCTCTGGGGCACCTGGCATTGGCCGCTGTTGGAAGACAGGATACTGGGCTAGATGGACCTTTGGTCTGACCCAGTATAGCCATTCTTAAATTCTTATGAAGAGCACAAAAAGGGGCTTTATTGTTAGAAATAGCAATTGATGTTTAAAATAATCTTCTGTGCAAAATACTACATGAAACCAACATATAAACTGCTTGGTAGGCTACTCTTAAGGCTGGTCATTAGAGATGCAAAAATACTGTCTTGCCGTTCAACTCTATTGTTTGGCCACAGATACCTTGAATGGTCCTATTATCACCCTTTCTTTTCTCCAGTAATATTGCACTGGAATTTGTGCAGACTGAGTTTTTGATCCTTGATGCTCTCTTCTTCCGACTATTCTTCAAGCAATAATGAGTTGCAGTATACCTCCTTGATTTGATAACCAAACTGGCAGCAGTATCTTCTAGGTTATCCAAGGTTGGGGGAGTGGCCATTGGGGTGTTTGGAACTGACATCAGTTTCCAATGGATTATTCTGTTGTAACACCTCGAGGTTTCCTTAGCACTTGGCTACTGCACTATACATTCCATCATAATTAAAATGTGCATCTTTAGTTTTGTCAGTGTTCTGGTCCACAGAAGATATAATAAGAAGGTTTAACTTAAAAGGAAATTGTGTTCCAATGATTCCTGTTTACTTCTGTAAAGTACTAAGGGTAAAAAAGTTAAAATCCCAAAGTAAGCCATATAGGTAAGATGTTTTAAGAACACAAAATAGAAATGGTAGGTAAGAGAAATTGCCTTCTTTTATATCTTTCTCCCCAGGCCTGTTTTCCTATTATTTTTTGGCACATTAACCAGTCTTCTTGAATGTCTGTGAAGGGTATAACACACCTTTGATCAGTTTAAATACTAAGACCTCATCGACACTCTGTTTTTATTTACCTCTGTATCTGCACTAATGCCCATCCATTGTGTAGACACAATTTCACACTGCATTCGTGTAAATTGTCCGTAGGCTGCACCAGTGCTTTACTTGCTTTTGTGCAAGAAAATTCTTGGAATTGTTTTTCTTGACGTAATACAGACAGACAGTGCCTTAATGATATGCTGTAGCATTTTTTCTTTCTTGTTTATCTTGCTGTCTCACTTATGGTGACCCTTGCAGATTAAAATATTAAATTGAAAATAATCCATACCTGTGTACCAAATATCACCTTAGAGTGCTTATTTTGGTTGGTTTACTGTTTGTGCATTGTTTCATTCTGAGGAATGATGATAGACGACTCAATATTACTTTCTGGATCTCATGTGTTAGACCCATGTTGCTGAGCTGTCAACACCACAGAGAGTTTCCATAAAGTTTTCAGAGAAACTAAAGTTCGTTAAAATGTTTTTGGTATGTCTTGTAAAATATTGTAACACAAATATTAGATCTAAACTCATTGACTACTGTTACACTACATGTGGATTGATATCAGATGAAGTGCATAGCACGCATAGTAAACATGTGAAACCGTAGAACTGCACTGTTGTTAATCTTGTTCAGGCAAAAAACATGGTTGTGCAGACTTGCATAATTGTATTCGATCTGAATACAAGAACTGAATCAGCCAGATTGTTCTCAGTGTTGTTTTTTTACATTGCAGATTCCTATATTTGTACACCATTCAGGAACCAAAAAAAAAAAAAAAAAAAGGACACACACAACTCTGACTCCTTCTAGAAAAAAAACAAAAAACATGAAACTAAAATATGCATGCTAAACAATCACTCCTTTTTTCCCATTGCATCCTCCTCTATCCTCTGTCTATTCACAAAGTATGAACTTGTCTTCTCACAAGTCAGGCATGTTTTCTTGGGCAATATGAATAGTAAAAATCTTATCTGTGTTCTACAGATCCAGGAAGGCTTCTACAAATGTAAACAACATCAGATTTACAAAACTTACTCTGAATTTCTGTAAGGTGTTTTTTGTGGTTTGTTTTTAATTAATTCCTGTATAAATCTCATCTAAGAGCCAGGAACTGACAGACTGCTTACAAGTTTTAAGATTTTATTTGAAAAATGAAATGACAATTGACTATGACAGTCAAGGCCAAGTGGTTATCATGCTGCTTACAGGTGCTTTGCCAGTTCCCTCATGTAGCCAGCTCTACCAGTGTATTTTCAGTGTTGAGATACCACAGTAATAGGTACTTGACAAATATCTAAGCTAGAGTGTGCTTAGCAACAGTCTTGGTATTCAAGTTCTGTAGCTTTCCTTTTAGTTGCCAAGTTGTAGAGGATCTAGAAGTGGATCAGTATAAACTACTGAGACACCACACAACTCACTATTTTACTTTAGATGCACTAGATGCAAAGATGAGCCAAAGATGACTAACACATGCTCATTAATCTACTGTGACACATAACCTGTAGTTCTATAGGTATTAATTCCAGTTTTTGTTACCTATATGCCATGCTACACAGTTTTCTTCCCTCACTCCCCTTGCCCTCTGCTGAATGTGCTCATAATCTGAGACAGGTATTAGAAATGAGTATTAACAAAAATTCTTGCTTTACTTGTATGTCACAGCTTGGATAAAAAACTCATAGTAGCCAAAAAACTGCTATTAGCATGCCATACTAAGTAGAGCTTTGCAGGTGACACTTGAGGTAACATGGAATATATCCATTATTGTTGTTGTGGTTTTTTAGCCCAGTATACCCACTTTTCATCAGCTGTGAATGGTGGTGGTAAAGATTTTAAATGACAGATTTGAATTCCTAGGTTGCCTCAGTTCAAAAATGCCTGACACAATTTCTGATGTAATTGACGGCTTAAAAGAATAATGAATCTTTTGCCTTTACTTCCAGATCTGGATGAACAATGCTGACTTAAAATATTTTTAAATTCAAAATCTTCCACTCCCTGTAAATCCACAGGATTGATGAAGTTTAGTGCATTTTTACTCTCTTGATGGGCTCCAGATGGAGTAATCATAGTTTGGCTTTTGGCAGGCCTGCCAATAGCAGGAAGATGAGTGTGAGATTCCAGTGGCTTGTAATTCCATAAAACTCCAATGTACTGTGTACAATGATGATTTATTTAATTCTAAAATTACTACATCCAATGATCTCATGAGTACTTTTAAAATCTATTCCTGTGAAATTCCCTAAAGAAATAGAAGGCCTGTGACTTTGTCTAGTTTCAACAAGAATCAATCCTAGTTTGTTTCTGTTTGGTAGGGGATTAATCCAGATATGGCACCGGCTACTCTGTACAGTACCTGTTACTATTGCAGTTGGATTTCAGACATTTGGAAGAAATCTCTGGGGCTAGTCTGTGGTAGTGAAATGAGGGGCAGTTGCTAACTGGTAGAGTTTTTTCCCAATAGAATCTCTGCTGGAAGTCATGATAGTCAGAGTAGTGACTTGCGAGGTCTCAAACAGCAACCCAGCTCATGAGGTAGGGTTGTCAAGGTTATAGATTAGCATGGATATATTGAAATTGTATGGTTGGGACTAGGACTTCCTTCAGTCCCTAGGGTCATTGAGTTGGAGACTATACTCCATCGCTATGCAGCTGTTAATCATTCCCATCCCTGGGGCTAATGCTCTGGGAACATTGCAACTGCATTGAATTTTCTGATTAACTTCATACTGTTGCATGCTTTTTTTACTTGAAACGGGGATAGTGTTGATTTACTGAGTATAAGAAAAGAGAATTCTAATCCAGTTCTCACCTACTTGACCAATAAAAAATATGAAGATTTAATACAATTCTCAGGATGTACGTGAGTGCCATCA
The DNA here is from genome assembly GCF_027887155.1 of Malaclemys terrapin pileata. Taxonomy (NCBI): domain Eukaryota; kingdom Metazoa; phylum Chordata; order Testudines; family Emydidae; genus Malaclemys; species Malaclemys terrapin. Next base: position 265,735,261 of record NC_071506.1, read on the forward strand.
TGGGACTAATGTTAAATAGTTTTGAAACTATTTTACTTTGGTAGAGAAAATGATGGCTTTCTGCTTTTCTTCATGCCTGATTTCTAGGACTGGTTGTCATTAGTTCTGACTTTCATGGCCAGCTCCTAGGAAATGCAACTACTGTGCTGACCCCTGAACCATATCATAGAGCGCTAGCCTTCATGGGTTCTACCTTCTGGCAGGACTGTTCTTGCCAACCAAAGTCTCCTTATCTCCCTGTGGCCCAAGACTCAGCAGAGCTCTTCTTGTTCTCCATAGCTAGGTGTGTTATCTTGAGTAAGCAGAGTATGCTTGGCATAAGGCTAGTAATGGCACCACTTTATGCAAAAGAGTGATTGGCTATGGCTCCACAGCCACCACAAACCTAAACCATTTCCTGGCCTGCCTAGCTCAGTCCTTGCTTGGCTGCAAGCCTAGGAAAAGTAGGGACTGTTAATCGCCAAACTGTTATTTCCAGTAGTTGTTGCCTTGTCTTAAGGGCACCTTGTCCCAATACTGTAACAAAAATCTAAAACAAATATGTCTTCCTTTTGGGAGTGGGCAAAAAACCCTCTATCCTAATTTTATTTAAATGAGAATTTTATATTGCAAAAAATGTAGCTCTCAATAAATTGCTTGGAATTGTACCATCAGTGTGAAAAAACAGCAAATCTCTAAATTAAAAAATTAAGGTTCACTATATGATTGGTGAAAACTCTCTTGTATCTTTCTGAAAGTTTTAAGATGTGACTCTTCAGTGAGAACAATATATTCTGGAGATGCCTTTGCTATTATTAGTGAAGGTTGAGTTGAGATCTTTTTAAAGCAGGGCCTAAATATCTTAAATATATAGAGTGCAGTGTATGCGTCCACAATTTTACAGTGCTTACTCTTCAAGAATGCAGACTAGATATTCAAGTAAATCTGTAAGTTTGTGTTATAAGCATTTTAAAATGACTGTTCTAAACATTTTTTGTGGTCCAGACTTCTTTGGTTTGATTACTCTAGAAAACAAGTCAACCTTTTTTAAAACTGACTGACTTGGAGTTCTACAATCTGCAAGATCACTGTAAGGAATAGAGTGAAACCGCAGATTTTAGGGAAGAGAATAGCAGTGAAATTGGAATTCATTTAAGTTTTGTTTGTTTTGTTCTTTTTTACATATCCTTGGGCTCTTTCTTATTGTCTAAACTTGGAAACTAGTTCCAGGGCCACCCATTAACTTATCCTTTTATGGTGTTAAAAGCATGAGATTTTTTTCCCTCACCTTAGCACAGTAGACAAAAATAGGAGGTGGGATTTTCAAAAGTGCCTAAGTAATTTAGGAGTTGCATGGCTCCTAAGTCACAAGGTCTTTAGACCTGCTGTCCATTTCTGATAGGGGGAGAGAGGGATAGATCTAATTTCAAAAGCTGTTGCAGCCAAATATCAAGCTTAAGAAAATGTCAAATGGAGTTGACCAATTATTGAACACATTTCAGAGCGTGGTCTTTCACCAATGCTTGCACTGACTCTGAAGCAGGTTGCTCATGCAGGCATGAAACAATAACACATTTGTTTGTCTGGATCAAAAATCTGCATTTACCTTGTATAGATCTCTGCAAGATGTTTTGTGGCTGCTCTTATGATTTGCTAGATTGACAGAGTGAAGGTAACATAGAATAATGACTAAAATTAAAGCTAGTAGAAAGTATTTGGATTTTTTGTGTGGTTTAATACTAAGTATGTGTTTCCCCCAGCACACATCTTGCTCTGATCTACGATACAAACTTATGTTGATATAACTATGTCGCCCAAAATCCACACCCCCGAGCAATGCAGTTATGTGGACTGAACTCCCAGTGTAGACAGCGCTATATTGACAGGAGGGCTTCTCCCATCGACGTAGCTACCACCTCTCACGGAGGTGGAGAAGATCTCCTGCTGACTTAGGTAGCATCTACGCTAAGCATTACAGTGGTGCAGCTGCACTTCTGCCACACTGCAAATATAGACAAGTCCCTTGTCTCTTAGCACAAATCTGATTTAGAGAACGCTTTTTAAAAAAGCATTATTTTTGAAGGAAAATGTTATCCAAGCATCCATCACGCTTAGATTGTGTGGCAATTTACAAATCAATGCAGGACCCTTAATTTTTAAACTTGTTTACTACTATTGCTGTTTTCTCAATTTACATTAATTCCATTAGAGTAGAAATTAAATTCATTCAGTTAAATTTTTTTTAATTCCCACATTAAAAGCTACATTAAACTGGAATTAAGGTTGAGTATACATCTGTAATTTACAGATAAAACATTACAAGCATGTTGCAGTTATCTCAAAACCAAACATTACAAATCCAGGAAACACAGAGTTAAGGTAAATCTCAAGGAAATCCAAATATATTAAGGTATGGAAATGGAAGGGACCCAAACTCTGCTCTGTGCAGTAACAATATAATTATGATTAGCCTAGCTGTTTGTAGTCAGATTAGATTAAATTGATTTTCAAAGATACATTAGACTTTTTCATATCTTTTTTTCCTAAGTGTGCCACTACAGAGTAGAGTTGGGGTACTTAAGTGCATTTCCATATATTAATACTTTTTATACTTTGAGGATAATCAGTACTGTACAAGGTAGTGAACATAGGAATCTGTTAAAGAGCTGTTAACGGAACATGAACTCCGTATATAAGGCCCAATGGGTACCATGTATTTGTATTATAAATCCAAGGGCCAAATAAACAATTCTGTCAAAAATAGCATACATGTATATAGAGGTTTGCCTCCTTCCACTTGTAGTGGCAAAATAGAGAGAAGACTTGGGAGGCAAGGTTGAGCTCATGCTAGTTAGCACTAAATGAATCACTTCAGATTTCGAAGAGAGAGACCACATCCTGTTTGGTAACTAACACCATTTTCATTCTTTACAAATCACATATGTATGTATGTATGTATTTATTTGTGTGTGTGTGTGTGTGTGTGTGTGTGTGAATTTCTACAAATTTGACTGGATTTTCTTTGCCTTGAATTGATTAGCTCTTTGCTCCAGCCCTCTTCCCCTTCCTTCTCCCTCCATCTTTTTCCCTTGGCTTCACACCTTCCCCTCTTACCTTCTTATCCCTTGCTCTGTCACCATATCTCCTTTCCCTTCTAAGTTCCCTCTGCCATTCAAAAACAGACAAACAAACAAAACCCTAATGTGATGTTTGTTGCCATCTCGTTCACTCTGCTTGTGCATTATACCCCTTCCCCACTCTGTCTTGTCTATTTAGACTGTAAGCTCTTTGGGGCAGGATTGGTCTGCTATTCTGTATTTGTACAGTGCCTGGCATAATGGGGCCCTGCTCTTAGTTGGTCCTTAGCCATACTGTGTACTGAATGAAGTATAGTACGTGATTAAAGACTATCATAATGTATATGGAAAAGGGGGCTAAATTAAGGTTGCACAGACAACCTTAATTGTGGAATTTACTAACTTTTGAGTGGTTGACTTGACAACCTTAATGTTCTTTTAACATGGTGTATATGTTTATGGGTGTGTGTACAAGTGGTATAGTATTAAAATATTATCAAAGACTTAAGTTCTAGGCTACTCCACAGAAATGTTGGTATGCTGTGAAGTGGGGGAAGGAGAGGAAATAACTTCATCCTCTCATTTCCTCCGTATAATAGACTGAACAGGAAATTGCTGTTACTGTTTCCTGAGTTAACATTGTATGAGTAACATCAGTCTGTGGAAGGGATCTGATAAAGTTTGAAATAAGTGCTATTTCTGTTCATCAGACCTCTGGAAGCTGAGTCATATAGCCTAATCAAATTCTTCATTAAGCAGAAGAAATTTGCTCTAGATTGTACCATTTTGCAGTGAGGAACCTTCTTGTTTGGTTTGATCTGGAAATACTGTAAATACTCTACTGTTACAAGTAGACAGACTATTATTACCTTCTTGGCCAAGGATGCAATAAAATTGATAGAAATAATTCCAACCTTTCTGGGTAACTAGACTCTCTATCTCCACAAAACAGATGAAGTGGGTTAGTGGCAGTAGTGGCGTCCTCACCTTCCCCAAGCAATGTACCTCAACCTTGCTATCTAGTGATCTACCGCTAAATGAGAAGATAATTCATTCCCCATGTTCATTCAGTCTCCTGAGACTGCCAAAGCAAGCAAATTTTAGTTGACTTTTAATGATGCTGATTATAGATGCATATATTTCTGGGATGACAAGTGAGCATAGGAGAAGCAGAAAGAGAATTGCACACATTACCTACTGCCCGAGTTTAACCAGTTTTTCAGACTGATTGGTAGGGAAAGCAAGGTCAACCCAGGCAGCAAGGAAAGATGAGAGAGTATGCAGTCTGAGACCAGCACTTGTGTAGCTGGCTGTGTGCTTGCCTTCTCTCCATTGTTTGGATTTGGCTGCTAGTAACCAGTATGGTAAAAGCCAGGATACCCAGAATGGCTTTAGAGCTAGTTGTTCTGCTATCAACCAGATCTTTACTTCAAAACCATTTTTTAAGGAGATGTCTGAATTTAATAAATGTGCAGCACTTTTTATAGACTTACATTAGGCCTTGCATTGAGTAAGTTTGTGGGTTCTGATGAAGTGACTTGGTGTCCCTTGGATGATAGTGTCATCAATAGAAGAGCTCTATGATGGAATAGAAAACTGTTTGAGTTAATGATAAATACATGGCATGGTTTCCTATTTCCATGGGAATTTAGCAAGAGTGCGTCCTGTCACCATTGTTGTGCAATGTCGGCATGGACTGGTGGATGGATAAGCTTGAAGAGGCAGCTGTTAGAGATTTTGCTTTGAGATCTCAAGTACATCAAAGATACTGTCTTGCTGGCTCAGTTTGATGAATCACTGCAGAGATAGCTGATCTAGTTGGTCAAGAAGCAGAGTGCATTAGTCAGTTTGTTAATCCAGATGAAACTAAGTCCCTGGCCCTTGTCATTAAGTAGCCTCCAACTTCACATTACAAACAGTTCAGTATGAACCTATCCAGATGCAATATAGAGCAGATGGCAACTGTCAAATGCTTGGGAAGCTTCTTAGATAGATACTTCTTAGAGCTGGAGGATGCTCAAAAGATGTGTACATCCATATTGTAGCAGCAACTGTTGCCATGTCCCAGGCCCTTCAGCAGGTGGAGACATTGTGACATCAAGCTTACCAGGGAGCTGTGGGTCTATAGTACCTCAGTTATACCAACTCTATTGTATAATAGTGAAACATGGATGGTAAGGAAGCCGGAAAAGCAGTAAATTGACTATATCAGCACTGGTATGGTTTTGTTGGCCTTCTTAGTATTGGCATGTTGTTACTAGGATGGAAGACCAATGAATTAGGAAGTTACCAAGGAATGCTGCTACACAGTTGGTGATCAGATGGCTGCCAAAAGCTTTGGTGGCACGATAAGCTCACCAATGACATATACAGACTGAACATTCAGCCAAACTGTCTTAATGAGCTACCTAGAGATGGATTGCATTGGTACTCGATTTGTTTCATGGGCATCCTACTAGATTGCTAGCTGCTTTTCAACTGAAGTGTGGGGAGGGGGGGAGAGTGTGATAGGAGTGAGTGTGGGGCAGGGAGAGACAGAGACAGACTGTGTTGGGGAGTGAGAGAAAGTGTGTGGGAGGGAGTGTATATATGTGAGAGAGACAGTGTGTGTGTTGCGGGAGAATGAGTGTGTCGGAATGTTGTCTCTTTAAATTCAGACAGCAGCCGGAAGTAACCGGTCTTAAGGCAGGGGACACTCCCCGACATCAGTCCCGCCTTCCTCCCCAGCTCTGCACAGCACACCAGTCTCGCACACACGCACACATCCTAGGTGGTTTTATTTTGTTGGTAAACAGAGTTTTGCTGCCAAAAGTAGCATTGTCGTGTTTACATCGCCACTGTACACTGTGTAGTGTAGACAAGGCCATACTCTTGCAGTACTTCTTAAATGTATGCTTGTTCTGCAAAGTGATGCACTTTAGACGTGTGTGAATAGAATAATTTAAAATTAGACTGGACAAAGCACTAGACTAGAGGGACACTGTTATTCACTGGTTGAATGACTTACGCTAGTTGGTCTCATCTCTAATTTTTGATTTGGGCTTGAAAAAAACAATTTGAAACATGCTAATATTGCACTGCCTAATAAAACTAGAACTTTGTACTAATAGGGCTTATAGCTGATCAGAGAGTCACAACTATTGATCGGCTTTTCAATGCTTTCATTTGGAAGCAGGACCAGATATTCTTCTCACCTTTCAGATTTTGGGTTTTTAAGATGCCGTACCATTAGTAGCAATAAAATGCTATGCAGAATTGTTGCAAATGGGCAAAATAAAAACAGCTTTAGACATATTTTGGCTTAAGTTTTGAAAGTACTGTGTTTTGGATTAAACATGCCAAATGTAGTTAAACTCTATATTATGCTTACTGCTATGACTTATTGTATGAATTCTTCTACAGAATACTTTCTGAAATAGATAAATTCTCTTGGACTGTAGCCTCATATGAGGCTGTTCCAGATAGGAGACTACTTTTTGTGACTTGGAAAGCAGTAGTCTAAATTGCTTGAATTGGATACCAGCCTTATATAGACAACCTCTAAGTCATTATACTTTTTATTTTCAATCTTACTATTTTCCAGGGCAATTCTGTTTTCTTTGTTATCTGATAATGTTTTTGTGTAGACTTCTTCATAAAAAGCAGAGCTGATGGAAATCTGATGGAATGTTTTTACATCAGAAAATGCTGATTTGTCGAAAAAGAAACATTTTGTGGAAATGGGTTTTTGATTAAATTTCATTTTAAAAAGGAACTGAGCCTTCTAATAAGAATATTTCAACCTTTGATTTTCCATTTTGAAATAACTTTTTGTTTTAATTTTATGTCATACAACATAATACAGAAAAGTCAAAATCAGGACATAACATTTTGATAATCCCCAAACTAAGTTTTTCTGGAATTCTGTTTCGCTGGAAATTTCAGTATTTTTTGTTTTGTTTTTTTTCACGTGGTAAAAAAAATTAAATTGCAGATTCTGATTTCCATCCAGCTCTAGTAAAAAGCTTGTGTACAGTTTTATTTAGTGTCTCTAATGCTTCATGAGAAAAATTCTATTTAGGCATAATTATTTTATATCATGTATCTTCTGTTTCTAATTATTAAGGATGATTGGGTAACAGTCCATTGTATGCCCGTTGGTTGTTCTGTGGTGTTTCTCATTATGCAGTCCACTACCAGTAAAAAGATAATGGGAGACATAACACATGTGGTCTGAGGCCAGTATTAACTTTAAATGGCTTAGTCAGTTCACTGTTATGTGTTCCTTAGCATTTCACGTTTTTTATAGAAGCTCAGAATGATCAAAAATTTCAGAGTGATTCCATAGTGGTGTAGCAACTTCAATAAAACTGTTATATCTGTTGTATCAAAGGCTTTCATACAAGGGTCATACAGTGGACTTTCATGTAGAAGTTTGAAGATGACCTCACCTTGGTATGACATACCCATAGAGACATGCAAGCCAAAAGAAATGATCTCCAGGCCTGTGCACAGTTATTAGGGTTGAAAATCAACACAGGCAAAACTAAAACCGTAATAATCAATGCGAAACAAGAAACCCCAATAACACTTTCTGGGCCTGACATAGAAGAGGTTCAGTAATTCACATATCTTGGCAATATTATAAGTACAACACGTAGAACAGACGAAGGGGACTGGACTCGATGACCTCTCAAGGTCCCTTCCAGTCCTATAATCTATGAATCTATGAAGACATTAAAGCCAAAATAATGAAAACCAGACATGCTTTCATAACTGTAATGCCATTCTGAAGAAACAGAAATCATTCCCTCCAAACTAAACTTAAGACTTTTACAGTGGTTTTAAATATTTGGTCTTACTACATGGTGCTGAAACTTGGAGACTTAAGACCTTACTAACTCATCTCCAAGTTTTCATAAACAGCTGCCTTAAACAAATCCTCAATATTATGAGAGGCCAGAAAAAAATCACAAATGAAGAACTCTGGAAGAGGACGAAACAGAAACTGAGAGGGCAGGAAAGTATTGAACGAAAATGGAGATGGCTAGGAAATACATAAGGAAAGACCCAAATAACATAATAAAACAAGTTGAATTGGAACCTGAAGAGCCAGAGGTGACTAGATAAACTAAGGATAGCGTGGAAATGCATAATGGAAACAGAATTGAAATCTATCAAAATAAAATGGGAAGAAGCTAAGACTGCAGCAAGAGACCATCAAAGATGAAGGTTCTGTTCCACATGAAATAAAGAGGCATATGTCTAGTTTATGTTCTCTTGTTTATTTCTTATCCAAGCATTGTGACCTATGCTGTCACAGTGATTTGACATCATCTAAATACCTAGCTAGATCCTCTGTGATGTTACATAGTTGCTGTTAAGACAATTATGTCAGAGGATTCTGAACTCTTAAGGAACACATCTAGTTTTCTTGGAAACAAAGGAATAGAATATAAGAACATTGTACTAAAGCACTTTCTCCCCTCCGGTAGAATATGTTTATGAAGTGTCAGAGTCTCTTTAAATTTAATACTTATAGTAGGTGTTCTTTGAGCTTCCTTGCATGTTATGGACTGGATTTGTTCACATGGATGATGTTGGTGTGCACACGACACACATATTGTTTTCAAGAGCCATATGTGACTATGTAAGCTTCTCAAAAATGTGGCCAGGAAAGTCTCTTCCCTTGCATCAAAGGTCTGTTTATGCACAGTACCAAAATTCTGAAAAGGGCTTTAGTTTTTTAATTTCATTATGTGCTGCTACTTCAGGTTGACCCACTCTGCCCCTGACCTCCCCCCAGAAGGGGCGGGACCTTGGGCAGAAGGGGTGGGGCTGTGGAGTCAGCATCCCCCAGCGAGCCAATCTGCACTGCCTGGCTCCGGCCGCTGCTGCAGTAGGGGCAGCCGGAGCACCGGGCCCTTTTAAATCACCGGCCCTGGGGCATCTGCTCCTTTTGTCACCTCCCCCCATTGGCGGCCTGGGGGGATTGGGGGGGGGGCAATGACATTAAAGCGCTGCCATGGCATGGTACGCATGCTGGCCCGTACCATTTTACTTTCACTCCTGGCAACAGGAAATCTCTTGTGAATTTTCGCTTGTAATCCAAAGTGTTCCTTCTCACTTTGGCTAGCTCTACAGTAACCAGTTGGTACATTGGTATTTAAACTCCACTTACTGTGCTTCCAGCTCTGTATTCATACCAGGATTATTTTCCTTTCAAGTTCCCCTAATTAGTTTACAATGAAAGCTGCATGGGCTAAAGCAAACTGTAACAAATTAGCCTGGCAGTTATAGTTTAAAGGAACACTTAGTTTCATCTCAAAATTTAGGTTTTTCAGGCAAAGCAGGATGGCTTAGGATTGGAGATATGCCAAATCTAATATGAAGGGAATGACTTTTGTGAGCTGAACTGAAAATCTGTTTAAGAACAGTTCCTTGCAGTGTTGTGATTCTAAATTCAATTGCATTGTGTTGGTGCATGAGAACCAAAAGACGAAATGTATCCATCTAGTTTCATTTCTTTTCTTTCATTTTGAGCATAAAGTAAATGAACAGCATAAATGGAAGAAACTAACTTCAATTTTTGCATTTTCGTAATAGGGGTTTTAACACAATTCAGCATTAGTGCATATTGATTCTGTTCATTAATTCCTGAAGAAATCTATACTAACCTTTCAAGTTTTGGTCCACTTAGAAAATATTTATCATCATTAGTAGGCAGATCTCATTGTCACATGAGATCAACTAACAACTAGTTTTACTTAGCTGTGAGTACCCTGTATAGAAAACACTTTCTTGCTTTTCTAGAGAGAAAAGTGTTTTCAGATTCTGCTGGTGTACCAGTCCAGCCTTTAATGATATTAATTTGTAGACTAGTTTCTCAAATCTTTCAAGTTCTAGAAGAGAATATGCTTCATAATTGTAACCTTTTATTATCCTGACTTTAAAGAAGTCCTTCGTTTAACTGTAGTAATGTTAAATGGTACCATGATGTTAGTAGCATTTTAGTAATGCTTTAATTACTTTGATGTGATAAGCAACAGTGTTATGTAGATCACTGAAAAATATTTGGCTTACAGTAGTTTCTTTCGATTTTACGGAATAGACCTGGTAGCTGAGAACCATACTTGTGTCTGCACCACTTGAAAAATATAATTGGGTTTTCCAAAGTAGGAGAGTTATGTAATGTTACATGTTTTGGCTAATACACAGTTTTAAATAAGGCTGATGACAAAGGTAGAAAGATAAGACACCAGGTGTTTTTTGTGACATAGAGCATCAGCAGGCAACCAGTCACCGCACTGCAGCTCATGTTTTAAATCAGGCAGTTTATCTGAGATGTCTCCCTTGCTTTGAGTTACGCAAAACTGTTTCCAGGGGAATGCTACACCTCACTGCTTGCAAAGCTTCTTTGCCTTGTGCTTTCTTTTAGTGACACGTGTACAGATTTGTGAAACCTCCATTGTTAAAGGAGAGGAGATATGTTCCTCTCTCTGATGTACTACCTTTTTGACATACATTATTCTTAGTTATTTGCCACCCCCAGTAGCCACATGCTGGTGGTTACTAATTGTGGGTGATAGTGAAGTGAGCTTTGACAATGCTAACAGCAAATATGCAGCAGGGTGTTGCATTCCTTTTTCTGGGGCTTTAAGTTTTTAATTGGTCCTGGCAGAAAAAATAGTTCATCGTAAATTCAGGACTTGGCAGGGACTGGCAGTGTAGGGTGCAGGGCACATCGAAAATGAAAAATACAGTCAACAGTTATTCAGGGCTAAGCACAAGTATCTGTATGATAATGTGGACTTGTGTACATTTTAAAAAGTGCAGAACTGTATAACTCTAAGCATTTTGAAAAGAAATCTTAATATGAATAAAACATTCTTGAAACTATTAACATTGAATTTGATTTAGTGTTCAACACTGTCTTTAGGGTGTTGGTAATATTTGCCACAGTATTTCTACATGGATTATTCTTTGCTGTCTTTTTAATAATTAAAAATGTCTCCAAGTGGCGAATGTGACTGTACTTATCAAACTTGCATGAAAAGTTCAATAAAAAAATGGTATTGTGGAAAACATTTCCTGTTTCTGTATTTAAAGGTCCCTAATATCCCCTTTTTCCATCCACAAAGCTTGACTAGGCAGGCTTTGAATAGGAGTTAACTGCAGGCCTCCGATACCTGCTGCCCTCTCTCTCAGCACAGAACATCAGTGGAGTTGCTTTGTGGATGCTGTGTTGTCAAAGCTGCCAGACCCAGAGTCTAGGTACAAGAAGCTGGTGTCAGTGCCTCTTCTGTTGCAGAAAGGAAATCTTAGTCTTAAGTTGAGCTAGTGTGTATTGTAAAGATACAGGCTGTGGAATGGAACAGGGATTTCTGTATAGCCAGTATAATGGGCACTGTGTGAAAATAATCACTGAAAATGGGTAAGCTGCCTTATTGGGCACAGCACTGCTTTATCAAGTTAAAATTAGCTCTGCCCACCTGATTCATGTTTAAGGGGCCTCAAGCAAAAAAAAGCTTTATTTACCAATTTATGAACAATGGTGCTTCAGGCCATTTAGTCCCAAAGTAACTAAAAATAAAAGCCAGGGCTATACTACAAAGTTTGGTCAATGTAAGTTGCCTTGCGTTGACCTAGCTGTGCATGTATCTACACTCTTTCAAGGCCTCCCTCAGCTGCATGGCTCCACATGGAGCTCTTCTAATAGCCCGTGTGTCTGGTTGTTGGAAGTCAGCCAGCAGCCGCTCCGCATTGACACTTGAGGCAACTTTTCCTCACAAGTATTATGCAAGACTGAACAGGCAGCTGTAACTATTGAGATCTTTTTCTCACTGAGATCCAATCTTGTGAGTAAACCACACCAGCGCCGCTTCAGTCTACCGAAAGCATATTCAACTGTCTTTCCGCAGCTGCTGAGTGAGTAGTTGAATCTTTCCTTGGTGCTGTTGAGGTGCCTATTGTATGGCTTCATGAGCAAGGGATAGGCGTGGCTCCCCAGGATTACTATTGGCATTTCAACATCACCATTGGTAATCCACTGGTTGGGAAAGAATGTCTCTGCTTGCAGCTTTCTGAACAGTCCTGTATTATTAGAGATGTGAGCGTCATGCACCTTCCCTGACCAGTTGTCATTGATCCACCAAAGCTTGTATAATCGTAAAAAAAAGTAGTTTTTCTGTTGATGTACTCTGTGGCAAGGCGGGCTGGTGTCAAACCAGGGACATGTGTGCCATCTATCACCCCACTGCTGTTTAGAAACCCCATAGCTGCAAATCCATCCATTGTGTCCTGCACATTACCAAGGGTCACAGTCCTGTGTAGTAGAAGACAATTAATGGCCCTGCATAGTTGCAAAACAACGGCCCGCACTGTGGAGTTTCCAACTCCAGAATGATTTCCCATTGACCGTAGTAATCCGGCGCTACAAGCTCCCACTGTGCAATCGCCAGTCATTTCGCAACTATTAGTGCAGATCTCATTCTGGAGTCTCTGTGCTGGAGGGTTGCGGTGAGCTTAGCTCACAGATCCAGGAATGTGGGCTTTTGCATCTGAAAGTTTTGCAGCCACTGCTTGTCATCCCCAACCTGCAATTTACAATGCAATCCCAATCAGTTAGTGCTGGGGTGGGCAAACTTTTTGGCCCGAGGGCCACATCAGGGTTGCGCAACTGTATGGAGGGCCGGGTAGGGAAGGCTGTGCCTCCCCAAACAGCCTGGCCCTGCCCCCTCCCACTTCCCGCCCCCTGACAGCCCCCCCGGGACTCCCACTCCCTATCCAACCGCCCTCTGCTCCTCATCCCCTGACCACCCTGCCCCGGGACCCCCCGCCCCTAACTGCCCCCCAGGATCCCACCCCCTTGTCCAACCTCCCCTGCTCTGTGTCCCCTGACTGCCCTCCAGACCCCTATCCACATCCCCGCCCCCTGACAGGCCCCCCCGGGACTCCCACTCCCAACCCTCCCTGTTCCCCATCCCCTGACCGCCCCCCGAGAAGCTCCACCCCATCCAATTGCCCCCTCCTCCCTGACTGTCCCCCAGAATCCTCCACTCTCTTACCCAACCCCCTCCGCTTCCCGCCCCCTTACCAGCAGCCGGAAGCTCACAGCCATGACACCTGGCCAGAGCCAGCTGCGCCCCCCACGCTGCCCAGCGGGAGTGGCAGGCCAGAGCGCGGCCCGAGCGGTGGCGTGACTGCGGGGGAGGGGGACAGTAGGGGAGGGGCCGGGGACTAGGTTCCCCGGCTGGGAGCTCAGGGGCCAGGCAGGCTCATGTCTGAGTTACTGTTTGTTTTTCAGGCCCAGAAATGGCACTGCACCGTCTGCAGATGCTCCATAAGTGTCATCGATAATCTTGAATTGGTTTTTGCTGTGTCCCACAGCAGTCTGTCCTCCATGAAATCGTCATGTACCTTGCTGCTGTGGTTCTTCCTACGGGCTCTGCAAATAATGGAGGATCATTCATCCTGTGTTTGCAATGCTCATGAAAATAGTGCAGAGCTATGCAGGCTCCATGCTTCTGTCAGAGATGGCAGACAGCAAGAAGTGCTGTGTGGTTTTGTGGGACTTTTTAAAAAGGTGCAAAAATTATGGGACATGTGGCATTATGGGATGGGGAAAGTTGCATGGTTCTCCAAGTCTCCCTTGCGTATTCATTTTGCCCCACCATGCTTTGCTAAAATTTCCCCAAAGACAGTGTTCCAGATGATGGCGAGTTGCACACTGGGTTATGTATCCCAGTGATGCATTGCACTGTGCATCAGCGTAAGCACTCCTGATGAGTACTTGCAATGCTAATGCAAGGAGCCAAGTATGCACCTGCACAAGTGATATGGTAACTGTGGTGTCTTTATGCCAATGTAACTTGCATTGACCAAAGTTTGTAGTGTAGACATGGTCAAAGTGTGATGTAGAAGTGTAGACCTTCCAAAACAGAGCTGTGGAGCGTCTAAAATGCAACTATAGCTTCAACTCTTGCCCAGGGCGAAGGACCTGTCTGGTTTTAAGATTAAGCTAGATAAGTTTATGGAGGGAATGGTTTAATGGGATAACATGATTTTAGTCAAAGGAACAGCGTGCCATGGCAGGTAAATAGTATAATGGCTAATGAGGGTCAGGCTGGAGAATCTTGCCTACGTGCTCGGGGTTTTACTGATCACCATATTTGGGGTCGGGAAGGAATTTTCCTCCAGGGTAGATTGGCAGAGGCCCTGGAGGTTTTTCGCCTTCCTCCGCAGCATGGGGCAGGGATCGCTAGCAGGAGGATTCTCTGCTAATTGAAGTCTCTAAGCCACAGGATTTGGGGATTTCAACAGCAGAGTCAAGGGAAAGGGTAGGGACGGCTTTGTGGCTGCATCATGCGGGAGGTCAGACCAGATGATCATAATGGTCCCTTCTGACCTTACAGTCTATGAGTCTATGAGCTTGGGCTGGGACCCCTTGAGAGTTGATAGCCTTCATACTCTGGGGGAGGGGAAAATGCAAAAAATGTTGATTCAGAAGAGGTGCCATATGTATGCCATATGTCGCTTTGCTTGACCAAAAGTGTATTCTTTATTATTCTACCCTTAAGTCCTCAAAACATAAAGATAGATCAGGATCTTGAAGGGTGCAGATAGGGAATTAAATTACATACTTTTTTATGCTTAACTTTTAGTTCTTGTTATGATTAATAAAGGGACATCTAAAGGATTATATAGTTCCATACATTGTATACGGTTAGTACAGGGGTCTCAAACTCAAATGACCATGAGGGCCACATGAGGACTAGTACATTGGCCCGAGGGCCGCATTACTGACACCTCGCCCCTCCCGCCCCCACTCCACCCCTTCCATGAGGCTCCGCCCCTGCCCTGCCTCTTCCCACCCCTTACCTGCCCCCATTCCAACCCCTTCCCCAAAATCTCCACCCCAACTCTGCCCCCTCCCTGCCCCCAGGGGGTGCAGGAGGCATGTGGAGTGTGGTGGGGGCTCAGGGCAGGGAGTTGGGGTGTGGGGTGCAGGAGGGGTGAGGGGTACAGCAAGGGGTCAGGGTGCAGGGTGCGGCGGGGGCTCAGGGCAGGGGGTTGGGATGCAGGAAGGGTGAGGGGTGAGGCAGGGAGTCGGGGTGCAGGGTATGGCAGGGGGTCGGGGTGCAGGAGCGGTGTGGCGGGGGGCTTAGGGCAGTGGGTTGGGATGCAGGGTGAGGCAGGGGGTCGGGGTGCAGGAGGGGTGCAGGGTACGGCAGGGGGCTCAGGGCAGGGGTCAGGGTGCAGGAGGGGTGCAGGGTATGGCAGGGGGTTGGGGTGCAGGAGGGGTGTGGCAGGGGGCTCAGGGCAGTGGGTTGGGATGCAGGAGGGATGCGGGGTGAGGCAGGGGGTCGGGGTGCAGGAGGGGTCCGGGGTATGGCAGGGGGTCAGGGTACGGTAGGGGGTTCGGCTGCAGGAGAGGTTCAGGGGGCAGGATCTGGCCCGGCGCATACCTGTGGCAGGGCAGGCTGCCTGCCTGTCTGCCCTGCCCCCGCAAGAGGCTGAAACATGGGGAAGGGGGGGCGGAGGGGCTGTGCGTTTCTGTTGCTTGAGGCACTGCCTCCAGCAGCTCCCATTGGCCGCAGATCCCTGTTCCCGGCCAATGGGAGCTGCTGGGGGCGCGGCCTAAAGTAACAGCCACACACAGCCCCTCCGCCCCCCCCTTCCCCACGTTCGAACCTCTTCCCGGAGCTGTGCAGGGCAGGCAGGCAGGCAGGGGGCCTGCTCTGCTCCCGGTGCACGTCTGGCCACCGCTCTGGTAAACACTGGGGGAGGGCGGGGGGACTGCGAGGGGCTTGTGGGCCGCAGAAAATCACCCCGCGGGCCGCGTGTTTGAGACCCCTGGGTTAGTACAAGTATTAAAAACGAGACCCTTTTTTGTAAGGCATATACAAAGGTGTATGTCATGTGAATGTAAGGCAAGTAAGTATTAACCTGAGCCAGAACACACAATTGTACCCTGTTAAGCAAGGCTTAATAGACACATTTTAGTTTAATTTGAGAGAATTTATAAACTACTTTAATCTTGTGCGTTTGGCTTTTTCTCCCTCCTATTTATCTTTCCCACCTATCAAATGCTATCCTGCATAATTCAGAAGCAATGTGCGCGGGAGGAAAGTGGGTGTGGGAGAGGCAGGCAAAGAGAGACTGGAAGGAATAGGAGATGGAAATTCTACATGCAATATCAAGTTCAGCTGTGTGCTTAGCATTGTTCAAAACACAGAGGTGACATGGTCCATGCATTAAGGAGCTTATGCTCCAAATTCTGGATGTCAAACATATATGTGGAGCAGGCCAAATTCCATTTTGGATTATGGTTTGTGGACAAGGTATATATTTAGGATTACATACACTTCTCAATCTATAATGGATGTCAATGGGATGCTTCCACAAAGATCAAGGGTGGAATATGAAATGTATGTAAATAAATAATAAAATAATAGGGAGTGGGAGAATTCTTGGAACCATTGTATCAGTGGGTCTGCAGACTCAGGAAGGTAGCATTGCATCAATTTGAAAGGTGAGGGCTGCCACCTCGAGATCTAGAAACTTTTAAAATTTTATATATAGCTTAGATGCTACAGAATCTGAACAGGCAATGTGTGAGCCAAAAAAATACAGAATTTTGTCCAGGATATATTACACATCTTGTCTAAATGGACAAACTGTACAATTAACATAAAATACAGAAAATTGATTTACCACATAGTAGTACCACACCCTGCCCCAATCCTAGGTATTAAATAAAACGGTGTAGTGGTTTATTACTGATGACATCAGAATAACTGTGTTTTGAGGAAGCATTTGTAAGAGGAGATTACATCAGCAGTACATAGTATCTCAGGCAAATAGAAGCATGAAGGAAGGAATCTGGGGTGCTGGAACAATTTTTATAGTGGGAGTGATGCGAGCAGTTGAACCAAACTGTAAACCCTGTACATGATGGAAACCGCTTCAAGCCAGAGGGTGTGGCAGCACCCACTGCACCCCTAGTTCCAGGTTCCAGCACTTATGGAAGGAATATGAGAGCAGATATGTAGAAAGGAGAATTGTTCAGTGTTTTACAATCTTTAATGTGGAATGGAATTTAGGATATACAATAGCAACATGCATTATCTTATCCATCTACAGTAATCTCATATCTTTCATCAGCAGTGATCAGTAGCAGATGCTTTGAAGGAAGGCAAAAAAAAAAGTTACTTAACCCCTGCTTCCTAAATCTTCCTCTTTCTTTCTTTCTTTCTTTCTTTCTTCTTATACCTTTCAACCCTTCTGAAGGAGCATAGGTTTTGAGACAAATATTGAATTAAAGTTTTATGTTTAATTATAGGTTCTGATTCAGTGTAAACACGAAACATATACATATGTACTATTTTGTTTTTTTGTTATTTTTTTATTTTGTTGTATTCCTACTAGATACTTTATAGAGACATTTAAGTTTTGATTTCCCAGCCGTCTGCCTCTAAGTCAGCCTAGATTGCCCATCTATTGAATTCTACATTAATAAAATATTATAGTCTAGTACAGAGGAACACAAATATTCATTATTAATAATTTCCATGCACTTAAATTCTTTATATAGGAAATCTATATTGAACACATAGCCTCTTAGTGAAAGCCTAGTGAGGTTCAGAGATTTACTTAAAGAACAAACAAATATACAAAAAGGCAGAAAAAATCTACCCATGTTTGTAATTCCAGGGTACATATCTGCTAAGTGTAATGATTATACTGGACAAATTTCAGTGGTGCATTAAAAAAAGAATTTTTTTTTCCTGGAGAAAAGGGATTCCCAAAACTTTGACGCTGGGGTCAATATTTGTAACTTTAAGAATGTCAGAGCTACATAATTTTTTGTATCAAAACCACACATGTACATTCACATAACAATAGTTAAAAGAGAGGCAATCAGAGCAATCTCTTCTGCCACCACTTAATTGCAGCATGTGTGGTGTGTTTGGCATCTCCACTCACCATCATTTGTTTCCTCACTCTTCTGGCCCCCAGAAGCTTCTTACAAACTTTTTAAAAATTCAGGACATGCTTTGAAAAACTTCCTAGTGGAATTTGAACCCACAGCGCTGAACTTCACTTTATAGCAGAATAAGTACTACCTAATCCTACATTGCTACTTACCTAGACACCCTTCCATAGGACCTCATAAGGAGGGAGAACCAGTCAGGGTTCATGTCATCGCCACAAAGAGGGGAAAGCTTTGGGCCTGACTGTGCATAAGTGTCCCAACCTCAGGGCCACTGCTTCCCCATGTGTTCTGCTACACTTGCTGCCTCTGCTACACTTCTTGGGGTGACTTCCAGTCAGTCCCCACTGGGGATTCTTACTAGTCACCCTAATGTTCCTGAGAATCTGTAACCTGGAAGTAGGGGCTGGGGAAAGGGTTTATAAATCCTCCCCTTTGGTGCATGACAGCTTCACACTTCAAGCCAAACAGTCACAGAACTCCTCCAGGTCACAAGTAGGCAGAGTGCCCATGAGGAGGGTGGTGGTGGTGTGTGTGTGTCAATCCTTAGAGGGGCCACCGCTTTTCTTTCCCCTACTGGCCCAGACAAAGTCTCCCTACCTCTGAGGCTTGGGAGGAGGAACAGAGAGTAGAGGCAATTTTAGACTGTAAAGTGAGAGCAAAGTAAAGAACTAGAAACATATAAATAAAAATCTTATTTAAATATCTTGAAATACCTGCAAAATCACTTAAATTAAAAAAAATCAGTCCATCCTTTTTCATGGAAGCAGTGCAGAGCATGATTTGGCATGTATTTAACATCCATAGTTGCTTAATTCTTTTTCAAAAGTAGAAACTGAGATTTGTGTACGATTGTTCTTGCTCCCAATGAGCATACCTCATTCTTTCTCACTTCAGTTTTTTGAGGTCTTAATAACCACCAGACAAGTCATTTTTCAAAATCATCAGCTAGTATTCTGGTCTCTTACAAAATACCCAAAAGAGAAGTTACCCTTGTACAGTGTCCTTAAAACTGAGAGGCATGTTGTATTGACTAATCTCGCTGTGGACTTGACTGTTGTATTTATTGGTCTCACACTATCATTTACACTGTGCTAAAACAACACTTCCTACACACCTGTACTATGGAGTATACATGAGTGTGTATTTACCTGGTTTACAATTTTTTAATTGACATTTACTTCAACTATTTAACCACGTTTATACATTCTTATTATGAATCTTGGGTCCTGGATAATTAGTGGTTCTTTGTACCAGTTCCAGATATTAAATTTATTGCTCCTAATAGTACCATATCTACTTGTCATTTTTACATTGTATTTTCATTAATTAAGTGTGCTTGTAGTAATTGCTTTTTTTTTTCTTTTCCTTTCTCCTTAGGTTCATTTTCCAGATACAGAAAGGGCAGAATGGCTAAATAAGGTAAGATGTTCTTCCAGATAGCTGATGGACTTGAGGATAAAATATTTATTGTCCTTTTACATTTGATGTTTTGGCAGTTGATCAATGTACAGATCTGTACCCCACACACTAAATACAGTTTGTGTAAACCAAGGGCCAATCTTTCTTTAGTTGATAATTGTGATGCCAGTGTAATAGTACTAAATCATGATCTGCCATTCTTGAACAGAGTGATCCATTTCAATCTGCATTAAAATAATTTAAATCAGACTTATGGACAGTCAACTGCAGATTCTAAGCATAAATTTACCTTTTTGCTTGGCTCGTGTCCTAATGTACCATATACAAATTAACCAATTTTGTATTTGTTTTATAAGTGAACAGAACTTTGAAGTGCCATGTGTATAAAATAAAATAAAACACAGAACAATGCACCTTCAGTTGGTGTAGGGTCTTTCATTCAAAGTGTATCCCAGAACAATATTTTAGTAATAGTAAATATTAGAATAGAGAAATTAATATGTATAGTAATGGGCAAAAAAGTTCTTAAACAAGATATGAAAATAGATGGAGAATTGAGACACTGGTCCAAGAAGGCTTTTCCATGTGGTAGGAAATGCAGAAGTGAGGGATCTCTTGGCAAATGGCAGAGAGAAGAGTTGTATTATATTTAAAAAAATCTTTTGCTTTGAAGACTTTCTCCGTTGACGCATGTTGAAATAATACAAATATGTATGTTCTTAACTGTTCAATACAATCTTTATTTCTTTTTCCTCAGACTGTAAAACACTTATGGCCTTTTATTTGCCAGTTTATTGAGAAACTTTTCAGAGAAACGATAGAACCCGCTGTGAGAGGAGCAAACAACCACCTTAGTACCTTCAGTTTCACAAAGATTGATATAGGTCACCAGGTCAGTTTCTTCTAACATATGAGTTTTTAAATGTGTCTCTCTCTTGCTTGCTTTTTAACATGATACATGAATTTACACAAGTAAGGGCTTTTGGTGACATTTGATTGTAAATTCTCAGGGGCAGATTATGTCTTTGAATGTGTTTGTGCAGCACCCAGCACAATGAAGTCCTGTTAAGGGCCTCTGGGTGCTATTATAATATAAATATTAAAATACATATGTGTGTGACTTGGGAGGCAAATTTAATGCTGCCTTTTGATCTAAGGTCACCATTGTGGAAAGATTATCCCACTTGTGGGAGAATGGCAAAGAGTAATCCTTAATCTTAAAGGATTCTGATATTAACATAATTAAATGTAAGCCTCTCAATAATACCTTTTTAAATTAACTCAGTAGGCTTAAACGATAATTTAGGCGGAGGAATCTTATTTGCTTTGTTAATTTAAAAAAAATTATCACTGCTGATCCCATTGGTAACAAATTTTGGGCAAAAAAGACTAGTGTAAGGCCTATGATTTCAGTGGGGAGCACTAGTACGTTGGTTGAGTATGTATAATGCTACTGTTGTGCTAAAGTACTACACTACTGTGAGTTACGTTCTTGAAGAAGGAATTACACTCACCCCTATTTCCTTACACAGCAGAATCTTCATTCCAGCTTTGTGTGGTGTGGCTATTAATGTCTCATTGTGGTTGGTTAGGTGGATGATTGCTAGTATAATGTAGCTATAATGAAGTAAAAACAAAAAATAAAAAGATTGTAAAGCATATATAAGAACTTGTGTAACAAGCTTTTTAGGCAGTCAATAATTGATGCTTACAATTTTCTTCCCCCTTATCTTGAACAAATATTACCCTTCCCCTTTTCATGAGTCTGACAGTGTTTGAAAGTCAAATTCATTCCTTGTGTTTCTCTATTGACTTCAGTGAATTTAAATGAGTGAATGAATTTGGTCTCAGCCTCCAGTGTAAAGTCATAGGAGAAGCTCAGATATAGAGGTAACAATGTAGAGAAAATATTTGACAGCATACTTCCAGTCTAATTTAGAGAGAATGAAATCTTGCTTATATATTCATTGAATTTTAAGGATAGGATCCTGATTCATATTGCCACTTTAACTCATAAAGTTGCAGAACACACCAAAATTCCTCTGTCTGCTGGACTGTCAAGAGCTCTTCAGAAGACTTCTGTTGCTTCTTTGATAGTTCTGGTTTGTTTATATTTCCATTTCTTAGAACCTCAATGCTGATAATTAAAAGGATCAGATCCTGGGCACTGCTCTGGCCACTTTGCACTATGTCAATGACACAAATGGTCTGTACAGCTTCCTTAACAGTCAGCTGGGTATTCCTCTGGCAAGGCTGAATCTCTGGCTTGCAGAGAAGGCATGGCATGGCCAGAGCATGCTACCCTCTAGGAGTCCCAGCTGTGGAGCCCTTTGGGATTGTTCCAGCCAAATGAAATTGAGCTTCTCTGAGACTCCTTTGAATTACAACAAAGTCTAGAATGACCTCCAGTAGCCTTTCAGATTGGGGAAATACAAAGATGGGTTAGAGTAACCAATATGCTTATGCTCATCTGTGTCAAGTGGAGTTGTAGAGCAGTTGAGGATGTAGTAACACAGAGCACATCATGGGACACCGTGGGACACCGTCAGTACCAGGTCGAGTAATTGAGAACGCCGGTCAGGGAAATAACCCACTTCCTTCCTTCCCTGACAAACCAAGGGACGTGTCCCCTTCCCCCAAGTATTTATTCACTACACCAGTACTGACTTGGACTCTAAATACATTCTGTGGGTGGCCTACCTGAGATCACTTATCCACTTATGAGATGTTTTAAAAACTCCTGCATCCCAATCTGGGTCTATGCTGGTTATGTACTATGTATATATCTTATGAACCTTGTAACTGACACTTGTAATCCCTCATAACTCAAGCCTGACCCCAGATGTACAGTACCTTCCTTCTTAACTTGTGTAAATTTGATTTTAAACATCAACTTTAATATACTTTTTTTGTGTGGAAAAGTCCTACATTGTTCTTTCAACCTATCATGAGTGCGAAGAAGGGTTTTCATTGGGGATTTCAAAGTGCTTGCTTCTCCTTTTCTCCCATCATGCCCACTGGGAATCGGGAGATCTGAGGTTCAGCTTCCAGTGCTGCTACAGTCTCCCTGGCGATGTAAGTCAGTCTCTCTGACTTCATTCTGTAAAATGGGGATGATAATGCTTTCTTTCCTCCAACTTTTATCTGTCTTGCTTTTTGAGCCAGAGAATCTTACTATGTGCTTGTACAACACCTAACTCAGTGAACCCTGATCTCACTTGGTATCTTAAGGTGCATTTCTAATATAAATAGTAAATAATAAAGTTTAAGCTGAACAAGGTCAGCTCTTAGGCCTGGTCTACACTGCGGGGTGGGGGATCGATCTAAGATACGCAACTTCAGCTACAAGAATAGCGTAACTGAAGTCAATGTATCTTAGATCGACTTAGAATCACTTACTTCGCGTCCTCGCGGCACGGGATCGATGGCTGCCACTCCCCCTCGACTCCGCTTCCGCCTCTTGCCGTGGTGTAGTTCCGGAGTCGACGGCAGAGAAATCGATCCCCGTTAGATCGATCACTACCCACCGGATTGGGTAGTAGACTACCCTTAGATTGAAGAGACCCAGGAAAGGAAAACCCAGGAAGTGATGTTAATAAATAAATTGGTGGGACTCTTCCATATGTGTCAGTATTGAATCAGTGTCTGAGCATGGTGTTCTGAGTGGTGCAAGGTCAGAACCCTGGGAAGTTGAATATGCTGTCTTTCATTTGGGACACAAAACCGAGGCTTTGATCAAGACAAGAATAATACTGTAATATATAAAGAATCCTGGAGGTTAATTCTTACATTCTGGCTAAATTCCAATTCAGACAACTAAGTTGTGCATATGAAAACTTTCCCTGTAGTTTCAGTTGTGTAGTGTTACACTGATCTCCTTGTGTAGTGTTGCTCTCTGCAGTATATCTGAAACTTTCCACCCAGAAGTGGGTGATGGGAGAAATATGATTCCTTCGAGACTTTTTTTTTAAATGAAAGCTGCTTTATAAGTGTTATTTCTAGACTTGATAGAAAGCTTATTGAAATCAGTGAGAATGTTTATATTGACTTTCATTGGCAGTGGTCTTTGGGTCAGGCCCTCAGTGTGCACGCTCACAGGAGTTGCACATGGGCAAAATTAACATTCTTACATGTACCAAGAGAGGCTATAGCAAGATGGGTCTTTGTCTTCTCTCATAAGAACACGTATTATTAAAGAATTGTAAGAATGAAAGATACAGAACATGTATTTTTACATAATTAATTCCAGCATATCCTTTTAATACAATATAGAACTATAAAATCAATTCAAATTACCACAAGCTTCAATGTCTTGGAATCCTACCTTTCCACTAAAAAAGTTGAAGTTTAAACTACCATAAATGAGTCTTTTCATGATATAGTTTAGTTATTTTAGAAAAATCCAAAATGGAAACTTTGGTTAGTGAACTAGTTCTAACAATATAGTTTGCTGTGAGTTGTAAGGAAGGATTCAGAGGTCCTCACCCTCACTTACAAACAGACAAAATAAAATCTGTAAAAACAGTCATTAAAGAACATTAAACAGAACTATTTGCTTAGCCTCATCAGCGTGTGTCTAATTTCTTAATTTTTCTCAGACCTGGTGTAGACCGGCCCAATTGCACTGCTCTGCTATACCAGGGTATTAAAGTTTGAATCTTCGTCTTTCACTTTGGAGATCAGCAAGAGCTGAAAACTTTGCAGACGCTGCGGGCAAAAAATAAAATAAAAAAAAAAAAAATCTTGAGGCTCCTATATCACAGCTTCTCCACGCTGGTTGATATGAATGAGTTGCAGTGTTCTAAATTGCATACGATTCCTGTCAGCTTCCATTAAATGCTGCTGTTTTAACAAGCCTGATAAAGGAAGTGATGGGATGTTTCTTTTGAGGGGGGAGATTAGTGATGTCCCCTGTCAAGCAGGAAAGAGATTTTTAAGGGGAACAAAGGCTTATCATAAAATATATAGGTAAAGCCTGAAACCTAAGCCCTGGATGCTGTTTCCAGGAATGGTCTGGCAAGGTTTGTCGAGCCACAGCATGGCAGCACTTGGATGAAGCTGGGTACATGGCCAGTAAATTCCCACTCCTACTTCACTGTGTTAAATTGACAAATATGTTTTAAATTGCATTTTTTTGTGATGCTTTGGTGAAATAATGTAGATAATAAATATGTAAGCAATTCCTGCTGCAACTTTGTTTATGTTACTCAATACTATATCCTTCTGTTAAAGATAAGGTTCAAAACATGACAAATTTTTGAAGAAAGTTTAACATTTTTAAATGGACACCTTATTGTTATTGTTTCAGCCACTTCGGATAAATGGTGTAAAAGTGTACACTGAAAACGTAGATAAAAGACAGATCATTTTGGATCTTCAGATCAGGTAATCCTATTTATTTATTATCATATAAGAGCATGCACATCCATTATAAAAATATTTTAGAATTTATGATTTGTTTATTTTGGTTCTGCATTCATGTTGTTGGGGGTTTTATAACTGAATTTGTTAGGCGGTCATTCTCAGTTCTTTAAGCACTTCCTGGCTCTTTGAGCTGTGGCGCAAACGTAGTATCTGTTAATATAATTGTGCATATAGTCATTATCTAAAGCAGTCTGTATGTTTGCTTTATGAATACACAATTTAAAAATAACTTGAATTTTTCTAAAATGACAAGTCATCCCAATTCCCTGGCTGCCGGGGCTGGGCTTGGGTCTCTGCTCCCAGCCTCACCCCCAGGTCTGGCCCCAGCCTTAGCCCTCTTACCCCTGTCTGCATCCCCCCCCTCCCGGAGACTCAGCCCCACTCCTGGTTCTGGGGGCGCAGACAAGATAAGGAGAGATGCAAGGTAAAAAGTTTGGGGACCACTGCCCTAGCCTCTGATTGCTAGAAGTTGGGAGTGGATGATAGGGGATGGATCACTAGGTGATTGCCTGTTCTGTTAATTCCCTTTGAAGCACCAGGCATTGGCCAATTCCGAAGACGGATACTGGGCTAAATGGACCATCAGTCTGACCCAGTATGGCCGTTCTTGTGTTTTTTTAGGCATGGGAGAGCCATAGTGATACTATTTATGTCTTTCTGGCTTTCAATCTTGATTAACCTAGCAATGAATTTTCAGATATCTGTATCTCACAGAGGATGTCTGCTATTGCAAGACTATTCCTCCATCCGGGAACAAATAGGCTTAAGATGAATGCTTAGATGTAGTGGTTTATTACTCTCATGGACCCCAAAAGAGAAATCAACAAGTAGAATTTATTCTACTGGATGTTGCAAAGTCCATAGTTTAACTACCACATTAAACCCGTGAACATAGCCTTCATTTCCGCCAGGAGGGCCTTATTATGGAAGTGTAAGAGTGTCCAGACAAAAATTTCAGGTCTCTGTAGTCTGAGGTTCTCAGCACGTTCAGAAAAGGAAGTTTTCCAACTTTTCCAAGTTTTCCAAGAATTCCAACTTTAAGAACTTCCTCAGGGCAGCAACTTTATTCCAACCTCCCAAGGTCATACAGCATGATGTTGGAACCTCATTCTTCTCTTTACAGCACAGATTGAACCCTTCCACGGTTTACAAGGCCAGAAGGGACCATTGTGATCATCTAGTCTGACCTCCTGTGTAACACGGGCCATAGAACTTCCCCAATATAATTCCTAGAAAACATCCTGTTTTGACAGAAGGTGTCATATGCAGTGTTGTAGCCATGTAGAAGGTGTCCTACATCTATACATTAGCAGCCATCAGGATGTCTACTGTATCTCCAATTAGATTAGTTTATTTGAAGTTGGAAGCTTTCGCTAATGAGACCTAGTGTTACACATTTAATTCTGTCTGGTAGTCCTCAGAACTGTCATAATATTCATTCACTTCAAGAAATATTCCTCCTTTAGTTTAACATCAGAGTCCAGGTTTTACAAGCACTGATAATCTCAGAGCAGGATATTCACGTGTCCTGTACTGAGATTTGCTAGATAGCCATTAGTTAAACACATACTGCATATTGCTCATCCAATCTTAGCCAATGTAATTTCCTTTCTTTTTGCAGAAGTTTTCTTAAGGCCTTTGTGACCAGGTGAAGATGGCAGTGATTTATATATAATCTGCCTCATTTTGTTTGTCCAAATTTAAAGAATAATCCTGTTTCCCACCCCTGAAACACATCTGTATACTTTAACATGAAGAAGAATAGGAAAATGTATCTGTGCTTATCTGAAAATTCCTTTCTTTGTGTAGGATCTGGCTCACCTTCGGACAAACAAATGATCCAATATAAAGATGAAAATTAACATACAAGGATTTGAGTTTGTTGTTGTTATGTAGAATTCACCATGCTCTGCAATAGGAGAAATGTTTTCCATAAATGTGTTTAACGGAGTCGAATTTAGGAAAGTAGATTTGAATTATCCTGGCTGTGGAAGTTTCCTCAGCTGGAGGGCGCATCAGGAGATGGGGCACTTCTCTGTTGCGAGTGATTGACAAATCTGGTTCTGCCCAAGGTGCAAGCATGCTGAAGTACCCAGTGTAATGGATTTGTGGACTTTGGGGCTTGTCTCCCTGGCAAGTTAGAGCTCAAACAGAGAGGGTGTATTTACAGTACACTGGCTACTCTCCACTAATTCCCTATTTATTAATTCTTATTGCACACTAAAAGTTCCTTTGTGACTATTACCTTAATTCACTCTAGGGCTTAGCTATGCCGCAAACTACTATGTTGCAAGCCAGGAAGTGAATCTTTCCACACCAGCTTGCTTCACAGTAAGGTCCCATATGAACAGTGGTACAATGCAATGAAAGTCCTGGAGTGCAGCTTGGAGTATTACATTTTGAAGTAGCAGCACGCTAAGCCCTGCTCTGCAAATTTCACTGTGCTGTAGCAGTGTCTGCATGGGACTGTAGAGACACACCTTGGCTTGCTGTCAGGGTGGATTTGATTTAAATCAAATTGATTTAAATCACTAGTCAGGAAGACTCGATTTAATCATGGATTTCTACATAAAAGTGAATTTTTGTTGGTTGTTATAACCTTAATACATATTCTTCACAACTCAGAGATAGGTGTAGGTTTCATTTTTAGAAGGTACACACTATACATTTTTAAGGTGATTTATTCTGAAAACTTTTCAGATTAGTTTTACAGCTATATCAGAAAATGAATGATGGTTTGGTTATTTAATTTACCAAAGGTAATTGAAGCAGATATTTATGAAATAATTGGGAGGTGAACTATCTCCAATTCAACAGGTTAATCATTAACATTTTGAGGATTTTCTTGCCATAATGTATTAGGAGGAGAACATCCCCAGACAGGCATGTAAATTGTTTTATTTAACTAAAACAACAATGTTCTGTATTCTGGATTTTTTTCTTCAACAGCAAATATATAATATTTTAACAAAACAAGCATATGAATTTTTGAATTTAGTTAAACATTGAAGTTTTTTAAAATCAGGTTTGTTTTTGTTATAATTGTTTTTAACTAAAATAGTTAAATGAAATATTTTAAAAAAAATGTAATAGACTATGTCAGCCAGGTCAATATGAAAAACTTAAAATATTGTCATCTGCAGCTAACTCAGTCATCTTCACCATCATTTTCCTGTTTGTTCATAATCTGGAAAAGAAAAACAAGCTTTCCTGCTTTTTCAGGTCCCAAACGATTTCTCAATTTGGAATGAATTAGTCCAAAGGAAGAAAATATTCTTTCTACACTGGCAGAAGAAGCTACTGCTATTAAAAGTGAGATTATACTTCAACAGTCTCTGAATCCAAGTGCTTAAGTCACTTCCACCAGTTCACTGGTGTGACTTTCTTTAAAACATCATCAGCAAACATATATTTCTTGAATGGCTCTTATTCCCAAACTGGGTCTCTTTTGCAGCCTGCTGCTGTTATAGGTTTTCCCTTCTAGTCAGAGAATGGTATGGTAGATCTCAAATCAATGGAGGCTACACTCAGAAAGAACTCAAGACTTCTGGAATATGCTGCTCAAACAGTTTCTGTATTTCTTCACACAATGCACAGTCAACCTGTGGAGCGTTTTGCCAGAGGATGTTGTGAAGGCCAAGACTATAAGAGGGTTCAAAAAAGACCTGGATAAATTAATGGAGGATAAGCCCATCAGTGGCTATTAGCCAGGATGGGCACGGATAATGTCCCTAGCCTCTATTTGCCAGAATCTTGTAATGGATGACGGGATGGATCACTTGATGATTACCTGTTCTGTTCATTCCCTCTGGGGCACCCACCTGGCATTGGCCACTGTCGGAAGACAGGATACTGAGCTAGATGGATCTTTGATCTGACCCAGTATTGCAGTTCTTATGTTCTTATATGGAAAGGTAGTGCAGAGTGGCTAATGTGCTGTAAATTCAAACTTCCCCAAGTAGACAAGCCCTTATTATTATCTAAAAAGGGAAATTTTCAGGTAAGCACAGATGCATTTTCTTAATCTGCTTCGTCGGGGAAGGGAGAACATTGTCTTTTTAATTTATTTGAAAGGCTCACAAATGTTGAGAGCCATTTAAGTACTGAAAAAGATACAAAAAATCTAAATGAGATGTTAATCCATTAGGTCAGTAATCCTTCTGTTAGTCTGATACTGACTCACTAATGACTGTTATGGCTTGCCAGATAAAGAATCTGCACACTTTATTGTCTATTAATTCTCCTCTTTCATACTATGAGTAACTCCCAAAGCACTTTTATGGAACACACCGAGTGGATGAATATCTAAGAAATCAAAAGGCTGTGGATTAAAGTGTTCCCCACTAGACTGTGACATGTCTCTCTGTCACTTTAGTGATCTCCAAATTAAAGTAGTCTTAAATGTTTCTGGACCATTATGATCTCAATTGGATAGACTGTGCTTGTTAAATGAGACTCCAAATAGTAGGTG
Source organism: Malaclemys terrapin pileata (assembly GCF_027887155.1). Classification (NCBI taxonomy): domain Eukaryota; kingdom Metazoa; phylum Chordata; order Testudines; family Emydidae; genus Malaclemys; species Malaclemys terrapin. Next base: position 265,764,608 of record NC_071506.1, read on the forward strand.
ATGGTACAGCCTAACTGTGTCACATATACATGGGTCCAGCAAAACGTGTTAAAGGGCAAAGTTTTCTCTAATATATTTTAAGATTAAAGCTTGTTACTGATTTTTTCCAGTTTGGTGCTGTTTACTTCTAATGGCCAGTTTGTTTTGATAAACTCTTATAACAGACACAAAGACAAAGAAACTAATATATTACACACACCAAAAAAAAAAAATTTAAAAACATTATTAAGATTGCAAAGTCATGCACTGAAAAATTAGGAAATGTCCATACAACCTTAATTTGGTCTCTTTTTAGCATGTGCATTATGATACAGTGTTTAATTATGTGATTCAGTACTATTTTTTCCATAGGACCCTTGTTTCACTCAGCGCACAAGCTGGACCTGCTCTGGGGATAAATCAGGGTTGTGTAGTAAAGGAAGCTGTTGTCTGTAGGACCCCTGTTTCATCTGTAGCTCTAGCTGAGAGGTGTGTAGTGAATGAGCCAGGGGATTGCTGGAAGAGATGGTTAAGACAGTTGAATGCAGCCCTGGGGAATAGTATCTCTGGATGTGCCACAGAGTTCCTATCTGATGCTAGACAAGTCACTTAAACCAAATATTTCACAGGTGATCACTAACTGTGTGTTATGTCATTTCTGGATGCATGATTTTAGATTCTGGGGTCTGATTTGCAGAGTGCTGAGAACACACAGCTCAAATTGCAGTCAATGGGAGCTCTGCTTTGAACTTATAAATTGCTATATAATTCTAAGTCCTCTGAAAAATCAGGTCCTAGGTATCTCAAATTGAGCACCCAAAATTAGTGGATATTTTTGACCTTAATGTCTCTGTGTCTCAGCTTCCGATCTGCATAATGAGGATAGTAATATTCAAAGGGGTGTAGTGAAAATAAATTCATTAATATCTGAAGCACTCCAATACTATAGCAAGGAGTGCCATCAAAAAACCCATGAGGAAATGAATAATTCTATATTCATAACAGGGTTTTAATAGTGTGTACTATAAATAAGACCTTCATTGAACAATGAAGAGAAAACAAAATATTGAACAGCTAGCTAAATGAATGAGGCTGTGGTTCTATGGAAAAATAGTAAGTGATCATGTAAATAAAGACTGTATTGTAATGCATATGCACAAATTCAGGTTGCACATACAACCTTAATTCTGGCATTTCCTGACTTTTGATTACTTGACTTTCAAGCTTAATATTCTTTTACTGTGATTTTTTTGTGCCCAACATGCAAGTCCTTATTGCAAATCATGAGGGAGTCATAAATTTTAAGGCCACAGAGATAATTGTGATCATCTAGTCTGACCTCCTGTACAGCACAAGCTTTAGAACTTCCGCAAAATAATTCATAGAGCATATCTTTTAGAAAAACATCCAAGCTGGATTTTAAAATTGTCAGTGATGGAGATCCTTGGTAAATTGCTCCCATGGTTAATTACTTTGACCATTAAAAAATTTGCACCTTATTCCCTGTCTGAATTTGTCTAGCTTCAGCTTCCAGCCATTGAACCGTGTTACACATTTCTCTGCTAGATTGAAGAGCCCATTATTAACTTTCTCTTTGTTAAGCTTCATAGATTGAGCTCCTTGAGTCTATCACTATAAAAAGCATGTTTTTTAATCCATTAATCATTCTTGTGGCTCTTCTCTGAACCCTCTCTAATTTATCAGCATCCTTCTTGAGCTAGAGCTTTTTAAATTAAAAGTCACCAAAAAATTGTAATATGTGCAAAACAAGGATTTCCTCCCCAGCCTTGTTCATGAAAATGGCTGAACAATTTTCCAGAACAATTCAGCCTGAGTCAGACAGCATGGAAAACTTCAGCCCAAATAGTTAGTTTAGCAAAGTTATAAGCAACTGAAAACAGGGTCCTATAATTGTGTCAGACATCTATAATAAGAGATGGCCCTACTAGCTCTGCCTATAATAATCAAAGATACTTCTCAAGATCTGAATGTTTTCTCATGGCACCATACAACAAATGAGAAAATCTATCGTATAACACGTGCCCCTAAAAGGAAGTGTGTATTCATAATAAGTACTTCCATTATTTCCCAGAACTATAACTTTTCTGCTTTTTTCTCTTTTACATACAGTTTTAAAGATGAGAGTACACCTCTTCCATCTGATTTTACAATCTAACTTCAGGATAAAATTCTGTGTTTGTGCTTTAAAATGATAGTTATTTTTATATCGAATATAATTGTTTCTGAAAAGCACAATTGTTTCATATGAAATGTTTAGTGTTATTGGGAAAAGAATGCTGGCGTTAGCAATTAAATATGTGTCTCAATTTTAGAGTCTAGAAATGTAAAACATTTATACAGTACTGTAGTTTTTCTGTTTTTCCTCAGTTTTGTTGGCAATTGTGAAATTGATTTGGAGATCAAGAAATTCTTCTGCAGAGCTGGTGTAAAAAGTATACAGGTGAAGTTCAGTTTTTCTCTTGTTTCACCATAGCCACAATTTTACAAATTATCTCACATTTGTCATGACACAATTCACCAGTTGACACACAAAATATAATTTACCAATTCTTTTGCTTTTATTATTACCTCTGAATTGCATAGCATTGGTCTTTGTTACATAATAATTTAAATCTCATTAGTATACTCTTGACATACTAGTTAATTTATTCTCTCAAATATGGAAATAAATGTTAAACATGTGGCATGTTCTGCTGAGAACAGCATGAAGGCAAAGTAAAAGATTTTAAGAATGAATTAGTTCATAAGGTATATTTATAAGGATTCACATTTACTTGTGTCTCTGCTATACATGTATGTCTGTTGCAGCATTTTGTGGCATATGAGTAAATACATATTTCCACATTTATTATTTAGTTGTAGTAAAGTAGCATCTAAGAATGTTTAGCATCAGTTGTATATAAATCAAAAGTATGCTAGTGTGACTTAACAATTTAGGGTGAATGCATCCGTTTACAGTGGACTTGCACAAAGACCTATGTACCACTTAACTCCCCCTTGTTAAGGGCTTTAGTTAGACTGAGTGATGTATAGGGCCATCTGCACTTGCATAAACTAACCCATAATGAAAGGCTTTCAAAAAAGCAGTTATGTGTATATTTGCTACTGTGTGCACTTAATCTATATATAGTACCTAGATTGATAGGAGTCAATTACATTATCCTTCCCCCCCCTTTTTTTTCTTCAGATGCATGGTACTATGAGGGTTATCCTGGAACCATTGATTGGAGACATGCCCTTAATTGGAGCACTATCTATTTTTTTCCTTAGGAAACCCGTAAGTAAAAAAACTAGCTATGAATCATTGCTCTGCTCTTTGACTAGTATATTAATAAGAATAGTAAGAATGAATGAGCTCTTCTGATTTTATGATGGAAAGAGACTGAAGATAAGGACTCTGTATGCATCACAAGAATTCCCTGGACTTATCTTGTCACAGGACATTATCTAGAAGGTTTGACTATTAACTTAGCAAAAGTTGCAAGGCCTTTAATGCTAGACTTGTTTTTTTTAAACCTTGGAATTATATTCATAGTGAAATTAGATTCAGAGGTCTTAGAACAATAACATTTACATAACACCTTTCCTGTTAGTCAAGTTTTTTTGACATATTTTAAAATCTGATTTCTGTATTCGAAATCAGACTGTTGGTACAGTCACATTTTAGAAATCTACCCTTTCTCCAGGCACTTGTCTTTTCAAGATGTCTCTGTACCATACAAACAACAATGAAAATAGACGCTTCTTTTGTACAGCTAGCAGGAGTCTATATTTGCAAAAGCAGGTATATTCAATTTTGCAAATTCAGGGCTGATTTTAACTATAGTTAGTAGTTCTGCAGTTTCACATTTGAGTTCCTTCAGAACTCTTGGGGGAATACCATCTGGTCCTGGTGACTTATTGCTGTTTAATTTATCAATTTGTTCCAAAGCCTTCTCTAATCATACCTCAATCTGGGACAGTTCCTCAGATCTGTCACCTAAAAAGAATGGTTTGGGTTTGGGAGTTGTGCTTAGAACTGCCTCTCCATTTATCCCTTTCACCATTTCTTCTTCTGACTTGAATAGAATATAGTTTTTTCTATCCTGTTCTGAATCTGAATGTTCATTGTTGTCTCTCATTTTCTAGAACTGTTTGTTCACAGGACACTCCAGGGCAAGTTTGTAAATCAGATAGCATTTGTATGTTTTCATTCTAGGAAAAGCCTTAGAGCAACTGATGCTACTACATCTAGATTGGTTAGAGATGTTCTGTTTGAGGAGACTTACAGCTCATAAAGCTACGAAGTCATCCTTCACAGGGTTGCTTCATCTGGGACAAACAATTAGTGCCTAGTAAAAGGGAATATGGGTTAAAATTGCAGTGGTATATGTAAAAATGTTAAGGAAATATTTCAAGGATAAATTGATGATAAGATAAGGGGGTGGAGTCATGTAATACTGCTACATGTAAGCAACGTTGGATGACTGGAATTTAAAAGAATATCAGTTTTGTATTTGGAAGAAGTTGATTGGCTTTTTGTGGGAGGTCAGGAAATTTATTTCTATTTCTCCCCAGAATTAACTCCCTCTCCAAAATGAGTAAAAGTATAGGGATTTAGGGGGTTCTGTTGGTTTTGGGAGCATTTTTATCCTTTGGCATGAAAAATGTAAGAGTGTAGAGGACAGAAATGGAAGAGTTATTAAGTTGTTCAGACATGAATGGCCTATGTCCTGCTTCTGGCCCTACATGACTATATACCAGTTTCTTACAAGGGATATCACATGGAGCAGTACAGATGTTCTCACTAAACCCTGTCAATTGGATTTCTTTGTCATAGGCAGTACCTTTCTCTGTCCATTGTGTTTGGGATGGTGGGAGCCTTTGTTCATGTTAGCTCAGGGCTACTTGGCTAACAGGTGCTGTAAATGCAGATCCTTTGAGTTAAGATTTTAAATTAGATGCAAATCCCAATTAAAATCCCTTCCTAAAAGGTGTTGGTCACCTTATGAGTGACATGAGGTCAGGGTAGTACATTTTTTAGAGTCTCAAGATCTAGCAGTTGAGATTCACATGGCTAAATCCCCCCCACCAAATTCTATGTCTTTACATGCCCATTTAGTTCTTGTGAAAGGTGCCAGATAGACAGTGAAGCAGTCTATTCTCAGAACAGGCACAGTCTGGTACTAATCTCCTTCAGATTGTAGTTCATTCTGCATTCCTTTGGACCTTAGCTGGTCTCATTTGGGTGAACTATGGTCTTTTAGAGATAGTGGACACCTATGCACTAGGCGCTAGAGTGAGAATAACGGCACTCTTGATATAGGAAACAGAACTGGCATAGAATCGTAGGACTGGAAGGGACCTCAAGACGTCATCTAGTCCAGTCTGCTGCCCTCATGGCAGGATTAAGAGTATTATCTAGACCATCTTTGCCAGGTGTTTGTCTAACCTGCTCTTAAAAATCTCCAATGATGGAGATTCCACAATCTCCCTAGGCAATTTATTCCAGTGCTTAACTACCTTGACAGTTACAAAATTTTTCCTAATGTCCAACCTAAACTGCCCCTGCTGCAATTTAAGCCCATTGCTTCTTGTCCTATCCTCAGAGGTTAAAGAGAACAATTTCTCTCCCTCCTCCTTGTAGCAACTGTTTATGTACTTGAAAACTGTTATCATGTCCCCTCTCAGTCTTCTCTTCTTCAGACTAAACAAACCCAATGTTTTCAATCTTCCCTTATAGGTCATGTTTTCTAGACCTTTAATCATTTTTGTTGCTCTTCCCTGGACTTTCGCCAATTTGTCCATATCTTTCCTGAAATGTGGTGCCCCGAACTGGATACAAAACTCCAGTTGAGGCCTAATCAGCGTGGAGTAGAGCAGAATTACTTCTCATGTCTTGTTTACAACACTCCCGCTAATACATCCCAGAATGATGTTAGCTTTTTTTTTTCAACAGTGTTACACTGTTGACTCATATTTAGCTTGAGATCCACAATAACCTCTGTGACGGGTTGAATCACAGAAACCCCCTTCGGAGCTGCCACCTGATGTGCCAAGACTACTACTTCTCCTGCTTTCCCTTCCAGCTCGGGACCCCAGCACCCTGTCTTGCTGAGCCAGACTCGCCCATCTGCTCCAACACAGACGCGGGGTCTGAATTACTTGCCCCAAAGCTGCAGACTTAACTGAAAGCAGCTTACAGAAGAGTTCTTGTCTTTAACACTCAGATGCCCAACACCCAATGGGGTCTAAACCCAAATAAATCCGTTTTACCCTGTATAAAGCTTATACAGGGTAAACTCATAAATTGTTCGCCCTCTATAATACTAATAGAGAGATATGCCCAGCTGTTTGCCCCCCCCCCCCAGGTGTTAATACATACTCTGGGTTAATTAATAAGTAAAAAGTGATTTTATTAAATACAGAAAGTAGGATTTAAGTGGTTCCAAGTAGTAACAGACAGAACAAAGTGAATTACCAAATAAAATAAAACATGCAAATCTAAGTCTAATACAGTAATACAACTGAGTACAGATAATACCTCACCCTGAAAGATGTTTCAGTAAGTCTCTTTCACAGACTGGACGCCTTCCTAGTCTGGGCACAATCCTTTCCCCTGGTACAGCCCTTGTTCCAGCTCAGGTGGTAGCTAGTGGATTCCTTATGATGGCTCTTTCTTTGTTCTGTTTATATATTTTATAATATATATAAGGGACAAAGGATTCCCACCCATTTATATATCTTTTGCATAAGGTGGGAATCCTTTGTCCCTCTGGGTTCCCCTCTCCCCCATTCTCAATGGAAAAGCAATAGGTTAAAGATGGATTTCAGTTCAGGTGACATGATCACATGTCACTGTAAGACTTCATTACCCACTTGCCAGCATATACGTATACAGGAAGACTTACAGGTAAAACAGAGCCATCTGCAATCAATTGTCCTAGTTAATGGGGGTCATCAAGATTCCAAACCACCACTAATGGCCCACACTTTGCATAATTACAGTAGGCCCTCAGAGTTATATTTCATATTTCTAGTTTCAGATACAAGAGTGAAAAGCAACAGAGGGTCCTGTGGCACCTTTAAGACTAACAGAAGTATTGGTACTCGGTACTTGATACAAGAGTGGTACATTTATACAAATAGGATGATCACACTCAGTAGACTATAAGCTTTGTAATGATACCTTACAAGAGACCTTTTGCATGAAGCATATTCCAGTTATATTAGCATATTTTCATAAAATCATATAGAGTGCAACGTCACAACTCCCAAATCCCTTTCTGTAGTACTCCTTCCTAGGCGGTCATTTCCCGTGTTGTATGTTTTCAGTTGATTGTTTCTTCCTAAGTGAAGTACTTTGCATTTGTCCTTACTGAATTTCATCCTATATATTTCAGACCATTTTTGCAGTTTGTCCAGATCATTTTGAATTTTAATCCTATCCTCCAAAGCACTTGCAACCCCTCCCAGCTTGGTATCATCCACAAATTTTATAAATGTACTCTCTATGCCATTATCTAAATAACTGATGAAGATATTGAACAGACCTGGACCCAAAACTGATCCCTGCGGGATCACACTTGATATGCCCTTCCAGCTTGACTGTGAATCTTTGATAACTACTCTCTGGGAATGGTTTTCCAACCAGTTATGCACCTGCCTTATAGTAGCTCCATCTAGGCTGTATTTCCCTAGTTTGTTTATGAGAAAGTCATGTGAGACAGTATCATAAACCTTACTGAAGTCAAGGTATACCCCATCTGCTGCTTCCCCCCTATACAGAATGCTTGTTACCCTGTCAAAGAAAGCTGTTAGGTTGGTTTGACATAATTTGTTCTTGACAAAACCATGCTGACTTACTTATCACCTTATTATCTTCTAGGTGTTTGCAAATTGATTGCTTAATTACTTGCTCCATTATCTTTCCAGATACTGAAATTAAGCTGACTGGTCTGTAATTCCATGGGTTGTCCTTATTTCCCTTTTTATAGATGGGCACTCTGTTTGCCCTTTTCCAATCCTCTGGAATCTCTCCCATCTTCCATGAGATTTCAGAGATAATTGCTAATGGCTCAGATATCTCCTCAGTCATCTCCTGGAGTATTCTAGGATGTATTTCATAAGGCCTTGCTGACTTGAAGACATCGACCTGGTCTAAGTAATTTTTAACTTGTTCTTCCCCTATTTTAGCTTCTGATCCTCCCTCATTTTCACTGGCATTCACTAGCATTTCACTGGCATTCATGTTAGACATTCAATTGCTATGAACCTTTTTGATAAAAACTGAAACAAAAAATTAATTTAGCATTTCTGCCATTTCCACATTTCTGTTATTGATTCCCCCCCCCCTTGAGTAACGTGCCTACCCTGTCCTTGGTCTTTCTCTTGCTTCTAAAGTATTTGTAGAACACTTTGTCTCTAGCTAGTTTAATCTCGTTTTATGCCTTGGCCTTTCTAATTTTGTCCCTACATACTTGTGTTATTTGTTTGTTTATATTCATCCTTTGTAATTTGACCTAGTTTCCACTTTTTGTAGGACTCTTTTTTGAGTTTCAGGTCATTGAAGATATCCTGGCTAAACCAGGGTGGTCTCTTGCCATACTTCTCTATCTTTCCTACACATTTGGATAGTTTGCTGTTGGACTCTTTAATAATGTCTCTCTGAAAAACTGCCAGCTGTCTTGAACTGTTTTTCCCCTTCGACTTGCTTCCAATGAGATCTTACCTACCGACTCCCTGAGTTTGCTAAAGTCTGCCTTCTTGAAATCCATTATCTTTATTGTGCTGTTTTCCCTCCTACCATTCCTTAGGGCTTGTCTATACTACTGCGCGGGGTCGATCTAAGATACGCAACTTCAGCTACATGAATAGCATAGCTGAAGTTGATGTACTTAGATCTACTTACCGTGGTGTCTTCACTGTGGTAAGTCAACAACTGACGCCCTCCCATCGACTCCGCTTGCGCTCCTCATTCTGGTGGAGTACCAGAGTCGAAGGGAAAGCACTCAGTGGTCGATTTATCGCATCTATGCTATACTAGATACAATAAAGAGACCCCGGCTGGATCGATCGCTGCCCGCCGATGCAGTGGTTAGTGTAGAATCTTGAACTCGACCATTTCATGATCTTTCACCTAAGCTGCCTTCCACTTTCAGATTCTCAGCCAGTTCCTACCTGTTTGTCAAAATCAAATCTAGACTAGTCCCCTACATTTTGAAATGTATTTTAAAGTCTAGATTTAATTGACTTAGAACTGCAAGTAGACTAGAGTATGAAAATCAGAAATACTTGAATAACCATAAAATTCCTGAAAATGTCAGATCCTACCAATACCTTGAGACTCAGCCAGTGAGCCAGTCCCACCCCTACTGAATAGCACTTGTCCAAAATCAATCGACTCATAAAATTAGTTTTATATAGCAGGTTTATTAGTACTGAGTAGTAATGTTTTTGTTTTATTACAAGATTTCTTTCCCACTGTATCTTCTTCAATATTTGTGTTTTAATCTTCTGCAGCAAGATCTAAAATAACTTTTAGTATAGCAGTGAAGTTCTATAACAAAATCCTGTCCACCATTTAGAAACTGAGTAGCTGTAGCCAAGAAAAGCTTTTCTTCACTTTATTTGTTAGGGGAGAGGAGGAGGAATTAGTTGGCAACTAGCAATGGATTTTGTTCTCATATTTTCCAATCTAAAGTAACTGGCAATAATTCCACTCACTCTGTAGCATCTCTTTGCTGGCCTTGATGACTATATAAGGCAACGCTGCCTAAATTAATAATTCTGAACATACTTATCTAATGAGTTTGCCAGAGTTTTCTACCACTTTCCTGAGCAATGCATAGTTTTTTGGGGTTGTTTTTTTTTTTTTTTTTCAGCTGCAGGAGTTCCCACTTAATACTTTCTAATAAAACATATTTTAAAAAATAGAGGCTAATATGCTTATCAAATGTGTTTGCATATGCATCTTTTAAAAAAGAAAAGAATATTTTTAAATGTTCCTATACTCTGAACCTAGTTTTTCTTCTAAATCTGGTGTGCCTTAATGCCAAAGAATTGAAATGGAATGTTGTGTAACAGAGCAGAAAACTGAGTCCGGAATCATGGAGTTTTTTGTATGACTATCTACAGTTCATGAATGAGCTTATTTAACTGTATATTTCAGCTTTCCCTGTAAAGCTAAATTCATCTCATCTACACTAGTTGAAAGAAAATGGTGTAATCAGTTAGTTATCTTGATTTTTTTAAAATTAGGTCTGTTTATATTCATTCTGTAAATTCATGACCTAGTGACATGCTTAAGTTCAGATTCCTTTCCCAATCTCTATCTTTCTGCAGCAACTAGAATAGTAGGTTATAGATATTTTAAAAAATGAAAGAAGGCAGAATAAAAATCAATTTGCATTTAATAGAGAAGATGCAGTTGCTAGATAACATCCTTCCATTTTTATCTGTTTATTTCCTCCCTCTCAGTATACGACTTTACATGTATTTTTACTAAATCAAGTACTATCAGGAGAGACTATCCACTTTGCAGTTTGGTGCTGTCCTCCTGTCTTCTACCTTCAATTTTGGCAGTAGTTGCAAATTTGAATATGGGGTAGAATTTACAAAATCGGCTAAGTGAATGGAACTTAGGTTCCTAAGGCCCACACTTTTAAAGGTAGTTAGACATTGCTGCACTCAGTGTTGCAATGCCTAAGTCTCATTTTCAAAAGGGGTTTAGACACTTAGGAGCCTAAATCTCTTTTGACAGCCAATGGGATTTAGGCTCCTAAGTGCCTAAAGCCCTTTTGAAAATGAGACTTAAGCATTGGTACACTGAATGCAGCAGTACCTAAATATCTTTTGAAATCTGGACATAAGTGACTTAGGTACTTTTGAAAATTTTATCTGTGATCACATTTATACCAAAGAAATGTCTGACAAAGAAGACTATAAAACTCTCATGCAGGATGCAGAGGGATGTGGTTAGTAAGTTGTTTGATATGTTTGAATTGGTCAAAAAAACCTCTGGAAACCTTTTTTTTTAAATTGTACTGGGCTACAACATTGCTTACAGACACAGTAAGTCACCTTTTGATACAGAGGTGCTCAGTGGAATATCTGGAAGAACTCCACGTTCTAAGAATCATTGCAATAAATAGTATTCTTTAGAATTACATTAATTTATATATTTAGAAAAGTAAAAGTAAAAGAGGTCTTTGTCATTTCATGCACTTTAGCAGTATAACTTGCATCTTTTAATTCATGCATTTGATAGGTTAAAGTTGGGATGGCCTAAGTGAATATTTCCAAAGTACAGGCATTACTATGGGTTAACCCTGCCCATCTAATGTTGTATTAAGTTCCTGTCTACATTGAGAACTACATTGAGTTTAACATCCTGTTAATGAATCCAATGCAATTTCTGATTGTGTGACCTTGCATGAGCTTTGCCAGAGAGTTTGAGGCATCATTATACCTTTGCAAAACGTGTTTCTAAGGTGCTGAGAGAGTGCACTGGAAAGCGTCCCATGTTACACCACAATGTAGGCAACTATCTCTGCTAATCCAACTGTTAAAGCATGTAGGAATTAGGGTTGTAGCCCTGTGCATCTAGGGAAAACATCCAATTACATGTAAATCAAATATGTGCTTTATTTGCCAGACTGGGATTACAAATAAATTGGGAAAAGCTGTTCCTAAACCGAACTCAGAGGATCCCCTTTATAGGAGCCATACTCAATTCAATTGTGGCAAGAGCTTTTCTCCCAGAGGAGAGATTGATAAAAATGTCTATATATCTCCTCCTCCAGTCCCTACAACACCCAACTATTTTTCCCCTCCATCTGCTGGATCTGTTGGCATTGAACCACATCTTCAGGAGAATAGATTTTCAATACAGGTGAGCGATAAATTGTAAGATAGGCTTAGACAGCATGCATCACAAAATAGTAATCCCACAGCAGATATTGATATCACTAATATGTACTCAAAAAGTAATGAGGAGTACTCTTTTCAGTTCCGTTGTGCTGTCAGTAATACCTCTGATGCATCTACACTGGGCTGGGGAGCACATTTGAGGAACAATTTGTTAGCCGGATCTTATTGGTCACCAAAAGACAAGAACCTACATATCAATATATTACAGCTGAGAGCAATCAGATTGTCTCTTAAGTCACTTCTACCTCAGGTCAGACGGGGGGTAACAGACAATATGATGAAACTATGAGCAAGCAAGTGAAGGCTCATTCCCTACAATTATAAATTGATGCAATTAATCTTTGGAAATAGTTTATAGAACTTGATGTTCATGCAATAGCAATCCATGTAGCTGGGGAATAAAACACCCCTGCAATTTACTGAGGGGTTTGAAATGTCAGATGCATGCGTGGTCTGTGAAGGACAAAGTAGTTACACATTTCATCAGATTATGGGGAATCCAATAATTTATCTTTACATCCAGTAGCAACAGGAAGTGTCAGAAATTTTGCACAAGAGCAGGCGGAGAAAGGGACTTAATATCGGATGCCCTTTTAATACACTGGTCAGGGCTTACTGTATGCATTTCCCCCCTTTTCCCTCATTCAGAGTGTGATAAACAAGTTAAGACAGGACAAGGACAGGGTAGTTTTAACAGCACCAGCATAGCCTAGAAAGCACTGGTATCCAGAATTAATTTACCTGTCTAGAGGACTAATGGAGCCTCTGCCACTGGTACCAGACTTGTTGCAACAACCCGGGATGGTTTATCATCCATATCTTGGGTCTCTTCATTTAACAACATGGGGAATAGGATTCTGTGACAGAAAAACGTTGTTTTACATTCCAGGAAAAAGTCTATGTAGAAATGTTATAGTTGTAAATGCAAAAGGTTTTTATTGTGGATTTCTGTGTATGATATCCATATACAGCACCAGTTGATTATATATTAGAATATTTGTTGTAGCTTAAGAAACCAGTTCTTCCACTGTCTTCAGTGAAGGTTCATCTCTCAGCCATATCAGCCTACCATGTACCTGGGGAGGGCTAATGAGTTTTTACAAATGATGTCATTAAGAGGTTCTTAAAAGGCCTTAGTAACTTGAACCCTTCAATAATATGTCCTGTGCCATCTTGGGGGTCTTAATTTAATACTATTAAAATTGATGAAACTTCCTTCATCCTTTTGAACCTTTGGGGAGTTGTTCTTTATTTCAGTAGTCTATAAAGACAGTATTTTTTATAGCAGTCACTTCTGCAAGGCATATGAGTGAATTACATACATTAATGGCAGATCTACCATTTCCAGTTTTTAGTTCTTCATATGCACCCTAGGATATTACCAAGAGTGGTCTCCAATTTTCACATAAACCAGTCTATAATTTTACTGGGTTTTCCCCCCACAGACATAATACTCAGGATGGTGGAGCTAAATTACATACTTTGGATTTTAGAAGCACTTTAGCCTTTTATTTAGACCAGACAAAACAATTTAGACAGTCCCAAAATTATTTATGGCTTATGAAAGGAAGAACCAAGGAAAAAGCTATTTCTGTGCAAATGTTTTCACGCTGGGCTATATTATATTTTATTGAAGCATATAAATTGAAAAGGTTACCCCTTCCTCAAGAATTTAGAACAATTCTACTAGATCAAAGGCAGTCTCTGTGGCTTCTTCTGGACACATTTCTCTAACAGAGATATATAGAGCAGCAACATAGAGTTCTGTTCAGACCTTTACTAAATACTATTCTTTAGATTTAGAATCTAGATCTGATTCAAGATTTGGCAAGACAGTCCTGCCATCCTTATTTAATTGGGACTCCATGGACCCACCATCCTGAGTCAGAGTACTGCTTATTAATGAGTTGGAATATGTAGAGGACTGTTGAAGTAGAAATGAATGCTACTTACCTGTAACTGAGGTTCTTTGAGATGGACTCTGCATATTCACACTCCATGCCTGCCTTTCCCCACTACCTTGGAGTCCTATGTGCCAAAGGGCTTGGGGTTGCGGGGGAAGGAACTGAGATGACTAGAGCCCCACACCTCTTTTTATACCCTCGCTCTGGAATGCTCAATGTTCATTGAAGGGAGGGGTAAAGGAGGTGCATGAGCACTTCACTGGCTACGGCTAGCTGGAATTTTATGGTTCAGGGTGCACCCGTTGGAGCATCGCATGAGTGTGAATATGCAGAGTCCATGTTAAAGAAGCTTGGTTACAGGTAAGTAACCTTACCTGTAAAGGACAGTAAACTATCTAAACTCCTACATGCCACAGGGGGCTACAACAGTGGTACCCTCAACTCACCTAACAATATTGTTAATCTATCCAACCACACACTTAGCCCGGTGGAAGAGTCTGTCCTATCTCGGGGACTCTTTCTGCCCCACTATCCCCATGAACATGATACAGTTCTGCGGTGATCTGGAAACCTACTTTCGTTGTCTCCAACTCAAGGAATATTTTCAACACACCACTGAACAGTGCACTGACCCACAGGAACCCTCCTACCAACACTACAAGAAGAACTCTGCGTGGACTCCTCTTGATGGTCGAAATTACAGACTGGACCTCTACATAGTGCTTCCGCAGAGGTGCACAGGCTGAAATTGTGAACAAACAGCATCACTTACCCCATAACTCAGCCATACAGAACGCAATGCCATCCACAGCCTCAAAAACAACTCTGACATTATAATCAAAGGGGCTAACAAAGGAGGTGCTATAGTCATAATGAACAGGTCGGATTATGAACAGGAGGCTGCCAGGCAACTCTCCAACACCACATGCTACAGGCCACTATCCGCTGATCCCACTGAGGAATACCAAAAGAAACTACACCATCTGCTCAAGAAACTCCCTGCTACAGCACGGGAACAAATCTACACAGACACCAGAGCCCCGACCAGGGGTATTCTATCTGCTATCCAAGATACATAAACCTGGAAACCCTGGACACCCCATCATCTCAGGCATGGGCACTCTTACAGCAGGATTATCTGGCTATTTGGACTCTCTCCTCAGACCCTACGCTATCAGCACTCCCAGCTATCTTCGAGACACCACCGACTTCCTGAGGAAACTACAATGCATTGGTGATCTTCCTGGAAACACCTCCAGGCCACCATGGATGTAGAAGCGCTTTACACCAATATTCCACATGAGGATGGACTACAAGCTGTCAGGAACAGTATCCCTGATGAGGCCACAGCATGCCTGGTGGCTGAGCTTTGTGACTGTCCTCACCCACAACCATTTCAGATTTGGGGACAACTTATTCCTTCAAGTCAGTGGCACTGCTGTGGATACCCGCATGGCCCCACAGTATGCCAACATTTTTATGGTTGACTTAGAACAACTCTTCCCCAGCTCTCATCCCCTAGTGCCCCTCCTCTACTTGCGCTACATTGATGACATCTTCATCATATGGACCCACGGAAAGGAGGCCCTTGAAGAATTCGACCTGGATTTCAACAATTTGCACCCGACCATCAACCTCAGCCTGGACCAGTCCACACAAGAGATCCACTTCCTGGACACTACAGTGCAAATAAGTGATGGTCACATAAACATCACCCTATACCGGAAACCTACTGACCGCTATACTTACCTACATGCCTCCAGCTTCCATCCGGGACACATCACATGATCCATTGTCTACAGCCAAGCCCTAAGATAAAACTGAATTTGCTCCAATCCCTCAGACAGAGACAACCACCTACAAGATCTTTATCGAGCATTCTTAAAACTACAGTACCCACCTGGGGAAGTGAGGAAACAGATTGACGGAGTGAGATGGGTACCCAGGAATCACCTACTACAGGACAGGCCCAACAAGGAAAATAACAGAATACCACTGGCCATCACGTACAGCCCCCAGCTAAAACCTCTCCAGCGCATTATCAATAATCTACAACCTATCCTGGAAAACGATCCCTCACTCTCACAGACCTTGGGAGGCAGGCCAGTCCTCGCTTACAGACAACCCCCCAACCTGAAGCAAATACTCACCAGCAACTACACACCACACCATAGAAACACCACCCAGGAACCAATACCTGTAGCAAACCACGTTGTCTACTTTGTCCCCATATCTAGTCTAACGACACCATCAGAGGACCCAGCCACATCAGCCACACCATCAAGGGCTCATTCACCTGCACGTCTACTAATGTTATATATGCCATTATGTGCCAGCAGTGCCCCTCTGCCATGTACGTTGGCCAAACCGGACAGTCCTTACGTAAAAGAATAAATGGACACAAATCGGACATCAGGAATGGTAACATACAAAAGCCAGTAGGTGAACACTTCAAACTCCCAGGACATTCTATAACAGATTTAAAAGTAACTATTCTTGAATAAAAAAACTTCAGAAACAGACTTCAAAGAGAAACAGCAGAACTAAAATTCATTTGCAAATTTAACACCATTAATTTGGGCTTGAATAGGGACTGGGAGTGGCTGGCTCATTACAAAAGCAGCTTTGCCTCTCCTGGAATTGACACCTCCTCATCTATTATTGGGGGTGGACTACATCCACCCTGATCGAATTGGCCCTGTCAGCACTGGTTCTCCACTTGTAAGGTAACTCCCTTCTCTTCATGTGTCATTATATAATGCCTGCATCTGTGACTTTCACTCCACGCATCTGAAGAAGTGAGGTTTTTTACCCACGAAAGCTTATGCCCAAATAAATCAGTTAGTCTTTAATGTGCCACCAGACTCCTTGTTGTTTTTGTGGATACAGACTAACACGACTACCTCCTGATACTTCATTTTCTTAACATTTTTTATAATTTTTATTGCTTTCCTCTGGACTCTTTCCAGTTTCTCCACTTCTTTCTTAAAGTGTCGTGCTGAAACTGGATATGCTACTCCAGCTGAGGCTTCACCAGTGCCAAGTAGAGTGAAACAGTTACCTCCTGTGTTTTATATAAAACATTCCTGTTAATATACCCTAGAATTATACTTGCCTTTTTCGCAACTGCATCACATTGTTGTCTCGTATTCAGGTTGTGGTCCGCTATAATCCCCAGATCATGTTCTGCAGTACTATTGCTTAGCCAATTATTTCCCATTTTGTATTTGTGTTTTTGATTTTTCCTTCCTAAATGTAGTATCTTGCAATTGTCTTTACTGAATTTCATCTTGTTAATTTCAGACCAGTTCTTCAATTTATCAAGGTCCTTTTAAATTCTAATCCAGTCCTCCTAAGTGATTGCAACCCCTGCCAGCTTGGTATCATCCTCAGGTTTTAGAATCATACTTCCACTCCATCAAGTCATTAAAGAAAATAATGAATAATACTAGACTCAGGTGTTTATGGCAACTGCACCTGTATTCCCTCTTCTCTGGTCCTTCAAGGGTACCCACTCTAGGATCCAGCTCCTCAGTCATCACCTCTCTTTGGTGGAGACCCGTGCCTCTCTCCCTACTGACCGGGAGTTTTCCAGGCTGCAGTTCCCTGCCTATTCCCAGCAAGCCAGAAAGCTTAAATAAGCCAACATCTGCACTTTGCTTTCTCTTCGAAGGCTATGAACAACTGTAGTTGCCAGCAGTTATAAGTTCCCACACAGCTCTTTATAAGCAAGCACATTTATTCTTAAGGTGGAAGCGTTATAGAGAGAGCATATTAGAACAATACTTGAACCTACAGGCATGCTAATAAGCCTATCAGAGGTCACCCCTCCCCCAACTCCAGCAAGGACTGTGATAGGAGACAGTCCTTCAGATGCCATCAAGCCATCTGTGGTTACAAGTTCATAATAGCCTCAAGATATTTAAACTTAATTCAGTAAGGTTTTACAAGGATACTACAGGAAATTGCTATATCTGTCACACCAAGACCCGACTCCTATGGGTCCCCATTAGATAAGTCCTTCAACTCCTCCTGGATATAACAACATTATGCTTCTCTTCAAAATTACTTACTATCCTGCTCAGTATACATCCTAACCTTTGTGTGCTTTTTTTCTTTGTTGTTGCACGTTCTGATCTATTCAAGGTCTTATACCACATTCATAACTGGCACTTGATAGAGCAGAAATATTCCTGGAGATATCTGCAGTGACACCTATGTCCTTTTTTATTCTCTCCCCGCGCATGATTACAGTTAATATAGAATCCATCAGTGTGTGTGAGTAATTAAATTACTTCCAATGTAGCACAGTACCTTTAATTTGTTACACTGAATTTAATCTGTCAATACCCTACACATTCACCTCGCTTTCCTATGTGCATCATACTTTAGTCAAAATCATTCTCTAAAGAGAAAATTTGAGTTGATCATTTGCAAATTTTGCTGCTTCACGGTTGCACCTTTTTTTTCAGATAATTGATAAATATGTTTAATACCATCATGCCAGGTATATATGGAACCTGGGAGCTCTCTGTACTTAGTTTCCATTTTCTGAAGGCTACCTCTTTGGCTGAAGTAAACTTGGGAACTTTGCCAATTTCCATAATGATTTTGCTAGGCTGACTTTAAAGGGCACACTATGTTAAGTAGTTGAAGTTCAAAGTACAGGTTTTTAAAAGTATGTTTTTTCAACACCTAAATACCATAAGTATAAGAAATATCAAATATTTAAGGTGGCAAATGAAGTAAAACCTGGGAGGAAAACTATGGATTTTTCTCATTTTCAGTGAATAATAGAAACAAAATGAACTATGAAGTTTTAACAGCACAGTGTACTTTGCCTTATTTTTTACTTTTACACAATAAGCCAACGGGCACAGTGGTGGTCTTCTGTTTACTATTAGACTTCTGTACTCATTTAGAAATAATATTTAAAACATGAAGCTTAATCTCTTAGCTGCTAGTCACTTGCTAAGTTCATAGTTGGTGTTGACCCAAGGATAGCTGAAGGTCTTGCATCAGAACAGAGATGCATAATATTATAGTTCTACAACTGAGTATGATGACTTTGGAGGAAAACTATACTACTAGGTTGGACTAAAAGTTTTATTTGCGAAGTATTTGCTAGTTGAAGGCTAGCAAGCTGGAACAAGCTTGTCAGTCACAACTGAGGCCCAAACACTATCTCCATTGCTTGGCTAATAGCAAGATTTCTAAAAGTATATTTTAATTTGGCTTCCATTGAAAGTCAAAGGGACTTAGGCTCCTGAATCATCTAAGCACTTTTAAAGTTTTTTTACCCATAATATGTATTGTCTCATGTCAACAGATACAAACGTACCATGGTGGGGAATTGTTATGACATGGTAGTGTCCTGAATGTGTTGTAACATGGTTTGGTATTACTTTTGTAGGCAGACTAAATGGTATTAGAAACGTGTTACAGAATCACATTACAGCCCAGGAGTGAAATCCTTTCCACATTGAAGTAAATAGCAAAATGCCTATTGACTTCAGGGGGCAGGATTTCACCCTAGACCTCTTCTGGAATATAACACTATATGCTCATGTCTATGAACACAAGGTCAAAGTGAGTAATGTTTTCTGGGCGCTGTTGTCTTGTAACATGATCCCCCCAAACACTGTGGAATTGCCTCAGTATATATCCATTTTAAACTCATTTGATAACTAAACTTGTTCTATTGTGTGTGCTAGTTATCTATTGTAGCAAAAAGTTCATAGAGTACATAATTCAGATACCTTACAGTTTGTCCATGGCAGCACATACCCTAGAACAGTCTCTGACTTTCTTAAGTTTCCAGATAACTATTTTTCCTATACTTGTATTAAAATGTTAACCATGGGGTAAGTCCATGGTCATTCAAAAGTCTTGCTATATGGAGTTCTTTCACTACATTTTAGAGTGTGTTAATGTTTTATTTGCTATCCTTCATTACAGAACATAGGTAAAATATCACATCTGATTTATTTTCAAGGAAAAATTGTTAATCAGTTTTTCAGCAGGGTTGGGAAGTTTGAAATAGGAATACATGTGATGTGGCAGTATGCACTAGTTAATTATTACACTGTCTGAAATAGTGTAGGCCAGCAAGTTTACTGAGTAACAATCTTTGTTTGCAAAATGTATCACCTGTCTCAATTGCAATGGGTTGTGGATAGGCTACATATTTCTTCCAGCTGTTGGCAACATTTCACTCAGTGACAAATTCTGAACAAGATCTTTTCAGTGTCATGTTAGCTCAGCTGCAGAGAAGCAGCTTGTATTCCTTATGTTCAGCTAAACAAAGAGGGAATTGTGTGTGTCTTATAAACTGATTACAGAGAAGGAAATTACATTGCTGAGCAATTTTGAAGATACTATATATTTTCTAATTTTTGCCCCCCCACGCTGGTTGGTTAAAAATGGTATCTCCCAAATTCATAGTTTGTGTGTGTGTGGCATGACTACTAAAAGAATGAGTCCTTTTGATACTTATATTTTCCATTATAGAGTGCCTGAGTTTGAGTAATTTATAGAGGAAAATATCAAAAGAATCCCGCCACAGTAGCGTTTCACTTCAAAAAGGGGAACTGCATAAAAATAAGGAGGATAGTTAAATGGAAATTAAAAGGAACAGTCACAAGAATGAAAAGCCTGCAAGATGCATGGAAATTTTTTTTAAAAACACCGTAATAGGGGCTCAAACGATAGAGACTGGGCTATCCTACAGGAAGATCTGGATGACCTTGTAAACAGGAGTAATAGTAATAGGATGAAATTTAATAGTGAAAAGTGCAAGGTCACGCATTTATGGATTAATAACAAGAATTTTTGTTATAAACTGGGCACATATCACGTGGAAGTAACAGAAGAGGAGAAGGACCTCGGAGTATTGGTTGATCACAGGATGACTATGAGCCGCCAAGGTGATATGTCTGTGAAAAAAGCTAATGCAGTCTTGGGATGCATCAGGCGAGGTATTTCCAGTAGAGATAAGGTGGTGTTATACAAGGCACTGGTGAGACTGCATCTGGAATACCGTGTGCAGTTCTCGTCTCCCATGTTTAAGAAGGATGAATTCTTCTTCGAGTGATTGCTCCTGTGTATTCCACAGTAGGTGTGCGTGCTCGCCACGTGCACCGGTGCTGGAAGTTTTTCCCTTAGCAGTACCCGTACTGGGGGAGCACCGCGGCGACCCCTGGAATGGCGCTTGTATATCGCGCTATAAGGGGAGCTACGGCTCCTCCCACCCTCAGTTCCTTCTTGCTGTCAGTGAAGGTAGTCGGAACTCTTGTGCTCCAGCTCTGTTGCAGCTCTTCTTCTCGACCTTAGTGGTACGTTGTAGATTGTTCTTCAGTGGACAGAGCGGGCTCGGGGCATGAGGTAGGCCGCCACCACCGACATACATTTCGTGAAAACTCTGGGAGCCGTGGATAGGCCAAAGTGGAGGACCGTGAATTGGTAGTGGTCCATCCCCACCATGAATCAGAGGAAGCGTCTATGTCCCTCGAAAATATGGACATGAAAGTACGCGTCCTGGAGATCCAGGGCTGCGTACCAGTCCCCCAGGTCCAGGGAGAGGATAATAGAGGCCAGGGACACCATGCGGAACTTGGAACGGGTTAGAAACCTGTTCAGGTCGCACAGGTCCAGAATAGGCCTGAGGCCCCCTTTTGCCTTCGGGAGTAGAACCCTTTGACCTGGAACTGAACTGGTACCCTTTCCACCACCCCTAGGTGGAGCAACTGGTCCACCTCCTGACGCAGAAGGCGGACATGTTCCGGGTCCCCGGGGGCCATTGTGGATGGCGGGTGATTTGGCAGGGGTGAGGTGAACTGCAACATGTAGCCCTTGGAGATAGTACTGAGGACCCATTGGTCCGAAGTTATGCGGGACCACGCCTTGAGGAAGGCAAACAATCGGTTGCAGAACACAAACTTTATTAATTGGGGGGTCTCCCTGGCAACAGGACCGGTGCCCCCCTGCAGGTAGTCAAAACTGCCTCTTCCCTTGCCTCTTGCCCTTAGAGGGACCAGGCTGCGGGTCAGAGCGGGACTGTCTCTGAGACCGATGCTTCTGGTCTCTGGGCCTTTTGTACGGGGGCTCATATCTGCTCCTCGCAGGCTGAGCCGCCAGAAGCGATTTGGCCTTGTCCTTAGCCGGAGGGACATAGAGGCCCAAGGTCTGCAAGGTGGTGCAGGAATCTTTCATCCCATGCAGCCTGACATCCATCTGGTCCACAAAGAGCGCCTTGCCATTGAATGGGAGGTCCTGCACCAGTGATTGTGGCTCCGTTGACAGCCCAGACAACAAGAAGCCATCGAGTGGGCCGCCGTGTCCGCTGCATCAGATGCCGCTTGCAGGGCCGCCTTTGCCACCGATGACTCCTCTTCCACCACGGCCTTGAAGTCCTTCCTGTCCCGGTCTGGGAGGAGGGGCTCAAATTTAGGCAGGGACTCCCACAGGTTGAAGTCGTACCTGCTCATTAAGGCCTGGTGGTTGGCTACTCGAAGCTGGAAGCTAGCCAACGAATAAAATTTTCTGCCAAAGGAGTCCAGTCTCCTGGGGTCTTTGTTTTTTGGGGTGGGTGCGGGCTGGCCCTGATGCTGTCTGTGGTTTACCGATTCCATGACGAGCGAGTTGGGTGCCGAGTGTGAATACAGGTATTCATGTACTGGGGGAGCACCCGTACTGGGGGAGCACCGCGGCGACCCCTGGAGTGGCGCCTGTATATCGCGCTATAAGGGGAGCTATAAGTGTAGGTCCTTTGCCAGCACAAAGTATTTCCTCTCGGCCTTTTTCAAGATTGGGGCCAAGGAGGCGGGAGTTTGCCACAAGGAGTTTGAAATGGCAATACCCTGGTGCAGAGGCAGGGCCATGCGGCCTGGTGCCGAGGGAGACAGGACATTAAAGAGGGAATCGGATGGACCCTCCATCTCCTCGGCCTGCAGCTGGAGGTTGGAAGCCACCCGCTTTAGCAGGTCCTGGTGCGCCTTGAAGTCCTTCTGCGGAGGCGCCGCTATGGTGTTGTCCGGTACCGGAGAGAAGGCCCATACGGAGCCGGGCACATCAGTCAGTGTCGGGGTGTCGATACCGAGGTCAGAGTCCCGGCGCATGTCTGCCTACTCGTGACCCGCCGACTTGTCTTGTGGGCGGCCAGAGGAGGCCAATGGAGCCCGGGACGCTCCAGCGACCGAATGGGCCTCCGCTTCGGCTGGCACCGATGGCCATGGTGCCCACTGGCACCACTGTCCTTGCCATGGAGTCCCTTGCCATTGGTTCGGCTGAGCACAGGATGGCAATATGTGCCCCGGCAGAACGGCACGTGCTGAGGGTGGGTGGACGTGTGCGAGGCCGAGGTCGCCGAAGAATGCTCAGTGCCGCGGGAGCGGTAGGAGCGGCATCTGTGGCGTCATCTTCCTCGGGACTGGGATCTTGACGACGATGAGCGGTACCCACGCGACGAACTGCTTCGGTACGCGTGACGGCGACGCAATGCTTGGTGCCCTGACGCCAAGGTACCCCGAGGGGAGCCTCTGGCGTGGCGCCTAGACAAGTGGGAGCTGGAACGGGAGTGGCGACATCTGTCCCGTCGAGAGCGGCTCCGGTACCCACGTCTAGCAGGTGAGCGTTCCCGGTGTCTCTCTCAGTGCCTCCGCTTGCTGGAGGTGGCATGGTCCCTGCGACTCCCATCCCGATGGTGGCCCGGACGGTCTGGCCAGTGTCGAGGGTGGCCAGGAGCTGTCCAAAGAGCGGCTGCTGCACGCCGAGCGGTGCGGGGATCGATCTTCAGAGCGGGAACTGCGGCTGCTCGGAAAGGTCTGGTGGGCACCCAAAGGGGGCATGCCCCGCTACCTAGGGCCCGTACCCGATTGCAAGCTTGGGACGGGCAGGGACATAATGTCCTTCGCAGCCTGCAGTGCCTCCGGCATCGACGGCATCCGTACCGGCGGGGATGCCTGGGTCGACGGTACCGGGCTGCTCCACTCCACACGAGTCGGAGCCTTAAAGCCCAGGGGGGATCAAGGGCTGCCCAGTGCGGGACCAGCATCCCCCTTGTCCTTATCGCAGCGTTGTTGTGAGGCCGAGCTCTTCCCTTGCCTTTTGGCGGGAGAGCGGCGCCGACTGGTCGAAGGGGCCTCGTTACATACCGATGACGCAGTGGCCGGTGCCAAGTCCGATCTGCGCACCGGCGTCGGAGTCAGCGCAGACTCCATCAGGAGACCTCGAAGTCTGAAGTCTCTCTCCTTCTTGGTTCTTGGCTTGAATGACCTGCAGATCTTGCAACGGTTGCTGATGTGAGTCTCACCCAGGCAGCAAAGGCACTCAGTGTGAGGGTCGCTCCCGGGAATAGAACGGCGCCAGGAGTCGCACGACTTGAAGCCTGGGATGTACAAATCTTCCCTTACCTGGACGACTGGCTCCTGAAGGGGGAGTCCCGTTTCGAGGTGGAGCCCCACGTAGAGCTGCTCCTCTCGACATGCGCCGATCTAGGCCTGGTCATGAACGAGACCAAATCAACATTAGTGCCTGTTCAGCGCATAGAGTTCATTGGGGCCCTGCTGGACTCCTCCAGGGCCACAGCCTCTCTCCCCCTGGACAGGTTCGAGACCCTAAGGGATCTCATCGCCTCGGTCATGGCCTTCCCAGTGACCACAGCGAGGGCGTGTCTTCGGATTCTGGGACACATGGCGGCGTGCACTTACGTGGTCCGACATGCCAGGCTCCATATGAGGCCCCTCTAATTATGGCTGGTCTCCCAGTTCTCCTAAGCTCAGGGCGGTCTGGACAAGGTTCTCACGGTCCCATCCCCGATACTCGCTTCCCTCCTATGGTGGTCATGCCCGAGCAATATGTTGCAAGGGATTCCCTTCAGGGAGGCCAACCCGTCCATAGACCTGATGTCCGATGCTTCGGACCTGGGCTGGGGAGCCCACACGGAGGACGTGCAAACCCAGGGAATGTGGTCGGCCCCGGACTTGACCCTTCACATAAACGTCAAGGAGCTCAGGGCGGTTCGGTTGGCATGCGTGGCATTCCTCACGCATCTCCGCGGCAAGGTGGTCAGAGTCCTCACGGACAACACCGCCGCCATGTACTATATCAACAGGCAAGGCGGGACTCTCTCTCTAGCCCTCTGCCGGGAAGCCCTGAACCTATGGGAGTTCTGTATAGCCCATGATATCTCCCTGAGGGCAGCTCACCTCCCGGGCGTCCACAATACGCAAGCGGACCGCCTCAGCAGGGTCTTCTCCCCCCAGTACGAGTGGTTGCTCCACTCAGAGGTCACTCACCGGCTCTTCCAAGAGTGGGGAGCTCCCCAGATCGACCTGTTTGCAAACCGTCAGAACAGGCGTTGGCCCCGGTTCTGCTCCAGGGGAGGGGGAGGGGAAGGCACGATCTCTGATGTGTTCCTCCTGAGCTGGTCGGGCCAGCTCCTGTATGCCTCTCCCCCATTCCCCTTCATCGCCAAGGTCCTTCAGAAGTGAAAGCGGACAAGGCAAGAGTCATTCTCATAGCCCCGGCGTGGGCCTGCCAGCACTGGTACAGGCCCCTCCTATGCCTCTTAGCAGACCCCCCGAGGGCACTGCCGCGCCGCTCGGACCTCCTCTCCCAGGATGGGGGGTACCTCCTCCATCCCAATCTGGCCGCGCCTCACCTGACAGCATGACTGCTCCGTGGCTGAATGAAGAGGAGAATTGGTATTCGGAGCAGATAAGGCAAGTCCTCCTGGAAAGCAGGAAGCCGTCCACGCGTCGGACGTACGTGGCAAAGTGGTCCAGGTTTGCCAGGTGGGTGAGTGAGCGGGGAGTGTCCCCTTCTGCCGCACCTCTCCAGTTTATCCTGGACTACCTCTTATACCTTAAGGCCCAGGGACTGGCACCTGCCTCAGTCAGGGTGCACCTGGTGGCCATATCAGCTTTTCACCTGCCGGTGCAAGGCCACTCGGTCTTCTCCCACTCGATGACCTACCGTTTCCTGAAGGGCCTTGACCGTTCGTTCCTGTACGCTAGGCCCCCTGTGCCGCAATGGGACCTCAACCTGGTCTTGTCCCGTCTCACGGGACCCCCCTTTGGACCCCTGGCCACGTGTTCCTGGTCGCACCTCTCATGGAAGGTGCCCTTCCTAGTAGCGATCACGGCGGCCCGATGTGTCTCAGAGCTCAGGGCTTTAACCTCAGAACCCCCCTATATGGTTTTCCATAGGGATAAAGTCCAGCTCCGCCCACACCCAACGTTCCTCCCGAAGGTGGTCTCCTGCTTCCATATGGAGCAGAGCATCTTCTTCCCCGTGCTCTGTCCTAAGCCCCACTTCTCTAACGAGGAACGCCACCTCCACACGTTCAATGTGTGTAGGGCGTTGGCTTTTTATCTGGATCGACTAAGCCATTCCGGAAATCCTCTCAACTCTTTATTGTCTCGGCCGAGTGGGCTAAGGGGCAACCCATCTCCACCCAGCGGCTTTCCCGCTGGATCACCTAATGCATACGCACGTGTTATGATTTGGCAGGGATTCCCCCGCCACCGATTGTAAGGGCACAGTCTATGAGGGCGCAGGCCTCATCTGCTGCCTACGTTGCCCATGTCCCCATCCAGGACATTTGTAGGGCGGCCACGTGGGCCTCAGTTCACACATTTACTTTGCATTATGCAATTGTCTCCCAGTCTAGGGATGACACCGGGTTCAGCAGGGCGGTACTTCGTCCTGAACCATCGTGAACTCCTACCCACCTCCAACAGATATTGCTTGGAATCACCTACAGTGGAATACACAGGAGCAGTCACTCAAAGAAGAAAGGATAGTTACCTATTCCGTAACTGGCATTCTTCGAGATGTGTTGCTCCAGTCTATTCCACACCCCGCCCTCCTTCCCCTCTGTCGGAGTTGTCTGGCAAGAAGGAACCGAGGGTGGGGGGAGCCGTAGCTCCCCTTATAGCGCGATATACAGGCGCCACTCCAGCGGTCGCCGCGGTGCTCCCCCAGTATGGGTACTGCTAAGGGAAAAACTTCCATACCTACTGTGGAATAGACAGGAGCAACACATTTCGAAGAATGCCAGTTACGGAACAGGTAACTGTCCTTTCAAACTGGAACAGGTACAGAGAAGGGCTACTAAGATGATCTGATGAATGGAAAACCTGTCTTATGAAAGGAGACTCAAAGAGCTTGGCTTGTTTAGTCTAACCAAAAGAAGGTTGAGGAGAGAGATGATTGCTTTCTATAAATATATCAGAGGGATAAATACCAGGGAGGGAGAGGAATTATTTAAGCTCAGTACCAAGGTGGACACAAGAACAAATGTATATAAACTGGCCATTAGGAAGTTTAGACTTGAAATTAGACAAAGGTTTCTAACCATCAGAGGAGTGAAGTTCTGGAATAGCCTTCCAAGGGGAGCAAAAGACACATCTGGCTTCAAGACTAAGCTTGATAAATTTATGGATGGGATGGTATGATGGGATAGCCTAATTTTGGCAATTAATTGATCTTTGCCTATTAGCGGTAAATATGCCCAATGGCCTGTGATGGGACACTAGATAGGGTGGGATCTGAGTTACTACAGAGAATTCTTTTCTGGGTGCTGGCTGGTGAGTCTTGCCCACATGCTCAGGGTTTAGCTGATCGCCATATTTGGGGTTGGGAAGGAATTTTCCTCCAGGGCAGATTGACCCCTGGGGTTTTTTCGCCTTCCTCTGCAGCATGGGGCACGGGTCACTTGCTGGAGGATTCTCTGCACCTTGAAGTCTTTAAACCACAAGTTGAGGACTTCAATAGCTCAGACATAGGTCAGGGGTTTGTTACAGGAGTGGGTGGGTAAGATTCAGTGGCCTGCGTTGTGCAGGAGGTCAGACTAGAAGATCATAATGGTCCCTTCTGACCTTAGAGTCTATGAATACCCCAAATTAAAAAAAAAAAAAAAAAAAAAAAAAAAAAGAGGACCAAAAATCATGCTGCCATGGCTAAACAACAGAATAAAGGAGGTGGTTAGAGACAAAAAGACATCTTTTAAAAATTCGAAGTCACATCCTACTGAGGAAAATAGAATCTGGCAAGTCAAGTGTAAAAATATAATTAGGCAGCCCAAAAAAGGATATGAAGAGCAACTAGCAAAAGACACTGAAACTAACAGCAAAACATTTTTTAAGTACAACAGAAGCAGGAAGCCTGCCAAACAATCAGTGGGGCCAGTGGACGATCAAGGTGCTAAAGGCGCATTCAAGAAAGACATGGCTGTTGTGGGGAAGCTAAATGAATTCTTTGCATCAGTCTTCACTGAGCCATTCTTGTTAGGTAAAAAATCTGAGGAACTGTCCCAGATTGAGATGTCAAAAGAGAAGGTTTTGGAACTAATTGATAAATTAAACAGTAATAAGTCACCAGGACCAGATGGTATTCACACAAGAGTTCTGAAGGAATTCAAATATGAAACTGCAGAACTACTAACTGTGCTATGTAACCTATTGCTTAAATCACGCTCTGTACTAGATGTTGGATAGCTAAAGTAATGTTGATTGTTTTAAAAGGGTCCAGAGGTGCTCCTGGCAATCATAGGCCAGTAAGCCTAACTTCAATATCTGGCAAATTGGTTGAAACTATAGGAAAGAACAGAATTAGCAGACACATAGATAAACAGGTTATGTTGTGGATGAGTCAACGTGGCTTTTGTAAAGGGAAATCCTGCTTCACCAATATATTGGAATTCTTTGAGGGGGTCAACAAACATGTGGATGAGTGTGATCCACACACTCATTAGTGTACATGGACTTCCAGAAAACCTTTGCAAGGTCCCTCACCAAAGGCTCTTAAGTAAAGTAGGCAGCCATGGGATAAGAAGGAGGGTCCTCTTATGGATCAGTAACTGGTAGGATTAAATGGTCAGTTTTCACAGTCGAGAGTGGTAAACAGTGAGGTCCCCCAAGGATCTGTAGTGGGACCAGTGCTGTTCAACATATTCATAAATTACCTGGAAAATGGTAGACAATGAGGTGGCAAAGTTTGCAGACAGTACAAAATTACTCAAGATAATTAAATCCAAAGCTGACTGTGAAGAGCTAGAAAGGGATCTCATATAACTGGGTGTATGGGCAACAAAATGGCAAATGAAATTCTGTGTTTATAAGTGCAAAGTAATGCACATTGGAAAAGATAATACCGACTATACATACAAAATGATGGGGTTTAAATTAGCTGCTACCATGTAAGAAAGAGATTGTGGAATCATCGTGGATAGTTTTCTGAAAACATCTGCTCAAAATGCAGTGGCAGTCAAAAAAACTAACAATGTTAGCAACCATTAGGAAAGGGATAGACAATAAGACAGAAAAGATCAAACTGCCACTATATAAATCCATGCTATGCCCACACCTCAAAAAAATATATTAGAATTGGGAAAAGTGCAGAGAAGGGCAACAAAAATTATTAGGGGTATGGAGCAGCTTCCATATGAGGAGAAATTAAGAAGACTGGGATTGTTCATCTTAGAAAAGAGACGACTAAGGGGAGATATGATAGAGGTCTATAAAATCATGAATGGGTACTCCTGAGAGAATTCTGCACTAAAAAGTTAAAAATTCTGTGCACAATATTTTAAAATTCTGCAAAATTTGTCAATAAATAAGAACCAATGAGGAGAGGGCTGCACGCTCTAGATGTCACGCCCTTCCACAGATCAACCCAGCTCTTTTATCGCAATAGCTGACAGGATGCAGGTTCTTCCAGTGTCCTCTCAGAGGATTTCGAATTGGATCTCCACTTGCATCCGTTTTTGTTATGAGTCGGCACAGACTGTGCCTCCACCGATAGTGAAGGCTCACTCGATTAGGGCTCAGGCATCTTTGGCTGCCTTCCTGGTGCATGTTCCTATCCAGGACGTCTGCAGGGCCGCGACATGGTCTTCAGTACACACGTTCACGATGCATTATGCCATCACCCAGCAAACCAGAGATGGCGCTTGATTTGGCAGAGCTGGGCGTGTTGCAGTCGTCATGTCCATGAACTCCTACCCGCCTCTGATGATACTGCTAGGGATACCTACAATGGAATGGACATGAGCAAGCACTCGAAGAAGAAAAGATGGTTACCTTTCATAATTGTTGTTCTTCGAGATGCGCTGCTCATGTCCATTCCATGACCCACCCTTCTTCCCCTTTGTCAGAGTCTGGTAAGGAGGAACTAAGGGAGGAGGGAGCCAGCAGCGCTCCTTATACTGGCACATATGTGCACCACTCCAGAGGGCACTAGAGCCGGTCCCCTACAGATACCACTGAGGGAAAAACTTCCAGCACTGGTGCATGTGGTGAGCACACGCACCTACAATGAAATGGACATGAGCAACACACCTCGAAGAACAACAGTAACTAAAGATAACTGTCTTTTTCTTTTATCTCCCCAAAGTCTCTTTTTAAGGCCCCAAAAAGGGATGGTGGAATAATAATTTTGTCCACCAATTAAACCTCTTTTTGGACCCTCCAGTTTTGGTTCATTGATTTCTGATCCTCTGCTTCTCTTTTTTACCAGTCATAATCTTAGCATAGTCCTTGTGTAGTATTAGTAGATCCTTTGTTTAAATTAATGTAGTCTGTCTCTTTCTCACATCTTTTCTTTAAAAGTTTTATACAGCAGATCTTTGCGACAATTCATGAACCTTTACCCACTTTTCACCCATTAGGTAACAATTACAGTAGCTTGCGAGGCCCCAGTTACAACAGTATTAATAAAAATGAGGATTTCAGAGGTACTCTGACCATGGTGTCTGATTATGATAGAGGTCATGGCAATTTCACACCTCTTACCACAGAGTTTATTTTTGGAATGTCATTTATTTCAAGCTGTTCATGTAAGCTGATGTCACTGGCTATAATTCTATTATATTCAGGCCTTTCCTAACAGTGTATGTCTATGACCTCCAGGACTGTGTTTATCTCAAGTTTGAATGAAACTTACAGGGGCAAGCTCATAGTACATAATAAGTACTCCTGTTCTTTTTGATAATACTGTGTGTCACTTTGATCCTACAGACTAACTTTTATACACAGAATCTAGAGTGTAACTGACTAATCATGTGGCAGTAACTTTTTGGAACAGATTCATTATAAAAATAAAAACCACTCCAATCACCAAATGTAATTAATTACCAACAGATGAATAAAACCCTCAATTACGGTTTCCAGTGAGATACATTTCTCCAACAATCTAGGAGCTAAAAAAGAGAAATTTTACAAGCTACAAACATAAGGGATATTTATCAATATTTCTTTTTGCACAGAAGTGCACAAAATGTACCAAATCTTGTTTGAGTGCATTTTTTGCTTACCTATGTTTTTTTTTCATCATGTATTACTTTTGGTCCCTGGCTAGGGTGTAATGCTGAAAAGGAAATCAGAGGGAAAATTAACACTGTTATTATTTCATAAATTATAATTTTTCATGTCTTCTTGAAATATGAAATAAATCAGCACTTGCTTCTCACTGTAGCCTCAATCCTGCAATCTTTGTATTTATGAAATTCCTGTTGGCTTCGGTGGGGCTTGCAATGAAGGCCACAGGTTTGGACTTTTAACAAAAGGGCAGTAGTTCTGAGAGATACTTGCAGAAAAATGAATGAGTTGTAAACAATGTGTGGAAACAGTTTGTTCAGGCCTTGAGCAGGACAGTAAAGGGATGTTGGTTCTTTTTCACAATGTTATCATTATTACATCTAGTGAGATACTCAGTAAACTTACTGGCAGGATATTTGGTGTTAAAAAGACAAAAGTTTTCTTCAAAGATGTTGAGTTTTTGGAAACAATTTTTCAAATTAGTTATTTCTTGCAACTTTACATGTAAAATATGGAATTCTATTAACTAAGAAACTAATTAAAGAAACATTTACACAATACCCACTTGAGCCATTTCTGATTATAAAATGGGAAGGAAAGAACTACCAACACGTAAATAAAATTTGTTTCTAAATTTTAAAAAATCAATTTAAAATTATTTAACTTTTTAAAATTTGATTTTTTTTATTCTGATTTTTATTCATTCTGGTATTTTCATATTTAGTCATATGGAAACATGAGAGGTAATAGATTCTTTAGGTAGCTTTAAGTTTTACTGCACACAGTTAAATGTCAACATCATGAAAGCATGTTTATCAACCTTTTCTTTCAGTAGGAATTTCTCTACCACGACCAACAGAGCTATGTATATCATCTCAAAATCATAGGTGGGTTTTCCCATAAATTTTGTTCAATTACAAGTACTGTAGTGGGAAAGCCCTCTCACCTCTTCCTTATATAATAGAACCTCAGAGTTATGAACACCTTGGGAATAGAGGTTGTTTGTAACTCTGAAATGTTCATAACTCTGAACAATATGTTATGGTTGTTCTTTCAAAAGTTTACAACTGAACATTGACTTAATACAGTTTTGAAACTTTACTGTGCAGAAAAAAATGCTGCTTTTAACCATCTTAATTTAAATGAAACAAGCACAGAAATAGTTTCCTTATTTTGTCAAAATAAAGTTTAAACTTTACCTTTATTTTTTTAGTAGTCTATGTTTAACACAGTACTGTACCGTATTCATTTATTTATTTATTTTGGTCTCTGTGGCTGCCTAATTGTATACTTCCAGTTCCAAATGAAGTGTGTGGTTGATTGGTCAGTTCGTAACTCTGAGGTTCTACTGTAGATTTTAATCCCTGTCAGTTCTTGCAGTTTAGTGTACAGTATTTACAACATATACCAAAAAATGTTTGACAATAGACCCAGTTCTGAAAACTCTTCTGTTGGGACTACGCATGTAGTAGGAGTAAGCACTATCCCCACCAGGAAGCATGTGCAGGATCAGATCTTAAACTGGTAACGTCTTATGTGTTTGTTTAGAGACTACAGAACACATACCTTATTTGTTTTTGGAAAGAGAAAAATCTGGTTCCACTTTACCATGTGTTCAAGTATTTTACTTGGTTTTGTTTTTAATGCTCAGAGCATTTTGACCAGAGGGCATGGTGTTTTGGTTTAAGGAATTTAAGGGGGTAGTATTTATTCTCTCTCTTGTAGTAATCAGATAACTCTCACTCCATGTTCTGATTGCGCTCTGGAACTTTGGCTGTGCAGTATTATAATATGAACAGCTTCAATTCATAGTTGGCATTCTCTGTGTGTATGTTAACTTATATACATTTGTCATTGGTTGAAAGGTATCTTGTCAACACATCGTCTTATTAAACCTCTTCATGTAACAAGTCTCATATGAACTTTTTCCCCTTGGGATATTAGGTCCCCAGGTCACCTTAAAGCTTTAGCAAGGGGTTCATAACAAGGTTGGAAAAACCCATTGCCTGGTGTTAATCTGAACAAGTAACTCTACACTGCCTGATGGAATGAATGTAATGTGCATCTTTCAGTTTGGCAAGTGTTCCTGTAGTACTCCCGGTTAGCACGATGTGAGTCATCAAGACAAGTAATTTTTTGAAAGATGTCCCTTGACCTTGGCACCACAGAAAAGACTATTAACTTTTCTTTACAGCTGCTTTCCAAATGAATTGGAACTCTACTGCAAGGTTTGTTAGTTGGTTTTCAGCACTCCCTCAGTGACATTTCAATTGGTGAATATACCTGTCTGGAAGTGATTACCACTCATTGCTGTGAGACAGCAGATTGTTGCTATATTTTAGACTATTCATCAGCAATACAGAAAGTACTGACACCTGTGAATGGGAAGATGTCAGTATTCTGAGTGGAGCTCCAAACACCGATTCAGAGTAGGTCTTTGCTACACACATTTGAAATGTCCCCACTGGCAAAATCTGAAATGTCTTTTGTACCTCACCTATTCAGCATACGTTAACTTGCATCACCCTTTATTCATCCCAGTTAATGTGTCCCCACTTCTTCAGATGCATGGAGTGAAAGTTACAGATGCAGGCATTATATAATGATAAGAGAAGAGCGTACCTCACAAGTGGAGAACCAGTATTGACAGGGCCAATTTGATCAGGGTGGATGAAGTCCACTCCCAATAAAAGATGAGGAGGTGTCAATTCCAGGAAAGGCAAAGCTGCTTTTGTAATGAGCCAGCCACTCCCAGTCCCTATTCAAACCCAAATTAATGGTGTTAAATTTGCAAATGAATTTTAGTTCTGCTGTTTCTCTTTGAAGTCTATTTCTGAATTTTTTTTGTCCAAGAATAGTTCCTTTTAAATCTGTTATAGAATGTCCTGGGAGTTTGAAGTGTTCCCAGCCAATGGGAGCTGCACCTGTGTGCATGTGTGTGTGGGGCGTGCAGCACGCGGACCCCTCTTGGCAGGCCCTAAGGCTAGGAGCCGGACATGCTGGCTGCTTCCCGACCCAGGAGCCGTGTGGCGGCTAGCAGGGAGTCTGCCAGCCCTGCTGCGCGGCACATTCCGGTCAGCACCCGCCAGGATCCCTTTTCGACCAGGCGTTCTGGTCCAAAACCAGACACTTGGTCACCCTAGGCACAGCAGCAGCAGTGATGAGTGAGAACAGTGCCATGACTGGATCAAAGTCCCAGAGGTGCCTTCCCCCCCCCAAAAGTTTCCATCACAGCCATTGCCTCCACAAGCTTCCCAAGGGCGTAGTTTGGAAGCCACAAACCTCTATCCTCATGGTATCTGAACTCCATCAAATAGTTGGAGCAAGGGTATTGGATGTCAAGAAATCTGGTTTCTCACTACCTTACTGAGAAATTAGGCAAGTTGCTTTGTAGATACAAATGTAGTCCCTCAGTTTTTCAGTCTATACAACAGTAGTTGTACTTACCCACCTTCATAAAATCACATTGAAATCTTCAGATGTATGGTAGTATGTGAAGGCATAGTCTTCTTGTTCACTGTTAGTGTAAGGATACAAAAGGAACTTTCCAGTTAAAGCAAACTGTTGAGATAGATTTGGTTCTTTAAAAAGAATGGCACGAGCTTTGGTTTTGAAATAACAAAATGAATACACGTGAGCCTTTCTGCATATTTATAGTAATCATGCATCATAGACAGTTGCAAAAATCAGTCCTTGATATTTGTAGGTAAAGAAACAGCATAGTGGTTCAGCCAAAAGGCAGAAAGGAAACAAAAAGCTGTTGTGCCATTTTGCTTATGCAGTCATATTACCATTTGAGTAGATTTTTTTTTTTTTTTTTTACCACTCAGCCAATTTTTATGCAATTGATAGAATATTTTTTAGAAAGTAAAAAGGAGATTGTAGCCAAGGAAATTCAATTCGGTCAACTTGTTTACTTATTCAAAACCAATATGAAGCTTTTTCTTGCAAGAGAAATATAGAGGGAGATGCTGGCATTGTTTTAATTTTTCTAAACCAAAAAAGGAGATTCTCTAAATCAAACAATTCAGTTTGTGTGTTTACATATTTGAACTTTTAAATTATATGGATTAAATGAATATCAGCCTACAAAGGTATCAGCCATGGACTGCATCATTTGTTCTCATAATACAAGAATAAAGGGACATTAAATGAAATTGAAAGGCAATATATTTAAAAACTGGTAAAGGAAAATATATTTTGACACAAGGCACAATTAATCCTAAACTCACTGCCACATAATGCCATCGAGGCCAGGATCCTAGTAGGATTCACAAAAGGATTAAGTATTTGAATAAACAATAAGAACATCTACATTTATATAGTAAAAAATAAAAAGGCATATAAACCCTGAAGCTAGATTTAGGGAAGAATTTCTCCCATGGGAATAATGCATGCCACAAAGAGTTCCGTGCATGAGGGTGGTCAGAGCAGGTCAGTCTGATAACCACTGCACTAGGCCAACTGGCTCTCAAACTTTTGTACTGGTGACCCCTTTCACACAGCAAGCCTCTGAGTATGACTCCCCCTTAGAAATTAAAAACATTTTTTTAATATTTAACACTGTTATAAATGCTGGAGGTGAAGTGAGGCTTGGGGATGGAGGCTGACAGCTCATAGTTGTGAGCTCAATCCTTGAGGGGGCAATTTAGGGATCTGGGGCAAAAATCTGTCTGCGGATTGGTCCTGCTTTGAGCAGGGGGTTGGACTAGATGACCTCCCAAGGTCCCTTCCAACCCTGATATTCTATGATATTCTATGTAATAACCCTGTGACCTCTTAAGGGGTCACACCCCCAGTTTGAGAGCCCCTGTCCTCTAGTGGTCAGGCAATGGCTCCACAATTCTTTCTGGTCTGGTCATTCTAGACAGGGCTCTGGCTGATTCGTATGTGGCAGGCCTCAATCTCTCCTGAGTATTTCTTCTATTCCCCTTAAGGTTCTGTCACAGAAGAGGTACAGGAGAGTAAGGTGGGGGACCCAGGGCTTCCAATTCCACTGGGTCCCTCCTGACCTGGGGCCCTATAGGGGCATTGCAGTGTTTGGACCACTTGCTGGTCCACCCCAAGTTATACTCCCCCCCCCCCCCCCCCCCCCCGGTCACTTCCTACCAGGCTGTTGCTCCTCTAGGGCATTGTCATGGGCTCGGGAGTATCAGGTTAGTCTGTCAGTGGGACAAGATCTTGTTTTACTCTCTCTTGTGAGTTTACAACTCCCGAAGAAGGGGGAGCTGAATCCGGATCATCACATCCAGAGTAGCTTTAGGAATGCTGCAGCCAGTCCTTTCACAGCTCCAGGCTCTTTTCACAGCTTCACAGTCTCACTTCCTGTTGCTGTTACCCGCTCAATTTAGAGTACCAGGTCCTTTTAATTATCCCTCCCTCCTCCCTAGCCCAGTACTGCTCTATGCCATGCTCAGGTTTAGTGTGAAATCTGCGAACTCCATCACAGAAGTTCACCTTGTAAATTGAGGTGGTGCATTTACTTACAAACATTGTTCTAGTATGTCACTAGCCAACTGAGAAGGAGAGATACTAACAAATAGAGCAGAAAGCCTGAAGAGAGGTGGAGTTCACTTTCTGAACATAGTTTTCAAGAACCTCAGGTTTATGAGTGATTTTTTCATAATGTCCAGTGAATTACAGTAGAACCTTAGAGTTACAAAGATCAGAGTTATGAATTGACCAGCCATCCATACACCTCATTTGGAACCAGAAATAGGCAATCGGGCAGTAGCAGAGAGGGGTGGAGGGAAGCAAAGACAGTACAATACTGCGTTAAACGTAAACTACTAAAAAAAGGGAAAGCAGCATTTTTCTTCTGCATAGTAAAGTTTCAAAGCTGTATTAAGTCAGTGTTCAGTTGTAAACTTTTGAAAGAACAACCATAACATTTTGTTCACAGTTACAAACATTTCAGAGTTACGAACAACTCCCTTCCTGAGTTGTTCGTAACTCTGAGGTTCTACTGTAAGTAAAAATATAAAAGGTAGGTTTTCATTGTCTAGAGCATTGGTTCTTAACCTGGGGTGCGAGATGCCCTTTCTGGGGGTGCGAGACACGCCAGATTTTTTTAGAAGGTAAATCATCAAAAACACAGATTAAGCCCAGGCATGTAAGTACAACTACTTTGTTTCATCAAACTTATGTATTTATTAACATTATAAATTTTTTAATGATTACTGTAATATACAAACAAAAATATATCTAGGTTTAAAGAACTGACCTACTTCAACTAATTTTGATAAAGGGTATAAGAACATATTTTGATTTTTGATAAGGGGTGCGAGAACATATTTTGAGATTCAAAAGGGTGCAGGCTACAGTAAAGATTAAGAACCACTGATCTAGAGGTAAATGAAAAATGATGGCCGACTCCAGTAATAGGAGTTGATACTGAGTCCACTGAGGAAACTTGTTTTATTTGTAGACACAATACTTTTGTGTCTTTCATTAGTCACTTTGTCAAGAAATATGTGCAAAGTGAACGTATGAATATTTGACCAAAGGAGAAAACCACTGATTATAGGACCAACCTTATTACACAGGAGGGCCACAGAAATCTAAGCACAACCTTATGTGGACCAAACAGATTCTACATATTTTAATAAGATTTAAAGTCACCCGTATTAATTTATATTTTAAGTTCAACTTGTTTGTATGTCTTTAGATAGGTTGTTTCTATGTATAGTGTTTTCTGTTTACACATGTGTACACTAAAGTGATGTAAACATGATGACAAAACGCTAATGAATTGGCTGTTATAGTGTGTTGAAGCAGGCCATGGGCCTTATGAAATGCTCTGGTGGGCCGCAGGTTGGGCACCCCTGGGTTATAGTAATATGTTGTTGGTTTGGCATGTCTAGAACCCTCCTGATACTGTATATGTACACTTCATACTGAGAGATTAATGATAGGATCAGTGTGTTTTTTAGTTTAAAAACAATAGCTTCCTGGAAGCTAGCCATCAGCTTAACACCTATCAAAATGCTTATTTTGTCAGCTTTGTTTCCTCAGCACTGAGAACTGTGAGCAACTTTTATTTTTTTCTCCTGTTTACAGCTTCTGGAAATTAATTGGACAGGACTGACCAATCTTCTGGATGTTCCAGGACTGAAGTAAGCATAATAAAAGTCACTGTGTCTGTTTTGTCTCCTTGTCCATTTCCTCAAAAAAAGTGTGTGTGGAAGAGGCAGAAAGTTAGAAAATCTAAAATATCCTGGTTAGATCTGAAACCAGCTAAATATGTAGGTTAAATGTCTTATGGCCCATTGCCACTTAATATTCCATTTAGAGTGTGTAGAAATTATATAACAATGAGGATTTAATGATAAAACATTATAGTAGTATAAGAAAGGGTTATGTCTACAACAGCTGGCTTTTCCAGCAAAACAGTTTTCAGTCACTTTATTCACAGGACTGGGATCGAACTGCTGATACGGAATGCTGCTGGGGAGCTGGGCAGCTGGCAAACTGAAAAAAATCCATTTTGGTACTTCTGAAATTGAATTTTTCTTGCCTTTCCCTCCTATGAAAAATTGTGATTGAAAATTTTTGCAGAATGGAAAATTCTGTTCCCAATAAGCTCTCATGTCTAAGCTGTTCCCAATAAACTACTACTATTGTGTGTATATGTGTGAAACAGCAATATGCCTTCAAGGGCTTGAAACCTCCCATTCACTTCAGTGGGAGAAAGAATTTGAAAAAAAATAAAGAAAAAGTATTTATATGAATTTCAGTTACTGAGGTTTAAAATAGTCCATGATTATGGTCTGCCTGTTTAAAATTCAGTAATATGGGGTATTCTCATAGCAGTTAGTTTCAAAGGTGTTCATGATTATTTTTTCCTCATTTGAAGTGTTCAGTTTCCTTCCTTTCAAAACTTTCTTGGGACCCTGCACTGTATTAAGTGGTGATCAAAGGAAGTGATGAAGGAATATTGCTTTATATTTGAAAACAGAAAAAACATGTTGACCTGGGTTTCATGATTCTTTGTGATATTAAAGGATAAAAATTCTTCACGAAATAAAGAATTGGGAGAGGGGGAAAAATGCTGTGATATAAGGGCTTTGATATTAATTAGGATAATACCATTAATTCCTTCACATTAAAGTTATCCATGTTTAGCCAGGGCTTTAAACTGTTGTAATAGTGGAACAAAGACTAATGAGAGGAATGAGTTTGACTCAGACGTTTGGGATCAAATTAGAAGACTGGCAGGCCAATCACCAAAGCCAAAATTATCAAACTTAAGTTTGATACCTGAAAATAAGATGTTTAAACTCTCAAGTGTTACTTGATTCCAGAATCGTTTTGGTAACCTTGGATAAAGGAATGAGATGAAAATCCTTCATTACTCAAAATGTATGACTAAAACGTCACTTAATGATATTTGAAGTTGTGTGAAATCCCAACTGAACAAATTGAAATTAGAATTGCATTAATAAAAATTAGGATAATGGTTGCCTAACTGCTTTTGTTTAGATCCCACTTAAAACTGACTCTTTGAGGAAAGAAGTCCTCTTGGCAAAAGAGAAAATTATGTACTTCTAGACTATAGCCTTTGAGTAATCTTTTGCTGTTTTCAGCTACTAAACTGATTAAGATATCAGCAACATTTAGGCCCACTAGACTTTAGAGATTCTTCTCTCTGTCTAGATATATATTGTTTGCTTGGAAAACAAAGACCTAAAATGTAAATAAAACTGTGTAAGTTTGCCAAAGTCAAAAACTCAGTAACAGTTACCATAGCACCCTCAATTTGGCCACACATCTACATAATGTGTTCAGCGTGGGCGAGGTGGAGTTGCTGTGGAAACTAAAACTGAGTTGACTCATGTTTACTTTCACCGGTAACACTTTAGTGCTGTATTGGTATTTATTTTCCTTGATTTGGGAAGATGGACATTCAAAACAAATCTATTTTAGCCATTGTAACCAGTGATGAATAAGATGTTGCTGCTTGCAAGGAAGGACATAAAGTCTCCCATTGACCATCTAATTCGTGCTTGTGGCTCTGGCAGTTATGTCAGCTGTTTAACATTTTTGTTTAAATGAAGGGAAAATAATTTTATTTTGAAACAATATTTGAAGTGTTTATCTTAAGTAATAACATTACCTTTTTATCACTAAATTGCCTCAACATTTTTTGTCACATGCTAGCAGGGATTAGGACTAACTTTGATGCTCTTCTCCTGCAGTACGTAGTGGGTGCATTAATTGAGAGTTTCTTGTTGTATTATTTGAAACTGGAAGGAAACTTATTTGAAACTGATAAAAATAAATATCTGATTT
The DNA here is from genome assembly GCF_027887155.1 of Malaclemys terrapin pileata. NCBI lineage: Eukaryota > Metazoa > Chordata > Testudines > Emydidae > Malaclemys > Malaclemys terrapin. Next base: position 265,805,031 of record NC_071506.1, read on the forward strand.
TACAAAATATAATTAACTTATGATACAAATTGCCACAAGACCTCACTGAAGCCATGAGCTTAGTAGAATTCAATGTTTACATGGGTACAGAATACCCACAGCTATGTTAGAGAGGATGGTAAGAACTTAGTAATGTAAGTGACATAAACATTTATACTTCAGGGCACTCGTGAACCATTAACTGACAGGGATTAGGAGAACACTTCACTATTGGGCAAAATACTCCATAATTGTCCAGTATGTGTTTTCTTGCACCACCCTGAAGCATCTGATAGTGGCCAACATCAGGGTGCTGAATGGATCACTGGTCTGATGCAATTTTTCAGTTCTTATGTTCCTATAACAGTGGTTGCCATTAAGAAGTCAGTTGTTTGCTAACAGGTGCCATAGTTACCAGAGTTATTTCTTATTTGAGGTGTAGGAGGAAACTGGGGAATCACAGATATAAACGGTGTCTGACTGCTAACCAATAACTGACTTAGTAGCAACTACTGTACATCAGCCTTCTGTACAAAGTTGAAAATGTTTTACTAAACCAGTGGCATTTTCTCTGTAGTCTTCATCAATATACCATTTAGAAGAAAACAGTTCTCTCCTGAAAGAAGACTTGATAGGATTTTCGCTTTACTAGACACACCTCATCTTGGAGTGAAAAAATGTAGCAATTCTAGTTTTGTCACAGTCCAGCTGTCCCAAACTCAGGATGTTAAATATTTGAGGTTAACTGGTAACGCTCCACCCATTACAATAAGTTCTGTAACTACAGGCCCCTGTTGCTGTCTCATGTGTTTATTTTGCTGGTTTTCACTTGAGCTGTAAAATCATTGGCTAAAGTGTCACAAATATCTGTTTTAGGCTTTTTACTCGCCATATTTTGATTCCTCTATTTGATTCCATACACCCACTAAAGATAAAAACATTTTCCTAGGAGTTTAAAATATTTTGAAGACCCAAAACTGTCAGCTGAGTATTTTGGTGAGGAAAATTTGACACTACCAGTTTCATTAAGTGATCACCTCTAGGGTTTGGCAGTGGAGTTTCAGGGAAGGTTTGGGAGTGGTGCCTTCTGCCAGCTGCATGTTTCCCTCAGGTAACATGCTCATTCAGAGATGCATGGGAATCAGGAGGAGGAGTCCTTCAAAGCAAATTTGTAGCTTCAGGTTCAATGCCTATTTTAGTTACCCAGTAGTCACACTACAGGTAATATGTTGATTCTGTTATCAGCCTCTCTTTGCAGAGGTTTATCACATACCAGCAAATACTCTTCCCAAAATGAAACTTTAATATGCTTTGATGCAACATTCCCATCTTACTTGTTTCTTTACATGAGAGTTTATTCATGTATTAAAAATTTTGGTTTACTGCCTAAAAACATTTTAAACTTTTAGCTAACTCAAAACTGGTTTAGTCTGTTTTAAAACAAAAACAAAAAATCAAAGCAAAGACAATAATATGAAAAGGAGTTTAAATATCCAGGAATTGTAGTGCCTATGTAATGCCCACACCTCTTAGATGTGGTGCTCTGTCCCATCTAGTGGCACCGAGACCACTTAGAGATTAAGGAGTCTGCTACAGCCTTAGCTAAGAGGCATGTGGGTTTTAGCTTATGCATTTAGCTCCACAGAGCCAAGTTCTATCCCACCCCCTGACAAGTGTCATCGGTGTTACACCTAGGCACTGTTTTCTCTCTTCAGATAAAATAAAACTTTCTGACAGTAAAACTTGCATTTGGATTTGAATGTGTCAGCAAAACTCTGTGCAGTTCTGAGGATATATGTGTAGGAGTAGGTGTGTTTTGTGCTAGTGAAGGATGGCAAGGACAATGTAAGATAATGGTGACCAAACTGACCACTGTAGTATGTGTGCATCCAGAGAGTTGTAGACGAGTGCTGTTTTATTACAGCAGGGTACATATTTTAGTAGAGACCCAAATTGGGGCACAAAATATATCTTGTGATTAGGGCCTTGTCAACACTTAAGAATAACCCCAGTTCAGCAATTGGTGGGGCCTGGACTGTACTCTTCTTGTACCGATAAGGGGAACCAAGAATTCACCTATCAGTTAGTTCAATCAGTGCCAACGCTGGCTTGCCCTTGTCTATACTTAGCTGTCAGCACTTATTCCGCTATACCAATTGCTGAATCAGGGTTACATCTGAGTGCAGAAGAGACCTTAAACAAATTGTCCACGTTGTATGTCCTGTTGTGAGTAGTCCAGAACATTTGCTAATACTTATTACCCTAAGTCCTATCTACACTGACATTTCAAAATAGCACCTTTAAAATGTGTGGCTTCACTGGCAAAATCAAATCTGCAGTTTGCCACTGGCACAGCTGAACCAGCTGTAGCAATAATTGAAGCTGTTATTTAGAGAGGGCTCAGGTATATCTCCCTATGTTATCTAACCGTGGTTACAAACTCCTAAACCTCACTATGGTGCTGCTACCACTCGCAGTGTACCAGTAGTGAAATACATGTCCAATTTTTACAAGTGTAGACAGTACAACCAGACAGTGTTGTTTCTCTAGAAATGTGCTAATATTGTTTCAGAGCTCAGTTTAGACCCTATCTTACTATTTTTCTCATTGGCATTGCTCAGGAGAAATAAGATTTTGTTAATGATTCCTAACGAGTTTGATTTTAGTGCCCTTCTCTTCATAATGTGACACTAGTTCTCTGTTCGCTGCAGGCTATACTTCACTCTCACCACACACATTTTTTCTTTGTGCATTTTGTTTTTAATTTAAACCCTCCTAATTTATTTGAATGCATGCAAAAAGATAGCTTGTTTTGTAATAGTACAACACAGCCTAGCTTTCCAAAGCAGAGTTGAATGATTAAAATAGTCACATTTAAAAACTAAAATGCACAACGGTGAACATCTGCTTCATCAATATGTAATGGAGGTAACAGATCTTATACTTCATTCAGTAGCCTTTTTTCCTGGATGATGATGGTGAGAGGCATAAGAACATAAGAATGGCCCTATTGGGTCAGACCAAAGGTCCATCTAGCTCAGTATCCTGTCTTCCGACAGTGGCCAGTGCCAAGTGCCCCAGAGGGAATGAACAGAACAGGTAATCATCAAGTGATCCATCCCCAGTCGCTCATTCCCAGCTTCTGGCAAACAGAGGCTAGGGACACCCCATTCCTGCCTATCCTGTCTAATAACCATTGAAGGATGAATTTATCTAGTTATTTTTTGAACCCTGTTATGGTCTTGGCCTTCACAACATCCTCTGGCAAGGAGTTCCACAGGTTGACTATGCGTTGTGTGAAGAAATACTTCCTTTTATTTGTTTTAAACCTGCTGCCTATTAATTTCATTTGGTAACCCCTAGTTCTTGTGTTATGAGAAGTAGTAAACAACACTTCCTTATCTACTTTCTCTACTCCACTCATGATTTTATAGATCTCAATCATATCTCCCCTTAGCCGTCTCTTTTCCAAGCTGAAAAGTCCCAGTCTTATTAATCTCTCCTCATACGGAAGCCATTCCATACCCCTGGATTAATTACACTTGTTGAGGGAAAAGCAGAATCGTATAGCAAGAGAATCTTAGGCCTTTCCATTATTTTATATCTGCTGCTTCCACCTGGTGGCCATTTGGGGTGAAAATGCTGGGTGGCTTAAAATTAAGGCTACAATTTAGTCATGGGTATTTTTAGTAAAAGTCATGGATAGGTCACAGGCAATAAACAAAAATTCACGGCTATAACCTATCCATGACTTATACTAAAAATACCTGTGATTAAATCTTGTGACCGGGAGGGTGGAGGGGGACTGGATGGGGAGGTGTCCGGGGCCAGCAGTACCAGCTGCCAGGGACCGTGGACCACGGCTGCTCTGACTAGTCACCTGGGGACCGCTGCCGGGGCCAGTGGACCGCAGCTGCCAGCAGGAGCAGCTCTATGTATTTTGCCGCCCCACGCACGGCAGTCAGCCTTTGGCGGCATGCCTGCGGGAGGTCCCCCGGTCCCGCGACTTCGGCATACCTGCCGCCAAATTGCCACCAAAACTGCAGGACCGGCAGGCCTCCCACAGGCATGCCGCCGAAGGCAGCCTAACTGCCGCCCTCACGGCGACTGGCAGGCCGCCCCCCGCGCTTGTCGCCCCAGGCACGCGCTTGGTTTGCTGGTGCCTGGAGCCACCCCTGGCTGCCAGGGCTGCAGATCACAGCTGCTTCCGCCAGCTGCCCAGTGTCCGCTGCCAGGAGCTGCGGATCATGGCTGCACCGGCTGTCCCAGGGCCACTGTCGAGGGCCGCCGGAGCAGCGGCTGGTGTGACTGTCCCCAGGGTTCACCTGAGTAGCTGGTCCCAGAGTCAGCTGCTTGGATGGCCCTGGGGTCAGCCACACTGGTCCCTGCAGAAGTCACGGAGGTCATGGAATCCGTGCCTTCTACAACCTCCATGACAGACGTGAAGCCCTACTTAAAATCCAGATAAATTAGAGGGGAAAAATCTATACAATTTACACAAAAGAAAATGTGCCCTGTAGCCAAAAAAATTGGCATGTACACGTGCAGCTTAATTGATGAACAATATAAAGGGCAAAATGTTGATTGTTACAAAGTTCCTGTACAGTGCTATGCAATAAAGAGGAAAAAAAAGAGTAAGATGTAATGCCCACTCCCTTCTCACTAAGGATGTTGCCCATATACGTGAAAACTTCAGTAAGGACTCAAAACTTACTCTCCTAAAGTAGTGTTACTACCAGGGCTTTGGAGCTGTGCTCCGGCTCCACTCCAGTTCCAGGCAAAAACCTGCAGCTCCCCTGCTCCGGAACTGGTCCATGCTCCAGCTCCAGGCTCCACTCCAAAGCCCTGCTTACTACAGCATTTTTGCTTATTGTCCTGTAGTATGTTAGTATTTTAAGGATAATTCTAGATCTGCTAAGAACTTCTATTATGAAGATGATTGCAAGGGGTCATGCCCAAGCAACTACAGTACGTTAATGTCTCATGAACATGTCCTTAAGATCTTTTATCTTGTTAATTAATTGATATTTTTTATCCAACAGTGGTTTATCGGATACCATAATGTTGGATATAATATCCAACTACTTGGTGCTTCCAAATCGAATCACAGTCCCTCTTGTGAGTGAAGTACAGATTGCCCAATTGCGGTTCCCTATACCAAAGGTAAGCACTTTTTGTATTATAAAGTAAATTGGTATTAATATATCAATTGAGTATAGTATTGATGTTTTTCAAGATATACCGGTACCTATACGTGTGTGGGTGTATAAAACATTACAGCTTACTCTGAATGCAGTCATATTGTTTATATTGAGGTTCCATTTATAAGTAGTTTATAAAGTGTTTATAAACTATAGCTATAAGTATGACACCAAATCCATTACCTTCTGCGTTGGCAGAACCTTTTCCTCCACTAACCAAAGAATATAGTTAGATGTTTAGACCAAAGCCCCAGATGGGTGTTTTTATTGAAAAATCAAATAAAATTTACTATTTAATTTTAGATGATAGCATTTGTTGGCAGGTATGGTGCTGCAGGGATGCTCTACCTTAATTTCCCCCAATGGGTTGTCAGTAAGTTTAGCATGGTTTTAATTAATCGAACAGCCACTCCGCTTCCAGCCCCCTCCCCCTTCTCAGGGTCTCATTTTATTAATGGGAAGTTCGACACAGACACAAGAAAGACCTTCACCCAGGCTTCTTAGACTCAGATGGAGTATTCCCTCCTGCTATCAGTTCCACGTCCAGATCCTTTACCCGGGAGTCACTGTCAATGCTGATTCCTTCCTAGGAACAAGGGCCTTCCCTGCTGTGACTTCAGCTCTTCTGTAGGCAGCACTCAGCTCTTTAAGTCTGGCCTCCTGCAGCTATCTGGGAGGTCCCTCCTGAAGCTCCTTTCCCTGGTAGTTCTCCTGCTCTCTTCCCTGGGAGCTTGCCTCCTCACAAGTTGTCTTTCTCTAGGCCAACTCTCCCTAACTGAGCTCTGGTAGTCTTTTATCGGGTCTTGGTCCTTGTTTGCCATTTAGCTGCCAGCCAGTCATCTCGGTGGTTAATTACTTGCAGGTGGACTGAAATGAGCTGGTTCTCCTTAAAGAGGCCCCATAGATTTGGTTATCTCTTCCCCTTAAAAGAGCCAGCAACTCTGTGACACCTGTTTGCAAAAAGTGCCATTAGCATTTTAATTACCTTGTCTTTGAAGACCTCAACTGAAGGAAGTCAGATACTGTAGATTAAAGTTATTACTATAAAATGTTTGGAAATACAAACTCGTATTCAACATTAAACACAAATATAGTCTCAAAATAGTGATGGAATGTTTTTAAAGGATTTACAGAAACTGCTTTTGAGAATATTAATGATGATATATATTTCTAGATCACTAAGTAAACACTTCTTCATTTTCTCAGGGTGTTCTAAGGATACACTTTATTGAAGCTCAGGATCTGGAAGGGAAAGATACTTACCTAAAGGGAATGGTCAAGGGAAAGTCAGATCCTTATGGAATCATTCGTGTTGGCAACCAAATCTTCCAAAGCAAGGTCATCAAAGAAAATCTCAATCCAAAGTGGAATGAAGTGTATGAGGTACAATCTGCCAGAGTTTGCATTGCACAATTTAAAATAGTTCTCCAATATGAGTCACTTTGTTCTGGTCAGTGGAAAATATTAGGGAGATTTTGCAGATAAACTTCTGGATGTGTCTCCTGCTAAAATCCCAGTTATTGATACATAAATGGTCTGTTGATTTAAGATGTAGCTTTCTTTAGTCTGGGGTTAGTCCCAATATTTCTGAAGACAAATTCTAGGCATACTATCAAAACATTAATATATAGAGTATGAACGTCAGAGTGGGCTAGATGCATCCCATTCCTTTAAGGGAAGATCTGTCATTACATTTTGCCATCATCACACATAAATCATGAGATTTTTATCACATTTAACAGAAAAATAGAATATTAAACCAAATCACAGAGCAGTAGCATACATATTTCCACCTACAGGAACATAAATATAGAGTTAATTAAAATAAGTGAATCTTTCTAAAGCCAGGAACTGCTGTGTTAAGTATAGGTTTCAGGGTAGCAGCCGTGTTAGTCTGTATTCTCAAAAAGAACAGGAGTACTATAAATTTGTTAGTCTCTAAGGTGCCACAAGTACTCCTGTTCTTTTTGTGTTAAGTATAAAACTTCATCCTAGCACTGTTATTTCTAGATAATGTTACTGATACATTATAATGCATCTAGTTTTCAGCATTTGGATGCTAAAATCACTTAAAAATAGTTGACTTGGTCCCCAAATTCAGATTAAATATTTATTATTGCATTTTCTTTGTGTGGTGACAAATGCACAGTGGTTCATAATTTTTCAGCATTGTTTTGCTATAGTAATACTGGCTAGGTAATCTCACCCATCTATCTGCTAATAACTACTATACTCCTAGGCCTTAGTGTATGAACATCCTGGACAGGAGCTGGAGATTGAGCTCTTTGATGAAGATCCAGACAAAGATGACTTTCTGGGAAGGTAAATACAACAGGAATATCTATTGTTAACTATGGCCAAAGAAATGAAATGTTCTGAAGTACTCAGCTGGAATTTCTTGCTATAAATTTGCTATAAAATAAAATTTAAAAATAACACATCTTTTTTAAAAATTGTAAATAAGCAAATAGAAGAATTCCCTAATTCCCTGGATATGTATTCTGGAATCCCAAACGTATATGTTACTATTGAGTACCATTTTGTAGATAAAATTGATCTCTATTTGCATACGAAAACACTTTAAAAGAAGTGAATTAATTCTTAAGCCACCTAACATTTTGTACAAGTTTATGATGATACATACTTTTTCTCTTCCAATTTAAAACTTCAAAAATTTGTAGAAATGGAAACATTTACAGAAAAGTTGTTGATGTTTCCAATAAAATTATTGTTTTAAAGTAGTGTTATAAAAAATGGTACACCAGGTAATTTTCAAAATATTCTTTATAAAAATGTCTAACTCTGGACTGAAAAAATTAAATGCTTGATAGAAATAGATATAGCATTGCAAAGTCAAACCTACGGGGGTGTGGGTGTGCGTGTGTGTATAATTTCCTTGCAGACAAAGTAAAGATAGCTTCAAATGACAGAATAACTGCCCTTTTTTTCATTGTAAGCAGAGTTTGAAAAAAATCCTTGACACTTTACTTGTCCAAGAACTAACCCTGATAGACTGTGTGAAAAATATCTGAACTGCCACATCTTCCCCAACAAAATGCTTATCCACTGCACCTCTCCACCAAGAAATTTTTTTGTCCCACATCCCTCCTTCTTCAAATAATTCTGCCATCTTACCTCTTACAAGGCTCCCTGACTTCCCTTTGCCATGTTAAAGGAGTAGCAGTGCTTGGCCATTCTGCTACTTTTCTCCGAGCTCCTCTCTTGAGAAGGAACCTGCTGCACACAGGTGCTGACTTTCATTTTTCTTGGTGGGTGCTCCAAGACCCCCCCCACACACACACACTTCAATCTGCCCCTTCTTCTGTGGGCCTCCTGCCCACCACAGAACAGCTGATCAGCAGGTGGCTGGTGGGTGCTGAGCACCCACTATTTTTTTTTTCTGTGTGTGCTCCAGCTCCAGAGTACCCACGGAGTCGGTGCCTATGCTGCTGCAAAATTATGCTTGCCAGGATAAATGGGTTTTTCAAGTCCTGTGCTAGGCTTTGTGATTCCCCTCTAAAGTTTTTTTGTTCTTCTAGTCTAATGATAGATCTAACTGAAGTTGAGAAGGAACGCCTCCTAGATGAGGTAAGTCTGTCACTTTTTGATAGGAAAACTTTTGCTGTGTACTCACTTGTTTGCCCTTTCTTTCCCCCATGGCAATCAGTCCTGCAGTCCTTACACATGGGTGAACTCAAGTGGCATGTCCCATGGTCTGGTCCCATGGATTATAGTTGTTAAAGACTTCATTGGGATTAGTCAAAGGAGTGAGTGGTTTGGATCAATGAAGGTTGCAGGAAGAGAGCCTTCACCTTTTATCACACCATGCCTAAGATTGCCAGCATATGCAAGCAGGAATTAAGCATCAAAAGGATTGATGTATTTTTGGTGATTTGGTCTTTGTAAAAAGCAAAAACTCAGTAGAATAGTTTCTTTTGCCTAGATGAAGTACTATTAGACCTGTCAAACTAATTAAAGTAACACCTGTTATACGGTGTTGATCATGGAGTGGAACTTTGTGCCATACAGCAGTTTTATGGATTTACTGTAACATTATATTGTATTTGTAATTCCCAGACTTCTTTTAAATTTTTTTGAAGAATTATTCCAATGATTTACAGCATTTTGTGCTGCAAGAAATTGGGACTGCATGACTCGCCAATTTATGTTATGGAGCTGACCAGTTGTATTATATCTTAGTCATTTATGTAATGGAGCACATAACATGTCTGAATCCTTTTGCCTTTCAGAGTCTGCAGATTAGAGCTCTACTTGATTTATTCTAGTTTACAATTTAAAAAAATCAATTAGCCAATTGTAATGATAGCTGTTCATGTAATGGTGAACTCTTAGCTATTTATTATGATTTTGCTTAATTTGCTTTGTTTGCAGTGGTTCACTTTGGATGAAGTCTCCAAAGGAAAATTGCACTTAAAACTGGAATGGCTCACATTGATGCCAACTGCTGAGAATCTTGACAAGGTATTAAAGTCTGAAGCAAGTTCCTTTATCCTAATCACACTGCCTCTTCTTTCTTTGTTAAAATTTTAACTGAGCCAGTCCTCTAAATATAATAAGATTGGGAAAACTTGTTGTGTTACTCCTGTAGATACAGCTTTAGAACCTTTCAGACCAGTCAGATGTGTCTGTGACCCAAGCTGCATCTGTGACATTGTAGCAGCATTACTAAAGATCATGGGACAATGGTTAAAGGAAAACAATAGCTTTGTGAGATTTAGTTGCTTTGTAGCACCAGGCAACTAATTTAGTTCTTTATGGATTTATTTTTACATAGCAGTTATACTATTTTTTGTGAATTAAAAGTGTTTTGAAGCTTTGTGGAAATATGAGATCATCTTTAAATACACATTGCTAGTTAGAAACTTCTCACTGATGGAATTCAGTTTTAAAAGAGCTACCCATAGTAACAGCTTCAAAGTTCCTAATAATCCTTAAAGGCTAAACATTCAGCTTTTTTTAAAGAACATATTTTAAAAAACAGATATGAAGACTGCACGAGGATCCCTGCATATAATATGTAAAGACATTTATGGATTTTGAGTGTTCAGTATTCTGATATATTAGACACAATGGAAATTCTTAACAGATACAATAGATATGTTTAATGGTACTCAGTTCCTAAATTATGCAACATGTGGGCATAACTTGGTTAATAAAGAGCCTAGCTTGAAGGCAAAGTCTCCAGATGTGTTGTATATCCCTTGAGGAGGGTAAATACTGCACTGTTTCATGTAACCATCTGTGGTTGCATTGGCAAACTTTAATAAATTATCATACACTTATTGTTAACAAGTCACTTTCTATTTGTTTTTACATTTTTACCTATGTAATTATTAAAGAAACACTATCAATCTGTTCAGGTGAATAAACTGACTATTACTAAAACATTTAAAAAATGATGAAGACTGTCCTGTATGTAACTTTTTTAAATCCACCATTCATCACCAGAAAAGAGCCAGAACTTTGTGACACACTAAAAATTAAAACAAAAAAGTTTGAGCAATGACTACTTTCTAGAATGAATTACTACAACCAATATTATTGAAAGCTATTCACAGACTCCTGCCAAGTTTGGCATTGATGCTGGTGCACAGAGAAAAATAAAAATATCTGTTATTACTACAGCAGAAAGAAAGGGGGGAAGTGGTACATCTTCATCTAGAGAAGGAGTAAATCACTGGGGAAATACATTATTTCTAGCTCCAAACATAGTAAAAAAAATCTTAAAACTGACAGTCTCTTATCAGGAGGCAGCTTGGACTGGAGTTGCGGAGATGCAAGATTGCTGCAGATTAAGCGGAGTTCTGTTGGGATCATATTACTACAGTATTTTATCATGTATTAGCATGGTTGCAAAGAATTGAGTTAATTGATGCTCACCGCGACCTTGTGGTTTAATCATGATTAGCTAGTAAACAACTTGTCTTGGGCTCTACTGACTGCAAAATAAAGATGAGCATCATGCCCACTAACTTGAATCTTCAACATCATGTTCAAATCTTTTTTTTTTTTTTTTTATGGAAGACCAGCCTGTTGGCAGAGCTGTTATCTGTTATCTATCTTTTGGTCTCTAGACAAGCTTTCTAATGATTGACTTTCACCATTCCTGTTATCTTTTTACTTCCATGTTCATGTATTAATTCAATCCAGGGTAAAATATTCAAAGGTGCCTCAGTTTCACTAACTTTAAATGGGAAATGGATGTCTAAATGTGTTTTTGAAAATGTTATCTATAGAGCCTATTGCCATGGCAGCAAGGCCCATTGAATACAAAAAGTTTTAAAACACAAATAACCAACCTTCATACAGACACTATGTTCAGTCTCACCTTGTGCCAAATGTTAATCCCCAGAAAACCATGATAATTATAAAACTACATAAGGAACAAAAGCTAAAACAATACTAAATTGTCAACTAAATGCTAAACAAAATTAATCTTAATAAACCATACCCTTCTACTTACCAAATTCTGGTGGACCTCCAAAAGGAGGAAAAAATAAAAGGTAGTGCCTTCCACTGAGAATTCTCTGCTACTTTCCTTAGAGTTATGCTTAAAACTGACAGTGAGAGCTGATTAGTTGATCTCAAATCAGATTTAGAATCTGAATCATTTTAGGCTTAGAAATTGTCCTAAAAAGTTTAAGAAAGGAACTCAGGATCTATAGAAAATCTTTAGAGAAGACAGGTGTATTTATCTAAAAATAGCATTCTTTGAAGATAGTATTTTGTCTGGATCAACACATATCAACTTTCCTCTGTTAAGGTAGGAATTACTCTTCTGTTTAGGAGGTTAATGGACTAGGTTGATAACAGACAGTTAAGTAGTTAATGTGACAAGGTGTGTGAGGTAATATCTTTTACTGGACCAAGTTCTGTTGGTGAAAGAGACAAGCTTTCGAGCTACACAGAGCTCATCTTCCGTGAGGCTCAAAAGCTTGTCTCTTTCATCAATAGAAGTTGGTCTAATAAGAGATATTACCTCACTCACCTTTTGTCTCTAATATCCTGGAGCCAACATGGCTACAACAACATTGCAAACAAGTAGTTAATGTGGCATTTGTACCCAATGTTACTTAACAATGAACAACAGCTGGTTTAGACTCAAGGCTAAAGTCTTTACTGATGAAACTATAAATTTATCTCCATTGTCACATGACAGATGCCACATGCCCCATGAGTTGGAAATCCACAACAATTCTGTTTTTCAGGCTCCTTAATACAAAGTGTCTTGTGTTTGCTATAAGAGAGGCATGATCATGGGAATACTGCCAATAATTGCAATCAGGCCTATCCTAGGAAATTAGATTGGTATACCTGTGTGAAATCCATTCAATTTAGCTTTTGAGTGTTTAACAACATACTAAAAGACCTGCCTACCAAATGTAAAATTACTTCCCAAGGTAACAGCAGAAACTTGTGCATCTTCTGATGTGGAAGTAAGAAACAAATGAGTTCCTAACTCCTGTCAGTTGAGACTGTTTTGCTATCAATGGATTGCTTATATAGAGTATTAATAAATAGGATACATTTAGCAAAAATTGCTGGCTATTTGTTTTATTTAATCAAATTTAATTAAGAGCTATATTAGACATCAGAGAAAATACACCGCTACCTCGATATAACGCGACCCGATATAACACGAATTCGGATATAACGCGGTAAAGCAGTGCTCCGGGTGGGGCGGGGCTGCACACTCCAGTGGATCAAAGCAAGTTCAATATAACGCAGTTTCACCTATAATGCGGTAAGATTTTTTTGGCTCCCGATGACAGCGTTATATCGAGGTAGAGGTGTATATGGGAAAAGCAGTGTTTGGAATTCATAAGTAATGTGTGCAATACTATAAAATCATCTGAAGACCTTCAAGAAGATGGAACTCATATTTAATCTTACACTTGATGTAATTTGTCTTATAAATGAGCTATATTGTTTATTACAACTTTTATCACTATATACATTTTTATTTGATTTGCTAATTATGAATACTGTTATTTATAAGCAAGTGTTTTGATGTATTTGTGCATAAGAAAAAAATAATCAGGGATGGATCTAACATTGTATTACTATTTCCATGTATAGAAACATACTTAGTATATATTCTTTAATTTTAGGTGCTGTCAAGCATTAAAGCTGATAAAGACCAAGCCAATGATGGGCTTTCTTCTGCATTGCTTATTCTCTATTTGGATTCAGCAAGAAATCTGCCAGTAAGTCATATTGTGATAGTAGCCCATGCCTTGGGTAGCCGTTACTTCCTTCTAGCACTTCTTGCTTAACAGTATGCCGCACTGCTTCACTAACCCACATGCCATGTTTTCCACTCTTGCTCATGTTTTCACGTGTACAATGTAATGGTCCATGTCTCTCAGAAACTAGTACAATGTAGTTAACTATATTTAATAAAGTCTGCTGTTTAATCAAGGTAATTTTTAAAAGAATGCTCCTTTGATGGATTTGGCAAGACTGCGTATTTTATTATGGAATATTTTCTAAAGAAAATAGTATGGACCAGCCTATAAAAGACAAATGGACAGCCCCCATTACCTTGAGTTCAACAGACTTATATATGTTTGGGCTTTAGGAGCTGTTCCATAGTGAAGAATAAATTTGTGAGCACTAGTTTCAATTAAACCAGTATATATAAAGGTGCCCAAGAGTAGGAAGGGCTGGTTATCTTGTAGTTGGCCACAGATTACTGAAGTGGTTTTCATACTTGTAAACGATAACAGGAACAGAATGAACGATATCTTAAGTTGGAGTGTGAAGGATACCATTGGGCAGTTGAGCTGGTTGTAGCTATGATGTTGGCTAAAACATTAACCCCATAAGGCTTTTAAACCAAGAAAAGAAAATATTATAAAAGTGAAAAATTATGCAACTAATTTTTTTGTTAAAATTAGCGTCACTTTAAAATATGGCTTAAACGGAAAGATGACAGATGTAACTGTAAACATGCTGAATAAGTCATCCCCATTCCTGTCTTCCTCAAACATCACTATTTCACAAGTCATTTCATAAATACTCTAGCATAGGTTGTATTTTTTTATATAGTAACAATTGGTTGGAAATTGTGTGGATAGTTTGTATAGACAATAAAGGGAACCTTCATGTGTGGATTTGCACACTGAGGCTACCTTGTTACTTCAGTAGAAATGAATGGGGCATAAATCTGCGTAGAATTTACCCCTGTTACTCAACGGGAAGTCTCTGGAATCTGTCTATATAGTTTAATTTTATTTTATAATACTCCAGCACTTAGGAAAGTATTTATCTACCATCTATTTTTGTTTTTGAGAAATTGTACCCTCCTGTCTGTTATGTTGTATTGTTCAACTACTGGGTTTTACTCAAAGTTTTGAGTGTGTGTATGTATAGAAAATATTGTAAAACACAACAAAACAGATTATTTCTTTTTCCCTTTTCCTTAAAGCTCTGCTTCTCCATAATCGTGCAGCTTCCCCAGCAAGTAGCCAGGCACTTGTTGGGAACTCTGCCTCAACTCTGACTCTGACTTCTTCATATTCCTGCTTCCTGTAAACATCCAATAGCTTCATCTAATTTAGTCTGATTTCTCTCTAAAAGGTCAGAATAGAATTTGAATCTTTTAAAAAAAAAAAATGTACATCTAGGAATAAATTTGAGATTTGCCTGCTCTTTGGGACAATATTTTTAGCTCACTGTGTAGGAGTTTGTAGCATTCATCTTTATATTGTGTTAAAACCTTAAGGCGTAATCTGATAGGGAACACTGATTCCTCAGTACTAGAATAATGTGAATTTTTATCCCAAGTACAAACAGGACTGCCTTCTCTTTAGTTAACTTTAATCTCCACTAACGAGGAAAATAGGCCCTGGCTGATACTCTCTATATTACTGCCTGTCAAGAGCATGTGACTGACATTTCTGCATTGCAGTTTGAGGATTGCTATCCACTCAGGAAAAAGATCTGAGTGGTGCTGCCAACAATTCAGCAATAACCTCAGCTTGTTCTGCAGTGTTGCCAAAAAAGCAAACAAAATTTGAGTGGAATAGAAAATAGAACTGAAAATATTAAAAATGCTTTTATATACAGGGATGGCAAGTTTGTATAATTTTTGGTGGTGCCCAGAACAGGTCCAAGTCCTGCCCCCCCCCCCACCTGCCTAGTAAGCCAATATATATTTTTTTTAAATAATGTAAAAATGTGATGGCTCTGGGGTGGGGCTGGTGATGAGGGGTTTGGGGTGTGGGAGGGGCTCAGGCAGAGGGTTGGAGTGCAGGGGTGAGGGCTATGGGGTGGGGCCGGGGATGGGATGCAGGAGGGGGCTCAGGGCTGGGGCAGAGGGTTAGGGTGCGGGGGGATTAGGGTCTGGCTGGGGATGAGAGGTTTGGGGCAGGGTTGGGGATGAGGAGTTTGGGGTGCAGGCAGGCAGGCTCCCCCCAGTCCTTTCCCCGCCGGCAGCAGCAAACTCCGGGGCAGGGACTCCCTCTCCCCCCTCCACCCCTCCCGGTAGCAACACTCCCCTCGCACCACTGTCACTGCATGTGCTCCTAGGGCTCCGCTCAGGCCCAGGAAGCCCCCTCACCTCCCCTGTGGTGCGGGGCAGGGGGCTGCCATCACATATGCGCCTCCTCTCCTGCCGCTGCCCCTCACTGTAACCTCACTGGGGGTGGAGGCAGCAGCTGTGACTGCGGGTGGGCAGGGGGCCCTGTGCAGGTGGAGGGTCCTGCCTGAAAAGAGAAGGGTCCGAGGCGGAAGGGCAGGGTCAGGGTCAGCCTGCCCTGGCACTAGAGCAGGGGTCAGCAACCTTTCAGAAGTGGTGTGCCAAGTCTTCATTTATTCACTCTAATTTAAGGTTTTGCATGCCGGTAATACATTTTAACATTTTTAGAAGGTCTCTATAAGTCTATAATATATAACTAAACTATTATTGTATGTAAAGTAAATAAGGTTTCAAAATGTTTAAGAAGCTTCATTTAAAATTAAATTAAAATGCAGAGCCCCCCGGACTGGTGGCCAGGACCCGGGCAGTGTGAGTGACGCTGAAAATCAGCTCGCGTGCCGCCTTTGGCACGCGTGCTATAGGTTGCCTACCCCTGCACTAGTGGATGGGGGCACTAGGACCCCGTAGCAGCAGTTGACGCTGGGAGCCAGCAGAGCAGAGCTCAGCCTGGAGCTGCAGAGGGCAGCCACTGGCTTGAAGCAGGGACGCTCCAGAGCCCGGGGGAAGTGTGTGGGGGCAACAAGTGGGGGCTGGAGGACACTCAGGGGAGGCATGCGGGGGCAGCAGGCAGGGCCGGGGGAGAGACCTGACCCCAAACATTTGTGGAGCCGGCCCCCCAGGCCCTGAATATTGCTGGAGCCCAGGCACCACAGGCCCGTCTAACTTGCTGCCCCTGGTTATATAAATCAACGGTATGCTCTCCTGCTATATTCAATCCTGGATATCCTATCGCAAAAATGATACAACAAAAGTAGAGAGAATTCACAGATAAGTGAAAAAATATTATTAGTGATATGGAAAGACTCCATGTAAAGAGAGATTGAAAAGATTGTTGTAGATGCCAAATTAGTCTGCTATAATAAAGATCTTGAAAGTTCTAGCAAGAATATTTCTTATATGGGGAGGAGGGAAAGAACAAGAGCGTCTTTCTACTCTGGAATTGCCCAAAGGTGGCAAATTGTCTTCAATGTGTCCACCCTAATTTTGGTATGAAATAATATTTACAAGCCCAAACATGAAAGGCGTCCGACACTTCTCAATGTGCATATATTTATCAATGGAATAATTTTGTGTAATTGTTAGTTGGAAACTGAATCTCTTCAGCACTGACAGCTGTTAGGGATGCGGAACAGGGAAAGTTTACTTATGTCATCCTTGATCAGTAGTACATTTCAGATCTAAGGCGTTAGTGTCAGACCCACATGTTTTTGTTTTTGTAGGTAATCCCAGTCAGAGGCATTTAGTTTTAACAGCGAGTCAGACGGCTTTCGATTAACAATATTTTTTTCAATCTCTAGCCATAACTCTCTCTATAAAGAAATGTCGCTTTTGCATTCAAAGATGGCTTGTTAATGGTATTGCCTTCCCATTGTGAATTACAAAGCATTGCATTTGAGGAAAAGGATCTTAAACTTTTCAGACTCCTCAAAGACTGATGTTAGATGTGTTCTATCTTACACTGGAAATGGCATAGAAGAGGGCTTGTTGCTCTTCACATACTTAGTAGTACTTGTCATGTTAAAACATAAATGTGGAATATCCAGGGAAAACCAGGAGAACGTTTGAAGATCACTGAGGGATCCTCTCATGGTTACTGTACTATACAAGTACAATGTACTTATATAATTGAAATACCCAGTGCTAAAGAAGTGGGATTACTTGATGAAAAGTTATATGATGGGGAAACATTTACTTATATGTTACATCTTGCAGTTATTCTGGAATCTTTTGACTGTTTTCCTTAACTTTCCTATATAGTAAAGCTGCTTGTGCATTCATTCTGCCACAATCCCATCACTCTCTTTCTCCTTCCATTTCCATCTTCCTAAGAGTATCTACGAGGGAAACTTTGGGTGTGGCTACTTAAAAGAGAGGAGAGCATCGGGACTAGTCTTTTGTGAAAACACTACCTCACTCTATAGAGCACTATTTGTGAGTTCTCTGGTGTTATATATATGTTTATTTTATTTACTTGCCAGAGTGTGGATTAGTTCTACTAAAGCCACTGACTCTATAGTGGAATGACAGAGCATGCCATTTGTTTTGCTGCATGGTTTCAACCAGTGTGCATTTGTTTTTGTGCTACCTTTTGACTGCATTTTAGAGTTTTAAAATTTCATTTATTATTACAACATATCTGGTAAGTAAATTATGTTCTATGATAAGAAACTCAAGATGTGTAGGTTATTAAATAGTAAGAGCTTTTATTTAGATTGTTAGATTCATGGAGTAATAAAATACATACTGTATCAGCATACTGTGGATGAAATGTTGACTTTTAGTACCAGAGAAATGAAACTATAATAAATCATTACAACCAACCTCCTTTGTCACACTCTTACAATGAGATGTAGCAGTATTTATGAGAACTTGCAATCTTCCCTCACCTGGTTCAGGTTTCAATAAAAAGTTCTTTGTAGCTCTTTGTGCTCCCCTTGTTATGCCAATTCCAATTCCTTTTCTCTATTTCAAATAGTCTTTGTTAGCCAGCAATGGCCCCATTTAGTGGAGACCATCACTTACTAAGGCTATGGCTACACTAGAGAGCTTACAGTAGCACAACTGCACCGATGCAGCTGTGTCACTGTAAGCTCTCTAGTGGAGCCACTCTAAATCAACGGGAGAAAGCTCTCCCATTGACTTAATTAATCCACCCTCAACAAGCGGCGGCAGCTATGTCGGCAGGAGAAGCTCTCCCATTGTCATAGAGCTGTCCACACCGACGCTTAGGTTAGTGTAATTTATGTCCCTCAGAGGGGTGGCTTAGTCACATCCCTGAGCAACATAACTTATACTGACATAAGTGGTAGTATAGACTGAAGTACTTTGTGCTTGCATTGAACGCTATAGGGTTCACTGAAAACTGATGGCTGCCTTTGAATTTGAATAGTCTTGTATTTTGACTAACAATCTTTAAACAGACAAGGTGGGTGAGGTAATATCTTTTAATGGACCAACTTCTTTTGAAGAAGATCAAAAGAAGTTGGTCCAATAAAAGATATTACTCACCCACTTTGTCTCTCTAATATTCTGGGATGGACACGGCTGTAGCTACACTACACACACACTTTAAATACACGCACTGCTATAAACAACCAGAGATTGGAAGCCATGTGTGTATTCAGGTTCAGAGTTCCTGAGCCAGAGAGAGCTGAATAAGCCTATGAGGATGTGCAGATTAAAGTGTTGCTGGTGGTCTCTTATTTGATCTAAGCCAAACACAATGGTGATGGACCAAAAGAGCTGGTTGCCTGGTCCTTTCAATTAATATCCTTCTGTTTAAGGTTCAAATACCAAATCATATGAACCATATGTAAATATTTACACTTCATCTAATAAAATTTAAAATACAATTAAATATCTAAATTTACAAATAAAAAGGCATGGTGTGTAGGTGTCCTAAGCATAAAAACATACTATAGTATTATTTTCTTGGTACTAAAATTTCAAGGTAATTGGTGTTTTCTTCAATAAAAATTATTCTGCAACCTTAAAAAAAGATGTAAAGGAAATATTAATGCTAAATTTTGGTCAAAAGCTTCTATTTTTATTGCTTCTTTTTAGATTTTAGTGTGCGACTTCACATAGGACATCTCTTCCACGTATATCTCCCTTTTAGTCACTGGATAAAATCTACAAAAAGAGCTAGGTGACTAATGACCCTAAATCCCTTTTCAAAAGTGCCTTAGGTGCCCAAGATACTTACGAAAATGTGACTCCGCTTATAAGTAACTTAGTGGGTAAAATTTTCAAAAGTACCCATCATTAGTATTAATATGCACTGTCCTTCTTAGCTCAGAGTACTGGGTTGCAAATATGTCTGCCTTTAGATTTTTACTTTGTACAGATCATGTACCAGTCGCACCGAGTTTAATACAACTGTTGCAAGGTCACTATCTTCTAGGGTTACCATATTTTCATTTTAAAAAAGGAGGCCACTCCACGGGGCCCCGCCCCCGCCCCTTCCCCAAAGTCCCCGCCCCAACTCTGCCCCCTCCCCTGAATGTTCTGCCCCCTGCTCTTCCCCCTCCCCTGCTTCCCACGAATCAAATGTTCGCGGGAAGCCTGAAACAGGGAGGCAGCAGGTAAGTGGGGCCAGGCCTGGGCCAAGAGGCTCTGGCCCCGGCGTCTCCCTACCGGCTCGGCTCGGGCCCTGGGGTGCCAGCCCCCGGCCGAGCACCCCTGGGCCCGGCCTCTGGCCGAGCACCGCCGGCCCCAGCCCCGCACCCCCAGCCGAGCACCGCCGGCCCCAGCCCTGGCCCGGCCCCGGCCCCAGCCGAGCACCGCCGGCCCCGGCCCCCAGTCGAGCACCGCCGGGCCCTCCCTCCCTATTTTCCCGGACGTGTCTGGCTTTTTGGGATTTCCTCCCGGACGGGGATTTGAGGCCCAAAAAGCCGGACATGTCTGGGAAAATCTGGACATATGGTAACCCTACTATCTTCTATAGATCACCAAAGGATGCTCTCAGAGCTTCAGAAGTTTCTGGAACCCCACTTGAGACCACAGGAAGGATTTATGAGACATGGGAGTAATTAGTCATCATGGTTCAAGGCATTAGTTGACCTCCAGCTGGGGTGAGGAAGACTGCACAGCGAGGGTCTGATAGTAGGCAAGTTGCAGCGATTTGGAATGGGTGGATTTCCCCCTATGGTTACTCACATCTTCTTGTCAACTATTTGAAATGGGCCAGCCTCATTATCACTACAAAAGTTTTTTTTTTTTCTCCTGCTGATACTAGCCCACCTTAATCAATTAGGCTCATTAGAGTTGGTATGGCAACACCCATTTTTTCATGTTCTCTGTGTATATATATCTTCCTACCATATTTTCCACTGCATGCTCAAATAAATTTGTTAGTCTCTAAGGTGCCACAAATACTCCTCGTTCTTTTTGCTGATACAGACTAACACAGCTACCACTCTGAAATCTATTCATACTGAAACACAAACTTCTAAACTGAATGCCAGGAATACTATAGTACATGCTCTCCTAAGCCAGGATATGGCTAATGACATCACAACAAGAATATTAAAGAATTTGTTTTTCTTCTTTTCAGAAAGAACTGACACTTAATTTTAGTCAACAGTGCATTTGAATTTTAGAAAGATTTTCTCTTGGCAAAGTACTGGTAGCATTGCTTCCTGTCTTAAGTGTGACATGTTTGAAGAGCTGCTAGTGCTAATTCCTGGGCTGCCACATGCCACAGCTTTTTAAGCAGAACTCCCCATTGCAATCAGTGGGAAATTGTGCTTGAAAATCAATAGGATAATACAAAATCCTGGAAAGCTTTTGTTTCCTTTATTTAAAAATCCTTTACTTAATTCCTAAAATTACCCCCCCCTGCGTTGGTGGCAATGCAAATTTCCCTTAATGTTTTACAGTTTCCATGCATCACTTCAAGGATAATATGACTATTAATGACGTAAAATGAGAAACCTTGTTTAGTTAGTGGAAAAAGGTCAGAGGGCTGAATTGTCATTTCTTAAATCTGCTCAGATTTCTATTGCTGATAGATTTGCACATCCTCAGTTCAAACTAGTAAAATATGTTGCATTCCTAGTAGCAGGCAAGGTATTTGCATTGGTCTGTTGGAAAAGAAAAAGAAGACCAAGAAAAGAAGATGAAAATGCTTACGTTTACAATGGACTAAGCCTTACTAATATCTGGAATAATGATATATTTATTTTCCCATAAAAGTACGTTCTCTCGCATCCCCATTTGATTTATCTTTCTTCGTGTCAGCTTCTGTGTTGTGGTATTTCAGAAAACATACTTTCCCATAATAGGAAAGAGCAATGTATAAAAGGGCTTTTGGGAAAAGCAGTGCCCCATATAATCCTTTTAGTAAACCTTGTTGCCTTTTTGTATATCAACAGAAATGATACAGGAGAATATAAAAGGATAGAAAGAAAATGAGTGTATTTTAAAAGCAGAATACTTGTAGTAGAAGAGGAGAGAAGAACAAAAGACTTTATTGGGCTATTTTGAAGTAACTTCTGCTTGGTTATTGTTGCTGCATTGTTTTGGGGTGATTTTTTGTTTGTTTGTGTCATGTCATTAATTAATTAACCTAGTGGAATCGCTTCATTGCATGACTTATTAACCCTTCATATGTTTTCTTCTGACTTAAAAGAATAATCCATTAAACTTTAACCCTGATGGCTTGAAGAAGGCTGCTGTTCAGAAAGCCCTAAAGGTAAAACTAATACAGTTTTCCATTTAAGGTCACAAAGTTAATTGAAAACACACAAATGTCTGCAACATGTCTTTGCCAACAGTGGATGGATTTCTATTGTCAGCAATGCAGTTAGTGCCAGAATATTTAATTCCTAGCACCAAGAAGTAAATGACATGGTCAAGACAAACCGAGTATTTTGGTCTGTGAGAATTTAGGCTCTAAATCAACTAAATGATGCATAGTCGGCTTTAGAATTCTGATTTAAAGTACACCTCTACCCCGATATAACGCGACCCGATATAACACGAATTTGGATATAACATGGTAAGCAGTGCTCCGGGGGGTGGGGGGTGGGTTGCGCACTCCGGTGGATCCCAAGGACAGCATTATATCGAGGTAGAGGTGTAATACTTCATTAACAGAGCTGACACCCCCCACATGTCAAATAAGACTTGGTTACTCATTCAGAAATAGGTAATAAACACAATATTTTAGTCCTGTTGGGTTTCTAAGATACATTTTCAGTTGGATGTTTTTCCTAGAAGCTGTCAGTTTCCATCCAGGGCTCAGTCCTGCAAGATGTTGAGCACTCTCGTCCCAACCCAACAAAGTACTTGCTTAACTCTAAGCATATGAGTATTCTCACTGGAGAATCAAAGCCTTAAGGAGATGTATCAGAACTGAGCTCCACCTCATTATAAGACTTACATATACAGGTTCATAAAAACTATGTTCATTGACACCATGATATGAAAAGTAGTCTCTCTTTTGTCAATTTCTGAAATCTTTAAGAATCTCTGCTTTAGTGACTGATCTAAGAAATAGAAAACTTTAAATACTAATTTTCTCTATTGAGGAGTTGAATGTCAATTTTGAATTAATATTGAATCAATACACTTTAAATATATTCTGAATGTGTGTATATCTATATATATATATATAGAGAGAGAGAGAGAGATACTTATCTCATAGAACTGGAAGGGACCCCAAAAGGTCATTGAGTCCAGCCCTCTGCCTTCACTAGCAGGACCAAGTACTGATTTTGCCCCAGATCCCTAAGTGGCCCCCTCAAGGATTGAACTCACAATCCTGGGTTTAGCAGGCCAATGCTCAAACCACATGAAAGTTTAAAAAATAATGCATTTAGAATGTTCTTTTCCTTGATTTGATTTTTATAAAAATTCTTTGGATCATAGAATCATAAAATATCAGGGTTGGAAGGAACCTCAGGAGGTTATCTAGTCCAACCCCCTGCTCAAAGCAGGACCAATTCCCAACTAAATCATCCCAGCCAGGGCTTTGTTAAGCCTGACCTTAAAAATCTCTAAGGAAGGTAATTCCACCACCTCCCTAAATAACCCATTCCAGTGTTTCACTACCCTCCTAATGAAAAAGTTTTTCCTACTATCCAACCTAAACCTCCCCCACTGCAACTTGAGACCATTACTCCTTGTTCTGTCATCTGGTACCACTGAGAACAGTCTAAATCCATCCTCTTTGGAACCCTCTTTCAGGTAGTTGAAAGCAGCTATCAAATCCCCCCTCATTCTTCTCTTCTGCAGACTAAACAATCCCAGTTCCCTCAGCCTCTCCTCATAAGTCATGTGCTCCAGCCCCCTAATCATTTTTTGTTGCCCTCCGCTGGACTCTTTCCAATTTTTCCACATCCTTCTTGTAGTGTGGGGCCCAAAACTGGACACAGTACTCCAGATGAGGCCTCACCAATGTTGAACAGAGTGGAATGATCACGTCCCTCGATCTGCTGGCAATGCCCCTACTTATACAGCCCAAAATGCCATTAGCCTTCTTGGCAACAAGGGCACACGGTTGACTCATATCCAGCTTCTCATCCACTGTAACCCCTAGGTCCTTTTCTGCAGAACTGCTGCCTAGCCATTCGGTCCCTATCTGTAGCAGTGCATGGGATTCTTCTGTCCTAAGTGCAGGACTCCGCACTTGTCCTTGTTGAACCTCATCAGGTTTCTTTTGGCCTAATCCTCTAATTTGTCTAGGTCCCTCTGTATCCTGTCCCTACCCTCAATAAATACATAAACACACACAGATTATATTATGCCCAGACATATTGCATGTAAAATCCAGAGATTAAATTTAGAGAATAACTTGAGAACAGCATGAATATAAGGTGGAAATTGCAAGTTTAGATGCTGACATGTCCAGTGAACAGTAAATTCAACCTGCCAAAGGCATATATTATGGAGGCGGGTGGGTGGGTGGAGGCGCAAGATATCATTTATTTCATTAGGACTAAAATGATTACATAAAGCTACTGTGTAGTCAGTATTAGTTATAGGAATTTTTGCTAATGCCTCTATTGTTATTTACATCTTTATACAAAGAAAAGACATTTTTAGGCAACATTTTGTGAAACAAAAAAAATTCAAAATAAATCTTCCTTATTTAAGTCTGCAGATAGCATTCTTTAACTATGTTGATGGATTTTAATCTTATTTTCATTGTATTCCCTGAACACTTACAGCTATTTTGGGTGGGACTAAATATTTAAAGTTTAAAAACAGAAATTGAGCATTTGTCCACGAGAGGAATATTCCTCTTGTCTGATCAAGTGGGCATTCACCCATGAAAGCTTATGCTCCAATACTTCTGTTAGTCTTAAAGGTGCCACAGGACCCTCTGTTGCTTTTTACAGATTCAGACTGACACGGCTACCCCTCTGTTCCTTTAACATTGTGCTTTAAAGAAAATTCTGACAATAAGCAAAATGTATCTGATAAGAATCATTTCATATTATCGGAAATATTAGATGTAGAAGATTAATACGAGACATGAACTGATTCTTAATACTTAAGAAGTTCAAAACAAGAGTAGTGATTCAATCATAAAGTACATTCTTGTGACCTTACATGTTTTAAGTAGGGCTCAACTAACTTTTCTGTTTAATTTATGTCTAATCTCATTAATCTTTTTTGGGTAAAATCTAAAATAAATTGACCTTGTATATTGTTTTCTTAAATTGCGTTAACAACTTCTTGAGATGATTAATGTTTATGTCTAACTTTTCTCTCTGGCTTAAATTTTTATTTGATAGGCCAATCTAAAATGTGTTATGGAAATACCTGGTAGAAATATTTCTATTTTATATAGTTTGATTCTAAATTAATGTTTATTTTTACAGTTTGATCTAATGCTATGCAGCTGTGAGCTAGGCTCAGATATGGGAGTTGGTTGATTCTCTAATAAAGAGTATTAGGTATTTCTGTAGTTTACCAATCAGGTACATTACAGTGCATCTTCATTCTTCCCATCCAAAAAGGAGAAATGTTGATGACCTGGTATTAAATCCAGTTTAATTATACTGTAGCATTGTACATAAAGTAAGCTTCCTGAGTTGGCACTTTCTCCATATCTTCCATCGGCATGCTAACCGCAACATTCATTTTACTGTTCTGATGACACTCTGTGAGTTCTAATACTCATTACAAGGTTGGGAGGTTGCACTTTTCCAAACAGTTGCATTCAAAGGGTAGCAAGAGAACAACAGTTGGAAGGACTCTGAAACTCCAACTTGCTTGTAGCACTGTTCTTAAACTAGTCTACTATGGATGGGTGAGTCTGTATCATTGCTCTGTGTTAAGCTGCTAAGAAGCCACCAACCATGTAAATGTGTGCAGATCATGCTTTCTGTTAAATACTGAGGATAGTAAAAATGCATATAGTAGAATGAATACAATTTTAATATTTAAAAAACAGAGTGGGTTCAAAGGCTGAGGGGTATTAAATACTGGAGTGAAATTGAAGTAGAGGGAAATGTAATAGCATATTCTAAAGATGAAATGTATGCTTTCTCCTCTTTATCAGTCAGGAAAGAAGATAAACAGCAACCCCAACCCTCTTGTCTTATTGTCAGTTGGACACAAGGCACAGGAAAGTAAGGTAAGCTACTGTTCTCAACACTGAGCTCTTTCAGAGACATTTGGGTCCTTAACTATATGTGCTTGGCAGTGGACTACCAAGCCTTTAGCCCCTAGTGCAAGTTGTAACCAAAAGTCAATTTAAAGTCTTATCTGTCTGAAATGAGCTGGTGAACTCAGTCCAATGTCCAGTTATCCAACTAACCAAAAACCACCCCCATAATTGGCACTAATTAGCATCCTTACTGGCATTCTCAGCAGAGAGGCCAGAGAGTGAATGAACATGAACATAGGCTATAAACTCTTTGGGGCAGAGATTGCCTTTTTGGTCTGTGTTTGTACAGTACCTAATCCAGTGGAGTCCTTGTCCATGACTAGGGCTCCTCAGCGCTATGGTAATATAAATAAATAACAATCATCAGAACTACCTGTTCTTTTTCAAGTGATGTCCCTGTGGATGCTCCACTTAAGGTGTTGGTGCGTCCCTGTGCTGTTGATTGGAGAATTTCAGCAGCAGTGCCATTTGGGTCACATATGCACTGTTCCCGTCTCATGGCGCCTCAGCAAGCACACATGACCTGAGCTCCTCAATTCCTTCCTTCCTCGGCCAGAGATGGAGCTCCCAGAAGTGTCTCAACATTAGCTTGTTTTAGTGTTAAAATAGTTAGTAGTAGTTACTTACCTCCTTTCCTTTCTTCTGCTTTAGTTTTAAAAAAATATTTTTCTTTTTCATAGACCGTTTTAGTGTCTATATCTGGAACGAACTGTTACTTTTTCAGTTATGCCTGGTTTACCAGGATTTACGCACTGTCTGTCATGCCGGATGCCATGCCCACATCAAACCGACACTTATGCTGCTTCCGCTACTTGGGTGAGTCGCACATTCCTCAGAAATGCGCTCACTATAGCAACCTGAAGGCTCAAGCTAGGAGGGACAGGGATATGCGCCTCAAAATCATCTTTATGGAGTCATCTTTGTGCCTGGCATCCGACCCTAAGCCGCAGACCCCCTCTGCACAAAGATCCCTGGAGATCTCACCTTCTGCTCAGAGGAAGACTCACTCCTCTAAAAAATCAACGAGGAAACAAGCAGCAACTTCTCCTCAGAGAGAGCCGATCAAAAACAAAGCGGTCTCCAGCCAGATCGCTCTCCTCGGTACTGCAGCTAAGTACCTATGAGGCACCAGGATCCTCCAGCACCACCTGCACCGTGGCCTCTGCCAATTCCCAGCATCCAGGCAGAGAGACAAGAGGCCGGAGTAAGCCTACCGCCTCCATAGTGGCACAAGCAACACTGCTTAAGGAGATGAAACTGCCAACACAGGCTATGCCAACACGTTGCCTGCCCCATCGGCTTCATCGGCACCGACCAACTCTTCAATAGTGATGCCATCGGCACTGACCAAATTGCTGCCAAAACCATCAGCACCGTCGTCTGCACCGCTGGATCCATTGACATCAATCACTTTGGCTCCGAAACCATCAGTACTGTGTCACCTTCTCCATCATAAGGACATATTAGTATCGTCCATGCCAGCGTCATCACTTTTTGGCACCAACGGCTCTCTGGTGCGCACGGTACCAGAATAGCCTGTATCACCAATAGCACCTCCATTCTCCAGTGAGGAGAAAGATAATGAGGAAGAGGGTGTTTTTTTTCTTCACAACATTCCTCACAACTGATAAACGCCAACCTCTGGACCTCTAAGAGCGAGGCCTCAATATAGACAGGACATACAGCCATGGTATGGGCACCCATGGAAGGCCCAACCATGCCGTTCCCCATGCAGTGGCCTGGAACCTCTGGGCCACCTATAGAAAGCATTGCAGCAGGCCCCCCAGTACCTATGAAACGAGGCCATGAAACTGAGGAATTGGTGCATTCAACACAATATCAACATCTCAGCCTCCTACCTTCCAGGCTGTCAGAACACTGCAACGGACATATTGAGCAGAGAATTCTCGCGCGATCATGAATGGGAACTGAACAAAGTAGTCCTCCAAAACATATTTCAACTTTGGGGCCACCCATCCATCAACTTCTTTGTGACATCATAAAATTTCAAATGCCCACAGTACTGCTTGAGAGCCTGCCTGGGACCCTGATCACTAGGGGATGTCTTCCTCCTCAAATGGGAAGCACCACTTCTTTACATATTTCCACTAATACGACTTCTATTGAGGGTGCTGCTGATGCACAAAATACATACCAACAAAGTGAAGGTCATACTGATAGCCCCAACGTGACCAAGACAGACTTGGTACTCTTACCTGCTGCAGATGGCAGTATGTGCATCATGCACTCTACCACTCTAGACGGACCTCCTCTCACAGAACACTGGACAGGTTCACCACCAAAACCTGGAGAGACTTCAGCTGAAGGCAAGGCTCCTACGTGGTTCGATCATGATGAATTAGCCTGCTCAGAATAGGTTAAGCACATGTTACTAAACAGTAGGAGGACAACCACATGCAATACTTACCTTCAGAAGTGGAAGAGATTCTCCACATGTTCCCGCAATTTCCACATCTCTCCCCTTGATATTGGACTATATCGTAGAGCTAAAAAACTCAGGGTTATCTATTAGCTCACTCAAAGTACATCTTGCAGCATCGTGAGATCGACAAGGCTTCACTATTTGCGCATCCAATTACCAAATGCTTCCTTATGGGCATTCAGAATGTTTACCCTGAAGTATGTGCACCCACGCCACCTTGGAACTTGAATCTGATATTATGGTGCCTCACCAGGTCTCCATTTGAACCCTTACCAACGTGTTCACTGACACACCTATTAATGAACATAGCATTCTTAGTCGCTATTAAATCGGTCTGTCATATCAGTGAGTTAGGGGCTCTCGTGGCATGTCCGCCATATACCATATTCAATAAGGACATGGCCACCTTGAGACCACATCCAAAATATCATCCTCCTTCCACATAAACCAGCCAATCCATCTCCCTGCTTTCTTTCCCAAACCTCACTAGAGGGCAGAAGATGCTCTACTACATATTCTAGACATCAGACGCACATAGCGTTCTACCTTGACAGAACTAAGCCTTTCAGAAAATCTCCAAGGCTTTTCCTTTCCACCATGGAATGTTATAAAGGATCTGCCACAAAGGCTATCAAAATGGATCTCCGGGTGCATTCATCTCGGTTACCAGCAAAACAACTTACGACTCCTATTGAGGATCAGAACTCATTCTACCAGATCTATAGCAACCTCAGTAGCCTTTTTGAACTATGTACCACTCCTAGATGTATGTAGATCTGCCACCTGGGCCTCTGAACATACGTTCATAAAACACTACACAATTACCCAGAGCGCAGGCTCAGATGCACTTCTAGGTCTAACAGTGCTCTCTTCAGTCATTCAGACAACAACTCTGAAGCCTCTTCTATTCAATGTGAGGCACTGCTCTACAGTCCTCTGAAGTGGAGCACCCATAGGTTACTCACCCTGTGCAGTAACTGAGGTTCTTGGAGATGTGTGTCCCTGTGGGTGCTCCACTACCCACCCTCCTCCCCTCTACTTCGGAGTTCAATTTATAGACTCTCTGATAGAGAATGAACTGTGAGGGGTCAGGTTTTGCATGCCGGATGAGGTGTCAACAATGCCGCAAGACGGGGATGGCACATGTGCTACCCAGAAGGGCACTGCTGTTGAAATTCTCCAATCAATGGCGCAGGGACGCACCAACACCTGAACTGGAGCACACACAGGGTCACACATCTAAAAGAACTTCAGTTACCGCACAGGGTGAGTAACCTTCTCTTCTCACTAACCGTGTTCTCTCTAGGTTGGGCTTAGAGCACATTGGTAGAACTAAGTATAGAAGCTTGCATTGCAAAGACCTGTAGATAAATAGGACTTTAATCTCCGCAAATATTGATCAAGCACTAAAAATTGTTTAAATAAAAACAAATAAATTAATGACAAATATTAGCAACACAGCAGTGAGATAAATACAAGGAACTGACTATTTTTAAGCAAAAGATGCAATGGGCCAAACTGGAGATCACATTACCAGTGGTGGTTGCCTTTTTATATCTATGTTCACATATCTTATTGAAAATTTTATCAGAAGACCAACAGCATGTTGTACATGCAACTTTCATATAGATATTGATTTGAGAACTGGAAGAGAATATTAACAAATATATCGGGGTAAATTGTTAACCTGAACTCCACATAACAGCCCTTTTTAATGTCAGTCTTTCCAAAAAATGCTGCTTTCTGGAAATGACGTGGCAGTTTTCACTAATCACTGGAAGTAGTGAAATTCAGTTTTGTTGTGTCATCCAGTCTTGGTGCACCCACTGACACTGAGGAAGACTGGGAAAGAACAATCACCAGTTTGAAGATAAGTTGGAACCTTATGGTGAAGTTACTTTCTTCACAGACCACCACCAGTTTCATCAACTGGAATTACACTTTGCACAATATAGTGCATTGAACTGTCGGTCCATGTAACTTACAAAAGAAGTAGGGCTTCTGATTTTAGGTTTTAACTGATATATATATATATAGATAGATAGATAAAACATCCCAAGTAATAAATAAATAAAAATCAACATTCATTCAAAAAACACCAGAAATGTTAATTGTATATAAGGGCTTTTCTACACTGAACAGTAATGCAAACTTCAGGGGTGTGATTTCTAAAATGCACTAATGTGTTGCTCATTAATTGGTCTTTGTAGACCCTGCTGATGCACACTAAAGGTTCCCTAGTGCACTTTAATGCTGTTTGAAACAGTACAACGTTAAAGTGCACTAGGAACACTATAAAGAGATTAGTCATTACAGTATATACTACTCTAATGAGTAATGTTTATACATAATATACATAATTATACATAAGTTTTTACATAACTCAATACAGCATATACAAAGTATATACAAGCCTCAACACCCTCCACCCCGATTTTTGGATACCTACCTAAAACAAAAAATAATTTTAAAAAATTTAATAAACCCCAAAAAACAGCAGCCCTAAGAATAAGTTTTATTAAATAGACTATATGCACATATACTGAACTATATGTGCTTTGAGCTAGCCCCATTTGCCAACTTTATAGATAGATCAAGTTCGGAACATGATTGTTGTATAACAGAGGACATCTTCAACACCAGCTTTGTTTGAGAGAAATGCTCTACATGTAACGTGGGTTTTTTTCCCCCCCTTCAGATTCGATACAAGACCAATGAACCCGTATGGGAGGAACACTTCACTTTCTTCATTCACAATCCCAAACGGCAGGACCTTGAAGTTGAGGTATGGTATCTCTTTGTCCTCATGTATTCTTTTTTGCTAGAGCATTGCAGATTAGCAGTCATAGTTACCAAGCTCTTAATGAGCCAGACATCATGGAGATATTGTAACAAGCACTATAATTTAAACTTTAACAATTTTTAAGAACCAGCATAAAGATGACCTTTTGTGGGCGCTTGCTTGTTAAAGGTTGAAAAAATAATTATAACTAAACTCCCCACCCCAACTGTATACTAAATGTGATGTCTCACATTTTAAATGTACTAAATTAATCATCCTGTGATGGTTGCTTGAGTCGTAACAAGCAGCTCTTTCAATAACCCACTAATTTACAGAAGCAACATTATTCTGTTTATCATGCCCAGGTCCTTCATGTAAAAATAGCAGAGTCCTGTGGCACCTTATAGACTAACAGACGTGGTCCTTCATGTTGCTCTCTCCTTGAGATCTTCCCTACTTTGTCCAACTATTACTCCCCTTCATGCTTTTGAGGCCATATGTGGACAGTTGAAGGGATCTAGAGAAGATGGGGAATGTTGAGTTAATGCTGTTCCTTAACTGTTGAGTTCACTTTTGTCTGATATAGTTGACTGTCAGCAAACTCTAGCTTATAAATTTAGTCTTCAACCCAACTGGACACAACTGTTATCACTGGTCTTCTTTCGTATTTGCATCAGTGCTCAGGCTAGACTGTTTTCTTTCTAATGAAGGTAAAGATGAAAGTGAATGGATATCGAACACATAGTTCTTTGATATTTCCTGCCCTATATAAGACCAACCAAATTTGTGTTAAGGGCAAACTATATCTGAACACGATGAAAACTTGTCATTAAAATTATAACTTTCTTTTCTTTTTCTGGGTGTTTTCGTAAAGCTGAGCATGTTGTCTTCTGTATTGCTCTAGGTCAAGGATGAACAACATCAGTGTTCTTTGGGAAATTTCAAGCTTCCTCTGAGCCAACTGCTGGCAAGTGAAGATCTAACTATGCATCAGCGGTTCCAGCTTAGCAATTCTGGTCCAAACAGCACCATAAACATGAAGATGGCACTCAGGGTATTATAAGGGTCTTTTAAAATTCATCTGTATAATAAGATTGCAGGACTTTCTGTGTGTCCGTCTGAAACCTAGAATGTCTGAGTCAGTGTGAAGTGATGGAAACAACTACAAGCATGGTCGAGAGCTGCTTTTGTTTCACACATCACTGGGTTGAATCATCACTGGGATTTGCAGTCTGTAATAGCCCAGTTTTTAAAGTTCTCAGCCATTTTCAGCTTTTTTACATTTTATGTATGGCAGCACTATTTTTTACCAAGTATATGTTTGAGTTGAGGTAGCATGTTTCAGACTTCTGGTAGCCTGTATTTTCTGGCTTTAAAGGAAGGACAACATATTGTACTGTGTGCTGTTCTCAATTGTGGAAGGGTAGAGATTAACACTGTTGATGAAGTAGACTGAGAATTACAAAAAGTGTATTCTGTAACATTAGTCCAGTGCTGAGTTGTCCTCAGCTTGTCAATAGCATAGAAAAATGACTTCAAAATAAAGCTGCAAACAGCTGGATAGATTCGCATTGTGTTGGATATTGGTGATCTCCCTATTTTGAGGCCTAATGAATTAGAAGCTCTGTCCCTGCACACTGCATAAGTAACAGTAGACTGCAATACATTCAAATCCAACTTTATTTTGGGTTTTTAATTTGGGTGTATTTTAATTTACACAGCTTGTATCCCCAAAATACTTTGCAGAGTTAAATATAAACAAATTGGGGATAAGTTAGACTATTCTGGTGCAAACAAATCTGATGTAAGCTGAGATTTCAAAAGAGATGAGGCAGAAAGCTACTTGAAGGCTTTCCAGATGGCAAGAGCTGCAGAGTAGACGATTCTTGCACCAACAGTGGCCATATTGTGGGAAGGAATAATGAGGATGAAAATGCCAGATGAGTAGGGAAAATAGTAATGTTGAGTAGTTTTAATAGTTCATTAATTTTAATATGCAATTTCCATACAGAGAACCACATGTTGTGCTTTGCAGTGTGGAAGTATTCACATTACAGCAAGCATGAATAAAAGTTAGACTAATACTAAATGAAGGCACAAAACCATGCCAAAAATGTTTTACCTTACCAAAAAGCTGGTAGAAATAAATATGTATTCTTGTTTTCTTTATTATCATGTAGACCACTAATGTTTTTACTGCCTGTAGGTACTGTCTCTTGAAAAGCCAGAGAGGTCTCCAGATCACCAACACTCAGCCCAAGTAAAGAGGCCCTCTGTTTCCAAAGACTCAAGAAAAGCTTTTAAGCCTCAGGTCCCTGTTTCACCACCAGCTGATTCACACAAACCTGTCCCAGCTTCCCCAGTGATCGACAGTGATAAAAAGACTGATATAGCTGAAAAAAATCATCCTCCTAATGCCAGTCCCCAGTGGCCAACAGATCTCAGCCGAAGCTCCTCCAGTCTCCTTGCCTCCAACGTCACCTATTCTCCCAGCCACCTCTCAGTCAAAGAACCAACTCCAAGTATAGCCTCAGACATATCGCTGCCCATCGCCACACAGGAGCTACGTCAGAGACTGCGACAACTTGAAAAGTAGAGTGTTAAATACTTGTTTATTGCAATACACTTAAGTTGCTCTAGTAAACCACTGTCAGTACCAGTACCAAGAGGGAAGAGCTTACTCATTTCGATTTTTCTAACTGCCAGGACTGTAGTCAGCTTGGTATTTGAAAAATTGTCTCTGATCTTTCTGCTTCTTAACGCCTCAGAAAGAAAGATTCTGCAATTAGAATTTAGTTGTCAAATTTGTTAATGCACAAGGTAGAATAAATTCCAGCTTATGCTCCGTAGCAATATTGGCTGTGCAGTGCAAAGAGGAATGAAATCATTATTTTTATCAATAAAGTAAAGTATGCAAATGAGCAGACCCACAGTAAGGAAATAAGAAGGTACCATTTTTACAGTTATCTTTCAAACCATAACCACATTTTAAAGAAATGTCCATATAATATTGGTTCATTATGGACTAGTGAAATTCAGCCTACTTTTCCATGGGATCCTACTAATATTAATGTAACAAAGTCAGTTAGTTATGTTGAGTCTGGTCTTTATGAGTAGGTGAAAGGCAGGGTTGACTGCTAAAGGACTTAATGTGAAATCTAGGATGTTTAATAACCACTCTGTTTCTATTAGACTAATGAGGAATGCTGCAAATAGTCCTCACTGGTGTTTAAATTTCCTTTTATTCTTCTTCTGCCATATTTGGAGTTCTCAAAGGACCTTCATGCTTCTCACTAAAGATAGTGTGGAGAAGCACAGCAACCATTCTACTTTGCAAAATAATTCAACTGATCTGTTCTTTTATATGCCATTTATATAACATGTAATGTTATATTTCTTTTCACAGTGGAACAACTCTGGGACAGTCTCCATTAGGCCAAATTCAGTTGACAATTCGTCAGAGCTCACAAAGAAACAAACTTATTGTGGTGGTGCATTCCTGCAGGTAAACACAGCATATCAAACTGTATATTTTTGCATGACGCTTGGCATACCTACCAATGTCCAGTCTCTTCCTCCATCCTCTTAGACTGGTCTGGTTGGCTGGAGCTCTTTTAAGGCCACATGTTAGAGTACGATAATATGCAAATGACAAAATCATATACTGTTGTACTCATCAGTGGTAGACAGACTAAATCACAAAATCGCCACTACTGCCGTTAGATGATAGTTCTCAACAGTGACATCTAGATTATATCAGCAGGAACTGAAAGCCACATGTAGGAGCTGCTGTCACTCTGTGAGAAGATATCCAAAACCCCAGTGCAATTTGGGGAGGCAGCATTGTCTAGTGGATAGGGGTATAGACCGAGAGTCAAGGCATGGGCTGTGTTCCCAGCACTCATCTGTTCTGTGACCTTGGGCAAGTTACTTTACCTCTCTGTGCCCCCCTTTCCCTTCCCATCTTGTCTGTCTTATCTATTCAGACTGTAATGTAAACTATATGCAGCAGGGACTGTTGTGATAATTGGGCTGAACTATGAGAAGTGAATGTAAGTTCATAATATTGTCACAGTAACCTGTAACAGCAAATGTTGGTGGGAGAAGGTGCAAAAAAGCAAGACAGAGGCTCAGCTAGTCCAAACAAAAATGCTGCTGCTATCATTTAAGGATTGTGTTAAGATCATGCTTGGTAAACAAGAGAATGGTGGAACCAGAAATCAGTGAACCAGAATTTGTGTGTTGAAAACTAGGACTAATTGGTGGACAAAATAATGTGGAGATGGGCTATTCCATCCAGCATTCCCTTTTGGGGTTCTTAAAGAAAGTAAGAGAAAAATGGCTACTGAAGTGAGCCTCACCATCTCCCCACCTTCTCTTATGGCCCCAGGTCACCTTCTTCCTAATCCTGAAAAATGTCCTGACCAAGCCAGGCCAGAGAGAGGGACCCAGATGAAATTGCCACTTCCACCAGCTTCCGCTAAATCCCAGTCACCACCTGGAATATGAAACTTTGTTGTTTCCTCTCCTCCTCCATGTGTCCTTTTCCTTTCCTACCTTATTTTGCCTCTTTAAACCTAATTTCTCCAATACGAATTTCTCCCTACTTTTACTCACACCTTCTTGTCAACTGTCTGTAATGGGCCACTCTCTTACCACTTCAAAAGTTATTTTTCCTCCCTTGGTATCCTGCTGTTAATTGATTTATCTCGTTAGACTGACCTCACACTTGGTAAAGCAACCCCCACCCTTTCATGTATTTATATCTGCTCCTGTATTTTTCACTTCATGCATCTGATGAAGTGGGTTCTAGCCCACAAAAGCTTATGCCCAAATAAATGTGTTAGTCTCTAAGCTGCCACAAGGACTCTTCGTTGTTTTTGCTGATACAGACTAACACGGCTACCACTCTGAAACATATCTCTCTCTTATTTCCTTCTGTCTAATGAGAGTCTAGCTTAGCCGGCCAAGAATACACATTTTGCAACACTGCTCTAAGCCTGTGACTAGAGAATCAGCTAAAAGCAATGCCCTAAACAGCCTGATGCTTGTACAAGTTTGGCAGGTCTCAGAGTAGCTGACAAGACCATCTGTTGTGCTTGTGTTTTTCCAGCAGTGAGATTGCAAGTGCAAGTCAGTATCAGAGACAGAAACTGCATTTTCTATCTTTGCTATTCTTTTTTCTCCCTGTTTGTCTTGTCTTCTTAGACAATGCAATTGGACTTTAATAACAGCCGCAACAACAGCACTATCCCTGCTCAACTAACTTCTTCTCTTTTCCTCAAAAGAACAGTTATTACTATCTTTGATACCATCTAAGAGACTGTTAAAGAAGGGGATGTTTTCTTTTAAAAATTCTCTTCAGCTAAAGGGAAAGGGAAAAGGGGATGTTGTTAAAATGAAAACCTTATTTAATACTTTGCATCTTAAATGCTTTAACTGTTTTTCCTTCTTTTTCTGTATCTCTAATAAAATACTAAAAGGATATTAATGCTGTGATTGCCATGGTACTAAGCAGGCTGAGGTCTCTGTATGCCAAATGCCAACCCTTGTTTAATACAGTTTAATGTTGGACAGTAACTGGGGTCATTCATGTGTAATACTTTAGACCACATATTCTATCCAAATTAATACAACAGGACTATCTCTTACTAAGTGTTAATATAGCACCTATCACAACAGGGCTCTGATCTCAATTGGTGCCTCTGGGTACTACTGCATTACAATTAATAGTACCTACTAATAAGCAATTATTGCTAGTGTAACAACATCCAACATTGCAGAAATACAATGCTGGTGGTAAACAGCTTTAAAAAGTTGACTATTGTCTTCACACTTACCTGTCAGAAAACTTAATGTATTTCAAAAGGCTTATTTCCACTTGGCTTGGTACTCAAAGCACAGCAGTTTTTCATATATTAAACATCATAGATACATGTATAGGAGATGAAATAAATTATTTGAACCTTCTAAATTATAGTGACAATTTTATAGAAGTTAGAAAGGGGGGAAATTGCTTTTAAGTAAGGCTATGATTTTGTCACGGAGGTCGCGGAAGTCACGGAATCCATGACTTCCAGAGACCTGTGTGACTTCAGCCCGCAGCGGCTGGGAGCTGCGGCATCCCACCATCACCTACAGTGGCTGGGAGCATGGGTGTCCCACAGCTTATGGCCACAGTAGGTGGTGGAGGGACCCTGCAGCTCCGAGCCGGGGCCTGTGCAGGCAGTGTGGTGACCTTGCAGCTCCCCATTTTGTCACACATATTTTTAGTAAAAGTCACAGACAAGTCATGAGCTTCCATGAATTTTTCTTTATTGCCTGTGACTGTCCGTGACTCTTACTATAAATATGCGTGACAAAATCTTAGCCTTACTGTTAAGCCATGTAGTCAATCTCACTTGCAATGCAGGATTTTTTCCTAGAGTATATTTTGTTAGTTTTTTGTCCAACCTAGTTTGAAATCTTGCAAGCACTTGGGCTTTCTCCACTTAGTTTAGGAGACTTTCCCACTGTGCAAAGTATTCAATTGTTAGGAATTTTTTCCAGGTCTTGTTTTGTTCATTTCATCGCATCATTCCAAGGTGCGTTCACAGTTAGTTCTCCCTAAACTAAACTCCCTAGTTCTTCTCCCTCTGCATTGTCTACATGACTCAAATACTTGTAGTTCACGTCATGTCCCCACTTAGTCACTGCTTGGCCAAACAATCATCAGCTGTTTCTTAATTTGACAAAGGATGAAAGTGTAAGTTGACCAAAAAAGTGCAGTCAAATTGGAAACTAGCACATTATCCTTTGTTGTATTTAACAAGCTATAACTATGTTCTAATCTGTTTTTTCTCTTTGGGTGGGGGTTCTCTTTGGGTTCTTTTATCACAGAAATTTAATCGCCTTTTCAGAGGAGGGATCTGACCCGTATGTCCGAATGTATTTATTACCTGACAAGAGAAGATCAGGAAGAAGAAAAACACATGTATCAAAGAAGACATTAAACCCAGTGTTCGATCAAACGTATGTTACATTTTCAGTTTACTAGTTTTACATGATGTAAGAGGCAAAGCTGTGAAACTTCTGTTGCATGAACTGGGGGTAGGCTGGAAATTTTCAAACAAAAAGTCAAGTCCTTAGATTCTTACTTAGGGTTTTTTTTTTTTTTTTTTACTCTGTCTGTTCCCAGTGACTTCAGTAAGGCCTTGTCTATTCTGACAAAGATTTGGCCCTGTAAATCACCATCAGTCTCTTCTACCAACGGGAATTGGTGGAGACAGTAGTGTAGACAGGGCACTTGTTTTTATCGTCATATCATTTAATCCTTGAGCTTGATCTTTTATAAAGCGTCCACTGTTGTTAGCACTGTGATGAATTACAGGTTCCACTTTTGCTAGTGCAAACACAGCCTAAAGACCTTTCTTTAGAGGTGAAAATTTTCAGACGTGTCTCACTGCTGCTAACTGATTTGACTCCACTGATATTAGGAATGCTGAGAGCCCTAGATGGGCAGCTGACTGGCATTTTAAGCTCTATGTCATCTAATCTTGCTCAGAGAAGTTCTAATTAACACATTTGTTCAAGTCGTGTTAGCAGCTAATGAGGTGTCTACATTATGGCTCTCACCATTCATAACACCTTTACAGACAAACAGGTGTTAGTAACAGTGGGAAACCTAATGTACGTAGGGCCTAAAAGTATTGCTTGTATTTTGAGTCTGATTCAGATCAAGACCAATTTTACAAAGGTGTCAGGGCAACATCCATGCACTTTGTAAATATGGTGTTGGTATAAGTGAAATTAGATTTTTATATGAATTTGTAATGCTCTCAAACATTAAATTTCTTATACAGCTTCATTGTAACCAACAATTTCACTCTGTTCTAACTCTCTTGAGAATCAACAAATAACCAAGTTCACTTTTAGTGGTTTTTGTGTTAAAATGATTAAAAGTTTAAAACTTACAAATATCTCTTGTGAACATAAGATAGGTTTAAAAAGCCAAAGTTGTGTCTGTTCCTATATATTGCATCATAAATAGTCTGCTTTCCATGTCAATTGGTTTCATGAATTAAAAAATATTAAATATTAAATATATTAAAATATTAAAAAAGTATGGATTTGATTCTGCTTCAGGGAGTAGGGAAGACTTGGGGCAAAATTTTCCTCTTCATTCCACACTGACATTGATGGACATTGTATGTGAAGAATACATAGCCCAGATCTGCAATGTAGATAAGAGATTTAGGCTACATCAGAGAGAATTTTGCTGTTTAAATCAATATTTCAGAGCTTTGAAAATAAGCTATGGCATATGATCAGACGTTGGGTTTCTAGAATGCTTTTCATATTCACGGTGTGATCTGGAGTGTGTGTGCACGGCACTAGCTTGGCACAAGCTAGCGTGCTAAAAATAGCTGTGTGGACATTGCAGCTGCAGCTCTGCCTGAGTTCAAACCCAGTCAGTTGGGTGGGTAGGCTTGAGAGCCTGAGCTGCAGCGTCCATTCTGCTATTTTTAGCATGCTAGCTTGAGCCCTGCTAGCATGAGTCAGTCTACCCTGGCTGACAGACTCAGTCCCAACTACAGTGTAGACATACCCAGGGTGACCTGCGGTATTGTAGAAACCAAGGTTTACTGGCAAAAAATAGTAATCCACAGGTGGCGTTTGGCATCACAGAAAGAGCAACATTATAAATGATGGAATGTATGTATACATTAAACCTGTAAACAGAAAATCAAAGCACAAAAATAATAAATCAAAGCCTAAAAACACACAAGAAAGCTGAGGTTACTCCCAGTCTCCTGAGCAACATGGGGCAGTCATAGGCTGAGGATCTTAAATAGTGGCTCTTTTTCCTGCCTCTGGGGGATCATTCTGCCTGGAACTAGGCCTGTTTGCCAGCATGCCAGTACTGAGGCAGAAGAGGGCCTTTCAAAGTGGCATGTTTCCTGTGAGGATTATTTCCTAGTCTGCCTTGCAAGACTTCTCCCTTACAGAGCCAATC
This sequence comes from Malaclemys terrapin pileata, assembly GCF_027887155.1. Taxonomy (NCBI): domain Eukaryota; kingdom Metazoa; phylum Chordata; order Testudines; family Emydidae; genus Malaclemys; species Malaclemys terrapin. Next base: position 265,845,277 of record NC_071506.1, read on the forward strand.
TGGAAACAAGATCTTCCCTTTTTAGAATTGCCATTGCCAAAGTATCAGAGGGGTAGCCGTGTTAGTCTGAATCTGTAAAAAGCAACAGAGGGTCCTGTGGCACAAAGGTGCCACAGGACCCTCTATTGCCATTGCCAAAGTGTCTCAGTCCCAGGTGAGCTCCACACAAGTGAGCTCTCGACAGTGGCTTGACTTGCTCCTTCCCTTGCTCAGTCCTTACAAGGATTTGGGACTGTAGCAGGGAATGCTAGGGTGCTTGGCGTTTACCTGTAGCCAGCTCAGTAGACCAGCACATCTGGTCTTTTGGATAATGGAAGAAAGGGACTATTATCAGTCAGTCAGATGTTAGAGTAGCATCAGTCCACTTTGCTACCAGAGCCCTGGTTTTTAGATCTTTAAAAATAGACAAGAAAAACAAGAGAGTTGTTAAAATCCACGGAGGCTTCCCGAAGACTACATCTCCATCCTCCCCCTCCAGGTGGAAGATTTGAGTTTCTTTGTTCGATAAAACAAAGTGCTTTAGAAAGCAGTGAGTCAGGTATGGGTATTGCAGTGATAATAGATGTGAATGCATAGCTGGAGTCATTATGGTATAGAGACTTCCCTCACTCTCCAGAAGTGCAGAGGTCCCAGATGTAAAGGAACGAAATGCATTCCACTCTGTGAATAGAGAGGATTTCAGAGTCTACTTGGCTCCTTGTATGCTGTTGTGGGGGAGAATTGGGGAGGGACTCTGCATGAGGGCCAGTAGCTCTGCTGGTGTCCAGACTCACCAGCTGTTTCCCCCCGGAGAATGGGGACATTGAGCCATGGAATCTGATGCAGCCTTGAATCTTGATTATAAAATGTAAAGCAGCACTACAGCGTGGAGAGTAGGATTCCTTCTCCTATTTCCCCCAGATAACCAATGATCAGCCCATTTATTAGCACTAGGTATTAGGAACAGGCTCAAATGCGATAGCTCTGAACATTTGATTTAAGCACTGAACATTTTATTGAACAGAAATGTTGGACAGGACAGTGGGATTATCCTCTTCTCTTCTTTCTTTTTCTCGCTCTCTCTCACCCATACCTTATTTGTTGTATGTTTTTATTTTGTAATGTAAAAGAAATGCTCTAGAAATGGGTCAGTGAGAATTGTGGTGTTTAGCAGCAGCAGCAACAAAACTAGCAGAGTTCAAAGCATATTACATGTCTCAGGCACCAAATCCTCACTAAAGCGATATTTTTTTCATGTTAGCTTTGATTTCAGTGTTTCTCTACCTGACGTGCAGAGGAGGACGCTAGATGTAGCAGTGAAGAACAGTGGTGGTTTCTTGTCCAAAGACAAAGGGCTGCTTGGCAAGGTAAGTTGAAAACAAGCTGAAAAATGTCATGTAGCAGGTCACAGCTATAAAGGCTAAAACCCTTGGGCCTAAGCCTGATTGAGTGAGTGCCTGGTTCAGATCTGTTGTTTTTCAAAATCAGTGGCATTCTATACCTCAAGCCTCAGTGAGGACAGGAAAAAATGGCAAGGGATAGGAAGAATGGCAGACCAGAAGATGGCAGAAAGTGGGAGGATAATACATGCCTGCTGAAATATACACAAGTGCTCTAAATGCCTGACTTATTGATGGTACAGACAGATAAGGAGTAATAGAAATGGATGAAATTCCAGAAAATGATCTCCCAGAATTGCAGATCCTGAAAATGGGATCTGAGCCATTTGATTTACTTTAAATTATTATTCCTACAAGTAATTGTAGGGCCATTGTAAGGGCATGTGTACTTGGCGTTGAACTGAACAAGCAAGTAAAAGCACTTTTCAAAGTACACACAAGAAATTCACACACAGTAATCAAAATAACAAAATGTACAAAGGCATGAAGAGAACCTCTGTCAAAGACCTTCTCTACCCCTTAAAAAGTTAATCTGTCAACCCAATTCACCATCCTGCAAAACCTCTTTAATCTCCACCATGCCTAGGAAAGGTTTTGGGGAAAAATAGGCAAGACTTGCAGTCCTGGAAGTTACTGGATCTGGGCTCTGATGGACTGAGTAAGGGATTCCAGGCCTGAGGATCATTCACAATGAATGCTCTGCTGTCAGCTTCCTCCCATTTTAACTAGGGGGCTTTTAGCATGAGCACATCAGCCAGTCAGAGCTGCCATGATGTCACAGGAGCGAAAGTTAAGCTTTCAAGTGTCCTGGACCCAAACTACTTTATAGATCAAAATCAACAACTAGAAATCAACCTGTATCAAATACACATGCCAGCATGTGTGTAAAATGCTCTCTGCTGGCAATATTGCTTTCAGTGTAGGCCAGTGTCAAACTCTTACCATTTAAAGAGAAGTTTAGACTTAAATATGCACCCAATGCATTGATCATCTATTTAACATCCCTCTCACAGTTATTGATACCTCTGGCATCTGAAGAACTCACCAAAGGCTGGACCCAGTGGTGAGTATGATGATGTTTTGGGGGGGTTACAATAACATAACTCTATTTTAAATAATAATTCCCCTTTGCTCTGTCCCTTTTTAGGTATGACTTAACAGAAGATGGTACAAAGCCACATGTAACCTAGGCGCCGTTAGACACCAGGAGTTCCCCCTAGCTTACTTTTGCCAACCTTTATATATTTTAAAAGCATTGTTCTCACAGATGTATCAATATTATTTTTATAGCTTCATTTATTTACTTATTAGACACATCCCAATAGTTTTATAACACTTGGACATTATATGTAGATTTAGCCAATCTTATTGTTAAACTTTGTATTTTAATTTGCTGAACTACTTTTCATGTTACTGTAATGTGCAATGGTATGGTAGAGTAACCTCTTGTGTTTAAATTGAACTTTATGGCAGTTGTACCTATTAGAAAGTGAAAAGATACTGTTCTGCTGTTTTCCTGCCTTGTTTTGTATATCACCGAGGTACACTGTACCATGTAAATATATACTATTTTTTTTATAATTTTTCCATCCTGGTTTGAAGTCCTAAGAAAACCGATCAAGGATAGATATTTTCTTCTAAATGCATGTTAAATTCTTTGGACAAATCTTGTTTTGCCCTTGCAGCAAAATGGTCTTAAAATGATTAATTTTGTGGATTTTTTTTAATTGAAAGACATTATTAAGATTTGACAGTGCATTTCTGGCCCTGTAAGGCTAGTAAAAGAAAATGTACAAAACATTAATATTTTAATATTTATATAGAAATGTATTATTGGAAAGTCATTCTAGAGAATATAATAAATGTGTTTTAGAGTTGAAAATTCTAGAAACATTATATGAAGAAAGGATTGTCATGGTCCATGAATCACAGCATATAAATCTGGGGTTTCATTTGGTGCAGGAATGAAGACTTATAAACAGTACAATATTTTATTATGCAGATTGACTTATTATTTCTTATTGGTGTAATTTATTCCCATAATTTATAGCACCGTACCTATGATCTTCTGAAAGAATGGTGAGGACAGTCACCTTCCATATTAGAAACCAGGTCTCCTAAATAACCACTCATGGACTGTCCTAACAATTGCATTGTCATTTCATGGACAGATAAGGTATATGAAGCATCTTATAATTCAGGCTCATCAAATAGACACAGTAGTCTTTTTATTATATGGAATATGTATAATATGAAAGTGGAGCACAAACTGGAAAAAAAAACACTATGAAATCCAGAGTTGACACTCTTTCCGTAATTGCTTCATTGCTGCCTAATGTACCTGGTACATGAGGCAAAATGCACCCCCAATACTACCATGTGCCAGGTAGGTTCTTTTGAAACATTGCTGTATTCTTCTACCAGGACCCGCAACAATGTAGATAACACACACCAGCAAGAAAGTAGACAATTGGGAGTTGAGGACACACCCCTACAACCTTCCTGCTGTGAATCACAGGAAGACTGTTTTTGTATCCAATTTGTTTTCCTTTTTGAAAGCTTTCTCAGACTGTTATAAAATGTGCATTATGAACGCAAGAGACCAGTGCAGCTCTTTCAGAGCCATTAGCCTCATGATCTTGGGTAAATATGCAATCAGACAACAGAAGTGTATTATTTAGTTAAGAGTCTAGAATTGAGTCTTAGCCAAGAAAATTTTTTTAAGGCAGAATAAACTCCTGAAAAAATAGCTTTATAATATAAAAAGAAGAACAGGAGTACTTGTGGCACCTTAGAGACTAACAAATTTATTAGAGCATAAGCTTTCGTGGACTATAGCCCACTTCTTCGGATGCATCCGAAGAAGTGGGCTATAGTCCACGAAAGCTTATGCTCTAATAAATTTGTTAGTCTCTAAGGTGCCACAAGTACTCCTGTTCTTCTTTTTGCGGATACAGACTAACACGGCTGTTACTCTGAAACTTGTCTTTATAATATAATTACTAACAGAACCTTAATTCTAGATGTAGAATATACCTACGTTACTAGATATACCAAAGTGCCTACCGTAGATGTAGCCTGTTCTTTCCATCAAAATTAAGCATAAGCCCATTTTAGTTTGATGTCAATCTGTGTTTTCACATGATTTATGTATTACACACATACTCATATATACAGTGGAACTCTTTTATAGTGAGGTCATTTTATTTCACAGAACAGCTTCAGCAGACAAAACTCTCACTGGGAGTTTTGCAAGCATTTAGACTGCAGGATTGAGTTGTGCAAAGAGCTCTATAACCATAAGAAAACTGGAGAATTTTCCATTTCATATAATAAGTCTGCCTCTTGTTCAAGTTCACTAAAGGTTCCACTCTATATTAATGGGTATGTATAAATACGTACACGCACTCATTATCTACACACACAATGGAATATATTATGAACTATAACTTTCCTTGTGGAATAGTCATTCATCCCTTTACACTGTAGGGAGGAGGAACAGAGAGAGAATTGTTGTAGATGCAAATGAAGGTGCAGAAAGTAAGAGCTGATGTAAGTAAAGGAGGTGTAGCTCAGTGGCATTGCCTTTTGCCTCAGTTCAGCTTCTAGAAGGAAGGATTTTTAGTATAAATGTAGTTGACAGCTGTGGTTAACACCATGACCAGTGACGACAGGGGGTTCAATCCCTATCTAAAGGCTAAATTTCAGCCCCATACTATGGTTCAACTTTAAGTGCTGACTTGAGGAAGAAGTTAGACTTCATGCTGGATCACAAATAACCGCATGTTTTTCCTTTTTTAGTCCCTAGGAGGAAAAGGTGGTGTTTGTGGTAAAGACAAGAGGTAGTAACACAAAATGGAGGAGAAAATGAATGTAGAATTTATAGCACAGATTTTCAAAATGGCTCAGCACTCACCATCAGGCCTAGATTTTCAAGATAGCCCAGCTCCACTTAGGCACCTAAAATGAAGAGGCCACATTTTCTAAATAACTGAGCACCCTACAGCTCCTGTTTGTTCTCAGTAGTCACCGGTGGGTGCTTTTTGAAAATCTGGCCTTGTGTAAAAAACGGATCAGAACAATTTGGTCCAAGTAAGAGTGTCTTTTTCTGCCCTCAGCAATGTGGGGGGGAATCTGTGTGTCATAGTAAATGTAAGTCCTGGCTTGTTCTTTTATTTGGGAAGAGAAAAAAGCGAGGATGCTTATTTTTCCTTTTATTCCAAAAAAAACTGTCTCATTAGTAAGTAAGGGTTTGAATGTCAGCTGATTAGCTTTCCATGTAGTTTGTTTATCCTGTGCCTTAGAATACGAACATATAAAGGTGTTTAAAACATGTTTTAAAACAAAGATGAGCTTTGTTAGCTGTATTTATCAACATTTATGTTCTGTGGTGTGGAAACGGTTTTTAGAAATGCTGCGCTTCACTGGGAAGAAGACCAGCACTCTTAAATTCAGAGCTGGCATAATCCAAAAATAAATCACCGTGTGTCACTTGGATTAAAAGAGATGAATCTTTTGTTTGGAATCCTTTCTTTAGCAGAGGTGTAGCAATTGGTGAGAGTTGAAATGAGAACAAAGTGTGATCTATTTTGTACAGATTGCCTTTTTTGCTCATGTAATTCTACATTATGATGCATGTATTTATTCAATAAACAGTTCATATGGAAGTCAGTGTGTTGCAGTTCCCTTTCATGCAGGCCCTTGCAAGGAAACTAACTACAGCATCTTGCAGACTTGAAAATACTAGTGCTTTCCATTTTCAGAGTTGTATGGTATATACATTGGCTACTGTAATCAACACAGCACTCCTAGGAGGGATGGAGAGAGGTAAGTAGTATCCAGTTTTACTTATTTCATCCGAAGAAGTGGGCTGTAGTCCACGAAAGCTTATGCTCTAATAAATTTGTTAGTCTCTAAGGTGCCACAAGTACTCCGGTTCTTCTTTTTGCAGTTTTACTTAGAAAATTGAAGGAGAGAGGTTACATGATTTACCCAAAGCCACACAGTTTGTTAGTGCAGAACTGGGATTAGCACTCAGGAGTTTGTATGTTCTAGACCCTGCATTATCAGTCTCCTCAATTCATGCTGACTCTCAAAACTATTTGCTGAAGGAGAGAAGTTGTCAAAATTCAAACACATTTTATGTTTCAGTTAGTCTTCACTTTCTGGAAAGATGCTGTGAGTGGAGACGCACACTGCTGAGAAGAGGTTTTAAAAAAAGGATTAAGCAAGATAAAGATGTATTTTTAACCACATACCAAAAATATTCTCTTGGCTTTTTTGCAAACCTTCCAGAATCTGTTCTCATCTTGAAGAATGTATTAATGCCGCTCCTACTTTAGAGGTATAATTTCCTCTCTGTGAATGAAATGCCATCCACTGCTCACAGGGCACGTAGTAGGTGCATGCAATACTTAAGCATCCCTTAAATCCTGTTTTGAAGGCATCCACCTCTTCCCCTCTTTGTTTTATTAACACAATGTTGAGTGTCCCTGGCTCATTCTGTGCTACAGACCATACTGTGTCTGATGACATGTCATCTATGGGAGGTTGTGAAGAGAGGCAACAACACATCAACAAATGTGTCTACAAATGTCTAGCTACATTACTGCCTGGAAGTACAACTCCAAAAGCAGTATCTCTGAGAATGACATCACAGCAATAACATAACAATATTTCTCACCAGGTTAGCATGGGACAGTTAGGATAGGTTTAAATACCAATAGTTAGGAACATTGGTGCTGCCATATTGCAATAGACCCAAAGTCCATTTAGTCCAGTATCCTGTCAGATGATGGTCAGTACTAGCTGCTTCAGAGGAAGGTGTAAGAACCTCACAGTAGGCAAATATAGGATAACATGCCTGCACATTGTTTTATCTTGATCTCTAATGGTTAGAGCAAGGGTAGGCAATCTATGGCACGCGTGCTGATTTTCAGTGGCACTCACACTGCCCAGGTCCCGGCCATCGGGGCTCTGCATTTTAATTTAATTTTAAATGAAGCTTCTTAAACATTTTAAAAACCTTATTTACTTTACATACAACAATAGTTTAGTTATATATTATAGATTTGTAGAAAGAGACCTTCTAAAAATGTTAAAATGTATTACTGACACAAGAAACCTTAAATCAGAGTGAATAAATGAAGACTCGGCACACCACTTCTGAAAGGTTGCCGACCCCCGGGTTAGAGAATGGCGTAAGTCCTGAATCATGAGATTTAATATTCCTTACAACATTTTTATCATTAATTATGATAACCCAGGATGATATTGTTATCCATATAAATGTCCAGTCCCTTTTATTAATCTTGCTAAGTTCTTTGCTTGAACAACTTACAGTGGAAATGAGTTCTGTGGTCTAATTATGTGTTGTGTGAAAAAGTATTTCCTATTATCACTTTTGAATTTCCCAGTTAATTTCACTGAATGTCACCAAGTTCTTATATTATGAAATTGGGAAAATGGAAGCCGACATTCATTGTTGTACATACTTGTGCCCTCTCTGCTGCCTCCTTTCTAAGACAGACAATCCCGAACTTTCATAATATAAGATTTTGCCCAAACCTTTGATCATTTCTGTCACCCTTCTCTGAATCCCCTCTAGTTCTGCAATATCTCTTTTAAGATAAGGTGACCAGTACTGCACAAAGTATTCCAGATGAACACACACCATTGATTTATGTAATGGTATTATAGTATTTTCCATATTATTCTCTCATTCCTTATGCATACTGCCATCTTGTTTGCTTTTTTGACTGCAGCTGAACATTGAAAAGAGGTTTTCATTGAGCAGCCTACAATGCTGCCTGGTTCCTTTCCTGAACTGACAGTTAATTTAGGAACCTGTAAGGTGTAGGGGTAGTTTAAACTTTTCTTTCCAGTGTGCATTACTTTTTGTTTTTATCAACATTCGATTTCATTTGTCATCATGTTGTGTTAATGCTAACTTACATAAGTTTCTCTGAAGTTCTTCACAGACGTTTTTTGGTCTTGACTAACCTAAATAATTGTCATCTGCAAATTTCACTACTCATTTCCCTTTTCAGATTATTAATATTAAATAATATTAAATAACACTGGACCTGGTACAGAATGTTGAGGCCCCTCACTGTTAAACTTTTGCCAAGATGAACATTAACCATGTAATCCTACTCTTTGTTTTCTGATTCATGACACTCCTTTGCTTCTCTCACCATGACTATTAAACTTCTGTAGTAGTCTCTTATGAGGGATCTTGTCAAGGCATTTTGGAAGTCTAAGAAAAAAATGTCAAATGATTCTCCTTATCCACTACTTTATTGAGATTTTTGAGATGAGACACAATGTTCCTTTGCAGAAACTGTGCTGGTAAGGCCCTATCATATCATGATCGTCCAGGTGTTTTGTTACTGTTTCTACAATTTGCCAGGTACAGATATAAGACTTACTGATCTCCAATTACTTGGATCACCCCTAGGTCCTCTCTCAAGAATAGGTACATCATTGCTCTCCTCCAATCCTCTGGAAACAGTATTTAATGAGATTGCCAATTTTGATTAGGTGCTCTCCACTTTACACCTCAGCTCCTTCAGAATTCTGCACCTGGTAGCTTATTGCTTTTTAAATTATCCTTTTTGGTCCAGCACCTCTTCTTCTGACACCTCGATCTCTGATAGTAGCTCCTCTTTATTACCAGAAAAGAGCAGGTCTGGGTGAGATATCTGCCCAACTGTGGTGAAGACATGCAAAAAAATCACTTAGTTTCAGCCCTAACCCCTCTATACTCCCCTATGGATGTGCTGTGATGATGCCAGTCAACGTCAGACATGCAGATGTAGAAATAAATGGGTGACTAGCAATCTTTGGTGATCTGTAGGTGACAGAGATATCTGACTATTCACACTATCCCATCCAGCTGGCCTAATCTCTGCAGAGAATGCAGTTGTATGAATTGGTGCCATGTATATTATCTCTCCATTATATTGCTCATGTGATGTCAAGTTTTGCTGTGGTGTTGCTCAGGAAGAGAGAAAGTAGGGGGTGCGCCAGAGTTCAGCTAGAGAATTGCTTGTGGCTGTCACAGATTAAAAGGGTTCTTTTACCAAAGTCTCAATGCTTAGCTAGCATTTACTCTGCAGAAAATTGTCTTCTAGAGAAGAAGGGAATAATAGATAAATGGTTTCCAAAGGATTTTACCACTGAGGTGCAGATAATAGAGCAGTAGAGTTGGACTGTATTTTCAAATGCTATTGTGAACACTGCTTATTAAAAAGAACAGGAGTACTTGTGGCACCTTAGAGACTAACAAATTTATTAGAGCATAAACTTTCGTGGACTACAGCCCACTTCTTCGGATTAGAGCTTATGCTCTAATAAATTTGTTAGTCTCTAAGGTGCCACAAGTACTCCTGTTCTTTTTGCGGATACAGACTAACACGGCTGCTACTCTGAAAAGTGCTTATTGAGTTGGTTGAAATACTGTTCCTAAATTTAAGATATATAATTTAGTGCTTCATTTAAAAGCTTGAGACATTATAAAATGCAGCACTCTGTCACATTCAATTACATCAATCAATCACGTATAACAAAGCTGTCAGCTGTAGTCTATGCTGGGTCTAAGACCTAAACTAAATGCCTAGCAACAACTAGCATTCTATTTTACAGTGATCATAAGTGATAACCTTACAGTTTATTGTGCCAGTTCTTTTTTCTACTACTGGTTAACTATCTTTTATTGAGCCAAGCTGGGAAGACTGAGGTAATATCACAAGTTGAAGAAATTATTTTCTCCTACGTCAGTGTTTCTTGATTAACTTTTAAAATTAGTCTTTTGTAGATTAAGCAATGGCTATAATAAAAACACTCAGATAAATGGGAGATATGCAACATTTTCTAACAATAAAAATGGATGAGAGAGCAATTGTTGAGGTTTTCTGTAAAGTTTAATAGTTTTGTAGTAGTATGATTTTAAATGTAATTTTTCTTATGCAATAATGTTATGTAGAAGTTTGCAGCATTATGGTAAACTTTAAACAAGTACTTAAAGTTTTATATGGTGTTTTAAATATGTTCATGTAACTCTTGGTAACTAGAATCCACAAACAAGGCCAGCACATTAGAAAATAGCTCTCTAGTTTCACTTAGGACTGTTCTTAAATGAAGATGTCAGTGATACGCTTTAATATTGTAGATAGCTAAATAATTCTTTTCTAAAAATATTACATACAAACATTTTTTGTAATATTTTTCATCTTCTCCATTCTCTGCTCTCTCTGTCAATGGAAGCTATTATCTCAATAATAAAGCAGAGATAATTGTTTTAAAAAGACATGTCTTTGGAAATAAAGTAAGTGAGCTCATACTTAGGTCCAGTGATGGGCTTATTGGTAAAAGGAAATACTGTCTAAAAGGCATGTATAGTATCTTATATTTTTTTCCAATATTGAACAAATTATCTACAGTAATTCTGGTAGCCTGAGAAAAAATTGTACAGATCCACAGGGAAAGAGAGAACTCCATCCACTGTTTAGAGTTGGGATGGGCAAACTTTTTGGCCTGGGTATGGAAATTGTATGGTGGGCCATGAATGTCCAGTGGGGGAGGGGGACTCTCTAAGGGATGTTACCAATGTGGGAGGAGGGGGGGATTCAGGGGTGTGGTGGTGGGGGTTCTACAGGGGGCAGTACTGGGGACTCCTGGGGCCCTCCCCGCAGTGACACCAAGGTGGCCATATTAGGCACCGCCATGGGCAGAGGCACCCTAACTGGGATGGGTGTGTCCCCTGGGCGGTTTCAAGGCTCTCAAGGGTGGGGCCGTAGGAGACCGGGAGGGAATTGGGCACACTGCTGTGTTTGGCGGGGGGTGGAGGGTGCTGCGTAGGGGTGCGGTTCTGATCCCAGAAACAGCATGGTGAAGTCGCACCTGTGCAGTGTGGCTCTGTGCATGCTGGAAGATGGAATTGTGAGTCGGGGGTAGGGGAGTGCCGGCCTGGCGGACCAGGGCAAACCCCCAGCCCCGCTCCCTGGCGGGAGCTAGAGGACCAGATAAAAACATCTGATGGGCCGGAAGTGGTCCACGGGCCGTAGTTTGCCCACCCCTGGTTTAGATGATGTGGGGATAGCTTAATGGTAAGAAATCTATTAGATCCCAGAAGAGTGCTCACTCAGCGGCTCAGTTTTGCTTGGTAATATACTATATATGAATATATGGTAAAAAAGTTTTTAGACAATATACTAATCAAGGCCAGCGGTCTTTGGGAGCTCTGCAGAGCAGGGGACAGTCTTCATATTACTGACCACCATAACTATCAGACTAGGCTTGTGCAGTGGCATATATCAACCAACAGGAGCAACTTGGAATTCATGGTGATGCCTATGTTCTTGAGTCCCCTTACAGTCATTTGTCTCAAGAAGTAAACGTGAGAAGGATTGCTTTATTTGGTACCCCATGACCCACGGGGGGAGAGAAGTTTTCACTGGTAATTATTCCTCTTCATCTCCTGATTGCAGAGTGGCCTGGTTCACCTTCAAGGACACTCAGGCCCTCACACTTTGCCTGCACTTCCTTGACTCTGACCATTTCCTGGGATTGGGAAGGAGTTTTGATATCTGTTTTCCATCTTCATCATTCCTCTGTTACCCAAGATTCTTTGTAGGGTCACATCAAATACTGTGGATGTTCTTTAGACACCTTATTTCTTTGACCTCCTAGTCCTATCAGTGGCGCAGAGATGGCCCATTCCCCTTTGAACAGATAGGCTCTGCCTAGGGACCAATGCTTTACATGGGCTGGAAGCAAGGCTTGCGTACATATAGCTTAAGAAAAGTGTTCTCCCCAGTTATGCGCTAGGGTTCTGGCTACTAGAGACAAATTTTCAATATTTGAAACCTGCAACAGATGATGATCACAGATTTCCTTATTAATTAGTCATTGCTTCCGCCCATTTTCCACCTAAACTACTTGAACACAAACTTTGCTCTTTACAATCAATGAGAGAGAGATGAAGTTCTATTTGGACAGGACTCAAACTTTGAGAAAGACTATGTGAGAACCAAAGCGTATAATTTGGTGAAAGAGCCACTTGGCTATCAAATAATTCAGCTAATTTGCCTAAATTCTTGAGGTTTCTGAACTAAGTTGCTATTTTGAAAGAAAAAATTGGCTCCATATACTTTTGATGGGTTTTTTTAAAAGTTAATCTTTAAAATCCAACAAATATTGCTGAGACTAACATACGTAACCTTTCACTAAATTAAGAATTACACAGTACATTTATCAGATCAAGTTCACCATTTGAATCAAGTCAATAAATCAATAACAATGACCCTGAACAGAATCACCAGTTGCTCGAGTCATAAAATTAATACAGCCAATAATCAAATCACGAGGTTAATGCAGCACATAGAAAATTCTTACAAATATTAACCTGGGAATTTAAGGAGGCAATTGTCCATTTAGTTTCTAAACACCAATTATGGGATCTTGCTCATGGGAAGTTAATGAACTGAATTGGTTGAACGTTTTAGATTCAAAAGCAAATTTACATGTCAGACCTCAAAGTAAATTTAAACTTCTGAAGTTCTCGTATGCCCAGTGGCTATCCTGTTTCCTCCTCCCAATCTGATTATATAACTTGATACAATACTGGCATCAACTCTCACTTCCTCTTAGTGTACAGTGTGATTTTGCTGATACTTTTCACTAAATCAGGGAGATGCACAGGTGATTTTAAAAGCAGAATTTACGTAAAAATTATATTTAGGGAATTATTACTGTTGCCTTCACACAGTGAACTTCTATGGATGCTTATTTGTGTTTGCTAGCATCCACACCTCAAAAGAATAAGAGAAAAATTATAACGGAAGACATTTCCACTCTTTCAATATAAAAAGAGAGAAAGATACTTTAGGTTTAAAAAGGAGTTCAAATTTTTCAGCTTGCATGGTAGTTGGATTCGTATCATTAGTGTTAAAACTGCAGTTTAAGGGTTGATGTGATGACATCAGTACTTCACACTGCTGAGTACTTAAGATGCTCAGGCTCATGTAGCCCATACTTGTCTTTTTCTTCTCTTTCCGTAGGACCAGCCTCGAAAAATAGGGGTGTCAGCCTGCCTTGGTGTTATATTCCAAGAAGAACACCCCGTGTTTTGCATTCACCTTGGTCTTAAGATTGCCAGTCTAGCCTGATCCACCTTTTGGAACCTCCCTGGAGGTCTTCTGAGCAAATCAGAGGCATCACACATCTCAGACCCTATAATGTGGGCTAATCCTCATCAAGGTAGACAAGGTGACTCTTGATCAATTTGGAAAGTCCTCTTAAACTGGGAGTTCTCTTACAATACTTGTGGTTGCAACAATAGATAATGTAGGCTCCAAACATAAAAAAGAGTTTGATACATAGTAGGCAACCCTGAAGACATTACCGCACCCCTCCCCTCAGCCCCCACCTCAGGCTAATGGCTAGAGTATGTCAGATGGCACCAGGCCTTCAGTAGAAGACCTTAACATGCTCCTGAAGATAATCAATGGCCCAGTGAACAACTACTATCATTTGCCCACTCATATCTTCATGCATCTTCTTAACATTTCTTAAAATAAGGGCTTGTCTACACTTACCGAAGGATCTACACTGCGGCGATCGATGCATCGGCTGTCGATTTAGTGGGTCTAGTGAAGACCCGCTAAATCAACTGCCAATCGCTCTCCCGTCGACTCCTGTACTCCACCTGATTGAGAAGAGTAAGGGGAGTCAATGGGAGAGCGTCTCCCGTCAATGTCACGTAGCGTGGATCCCGCGGTAAGTAGATCTAAGCTAGGTCAATTTGCAACTGCAGCAATTTGGCCTGGGCTATGAGAACCCTGACAATTATTCCTAGCTATGTGGTGTTCTGCTTTTAATCAATGGTGGCTAAATACACCCAAAATGGCTGTGGTTTAGTTTAGTTCTGGGGTTACAGATAGAGAGATGGTTTCAGCTGCTAGAGTGTGGGCTACCTAAGCAGCTGACCTGGCTTAGGTGCCTAATTCCAGGCAAAGGTTCAACCTGAGGATCCCAAGCAGAGGATGATCGCTATCTGGCCCATCATTCAGGTGTACCAGGTCAAACTGCATTAGCACCTAAGCCCTTCATCTCTGCCCATCCTTCTTCTCAGCATTTCACTTCTGGCTAGTTTAGGCAGCTCTCCACTCGGGGGCCAGCTTCTAAAAATACCTTCCTGAGGCACCTGGCTCTCCCAATGTATCATATGGGGAGCCTGGGCACCTAGCTTGGGGGCTGAAAATTCCTCTGGGTATCAGGGCTTCTAGGGGTTACACTTTGCAATGCTAAGTGGAGCAACACGTAAATACTTTTAAGTGTCTGTGCCTATGTCTTATTGATAGCAACTTTTAAGCTAGAAGGGAGTTGTTTTAGATCTTCAAAAAAAGAAGAACAGGAGTACTTGTAGCACCTTAGAGACTAACAAATTTATTAGAGCATAAGCTTTCGTGGACTACAGCCCACTTCTTCGGATGCATATAGAATGGAACATATATTGAGGAGATATATATACAGAGAGTATAAACAGGTGGGAGTTGTCTTACCAACTCTGAGAGGCCAATTAAGTAAGAGAAAAAAAACTTTTGAAGTGATAATCAAGATAGCCCAGTACAGACAGTTTGATAAGAAGTGTGAGCATACTTACAAGGGGAGATAGATTCAATGTTTGTAATGGCTCAGCCATTCCCAGTCCTTATTCAAACCGGAGTTGATTGTGTCTAGTTTGCATATCAATTCCAGCTCAGCAGTCTCTTGTTGGAGTCTGTTTTTGAAGTTTTTCTGTTGTAATATAGCCACCCGCAGGTCTGTCACTGAATGACCAGACAGGTTAAAGTGTTCTCCCACTGGTTTTTGAGTATTTTGATTCCTGATGTCAGATTTGTGTCCATTAATTCTTTTGCGTAGAGACTGTCCGGTTTGGCCAATGTACATGGCAGAGGGGCATTGCTGGCACATGATGGCATATATCACATTGGTAGATGTGCAGGTGAACGAGCCCCTGATGGTATGGCTGATGTGATTAGGTCCTATGATGATGTCACTTGAATAGATATGTGGACAGAGTTGGCATCGGGGTTTGTTACAAGGATAGGTTCCTGGGTTAGTGGTTTTGTTCAGTGATGTGTGGTTGCTGGTGAGTATTTGCTTTAGGTTGGGGGGTTGTCTGTAAGCGAGGACAGGTCTGTCTCCCAAGATCTGTGAGAGTAAAGGATCATCTTTCAGGATAGGTTGTAGATCTCTGATGATGCGCTGGAGAGGTTTTAGTTGGGGGCTGAAGGTGACAGCTAGTGGTGTTCTGTTATTTTCTTTGTTGGGCCTGTCTTGTAGGAGGTGACTTCTGGGTACTCGTCTGGCTCTGTCAATCTGTTTTTTCACTTCAGCAGGTGGGTATTGTAGTTTTAAGAATGCTTGATAGAGATCTTGTAGGTGCTTGTCTCTATCCGAGGGATTGGAGCAAATGCGGTTATATCTTAGAGCTTGGCTGTAGACAATGGATCGTGTGGTGTGTCCTGGATGGAAGCTGGAGGCATGTAGGTAAGTGTAGCGGTCAGTAGGTTTCCGGTATAGGGTGGTATTTATGTGACCATCGCTTATTAGCACAGTAGTGTCCAGGAAATGGACCGCTTGTGTGGATTGATCTAGGCTGAGGTTGATGGTGGGATGGAAATTATTGAAATCATGGTGAAATTCCTCAAGGGCTTCTTTTCCATGGGTCCAGATGATGAAGATGTCATCAATGTACCGCAAGTAGAGTAGGGACGTTAGGGGACGAGAGCTAAGGAAGCGTTGTTCTAAGTCAGCCATAAAAATGTTGGCATATTGTGGGGCCATGCGGGTACCCATAGCAGTGCCGCTGACTTGAAGGTATATATTGTCCCCAAATGTGAAATAGTTGTGGGTGAGGACAAAATCACAAAGTTCAGCCACCAGGTTAGCTGTGACATTATCAGGGATACTGTTCCTGATAGCTTGTAGTCCATCTTTGTGTGGAATATTGGTGTAGAGGGCTTCTACGTCCATAGTGGCCAGGATGGTGTTTTCTGGAAGATCACCGATGGATTGTAGTTTCCTCAGGAAGTCAGTGGTGTCTCAAAGACAGCTGGGAGTGCTGGTAGCGTAGGGTCTGAGGAGAGAGTCCACATAACCAGACAAGCCTGATGTTAGGGTGCCAATGCCTGAGATGATGGGGCGTCCAGGATTTCCAGGTTTATGGATCTTGGGTAGCAAATAGAATACCCCTGGTCGGGGTTCTAGGCATGTGTCTGTACAGATTTGTTCCTGTGCTTTGTCAGGGAGTTTTTTTAGCAGATGGTGTAGTTTCTTTAGGTAATCCTCAGTGGGATCAGAGGATAATGGCCTGTAGAATGTGTTTGAATAAGGACTGGGAATGGCTGAGCCATTACAAACATTGAATCTATCTCCCCTTGTAAGTATGCTCACACTTCTTATCAAACTGTCTGTACTGGGCTATCTTGATTATCACTTCAAAAGTTTTTTTTCTCTTAATTAATTGGCCTCTCAGAGTTGGTAAGACAACTCCCACCTGTTTATGCTCTCTGTATATGTGTATATATATCTCCTCAATATATGTTCCATTCTATATGCATCCGAAGAAGTGGACTGTAGTCCACGAAAGCTTATGCTCTAATAAATTTGTTAGTCTCTAAGGTGCCACAAGTACTCCTGTTCTTCTTTTTGCGGATACAGACTAACACGGCTGCTACTCTGAAACCTGTTTTAGATCTTGTTAAAATAAATTCCATGTAAGATAAAATTAGCTTATACCAAGCCAGTTCTCTTTTAGGCTATTTCCCTCACAACAGAGACCTTTTACTTCTATGGTCCAAAGATAGTTGTTTTGATCTCTAAGACCACCTTAAGCAACTGGCTACAATCCAGTATGAATATGACTTAACACCAGTATTGGTAACAGGACACTGCACCAGAAGATTTCCTACTGCAGGACAGAGGCCATACCCTCACAGTCTGCAGGGTCACCAGATGGTCTTAACCTCACACATTCATCAACTATTATCTAGTACACGTCAAGGCCTCCACAGAGATAGATTTCTAGTGCAAGGCACTCCAAGACACCTCTTGAATATGCTTGCCTCCTTGCTGGGGATACTACTTGCTACTTTTATTGACTTCTGATTCTTCCAGTAGAATGGGAGAAGAGGGATATAATCAGCAAGAGAAATGTACTCACTGGTAAAGAAGTTGTCAAAATGCTTCCACTATCCTGTCCTACAGCTCTCTTTTCCCTCCTGCCACCTCATTATCTCCACCCCCTTTTATGTCTTTCATTCTCTCTTTCCTACTTGGGCTTTTCATTTCCCCCTTCCCTCAGCTGCTTCTGGTGGCATCAGCTGGACAAGAAAGAAGAAGAGAGGCAAGGGCCCTGGCATGGGGTGGGAGATAAAGAAGGTCAAGGGATTTCCATTCCTTTGAATGCTTCTACTAATCTAGCATGGGCGGGGGGTGGGAGGGGGAGACCCTCCAGATCTCTCCCTTCATCATTCTTTCCCGTCTGACTTCTGTCCGTCTCCCCACACTCACACACTGCACACAATGAGAAGGATAGATTGTGTGGCACTGGGGGAGGAAGAGGGAGAAGGGAAGTGGGAAAGTGAAAGGGACAGTAAAGGAGAGTGAGAGTGATGGAGAGGAAGTAATAATGAATGTTGAGAATGGAATGAGGAAGGAAAAGGGAGGAGTGAATGACAGGTTAGACTGAATGAGGGAGGAGAGGAAGGAACGGGAGTTGGATAGACTGCGTTCACAGGTTTTAAATAAACTTAAGCTTAAGTCACCATTTGTTCTACTCACAGAAAAAAATTAAAGGGAACATTAGTTGTGGTGTAAACAAACAAAATTTGAATACTGTGAAATTTAGATCTCGTTTTTATTTTTTATTAAGAGTTTCAAACTCATTTATTTACTCTGAAAACTTTGAAAGACTGACCATTTGACCTGGCCGAGTATTTCACAAGTATTAATAATTTCATTAACATATTTACCTATGGCAGGACCTTTGTACAGCTCTGCCGTGGATTTCATACTTGCAAAGTGCTACCAGAGATATACTTAAACACCTGAAGAGTCATGCACATTTTCTGCTACTATCTGGACTTTCAGTTAATGTTAACATATTAGGATGTCTTCTGACTTAAAATTAATAAGACCCTATTTCTGGTTGTCAATGATTCATGCAATGCTATGTGAGCTACAGTAACTGTGATTACCACTGAGCATAACCTACATCATAAAGTTCAGCACAAAACCCAGTTTGATAAATGTAAACTATGCCAACTGCATCAATCAAAATGGAAATGTCACGCTTGTCCCAAGAATTGTCATTCATACACATGTCACTTCTGAAAAATGGCCCTGGATGTTTGATGGGACTGCAATTATATTAATGCTTTTCATACAAAGCATAGGCAAAATTACACAGATCAATCTGTTAATTAAATAGCATGTAAAATACCTTCTTTATAGGTATGAGGATTGTAACATGCTTAAAGGAATTTTGTGAATAAGAATATAATTATATGGGGGTTTAAGATACTTTTGTTCTAAGAAAATAATTGTCACATTGAATTTCATTTCCCTTTTCTAGTTAAGATTATTGAAAAGGTTGTGGAAAGACAAATCTCTAAGGATCTAGACTTTCAAAATAATCATTTCTTAATATTTTGCTTTACATACATTTATTATGCATTATAATTTTTGTTTTGACTTTCTTGTCTTCCACACAGACTCAAATCTTTTATTCACTGGTAAATGATTAAATTAATGTTCTCCAGTGGAGTGTTTTCCCTTCTCTAATGATGACACTTAAATTCCACTAGATGGTGCTGTAGACCTGTTGAGAAATATCCGAGGTCATAAATATCTCTGCTGTAGAGTTTGAATGGCTAATGTAACCAGTAGACACTGAAACATTTGGAAAGCAGTATTGATTGGGTGTTGCTGTACTATGCGAAAATGAGAAGATGCTGCTCTACAGTTTACCTAATAATTACGAAGGTTAAAATCTTCAGTCAAGCAGCCAGTCTGAGTAGCCAGACCAGGCACTGGGCAGATGTAGCAAGTGGCCATGGAGTAGCTTGGAGCCTACTGCAATCTTTTCTTCCTCGGCCCCTCCCACTCCCACATAGAAGTGCAGGACTGGAAGGGACCTCCAGACATTATCTAGTCCAGTCCCCTGCACTCAAGGAAGAACTACGTAATAACTGGACCATTCACTGGATATAACTAGGCATAACTAAATGTAGCACAAGACTGGGAAAATCAACACAGTGGTAGGTTCTCCATCTCACCATGCCCTGACCCCTTTTCTCTAAAGCTCAACTAACACAAGCTTCTTGAAATAATTTGATAATTAGGTTAATAGTAATCCCTTATACTGTCTTAGTGCATTGCCTTTGTAGATATCAAAGTGCTTTACAAAAGTGCGTATCATTTTCCAGATAGGGTTACCTGAGGCATGGGGATTTGAAGCCACTTGCCTCAGAAGTACTATGATTTGATTGATAAGACATGGGATTTCCCCAGCAGAAATGAAGATTCTATTCCAAGGAAACTTCCACTGTGACTTTGGACAAGTCAGCCCCTTTGTACCTCAGTTACCTCATCTATAAAAGAATTGATAATATACATCTCCTAGGGAGAGAGGCATAAGGCTCTGAGTGCGCTAAATAAGGTTGTAATGTGCAAAAAATTAAGACCAGTCATGGGTACAGGTAGAAGTATGTACTCACCTGAGGAAAGTTACTCATCTGAGTAGCTCTGAGGCAGACGTTGCCTCTTTTCTATGGTTGTATAGTACCCAGGACAATGGGGCCCCAATTCCGATGGGGGCCTTTGGGCTATTCTATAATATAAATATTTATTATTACTACTAATAATAATAATTAATAATAAGCACTTACAGGATGAGGCCCTAGTTCGCAGTGCCTTTTAGTACTGAAATATGGTCATGGGGTAACACAATAACCAAATTAGGAGAATACTTTTTAAAAAGTGGAAAAAACAAGATTGGATATATTATTTTACCTAACAGTACATTAGTTTTTTTCTAGAGGCATGAGCTATAAACATTTGTTTAATCCTGTTTTCACTGGGCATCTCTTGGACCCAAAGGCTGATCAGTCAGTAGACCAGGAAAATTAACATTAACCAGAAGGCTACAATTAAATTAAAATAGTTAAATTTACAAGTGTTACCATTGGTCTATTCAGACAGACCTCTCTAGCTAGTTTGTCTCAGTTCCCAGCTTTAAATTCTATTCATTCAGCATAATTAAATCTTAGCTATCACAGTCCCATCTCCTGCCATATAAATAACCCACCTTCCCCAAACACAAAATAAAATAAATCATGAAACGTGTATCAAACATCTTTCTGATCACTCTATTTGTATATCTGTTTCCCCTCATTTGTCCATTGAGTCAGAATCAGAAATGATTACAAGAAAAAATAAAACATTTACTACTATCTACTTAAGAAACGATCTTAGTTGCAAGGCAAACTTTCTCACCACATGTTCCAGCAGATTGCTGACCAAACTCTCAGGTCAGGACCCTATCCGCCACCCCCACCAGAGTCCAACAGCTGTTTTCCTTTGTCTTCTTAGGTGCAATGCCAGAGACAGACAGGGAGAGAGAGAGAGGAGGGCCGGGAGAGAGAGAGGGCTATCTGCCCCTTCTTTTTATAATCCTGTCCCCACCTTTGAGAAGCATTTCGAACTGGGAGCAAGGTGACAGGCAGTGTGGTGAAGAAAGGAAACTCCACACTATTTCTTTGCTAAGATGTAGATTTTTGTCACTGCCCCCTTCCTTGCCAAAGAACGGCCACTTAGCAGGTAATGGTCCATCAGCCTTGTTTGACACCTGGCTGAGCAGGAAGAAAAATTATTCTTCTTACCTTTTGAGGATAGGACAAGAAGCAATGGGCTTAAATTGCAGCAAGGGAGGTTTAGGTTGCACATTAAGAAAAACTTCCTGTCAGGGTGGTTAAGCACTGGAATAAACTGCCCAGGGAGGTTGTGGAATCTCCATCATTGGAGATTTTTAAGAGCAAATTAGACAAACTCCTGTCAGGAATGGTCTAGATAATACTTAGTCCTGCCATGAGTGCAGGGGACTGTACTAGATGACCTCTCAAGGTCACTTCCAGTCCTATGATTCTGTGATAATTAAAATGAACTGCATCAGGCATTCTGAACTGCTTGATGGTTCAGATGTTTGTAACAGGGATCTCTTACGCAGGCCACC
The DNA here is from genome assembly GCF_027887155.1 of Malaclemys terrapin pileata. Lineage (NCBI taxonomy): Eukaryota > Metazoa > Chordata > Testudines > Emydidae > Malaclemys > Malaclemys terrapin. The sequence goes on from NC_071506.1 coordinate 265,866,958, forward strand.
AACCAGGAAAAAAAAGGACTGCTCTATGAAGTGATAGCACAAAAGGAAATCTGTATTTGCTGCTGTTTAGCAACTATGTGTGAAGGGGACATTTTTTGCTATTGCCTTAACTAGATGTGACAGGAAAATAAATGTGAGATTAATATCAGAGGGTATTGATTATTTTGAACAGACATGTCAGAAAAGAAGCATACAATTTGGTAGTTCTTGAAAGATAGAAGGTTGGAGAAAGTGAGAATGGGGTGGTTAGCTCAGTACTAATTTACTGTACAATAAGTGATTCTTCTAAAAATGACAAAATCCTATTCCAGATCTCTGGTTTTCCTAAGAATCTCTTCAAAACAATCTTTTGATATTATTCAGTCTGTTATTATTTCTGTGTCGACTCTTAATTACAATAATATTTTTTAAAGTCCCTCCGTGGTTTCTATGCAACACTAATACAAATTCCAAGCAAAACTATGTTTTAATGAACTTGTTAAATGGATATCTGCCAGGTTAAATGAACAGTGGCCAGAGGAATAATATAACAACTCATTACAAGACTAATCAAGGTATTAATGATGCATCCATGAGTTCAGTCTAAGATGTCAAAAATATTTAATATATTAAAAAGGAATATACATTAGTGTATTCAGAATAATTTAAAAGTCAAATTTGCAGGCTGATTTATTTACTCTTACTTTCGTATCCATGATAATTGTTCACACAAATTAGTCAAACTGTTGAAAATTTTTGTGCACTCAACTGAGCACCTATCTTTTTTAAAAATCCGATCCATGGTCCCTGAGATTTCCCTGACCTGAACCTTCTTCCCTCTATAGCAGCAGACACCTCAATGGTGCGACATCTCCATCAGGCAGAAGCTCGCTTTGAGAAGTGCCTGTCCCTCGAAGCAGAAACAGCAAGAAGGAAAAAGAAAGAAATTTCTCCGAGCAGGCAGCTGACCCACCAGGAAATGTTTCTACCTACTGCGGGCAGATCTGTGGTTCCAGGATCGGACTCCTGAGTCATCTCAGGACCCATATGTAAACCTGTGGTAGAGATCATCCTTGAATCGAGGGATTGCCGATGATGACATTGACCTAACTTTATAGTGTAGACCAGGCCTGAGACACAGAGAAATGGGACTGTCCTGCCTAGGCAGGACTAGGAATAGAATCAAAACCTCCTGTCTCATAGTCTTATATATTAACTACCAAATCACTGTGGTATGGCCTTTCAAGGGACTGTATTCTTCCTTTACAGAGGTGGCTGCACATCAGTGATGGCTGCAGCAATGTTCTTCTCCAGACATACCATGTTCTCCACTGCCTCTTTGTGGCTTGGGTTATAAATGAATTCCAGGGGCAGGGGCAACCCCCAGCAATTGCTGCACTATCTTCAGCTGGAGAAGATGTACAGCAAGGAAGCCCCTCAATGTTTCAGGAAGCAAAGGACAAATGTGTAAAGACTACCGGAAGTGCCAACTCTCATGGTTTTGTCTCATGATATTTGAATATGTTTCACTTAAAGCCTCAACTCCTAGAGACAGCTCAGCAGCTGCTGTTCTTAAAAAGTAAGTATCTAGGTCTCAGGGTTGCAGAAGAAAAAGCTTAAAGCTATGATGCAAGTGCACTTTGGCTGTCAGCACCAGCAGGGCCGGGGCAACCCATTAGGCGACCGGCATTAACATTTGGGGTGGTGGTGACCGTGGCGGCCGGATCGTCGGCTGCCCTGGTATTTCAGGGGCGGGACCTTCTGCCGTCTCTGTCGGGGGCGGCATTTCGATGGCCGGACCTTCAGCCACCTAGGGCGGCAAAAAAGCTGGGCAGCGCTCCTGAGCACTAGGCTCTGAAACCAAAAGTAAATTAAAAGCCCCCCCAAAGTGTTATATAAAAAAAATTCTCATGATTTTGAAGCCATTCTTGTGATTTTTGGGGCCTGCCCCCTGTACAGATTACAGAACCCAAATGTAGCTGATGTGTAAGGGCATTGACCTGTCCCATTCTGCAAGTGGTATGAAACTGCCTGTGTCACAGCTCCCGGGCTGGAGCCCAGATGCTGCTGCCCCATGGGCCACAGCATTTCCTGAACGCATCCTATCGACATGAAGTGGGAGATGGGCTCTTGGGGAACATCTATGCTGCAATCAGACAGCAGCCGCTGGCCCTGCCAGCTGATTTGGGCTGGGGCTGGGCGACGGTTTAATAGTTCGGCCTGGGGCAGCAGCAGCCTGAACTCTGGGATCCTCTGCCTCAGAGGCGGTTTCCTGCCACCAAGGGGAGCCGAGGCCAAGCCCTGAAATCCGTGCTTGGGTGTGGGCGGAGCCTGGAAGACCCTCCGGCCATGACCCGCTGGGGGGGGGGGGCGGTGATGGAACGTGCGTGGGGTACGCGGGGAACTGGTCGAGTCCAAAGAGACATTACTCGCCACCAAAGGGCCCTGCTGAGGCGCAACCACCGCCGGCTGGCGGGTGGGCCCAGGCACTTTGGCGGGGAGTCGCACCCCCTCCCACCTTGAGAGGCGGTAACCCCTAACCAGCCAGCTCCCCCCTTGACGTTCCACGTTCAACTGCCGCAGCGCGCGCACGCCACGCCCCCTCCGGGCTGGGTGCAGACAGAGTAGAGTGGGTGGACGTAGAGGAGGCGGGTGCGCGCTCGCACTTCCTCTCGCGCACGGCTGAGTAGCGGCGCTTGCGTATTTGCGTAAGGAGTGCTGGCGGTTAACGGCCGTCGCGCCGCGGGATAATTCGAAACGGGGAGGGAGCGAGCGAGCGCCGAGCGGCTCGGGCCGATGTGAGTCTGAGGTTGCTGGGTGCGGGGCTGGCACTGGGGGCCGGGGAGGAATGATGCCGCTGCCTGTCAGTGGCGGGGCTGGCCGAGGCGCCTGGGCGGGGGCGGTTGGTTCTGTCACGGCTGTGTGTGAGAGTGCGGGGCTGTAGGCGGTCGGGAGTGGGGGGATGCTGGGCTGGCTTCCCGGGAGCGGGAGCGCGAGCGCGGGGGGGCGGCGCTAGCCCGGTTCGCAGCGGCGGGGCGGCTGCCCGAAGCCTCGGCTGTCTGTATTCCCAGCCCTCCCCCGCCGCTTCGGCTGCGCCTCAGGGAAGCGCTGCCCCGGCTGCGGGCCAGCGATGTTGTGCGTGGCCTGGGCACTGCTCCGCCTAGAATCGTGGTTCCCAAACTTTACCAACCTGTGAACCCCTTTCACCTAAATGTCAAGTCTCGCGAACCCCCTCCTAAAAAGGAATATTTCCAGGGATTTTCCCCTCTACCTGAGCATAAATTATAAAAGCAGTGATCTTGGAAATATAAAATTTGTTTTTATGGCATGCTTATTACACACTATTTATTATTAATTATTAGTTATCATTACAGTATTTTTATTACATTATGAAAACGGCAACACTCTTCCAAGCTCTCACTTTCGTAGCTTGTATCACTTTGAATGAGCCTGTTATAAGACAAGGCTTCTATGTTTCATCAAGAGTATCAGATGTGAAACAGCATGAAGGCATTTAAGAAGCCAACTCAAAGAGTTCCTCCTACACAAGCATTCAGGTCTTGAGCAGTCCAGGCAAACAATGCACATTACACCAAAGCTTAAAAGTGTTCATAATAATTTTAAAAACAATACTAGCTGCCTATTTAATTTTAAAAATAGCAAAAAATATCCACCTCCCTTTCCATTTCTTATAAGGAGTCTTGAAGTTTAAATCTCCTCAGTGTGACAGCTATGTTTGCTTTGATCTGCTTAGCTCTTGGAAGTCCAGGGGCTCCGGGCTGCTGGCCCCATGCTGCCCAGGATCCCTAGGGACGGCTCTGACCGCCATTAGAGAATTTTTTCCCGAGAACCCCCTGTAACATTTTGTGAACCCCCAGGGGTTCACGAAACCCAGTTTGGGAACCACTGGCCTAGAGTGACCAGACAGCGAGTATGAAAAATCGGGACAGGTGGGGGGTAATAGATGCCCATCTAAGAAAAAGCCCCGAATATCGGGACTGTCCCTATAAAATCGGGACATCTGGTCACTCTGGCTCTGCCCCAGCTAGCAGACGTGGCCTGGCTCCTTCCTGAAGGGACCTGCTGCCTTTCAAATGCCCAGGCTGTTAAATCTCACCGAGCAGTCCGGCGACATTAACAGAAAAAACAGGGGAGATGATTCATAGCACTGACTATGAAACCTGCACCATTAACTGGGCAAAACCCTTCTATATGCTGCAAGTACCAATTGTCCTATGCCATGCCTCGGGTCAGGGCTAGGTAATAAAATAAGACTTTTTCCTTCTCTACCGTTTTTACAAGTTTTTTTGATGAAGGGTTTTATAAATGGAATATACTTCAATTACACCGTTACAACACATTATTTGTGTTTTCACCTATTAAGTAAAAGCTGGCTTATGTATGACTAGCAATTGAAATGTTAAATTCTGTTTAATTTCTATCTCACTTTTTCTCACACATTTCCTGCCCTGATATGATTTTATTGTTACAGCTTGAGTTTTATAGCCATTCCTTTGCTCATTCCCTTGGTATATACATTGTTACACCTTTGTAGCCCACTTATTATTTCTAAATAAAAAACATAACAGAGAGGAGCTACTTAAAAAATACCACAAACTAGTGATAATTTTTTCTCCTGTTTTTTCTGTATCAGAAAGTTTTATGTTTCAGCGACCAAAGTTGATGGAAGATTTGGAATAAATATTTGCAAATTATGTAGAGGAGAATAAAGTGGGATGGGTAGGTAAATATGCGTAATGACAATAAAATGCCTCAAGTATAACCATTATTGATGGTGGTAGAAGGGAGCTGAATCTTGTAGGTAGTTATGTAAAAGGGAGAATTACAATGTAAAGCGGTAGACATCTTTAAATTTAAAGATCATGCCCAGCCTATCCCACCCCCAAGTTAACAAGACACAAGTATCAACTTCTCATTGTTTTACTCATATGTGTTGAGGTAGTGGTACAACAAACAGGTAGAGTTGGCAACTGCTTTTCATTCCTCTGTTGGGTTGGGGGGAGCCCATTGGGAGCAGTTTGCCTATGTACATAGGGACATCCTTTGTATCATCCTGAAAGATCTTGATGAAAATTTCACAGAGAAACTCAGCAATCGTCTCGTGAAGGTCTCTAGGGATGGCTGCCTTATTTCTTCCTCTGGGGTAGGATGCTTTCCCTCTTTGGTCTCTGATGAGTTTGGCTGGGATCCTTGCAATAAACAGGCTAGCAACATGTGGGCCTAAGTGGCTTCAGGATGTCAGTAGCAGCTGTGCTGTCTGTGCCTTTGTTACCCTCCAGAGTGAGATACTAGCTAAAACCATCACCATCTGTGGAAAACTGCTAGTATTAAATGCCATTGCCCTATGTCAGTGGTTCCCAAACTGGGGTATGTGAAATGTTACAGGGGGTTCTCGGGAGAAAAAATTCCCTAATGGTGGATAGCGCTGTCCCTAGGGATCCCGGGGCCAGCAGCCCGGAGCCCCTAGACTTCGAAGAGCTAAGCAGATCAAAGCAAGCATATCTATCGCACTGAGATTTAAATTTCAAGCCTCCTTATAAGAAATGGAAAGGGAGGTGGAAGAAAGAAATGTGAACTTTGGCAGCTGTATACCCATGTAATTTGTATCAACCAAAGTTTGTAGTACAGATACGTCCCTGGAATTTAACATATTTCATCTCTGGAGTGGATAATGTAATACTTCTGCAATCTAGCCGGCTCAGTCAGCAAATTAATATAAATGTGAGGAATTTTGTCAAAATTCACAGCTACTTTCCTCTGCTCCTTCCCCCATTAGATCTCACATTTTTGTGGAGATCTAACATTGTTTCTCCCTTGCAGTATCAGTCAAATATTTTGGCTTTTTAAAGTGAACTGTTTTACTGCTGGGGTAAGTTCTATAGAAAATCTCCAAAACTTCAAAAATATACCTTGCAAAACAAAAGTTTGAACCGGTGACATTATAAATATCAGTGATAACTTTTTATCCTGTTTTTAAGGCTGGCAGCAAATGTCAATTGTTTGACTAATGGAAAGGTTTTGATTATTTTTAATGCCTGAAAAATTTGAGGCTTACTAACATAAGAGAGACCATACTAGGTCAGACCAAAGGTCCATCAAGCCCAGTATCCTGTCTGCTGACAGTAGCCAACGGCAGGTGCCCTAAAGGGAATGAACAGACAGGTTATTATCAAGTGATCCATGCCCTGTCACCCAATCCCAGCTTCTGGCAAACAGAGGCTAGGGACACCATTCCTGCCCATCCTGGCTGATAGCCATTGATGGATCTATCATCCATGAATCTATCTAGCTTCCTTTTGAACCCCGTTATAGTATTGGCCTTCACAACACCCTCTGGCAAGGAGTTCCAGAGGTTGGCCGTGCATTGCGTGAAAAAAATACTTTCTTGTGTTTGTTATAAACGTGCTACCTATTAATTTCATTTGGTGGTCCCTTGTTCTTGTATTATCAGAAGGGGTAAATAACACTTCCTTATTTACTTTATACCACTCATGATTTTATAGACCTTTCATATTCCCCCTGCCTCCCTTAGTCGCCTCTTTTCCAAGCTGAAAAGTCCCAGTCTTATTCATCTCTTCTCATATGGAAGATGTTCTATACCCTTAATAATTTTTGTACCCTTTTCTGAACCTTTTCCAATTCCAATATAAATTCTATCCAGAAGAGTAATCAGAGGTAGATATGAAAGATGAATGCGGGGCTTCAGCAAAGAGATCCTTGGGTAACACACTAGTGAGAAGTGTAGTCAAGAGCTAGGCTTAATATATTTAGAGTACTGTGTTTTCTCTCCCATCATAACAATAAAAGCAGTTAGAAACCAGGCATTCCTACCAAAGGCAGGCAACTGGACTAGTAGGTATATCTTGTAGTAAAAACTGGGTTAATTGGGCGCTACTTAGCTCTTGCTGGTCTAGGTCGTGCTCCTTAGGTCAAGGTTGAAACTATTTGGTGAGGCAGCACCAAGAAAAGCTTGAACTGCCACTGTTTGTGGCTTTGTGTAAGTAAATATTGCTGTCTGGGATGTCAAGTTATTAGCTAAAAGAGGAGTTTGGTGGAAAAAATGATCCCCATTTAAAAAAAAAAAAAAAAAAAAAAGTTCTTCTAAACTTTCTTTAAAAAACATCTTTCCTACTAAATGTAGGTGTTTTTTGTTTGTTTTGTTTTTTTATTTTAGGTACAGATTCTAAAGGTTGCTGTCATTATTAACCAGAAAATTAGCTAGTAAAGCTATCTGAACATGCTTTTTGGGTAATAAATGATGTGGTCTGTTTCTTATGGAGTATGATTTGGATGAGACATTTATTAATCTTACTCTTGTACTGATAATGGCTCTTCATCTGAAAAATTACACTATATACTGATTGAAAAAATGTTTTCTTTGATAACTTTGACTTTTTTCTCCTAGCTTCACAAATTAAGCACCTTAGGAAAAACAAATCATGACAAGACGTGAAGCATTTCTACAAGTTGTATCTACAGATACTGTTGAAGAGTTTGTGCATTATATGCAGCTTCATGTAAGTAATCCATGATAAATATGGATAATAGTAGCAAAATCCTCCCAAGCCTATCAATATTTAGATTTTTTAAAAAATCTTCCATGCTAGTAACTGCAACCATGTTTAGAATAATTATTGTGGTAAATATTAATTTAAAAATTAGTATTTAAAGTGCATTGTCAACTTAAACTACTCATGAGTTCTTCTGGCTACCTATCCAGTATACTAACATTAATTTGTTTCTATTTTCTTCTCCTTTCCCCTACTTTTTTGAGATATTTTGTCTTCTCATCTCTCCTTCTGGTATTTTTTGGCTTCCCATCACCTTTCGTATGTCCTCTATTCATTCCATCTTTTCTCCGCTAAAATACAGCATGTGCTGTTATTGGATCTCAATGAAACTGACTTAAGCATATGTATTTGCTTAGTTTGCATAGGATACTTCTGTTTCTCAGCAAAGCTTAGACTGAGTTCTACTCAGTTTCACTATTATGCTGTTATGAGAGCCTTCCATGTAAGTCTGTCCCGCAGGGGAAATTTAAATATGAGCTATCTGCTATCCCATGCCAGATATAAATTCCTGAGCTCCATAAAGAGATATTGAAACAAAGTATAATTTGATGAAATTATATACATATGAACTATTAAATAGACTTTAGAATTAAGTATTACGAATGGCAAATACCATAAATCACTGTCTTCAATTGAGAAGCTTAATTGCCAAATAACTTAGTCAGGAGTAGACTTTCAAAATGGCAAATGAAGATTTAACCATGTGATTCCCATTAATAAAGAATTGGACAATTATATATTTCACACTACTTTGAAAATGTGCTTGTTTTAACCCTGACTCAAAAATGAAACATTATTCACTGCAGATATAATACCAAGTAACTACATTGTATGTATGTTTTATAAAACACTGTTGTGTTTATATACAACTTGCTCGCTCTCAAACTATGTTCATAGAGGAGAAACACTGCTGAATTGAGGAGCTCTCTAATAGCATTGATGTTGCCTAAACTAATTGTAACTGTGGTCACTGGACGGGCTAGACTGAGAATGCTCAATCAGGGCAAACAGCAAAGAATAGGGCAGATGATCCCCAAAACTAGTGAATTATTCTATAATTAGATTCACCAAGCCAGTAACCAAACAGCTTCTGTAATGCCTTACTCAGTTACTGGTTACTAAGACACCAAAATACAGTTCCCTTCAAGCAATCCAGACTTTGGCTCCCACCCAGACAGCCACATCTAATATAGCGAGGGTTACTAAAAACCTTATTCACCATATATAAAGTTCTACCAATCTCAAGTGATTGGACACATTTCCGACTAGGTCAATGAATATTTCAGATCTTACCCAAATTGGCTTACAGTCAATCCTTATTAACTAAACCTAAGGTTTATTTGAAAAGAAAACAGAGTTATTGTGGTTAAAAGATCATTATACATACAGATATGATTAAAGTTCTTAGGTTAGGTTTCAGAGTGGTAGCCGTGTTAGTCTGTATCAGCAAAAAGAACGAGGAGTACATGTGGCGCCTTCGAGACTAACAAATTTATTTGGGCATAAGCTTTCGTGGGCTAAAACCCACTTCATCAGATGCATGCAGTGGAAAATACAGTAGGAAAATATATATACAGAGAACATGAAAAAATGGGGGTTGCCATACCAACTCTAATGAGACTAATCAATTAAGGTGAGCTATTAGCAGGAGAAAAAAAACTTTTGCAGTGATAATCAGGATGGCCCATTTCAAAGTTGACAAGAAGGTGTGAGTAACAGTAGGGGAAAAAATAGCATGGGGAAATAATTTTTAGTTTGTGTAATGACCCATCTTAATTGATTAGTCTCATTAGAGTTGGTATGGCAACTCCCATTTTCTTTCTCTCTCTCTCCTTATTTTCCACTGCATGCATCTGATAAAATGGGTTGTAGCCCACGAAAGCTTATACCCAAATAAATTTGTTAATCTCGAAGGTGCCACATGTACTCCTCGTTCTTTTTGTTCTTAGGTCATTTTCATAGCAGAGATGACGAGGTTGCTGATTTGTAAAAATCCTTCTGAAATCAGTTTAAAAGGTATAGTCCAATAGACAGTCCATGTACAGAGATTTGTCAAATTCTTCCATGACAAATTGCAGGGATAATCAAGAGTAGACCTGGACACTTTAATCTTCTGATTTAGACTTTCCCTGACAAAATTTAAGCAGATCTGAGATAAAACAGGATCAGGACCGACTTCCTTTATAGCTGAAGCAAGTTGTGGTTACAGCAGGGCTTCCTTGGCTGAAGAATAGGAATGTATATTGTTGCTTTGAAGCTAATCTGTTTCCTAGACATACACTGGTAATTTAGTTGCTTTCATTAGCATAAAACAATTAACCATCAAACCAATCACAGGTAGTTTACTACAAATTTCAAAGAGAAATGAAGACAATATTATTACACCACAAATTCCATCTAAATGTTAATATCCCATTTTGATCTCTGAATCAATAGAATACAGTAATGAAACATAGAAACAGAAGTTTAGCATCTAAAAACTAATTATATCACATTGTTAAACTTCTAACAAGATCTAGGTAAACACAGACAAATACAATTATTATCTACTTTTGATCTTTTAACAATACAGGCCTACATGCCAAGCACTTTAATCTATTTAACATGACTTTGCTAACTATCTACAAGGAATGGCCCTGTTTTACCATTTCAGTACTCTTCTAATATGTCCGTAAGGGTTGTTAAAGCCTGCTGGTTGCTTAACCCTCGCTGGCTCAGTGTTACATTAATTGTTCGGGGTGAATTCAGTTCCCACATGGATGACTGTTACTGAGGGTCATCTGAGGACTTTATGATGCCTGTACCCGTGTGTGAAAGTTAGGTGTTTGACCATTATTTGCCCTTTTTAAAATATTTTTTTTATTATTTTGAAGCTGGGATATACACCTTATGCCAGGGTAATTTTGGTTAGCCTGCATTTAGAAGCTAACAAATCCTGTTAGGGTTGAGGGCTGTGAGAAGGAAAGGAATTTTGTCAGACTGCTCAGTTGATATTTTGTTAGGGCATCATAATGAGATGCTGTCCTCTAACATTGATACAGATTTCAAATGTGTTCTTTTAAAATTTAACCTCCACTCTGAATTGTGCTATTTATTAATACTTGCTTTTTATATATTTCCAGCATTCAAGAAAGGAATTTACCCTTAAGTTACACACACAATTCATATACTTTTTCACCTTTCGCTTTAGACAAAAGCTTTGCTAGGAATTTCTTTATTTTTCTATGCAGTGTTGTTGTAGCCATGTCAGTCCCAGGATATTAGAGAGAGACAAGGTGGGTGATGTACTATCTTGTTTCTCACCAACAGAAATTGGTCTAATATCTACCTTGTCTCTTTATTTTTCTAAACATTCTTAAGCCTATTGGAGGGGAATCTTGGTTCTATAAAGCCTAGCAACTTCACAAAAGGGGAGCCCTTATGAGGTACACAGGAGGAGAAGGAATACTGTACTCGGCCAGGTGGCCGCTGAGTCCATTGCTAACCGCAGTTTGAATCACCTCTTCTATGGAGGGGAGCTTTGATCCTGCAGACCTCTCAAGGTCCTTAGCATTTAGTGTCCCATTCTACAGAGCTTAGGAAATGAGTATGGGTAGGATTTCTCAAGGTGTTCTGGAGCTGGTGGAGTTTGGGTAGCAAGACTTAGAAGCAGTGCAGTGTACCACAGGACATTGTTTCTATCCTTCAGAACTCCTGTCTCCAGCTAAGTTCTTCAGGAATGGGAGCGCCTATTCCTTAGACTTTCACACTTTTATTTTCATCTTTTCTGTTTATCTTGGAATTTCTTCCATTAGACTGCACTGATTACTTCTTTTGAATGCCATCACAAACCTTTATCTAAAAATACCATCAGTGCGGGATTCTTACTTCTGGGTTCTAATTTTGTAATACGAGAATGGTGAAATTCCCTCTAGTTGTAAGTCAATAAGAACGTGATAGGAACATTTGGAGCATTTATACTCAGCAGGTGATGATATTGTGTGGTGATCAGTGGGGAACCTGGTTCATGATTAAGGCTACGATTATGTCATGGAAGTCACGGAATCCATTGACCTCCCTGACATTTTCTGCCCTGGGGCTGGAGCTCCCAGCCAGCCCCGCCCTTGGAGCTCCTAGCCCCCAGTCTGGTGGAGCGACCCCATGCAGCTGCCCAGCCGTGGTGGGCGGCCGGCAGGACCCCGCGCAGCTGCCCAGTGGCGGGTGGCTGCAGCCAGCGGCTGTGGGACCCTGCAGCAGCCCAGCCCCAGGGGCAGGGGGACCCCGGAGCGCCCATGCACCACATCGGTGGGGGACCCGGGAGCCCCAGCAGCAGTGGGTGCTGAACTCACCTATCCCTTTTGTCAGGGATATTTTTAGTGAAAGGCTACTGTGAATTTTTATTTCCCATGATCGGTCCATGACTTTTACTAAAAATACCCGTGACAAAAACTTTATTTAAGATTGATACCACTTACTATTGCCCTCAAAGATTAAAAGACTTTGAGTTAAGGAAGTTCTATTTGTTTTTTGATAAGGAGTTAAGACTTAGAAGCAGGAATCCTTCAAGTTGATGTAATCAAATAAGTAGAATTTCAAGCAAGTGATTTCCCCTTTATTACTAGGTATAATATGAAAGGTTCACAGAAGTTATAACTGAGTGTTTGGGAAAAGGAACTTTGTTTAAAATAAGCATTTATTTTATTGCACATGACTGTATCAATGTAAACCACTACACTTGCACAGAATAAATTTGTTTTCTGATCACTTTACAGAAGGATCCATTTGATCCATTTGATCTGAATGAATTGCTTCAGGAATTACCAAGAAAACAGAAGGAAGCATTATGGGGGAGGCTGACGCATCTATTAACACACATTTTGGTAAAGAACCCAGTGGAAGGATGGCAGAGGATTGAAGATGAAAGTGATGATGATATGGAAATAGAGGAAAGTCCAAAAATGGTAAAATAAAAATACAAAATCTTCCAATATGCTATTCAAGATGCTGAGTACTTTGAATTAGGATCTTCTACCAGCAGATGTATCCACTTAGAGATTGCACAGAATTGGTTTGTACAACTTCCAAAAAACAACTTGGGGTTTTTCAGAGTTAAAGCTCTTTAATCTTTTCTTGCTCTCTTTATAGTCCAGCGTTTTGACCGTTTCTGGGGTATACTTATATTAATTGATCAAATGTTATTACAAGTTCAGTCTTTTACAAATTCAGTGTTCACAGCAGGAAGCCTACCAGCTGAAGCTGAGAAATTGACAAGAATGACAACCAACAGCCAATGTAAATAACTCCGTGTCTACACTGACACTGCATCACCCTAACTACACCTACATAAGCCTTACGCCTCTTGTGGAGGTGGAGTTATGTTGGTGTAGTAGAACACTTACGTTGGTGGGAGGAAGGCTGTGATGTGTAGTGGTCCACAAGTTATAAAAGTTGGAGAACCGCTGCACTAACACAATAATGCTTTACCTTATATAGCACATTGCATCTGAGGATTTAAAACAATTTAAAATTATAAGTGCATTAATCCACAAAACAACCCTGCTAAATAGATTCAATTTCTTATCTCTCAAATGGGGATATGCTGCAAAGTTTGGATTGCAAACCAGGCTCGTGGTTTAAATATAAACAAAATTTTTGTATTAGTAATTAGGAATTAAATAATAAAAATCCAAAGCCTTTTCTTTGAATTTAAATTTTGTACAAACTTTGTTTTTTGCAGATATGAATGTTGTGCCACAATTGACTAGATTGTTCAATGTTAAATGGAAACTAAGCAAGTGGATGTGTGTCCAGAACATTAAGTTTGAGCCATGCAGACTTATTTTCTGTAGCTAATGCTTATTTTCCGAGGCTTTTTTTTTTCAGAATTATAGCCTATTTTGAAGCCTCTTGAGTTGTTATAAAGAAAACTATTTTTCAGTTTACTTAAGATGAATTGTTTTTTAACTTTCAGAAACAAATGATAGCTGTGATCCAAGGGGTGACAACTGTAGTTACTGCTTCGATACCTGTAGTAGATGAAAATATAAACTACAAAGCTCTTCTAGAATGTGCTCTAATATTAAATGGTGGGTATTTTTCTTAATGTGGAGTTTTATATAGTATGCTGATTTTAGGCAGCACTTTAGTACACTGGTCTGCTGCTAATGGTTGAGTCTTCTTGTTTTTGTTGTAATTTGAATAAAAGGGTGTACTTTGGTGCCAGAGACACTGATATTTTGGCCTGCAGGCCTTATTTACTATGACCGCTTACTGTGAAGGATGGCAGGCAGGGAGTTGCATATCCTAATTTGGATTCCTTATTTCCTCCAAAAAATAAGTTTACAATCCATCCCATAAAAAAAACACTGTTTTATGTAATTTTTTTTTTTTTACGTTCTGTTGGTAGACTCTCCTGTTCCTAAAAAAACAAGTGAACTATCAGTTTAAATACATTGTTTCAAATCTTCATGTCCAACATTCTATGGGACAGTTACCATCTCTAAATGGAAGAGGAGATGACGGTCACTGTAATTTGTAAAAAGAACAGGAGTACTTGTGGCACCTTAGAGACTAACAAATTTATTAGTCTCTAAGGTGCCACAAGTACTCCTGTTCTTCTTTTTGCAGATACAGACTAACACGGCTGTTACTCTGAAAAGTGTAATTTGTGCCCCTACTATTTAAGAAGTATCAGTACGTTATAAACATACAGAATTATTAGTCCTGAGGTGGGGAGGGGAGGAGTCAACGCTTATGCTGATCTACATGGCATATTATCCTATGAGAGTGTCAAAATGCAAAATGAAGGATAAATTATTTCTACTCAAGGAGCAACAATTCTCCCTTTGCTGCTTTTGCCCGCTGTGGTGGGGTTTTGCAAATGAAGACTCTGTGCAGCCAATGTCAATATGACACCTGTTTCCGCCGGGCTATTTGTATTGATGGAGAGGCAAGATTGTGAAGTCAGGACTTTAGGGTGGGATTCACAAAGATACTTAAGTGCCTAGGTCTGGTCAGTTTTAGGCTCTACTGTGATTCACAACTCCCACTGAATTCTGTAGCCTCCTAAACTCACTCAGTGCCTAAATTTTCAGGGTACAAGTTTCCCTCTGCATCTATTTTCTACCTCTGGGCACATGCACTGCTGCCTAACTCTAGGAGTCCAGACACACAAAATCATAGGGTTAGAAGAGACTGCGAGGGTCATCTAGTCGAACTCCTTGCCAAGATGCAGAATTTGTGTCTAAACCATCCAAGACAGATGGCTATGCAGTTTCCTTTTGAAAACCTTCAGTGAAGGCGCTTCCACATCCTCCCTAGGCAGCCTGTTCCATGTCTCCTACTTAAGCCCCACAGTGGTTCACAAACCACAGAAGATAGGTGTTTGCCTACCTAAGTCATGTGCGGGGCCCAATCTGGTAGGCGTGCTCAGAGACTGCCTACTGGATTGGGTCCCATTCACAATTTGGCTGGAGGTAGTGGTGAGGCCCACTGTATAGCTTTTAGCCTGGTTCTTAGAGCACTCACCAGGAATGTGGGAGGGCTGGGTTCCGTTTTCCTCTCCTCTCCCAGAGGTGGGGAAGAGCATTTGGACAAGGAAAGTGCTCTAACTACTGAGCTATGGGATATTTTGATGCGGCGCACACGCTTGGTTTCTCCTGTTGAAGCCATTCCATTGTGAATAAGTAATGAAAGAGTGATTTGGCCAGAGAGAGAGAGAGACTCTGTAGCCTGGGATATGGTAGACCCAGGGTCCAGCTGCCCTGTTCCAGTGATTTTTTTTAATTATTTGTCCAAAGTGGAACAGCATCAGCAGGGGAGGTTGAAGGAGCCCCACGTCAGAATATCCCATAGCTAAGTAGTTAGAGCACTTTCCTGAGAGGTGGGAGGACCCCTGTTCAAATCGTTCTCCTCCTTTGGTAGGGGAGAGAGGGAAATGGAATAGGTGTCTCCCACATCCCAAGTCAGTGCTTTGACCACTAGGCTAAAGCTATAAGGTGGGCAACTCCTCCTTCCCCAGTTTTATATGAAGTTAGGTGCCTACCTATGCCATTCTCACAAGAAACACCTAAGTCACCTAAGCTGCTTGACCACAGGATATGGGATCCCAGTTGTGAATCGCTGGTAGAGATAGTCGCTTCTCTGCAGCCTGGACTTAGGTGCATATCTTCATGAGGGGTGGGGTTTAGAACACGCTCTTCTAGTCAGTATTTCCCATTGGATACCTTAGGTGACTTGCTGCCTAGTATGCTGGCTTTTGTGAATCCCATTGTATAAGGCATCTAGGCACTTAATGTAGGCTTTGTGAATCACGCTTGTTCCTGTTGTTTTCTAAGTGCTTAAAAGTTAGGTGTTGTGATGCTCAGCACCTAAATCCCTTTGTGAATCTAGCTGTTAGTGTATTGGTAGGCCAAGATCCTTGGGTCTATTGCTGCTCCTGGGGATCTGCGTCCTTAGCTTCTCAGTGACTCTGTCCTATTTCCTCCCAGATACACCCTGTTGCAGGTTTCACTTGTGAGAAACAACAATGTTGGGGGGGATGGAGCCAGCCCAGGAGAAGAACATTCATATTAAAGTGAAGCACTTAGTATGAAGGAGGTGATATTGGCTGGAGTTGTTAACTTGTCATGTTGTCGATATAGTACCACCACAGTTTTTACTCCATTATGGAGATTTTGCCTAAAAAATCAATAACATCGTATGGCCAACATAGTCTTCTGCAAAGTGGAACTGGTTAGGATTATTCAGTTTTTCCTTGAAGCCCTCTCCTCAGCAACTTGATCATCAAAGTGAAATTAACAAGAGTTAGCTTACACTCTGTTCATTTATGGAGCTGAACACCAGCTGGAGTAAGGAAAGTTTTAGTATGTCATAATCTGACATTGCCTCTCTTTTGAGCAGATATCCACCAACTTCAGAATTAAAAAAAAAAGAAAAAAAAAGGCATCTCTCCTTCACATAGATATAGCTATTGCTCCAGTGACTCTTTGGTCAAGAATCAGGGTACCATCTGGAAATAAATTTATCACCAACTTAATTGTGGTTTTCTAGAGCGTTTGTGTAAGTTAATATAGTGCTAAGTATACTGAGTGTTTGATTTTAAATTCTGTCTATGAGATTGGTATTTTTTAAAATGTAGGGCATCTAGAATTGTAGCTGTGTGCTGGAAAAATAAAAGGGATGGGGGGGTAATAATTTAGAGATGTGTCCAAAGCTAAGCTGTGCATCTTCATCCCCAAAATCCTGTACAAAAATTCACTAATTAACTACCCCATGTGAGGTAGGTAAGTACCTTTATCTCTCTGTCACTATTAAAATGGGTGAATCTTATAAAATTCAATTATTGCTGAGCCAGTGTACTCTGACAAATAGCTTAGAGCTTAATAGAACCATGTATGTAAACCCAAACAACTTTTTTCTGTTTGTGATTGGTATTGTGGGCACCAACGTAGGAAGAGCAGAACTTTGAGGTAGGCATCATGAGACAGATTCAACTTGCTAATAGACTGTTGTGCCACAGGAGTTTGATTATACTTGCAGTAAATAATTGCTTTGCACTCGTTGTAGGTATTCTTTATGCATTATCTGAATCTGAAAAAGTCCTACAGGGTGCCATCCAGCAATTATGTGCTATGTGGTGGGAGAAAGGACTGGAAGGAAAAGAACAGCTGGGGAAAACAGCTTTTATTCTGCTGCTAAGAAAAAGTCTGAAGAGCAAAACTGTTACGGTATGTTGAAGCTATGTGGATAACTTTATAATTATTATTGAATATCCAGAGTTCATGTGTCTCTAAAATACACTTCATTTTACTTGAGCTAATTGGTCTTCTCTGTCATAAAGGCCCCTAATATAATTTATCCAACATATGTTTAAGGCTTATTGGGTCTAAAGTGTCTCCAATGATACCTGTCTTGCAATTTGTGTTTTTAAATTGTTATAATCCGGTGTAGAATGAATTTAAAACTTGAATCCTTTTGAAAATATCATGTGATAAGTTAGCCACTTCTTCTTCTGCAACCTTTCCTGTCACTTCCTCCTCTTCTTCCCCCCCCCCCCCCCCAAAAAAAAAAGTTAATGGTCAATATTTGTAGAGTGACTAATGATTTTGGGCGACTTAATTTTGGGCTGTCGTTCCTGAAAAATCTTAAAGGGGCTTTATTTTTCAGAGTACATGTGCTCAGCACTTCCCAGAAATTATCCTTTTTTAATTCAGCCTCATGCTAGATGAGCCTTTATTGTGCGATGTCACAGGTGCTGTCCACACTCTGAGGGTCAGGCACCCAGGCTCTGCTAAGGAGAATGAGCCAATCTAGATCCACCTCTGGATTGGTAATGGGATAAGAACGGCCATACTGGGTCAGACCAAAGGTCCAATTAGCCCAGTATCCCATCTTCTGACAGCGGCCAATGCCAGGTGTCCCAGAGGGAATGAACAGAACACTAATCAGCAAGTGATCCATCCCCTGTTGCCCATTTCCAGCTTCTGGCAAACAGAGGCTAGGGACACCACCCTTGTCCATCCTGGCTAATAGCCATTGATGGACCTATCCTCCATGAATTTATCTAGTTCTTTTTTGAGATGGGGCGACCACATCTGCACATAGTATTCAAGATGTGGGTGTACCATGGATTTATATAGAGGCAATATGATATTTTCTATCTTATTATCTATCTTTCTTAAAGATTCCCAATATTCTGTTTGCTTTTTTGACTACCGCTGCACATTGAGTGAATATTTTCACAGAACTATCCACAATGACTCTGAGATCTTTCTTGATTGATAACAGCTAATTTTATATGTATAGTTAGGATTATGCTTTCCAATGTGCATTATTTTGCATTTATCAACATTGAATTTCATCTACCATTTTGTTGCCCAGCCACCCAGTTTTCAGAGATCCTTTTGGAGCTCTTCACAGTCTGCCTGGCACTTAACTATCTTGAGTAATTTTGTATCATCTGCAAATTTTGCCACCTCACTGTTTTGCCCCTTTTTCCAGACCATTTATGAATATGTTGAATAAGACTTGTCCCAGTACAGAATCTTGGGGGAACACCACTATTTATCTCTCCATTCTGAAAACTGAACATTTATTCCTACCTTTTGTTTCCTATCTTTTAACCAGTTACCAATTCATGAGAGGACCTTCTCTCTTATCCCGTGACCACTTACTTTGCGTAAGAGCCTTTGGTGAGAACTTTATCAAAGGCTTTCTGAAAATCTAAGTACACTATATCCACTAGATCCCCCTTGTCCACGTGCTTGTTGACCCTCTCAAAGAATTCTAGTAGATTGGTGAGACATGATTTTCCTTTACAAAAACCATGTTGACTCTTCCCCCAACAAATTATGTTCATCTATGTGTCTGACAATTTTGTTCTTTACTATAGTTTCAACCAGTTTTCCTGGTACTGAAGTCAGACTTACCGACCTGTAATTGCCCTGGTCACATCTGGAGCCTTTTTTTAAAAATTGGTATCACATTAGCTATCCTTCAGTCATTTGGTACAGAGGCTGATTTAAATGATAGGTTACAGACTACAGTTAGTAGTTCTGCAATTTCACATTTGAGTTCCTTCAGAACTCTTGGGTGAATACCATCTGGTCCTGGTGACTTATTACTGTTTGTTTTATCAATTTGTTCCAAAACCACCTCTAATGACACCTCAATCTGGGACAGTTCTTCAGATTTGTCACCTAAAAACAATGGCTCAGGTTTAGGAATCTCCCTCGCATCCTCAGCCATGAAGACCAATGCAAAGAATGCATTTAGCTTCTCCGCAATCGCCTTATCATCCTTGAGTGCTCCATTAGCATCTCGATCGTCCAGTGGCCCCACTGGTTGTTTATCAGGCTTCCTGCTTCTGATATACTTAAATTTATTTTTATTTTTTTGCTATTACTTTTTGAATCTTTGGCCTTCCTAATTATAGTTTTACACTTAATTTGCCAGAGTTTATGCTCCTTTCTATTTCTATTTTCCTCACTAGGATTTAACTTCCACTTTTAAAGGATGTCTTTTTGCCTCTTGCTGCTTTTTACTTTGTTGTTTAGCCACGGTGGCACTTTTTTTGTTTTCTTACTATGTTTTTTTAAATTTGGGGTATACATTGAAGTTGAACCTCTATTATGGTGTCTTTCGGTAGCTGGGCATTAGTTAATTAGTAAAGGAACACCTGGGCTTTATCAAGAGCCAGAATACAGAGGAAGCTTCTGGGCAGAGGAACTACCCCAGAACACAGATTTCCAGAGGAGTGATTACAAAGCTCTCTGGACAGGAAGGCCTAGGTGATTCCCTGAGTCATCAGGGGAGAGACTAGGCAGTGGAGAAGCCTGGGGAGTTACAGCTGAGGGAGAAGGCTTGTTTAGATACCATGTTTGGCAGTTGATTAAATAAACTAGACCCCGGAAGGGGCATTATTGACTGTATATAAGCCTCATTGAATTTATTGAAAGGCCACTAGGGGAAACTGAGGCAGAGACATAACTGCAGTTCCATACCCAGCGTGTTCCAGAGGTATGTCCACTCCTTTTGCTTAGCTTTCCATTGTTCATGAACTATATAATTCTTAGCTCCCAGCCTCGCATGTCATTTTTAATTGCTTGCTTTATTTCAGTTTGATTTCAATTAATTTTCTCGGACGATTTTTGTCTGTGTTTTCTAAAGCACTGTGCACATCTGTGGCAGTACCCAAGAAATTGTTTCCTCTATAGTCATTCTCATTTTTGTCATCTCTTCGTCATTCTAATTGCTTCTGTCATGGTTATCCCATCTCTGCAACATTGTCTTGTTTCTTCCCCTTATCCTAGTCCTCTTTGGTTTCTTTTCCTTCTCAAAGAAAAGGTTTCTTTTCTCAGATTCACTGCAAGTCTTTTTTCTGTGGTTATGCATGTTGTTTTAATTTGTTTCCATTTCCACTATATCAAGGAAATTTAATGTTTTATGCAGTCTGAAAAAGTACCACTGCCTATATGGTACAGGGTTGGTTCAGGTTCTGAAACTGAAATGTGGTTGGCAGGAGAGCTCTTAGGGCACGTCTTCACTACCCACCGGATCGTCAGGTAGCAATCGATCTATTGGGGATCAACTTATCGCGTCTAGTGAAGACGCTATAAAATCGATCCCCAATGGCTCTGCCGTCGACTCCGGAACTCCACTGCGGCAAGAAGCGGAGTCGACGGCGGCGCGGCAGCGGTCGACTTGCCGCCATCCTCACAGCCAGGTAAGTCGACCTAAAACACGCAACTTCAGCTATGCTATTCACGTAGCTGAAGTTGCGTATCTTCTAGGTCGACGACCCCCCCCCCCCCCCCCCCCCCCCCCCCCCCCCCGTAGTGTAGACCTTAGACAGCGAAGTCTAAAAGTGTAATTAGGTTTACTTTCACTATAGCATAACTGTGTTTCTTTTTTTTAGGGTGCAGATATAGTTCGTCTATGGCATCTACACCAGACATTACTGTGTTTTGATTATGACCTCGAGGAGACTAATGAAGTAAAAGATTTGTTGCTTCAGTGCTTTATGAGTGTTAACCATATAAAAAAAGAAGAGGTAAACAGACATTTTTCCATATGTTTTCAAATATTTTAAATGTTAACTTCTTTCAGAGTTAGTCTTTTTGTGACGTATTTGTGGAAGTACCAGTTCTTAACAAGTCATATAGTGAGCTTTAGACAGAAAATTCACCACTTATTTCAGGTTATGGAGCTAAGAGTCTAGTTTTTCCTCCCCAAAGTGAATCTTGGTGGGTGTGTGTGTGTGGTTTTTTTTTTTTTTTTTTTTTTTTTTTTTTGTTGCTTAGTAAAGACAACAGGATTTGGCCCTATCTGTTATCACGCAAATACACACATTGTGAAACAGGCTTTCTGTTGACTTTTGTCTCCCTCAGCACAGACAAACCATTCTGTGCTGCAGGAATGTTGTCAAGAAAGGGAAAAAGCACTCCAAAGTGAGTAACCTTCTTTAACTACAGTATAATTGTTACCCTTCTGATTCCATATCATAGCCCACTTTTGGAATTATGGAAGTATTATCAGTTTCTGCAAACTCAGATTTGTACTGCATTTGCAGAAGTCTTAAACCTGATCTCTTTTCCGTGAAGAATTGCTTTCAGCTGTAACTTTTTACTTCAGTTTGCACATTAGGGAATATTGAGATCTATACATTACACACCTTCCAATGCCATAGCACGGACTGAAACCAAGATATATTAAGCCAATGGAGAAAGTACAGTAATGAACTAGTTTTATTCTGGAAGGGGAGGAGAAGCTTATATTTTTTTTTTTCTAACACTACAGCAAAAACAAATTCTAAATTTGTTACTGTCCCCTTGACTTAGTGCATTCAAAGGTAATGAAAAAGTCTGAGAACCGTGCTTGCTTGGTCACATCCTATACTACAGTAACTAAATATAATTATATGAATTAAGGGTAATAGTAGCCATGTTAAATAATTTTGTTGCTCTAGTTAGATAGTTTCTGAATGATCTGGTTTACTTTAATATTACCTAATTATATATGGACAATAGAAGCATTGAAAACTAGCTGTTAGATAATGCAGATTTATACATTTGTATATCTTTTAGCAACAAATCAACATGTATGTTTGTTTCTCCAGGTCTTGTTTTTTATAAGGTCTTTACTTGTTACTACAGACCTATTATTCCATAGACAAACCACAATTCCAGTTTTCCTCAGGCTGAAATATTTTGACTATGGAACAAATCTGTGTTATTAAAAAAGACTTTAGAAAATCACCACGTGCAAACAGTTTCTCTGCCTTTTAAAAGATAGTGCATTAATGTGGTTCTACACCTGACTTAAAATTTTTATTAAGGGGCTCTTAGCACGAGGTGAACTGTACAGTACCTGGAGAACTTAGCCTGAACTTGTATATAGTACTTAGCATATTGGGTTCTTGATCTCCAGTTTGAGTCCCTAGGCACTCTGCAGTACAAATAAATACTAAGTAATTCTTGAGTTATACTAGGCAATAAAAATGCTTAAGAATCTTACAACTTTTCTTAAACAATCAGAATATCACTTAAATATATGCAGTTTTTTTTCTTTAGGAAGCATTACCTGCGACCTTAAGTTCTTCGAGTGCTTGCTCCTGTCCGTTCCAGTGTAGGTGTGTGCTTGCCCCGAGCACCGCCTCTGGAAAGTTTTTCTCTCAGTGGTATCTGTTGGGTCAGCTCTGGTGCCCCTTGGAGTCGCACCCTCCTAGTACTGTTATTTAGGGCCCTGCCAACCCCTCAGTTCCTTTTTACCACCCATGACAGTCGCTGGAACTACTGCTCATCCTTGTGGTTTTTTTCTTTTTTTCTTTTTCTAGAGTTTGAGTTTGTTCATTAGTAGCAGACACAACTTAGTGGGGTTAGCCCTTCCTTGGCATCAGGGTAGGCCTCAGACCCCAAGGTTCAAGCCATGTGCATCATGCCATAAGCCGATGCTGCTTAGCAACCAACATTCCATCTTCGTCAAGTGTCTGGGGGGAGACGCACACGGAGGAGCGTTGCAGGATTTGCAAGGGCTTTAGGCCCAGAACTAAGAAGGATAGAGACACTAGACTCAAGTTCCTCCTGATGGAGGCAGTGTTTCGTCCCCGTTCCAAGCAGAGTCACGTTGACCCAACACCGCGTACTTTGGCTTCAGTAAGAAGCACCTTGGCATTTCTAAGGGAGATAGAGATAGGAAGGACTCTGCATATATGGCATTATGCCATCACCTAGCAAACTAGAGATGATGTGAGTTTCGGCCAAGCTGTTAGTGTGTCAATGAACTTCGAACCCTCCACCTGCTCGACTGCTTAGGAGTCGCTTACATTGGAATAGACGTGAGCAAGCACTTGAAGAAAAAATGGTTACTAACTTTCTGTAATTGTTGTTCTTTGAGAGTGTTGCTCATGTCCATTCCAAAACTCCCTCGCCTGCACCTCTGTCAGAGTTAGCCGGCAAGAAGGAACTTAGGGGGCGGTGGGGCCCTATATACCACCGGTGTCGGAGCACAACTCCAGGGGGTAGAGCTGACCCGACAGACAACACTGGGAAAAACTTTTCAGTGGTGGTACTTGGGGTGAGCACATACCTACATTGGAATGGACATGAGGAACACATTTCAAAGAACAACAGTTATGGAAGGCTAGTAACCGTTTTTTCTCAGTTAACAACTTGAAATGGATCTTAAATTGATTCCTGATTTGGGCTTATTTCCGTTTTTTTTCTTAACAGGGAAGAAGATTCCTTAGCTTTCTGTTGAGCTGGAATGTAAACTTCATTAAAATGATCCATGGGACTATTAAAAACCAGTTGCAGTGTTTTTCAAAGTATGTATCACAGTTACAGTGATTGCCATTATGAATGCTGGCCACACTTTGCTTTCAGTTTTCAAAGATGGAACATCTAGCTTATGGATGAAATACACCTGAATGAAAAGATCAGATTCTACAAATATAATGAGTAACTTCCATATTGCTTCAATAATTCTGTGTCTTTATCTTGTCTATACAGTGGATGCTGCTTAATAGCAATAATGATATTAACTTCTGGCTAATAGCATCCTTTTTACAGGAACCAGTCCTGTTCCATTGACTTTAATGTTAATGGGATTCAAATATTGGCAACAGTCATGCCACTTTTTGACGTGTTCCATGGCTGCAGCCCTTGCCTGTAGCCGGGAGGAGAAGCTGTGGGCCTGGCAGCTGCAGGAAGGAGGAACTGCAGCCTGGGTAGCAGGACTTTCTATGGGGAGTGGCGGTACTGGGGGCCACAAGACTGCACGGTACCTCTCTGCTCTCCAGGCTGTGCCCTGCCCTGTCTCTGTGGATCTGGGCTTGGCACGTCCTAGAGCTTCCTTTCATGGCTATAGCTCTTCAAATCTGTCTGCTGGGCTACAGCCAGCAAAGGAAGTTCTGGGACGTGCGTTCCAAGGGTGCAGCCCAACAAACTTCCCTGCAGCTGTCCAGCTTGTAGCCTCCCCTATGTCGATGAAGAATGTATATATTTTTTTTGTATTGATATTTTTTCTTTTTTAGCTGACTAAAACCCCAAGAACTCTCATATGTTTTACAAACTAATCAACTAATGTTGTATTAAACATATTGTGAACCTAACTATATCAATCAGTAGCAACAGGTGGTTTAGCTATGTACAATTCTCAGAGTGAATGGGAGCCGAATGGCCAAAACGTCACGGAATCTCAAAATATATGGATGTTTATGTCAGCCAAACTAAATATTTTGAACCAGATGCTTTCATGTTGTCTCTTCATATTTTTAAACAAATTACAAAAACACACAGGCTTATTTGTACCTGTTTTGGTTTTAAATTTTACTTTTCCCCTGTAATATAAATGTAGTTCTATCCACAAAAAGGTTGACCCATGGCTTGTATCCCTGGCTAGGTAGTGCATGGCAAGCTGGGGTGTGAATGTACAGCATGCTACATGTGCAGTAGGGAATTTTTTAGTACAGGATAGTAGGTCTGCACAGTCAGTTTAGTACATTGCAGGCTAGCATGCTGTACATGCACACCCTATCTTGCCATGTACTAACTAGCCATGAAGACAACCCTCTGTCTTTGTATATTTATATGTTGTCTAACACAATGGGGCATCAGTCCTAACTGGATTACTACAATTAAATATATTGCAGAATGTCAAAAACTAGCACAGGTCCTCTGGATAGGGACAGTATTGTATTTGCCTAATTGGAAGAATTCATCTGGTTTGATAAATTACTAATTATGTAGCATTTTACTGTTATATGGTACCAGTTTAAAGAGATTTTTCAGAGATTTGCAGAGATTAATTGCCAAATTGTTCAGTAAAGATAACAAGTTATTCTTTAAGTTAAAATAATTTGCATAATGCTTCTGATTTAGAACTGTTTTTTTTCAGATTTGCTTTTTAAATAATTTAAAGCACTCGAGATTCAGTGCAAGTATTTTATTCTATATAAATTCGTCAGTTCTCTCGCTTCTGAAATGTGCAAATACTCTTATGCTTAGCTCTTTTGGTTGTAGTTCTTATTTCATTAATATAAGATTAAGGCATGTATGCTGCCAAAGGAGACTGCACAATACTGCATATATTGGAATGTAAAATTAAAAACTGCATTGCTTTGGAAACATACCCCTATCTTTTTTTTTAAAGATGAGGTAATATATAATACCTACAATAATATTCAGTGGGTGCTTGGTTTTCTCTTTAAATATAAAATTTTATTGGAGGTTTCCTTTGAAATCTGTAACTGAGTAAACTTTATATTCTTCTGTTGGTGTATTAATTACTAAAATAGATTTCAAGTTTTTGCTGGTATTAAAAACAGGGCTGCAAGAGAATGTGTAATACCCTCAAGACCCATTGCCACTCAACACCGACAAACATTAACTTTTTATAAAATATTTACTGTAAAGATGGTATAAAGTTTGATATTTCTTCTCTCTTAATTTGTTAACACAGATCTCTGATGGCATATGTTGCAGAAATTTATTTTAGGGCTTGGAAGAAGGCTTCAGGAGAGATCTTAGAGGTACATACTCTGATTTGAACTTGCTATTAAGATTAGTTCATCTAAAGATTCTTTGAAATTGATCCAGTTAAAAGGTTCAGAATTATTTTTTCCTTTTGGCAGTTGTATAGCTCTATACGCACCCTTATCCAACATTTCTCCCTTCAGTTTTGGCCTCTAGATCTGATGCCTTATTTGGGTACCCCCTACTGGGGTTGTGTAGTAATTTTTGTTGTCAGAAGGGGGTCATGGTGCAATGAAGTTTGGGAATCCGTGCAGTAGATTAATGCTTTGATGAATGAAAGTCAATGTGGCTTGCTGAAGAACTAAAACAACTCAAAACAATGCCACCTCTGAGTTTAAGAAAACAATACATCTCTAATCCCCAAATAAAACTTTTCATTTGAATAGTTTATTGTTGTAGACTTAGAACTATTAGCCTTTAAATATTTACAGTTAATACTTGGGCCACACCATTTGCAGCACATACATTCAATTTCATCCTTTTCTCCTGTTTTTTGTTTTTTAAAAACTTTTGAATACTTTCTTGTCTTCTGAAACAGGTTCTGATACAGATTTTCGTTTTCTTCCTATTTTAGTGTGTCAGATCTTTAAACCGTTATCTTTAAGGTTGTGGATTAATTGCAGTTAATTTAAGAGATTAACTAAAAAAAATTAATCGCGATTAATCGCCCTGTTAAACAAGACCAGTTGAAATTTATTAAATATTTTTGGGTGTTTTTCTACATTTTCAAATATATCTATTTCAATTACACTGCTCTACAGCCAAAATGCTTCTGAAATAAATGTAGTCAATGCTGGGTCACTGAGAACGAAAATGATGCTTAAAATTGTTGATTGGTTCTAGTTTTCAAGATATGCTATTGGGTCAATATATACGACTCTTGACTTGGGAATGGCAGAGGATAAGTGAGTTATAAAGGGAAGGGATCTCAATTTAAACCAGAAATGACTAAAATACATCTTTGACTGGATCTATGACTGGCTTTGGACAGTACTTGCTTTTTAGGGAAAACAAGGAATGCTGCAATCTGAAGCTGGTATTGTGTCATACATGATATGAATTGCATCATGTTATTCCTAGAAGTCATGGATGATGCAATCATATCGAAGATTACATCACTCTGCTGAACAAATTGCCCTATATCAGCTCTAGAAATCATACAGTGTTTGATTTTGCAAAGGGACGCATTTCTGTTTAGCCAAAGTGAGCAGAGATGCCTCGTACTTGTGTGAACAGTGCAGATAACTTTTGCTATGTTTGTGGTGAAGTGACTTTTGCATCACAAAAGCGCAGTATAACCACTATGGTTAAGAAAGCCTATCACCTTTCTTTTGGCTGCAAAATTGGAGATCAGGACAAGAGGTGGGCCCCACACAAATGCTGCAACACTTGTGCAACAAATCTTCGCCAGTGGTTGAACAGGAAAAGGAAATCTATGCCTTTTGCAGTGCCAATGATTTGGAGAGAACCAACAGATCATACCAGCAATTGTTACTTCTGCATGGTGCCTCCAGTTGGGAAAGGTGTGTCAAAGAAGAAAAATGGACTGTACATTATCCAAACATTCCATCAGCCATACGTCCAGTATCCCACGGAGAAGGACTGCCGGTTCCTGATGCACCAGAATCATTCTCACTTGAGTAAGACGAGGAAGAGGATGAAACTTCTGGTCCTGAACCATCAATGTCCAGGACCCACATTTTCTCCCATCCTCCTCCTCTGAACCACACCTCATAACACAAGGTGAACTGAATGACCTTGCCAGGGATTTGGAACTACCCAAGAGTAAGGCAGAGCTGTTGGGCTCCAGACTACAGCAGTGGAATCTCCTGGCAGGTGATGTTAGGGTTTCCATGTTCCGTGACCGTCAAAAGGATCTTGTCCCATTCTTCTTCATGGAAGGTGATCTTGTAGCCTGCAACAACATCCATGGTGTGATGGCAGCCCTCAAAATCGTTCACGATCCAGATGAGTGGAGACTGTTCATTGATTCATCGAAGACGAGTCTTAAAGCTGTTTTACCGCATAATGGCAATGTTTTGCCATCAATTCCAGTTGGTCATGCAGTCCATATGAAGGAAACCTAGGACAACATGAAACAACTTTTGAGGTGCATAAACTATGACCAACATCAGTGGCAGCTTTGTGGCGATTTGAAGGTTGTTGCTCTCTTGCTTGGTCTGCAGACTGGATACACAAAGTACTGCTGTTTTCTCTGCGAATGGGATAGTCGTGCAAGAGATTCGCACTACATCAAGAAAGATTGGCCACTCCGACAGTCATTGGAGCCTGGGAGAAAAAGTGTTCAGCATCCACCACTTGATTCAACAAGGAAGATTTTGTTACCATCCTTACACATCAAGCTGGGTGAGATGAAGAACTTTGTCAAGGCCATTGACAAAACACAAGCAGCTTTCAAGTACCTCCGTGGAAAACTTCCAAGGTTAAGTGAAGCTAAGATAAGGGAAGGTGTCTTTGTTGGTCCTCAGATTCATGAACTTCTTCGAGACGATGCATTTGACCATGCACTGTGTGGCAAGGAAAAGACGGCCTGGAAAGCCTTCCAGTTAGTGGCAATAAATTTTCTCGGAAACAACAAGGCAGACAACTACAGGTTGTTGAGGAGGTTTTCCACCAAGGCATACAAAAGCCTTGGTTGCAACATGTCACTAAAGATACGTTTTTTGCACTCTCATCTAGATTTTTTTCCCACTGAACTGCGGAGCAGTGAGCGACGAGCACGGCGAGCGAATTCACCAGGACATTGCAACAATGGAGAAAGCCTATCAGGGCTAATGGAGCCCATCAATGCTTGCAGACTATTGCTGGACGGTGACAAGAGATGCTCCATTTAATGAATACAAGAGACAAGCCAAGAAGCGCCGAGTAGACACTGAATAGGACTAAACTATGTACATAATAGTTTTTTGCCTTTTGTTTCATAATACATTTTATTTATATAACCCTTTTGCTGATTTTTAAAGTGTTACATAAACAGGACAGGTGAAATATTATCATGTAAAGCAACCATAAACACATGAAAAGACCTAGGTTTACAATTTATGATTAAAACTCTATCTACACAATATACATAGACATAAAATGTAAAAACTTAAATATCTTAGAAACAGTAGCCAATCAGTTGTTTTAATTGTCATATTTGAATTCAGCACATCAAAATACATAATAAATAACACATTTTATCTCTGAAGCAGACGACTTCTCAAAAATTGTAGACCAGTGTTACAACACAATACAAAGTGTACAGTGCTCAAACAAGTATTGAAGTGCAATATCTTTATCATGAAAGTGCAACTTAAAAATGTATTTTTTTTTTCTGTTATATAACTGCACTCCACAAAACAATATAAAACTTAGAGCCTACAAGTTCACTCAGTCCTACTTCTTATTCAGCCAATCGCTAAGAAAAACAAGTTTGTTTACGGGAGATAATGCTGCCCGCTTCTTAATTACAATGTCACCTGAAAGTGAGAACAGGCGTTCGTATGGCAGTGTTGTAGCTGGCATCATAAAATATTTGTGCCAGATGTGCTAAAGATTCATATGCCGCTTCATGCTTTGGCCATTGTTCCAGAGGAGATACTTCCATGCTGATGACGCTCATTTAAAAAAAAAAAAAAGTGTTAATTAAATTTGTGATTGAACTTCTTGGGGGAGAATTGTATGTCTCCTGCTCTGCTTTACCTGCATTCTGCCATATATTTCATGTTATAGCAGTCTCGGATGATGACCCAGCACATGTTGTTTGTTTTAATAACACTTTCAGTGGAAATTTGACAAAATGCAAAGAAGATACCAATGTGAGATTTCTAAAGATAGCTGCAGCACTCGACCCAAGATTTAAGAATCTGAAGTGCTTTCCAAAATCTGAGAGGGGTCAGGTGTGGAACTTGCTCTCAGAAGTCTTAGAAGAGCAGCACTCTGATGCAGAAACTACAGAACCCAAACCACCAAAAAAGAAATTCAACCTTCTGTTGGTGGTATCTGACTCAGATGATGACAATAAACATGCGTCGGTCCACACTGCTTTGGATTGTTATCTATCAGAACCCATCAGAATGGACGCATGTCTTCTGGAATGGTGGTTGAAGCATGAAGGGACATATGAATCTTTAGTGCATCTGGCATGTAAATAACTTGTGTCGCCAGCTAGAACAGTGCCATGCAAAGGCCTGTTCTCACTTTCAGGTGATATTGTAAACAAGAAGCAGGCAGCATTATCTTGTTTGCCTGAGCGATTGGCTGAACAAGAAATGAGGACTGATAGGACTTGTAGGCTCTAAAGATTTACATTGTTTTATTTTTGAATGCAGGTTTTTTGTACATAATTCTACATTTGTAAGTTCAACTTTCATGATAAAAAGATTGCACTGCAGTACTTGTATTAGGTGAATGGAAAAATACTATTTTTGTTTTTTACAGTGCAAATATTTGTAATAAAAAATAAATATAAAATGAGCACTGTACACTTTGTATTCTGTGTTGTAATTGAAATCTATATATTTGAAAATGTAGAAAACATCCAGAATATTTAAATAAATGGTATTCTATTGTTTAACAATGCGATTAATCTCTATTAATTTTTTAATCACTTGACAGCCCTAGTTATCTGCTAACAGCTTGAAATGTGCATGTGGTAGGTGTGAGATTCATCAGTATATTCAGATGCTTATGTACTTCAAATTTGCATGTTTGCCTATTTATTTATGTGCATCTTCTAGTCTAATATACCCTTACATCAGCAGGCAGCTTTGCATATACACACAGCTTTGCATATACACATGTATATGTAATACATATATCTCATGCAATATATTGTATTTTCCTAATAAAACAAGTTATTTTTTATGTATCTGAATGATCCAAATTAGGGTGAAAATTGGGGGGGAAAATGAATAATAGTTTTGTAAAACCCGGGATTTTTTCTGTAAAAATCAGTTTAAACTGAAAATAGAGGGGCTTAGCTATAAGCATCTGAAAACAGAATATGAAAACTTAAAGTATCAAGCAACCTTAAGTAAATCACTACCTGTGCCACCTATAATCTTGTATGTTAACTGTAGTTTGTAATGCATTTTTATTTTAGATTCTTGAGCATAATTGCATTCAGGATTTCATGCATCATGGAATCCATCTTCCTAGGAGTTCTCCAGTGCATCCTAAAGTGAGAGAGGTATGTTACTGTCAAACATGACATACAGTACTAGCACAACATGTTTTTAAAGTCCTTTTCAAAATCAGATTATTATAATATGAGAATATTCTGTTTGTTTTAAGTATATCTATGTTAAGAATAGTCTACTGATTCTGAAAATCTATTAATTTGCTTTAGTTAACTGGAAATATTGGCTATCTGAACAAGTTAAAGGAGCACTTTACATAGTTTAGGTACAAATTTAAGTAGTGTTCAAGATCAAAAAAATAGAAGGAGGGATTTTGCATAACTTAATATGAATTTATGTTCAATTTCATAATATTAAAATAAAATCTGTTAAAAGGTTTTTGTTTGCACTTATACACTTCCTGCACTATTTGCAACCGAAGCATTGTATCTTATGTAAAAGCACAGTGAACTTGACTAGAAATTGTCACACTGCTAATTTATTTTAAAATGAGTGAAATGAAAAGGTAGATAATAGAGATGGTGAAGTTCATTATTCAGTGTTGCATTAGTATCATAGATAAGAAGTTTTCCCCCACAATGACTTTAAGCCCATTAGTGATCCCCTGTGTTTTAAAATTACCTTGTCAGCTGTGCCCATCGCATGTAAACTGTTTTCATGAAGTCAGCTTTAAAAACAATTCGTTCTCAACTGAATGCTAATATAACTTTTTAAATGCTTCTTTTTCCATTAGTTTAGGACAGAGGTGGGGAAACGACGGCCCGCGGGCCACATCTGGCCCACGGGACCATTCTCCCCGGCCCCTGAGCTCCTGGCCCGGGGGGCTAGCCCCAGGCCCCTCCCCCGCTGTTCCTCCTCCCCCGCAGCCTCAGCTCACTGCACCCCCAGTGCAATGCTCTGGGCAGCAAGCTCCTGGGCCAGTGCAGCTGCAGGGTCCGCCTGACCCAGTGCTCTGTGCTGCGCGGTGCGTAGCTGGCTCCAGCTGGATGGCGCAGCTGCCTGTCATGGTGCAGCCGCGCCGCCAGCCACCAGTGCTCCAGGCAGCGCGGTAAGGGGGCAGGGTGCAGGGGAGGGGGGTTGGATAGAAGGCAGGGGAGTTCAGGGGGTGGTCAGGGGCTGGGGATGTGGATAGGGGCAGTCAGAGGGCGGGGAAGAGGGGGTTGAATGGAGGCTGGGGTTCCGGGGGTGATCAAGGAGAAGAGGTGGTTGGATGGGGCAGGGGGTCCCGGGGGGTCAGTCAGGAAGGAGAAGAGGGGTTGGATGGGGGGCAGTTAGGGGCGGGGAGTCTGGGGGTGGTCAGGGGACAGGGAGTGGGGGGAGGTGTGGATGGGGCAGAGGTTCGGGGGGGGGGGGAGGGCTGTCAGGGAACAGGGGGGGTTGGATGGGGCAGGAGTCCTGGGAGGCCATCATGGGCGAGAAGCCGTGGGGGGGGTCGGTCCATGCCTGGCTGTTTGGGGAGGCACAGCTTCCCTTATTCGGCCCTCCTTACAATTTCTGAAACCCGATGCGGCCCTCAGGCCAAAAAGTTTGCCCGCCCCTGGTTTAGGAGTACATTTATGTGCTGTTGGTCTAATGGGAACTTTCTACACCCTAGTCTTTAGAGACAGCTTGTTTTATTGCCATAGGTTGTGATGGTATCTGGCAGCCCATGCTCCTTCCTTCTGTTCATAGTGCTGGCAGAAGCTGCTTCTTAAAGAGGATTCATGTTTCCCAAATCAGCTCTTGCTTCTCATTCATAACTGAGTTTATCTCACGGATAGAGTATCGCAGTCATGAAAACAGCTCTTTCTTTCAATTAGATAGGGAGACCATTCCCTGCTTCTAGCAGCTGCTAATTGAAGTTCTATTCATGCTGTCCCTGTGGGTGCTCCACCTCACGTGACAGTGTGTCCTGGTGCCGTTGATCGGAGTCTTTTCCATAGCAGTGCTCAGTCGGACTGCACGCACGCTCCTGTCTGTCCCATTGAACGCGCGTGCACGGCTTGCCCCCTTCAGTTCTTTCTCAACTGTCTTTGGCTGAAGACAGAGCTCTCCGCAGTGCGACAGCCCTTTCTCCCTAGAGTTTAAAAAAAAAATAGAAATTAGTAGTTTAAAAAGTTTTCTTTACTGTAGTTTTCATAGTTAACTTGTGTCAAAGTTCGATTCAGGACTCACAATTTGTTAGATCACTCTGTTTATTAGCACAGCACTCTGCTAATACATTCAGATAATGTGAGCACCGTGCAAGACCCACAGTACCTTATTTTATACAAATAAAAAGGGCACGAATTTAACAAGAGGACAAAAAGAACAGGAGTACTTGTGGCACCTTAGAGACTAACAAATTTATTAGAGCATAAGCTTTTGTGGGCTACAACCCACTTCTTCAGATGCAAGAGGACAAAGAAAGCAGAACTGACAAGTTTACCTGAGGCTAGACATACATATTCATTTTTCTTACTAACTTTTACAGATCTCTGGCTAATGTTCCACCATTAGCTTAAGTGGACTCATTGTTTATGCCTTAATGTTCCTTTTCCTGACACCTGTATTTCAACATTTCTTATTTCTGCTTAAAGGTACATACAGCATTTCTTTAGTCCATTCTATTTTTACAATATATTTCATTCTACTTTCACACTTGTTTTTTTTTTTTTTAAATAAAAATTTATTCTTTGCTTTGTTAGTTTTCTCTAGTTTGTAGTTTTTCCCCCTTCAGGCCACGAACATTAACGTTAAGGACTATGCCAGGTTACCCTGGCTTTAAGAGATGGAGCTCATGCCGTGAGGCAATGCCTAGATTTGATGGTCACTCTCAACTGTGGGAGGTGCCTCGGATATCTATTCCTTGTAAGTGCATTCACTGCAGCAACTTGAAGGCATGAGTCCACCAAAACCGGGACCTCCACCTGAAGATGATCCTAATGAAGAAATCTCTTCTCCCAGGGTCAGACAAGGATGACCATAGGTCCTCTGGAAAGTGCTCACCAATGTGGTCTGAACCATCAAGGAGCACGGCTCTATCCGCCTCCGAAAAGAGGAAGAGAGTCTCGACCTCTGCACAGCGGGGACCATAGAAAAAGAAACAGTCCCCTGCGTGGTCTCTACCTCTGGTGCTGATGGCTAAGAGTGAGTACATTCGACTCTCCTGGCACCAGCTGTGCCGCAGAGCTGAAAGACAAAAAGGAGGAGTCGAGACATATGCTGCCACATGTTTCCTCCATGGCACCGACAACTGTGCTGGCACTGACCATGCTGCCACCCCCGGTACTGTCCACATCGTTACCATCGACATCTACCTTGGCACTGACACCGGGGCCAGCAACACCAAGGACCCGGCACCGACCAAGTCGAACCACAAGTCTCCTGGTAGACAAAACGATTTGACAGTACCGACACCATCGGTACCGCAACACTTTCTCACGCATGCTGATATCACCATGTCATTGCTACCACAGTCACCCCTTCTCAGCACCTACAACTGTTAGGACACCTAGCTGCCACCACATACATGGTAAAGCATGCCAGGCTACACATGCGGTTCCTTCAAATCTGGCTGAACTCACCAAACACAGCATTCATAGACTAGTCAAACCACCCCCCAAGGTCCTGGATTCTTTCAGATAGTAGGCGACATCAGCAAATCTAACGACAGGTATTCCCTTCCAGCAAACCCCAACCTCTGTACTGATCACAACAGACGCTTCTCTATTGGGTTGGGGAGCACACTTAGACCCCCACACAGCACAAGGCAAGTGGTCACCAGCCGAAACATACCTCCACATAAATCTCCTGGAACTCAGAGCAGTGAGAAATGCCTGCCATCACTTCCTCCCTCTAATAAGGAACAGATCCATCCAAGACATGACAGACAATGTAGCATGCATGTTCTACATCAACAGACAAGGGGGGGGGGGGAAGGGGGTGATCCCACTCCCTCTGCACCGAAGTCATGATGCTATGGAACTGGTGCATTTGCTACAATAGAGACATCACAGCCTCTTATCTTCCTGGATGCCAAAACACCACTGCAGACAACCTCATCAGAAACTTCTCATGGGAACACAAATGGGAAATGAACCCCACAACCCTCCACAGAATATTCAGATGTTGGGGGTTCCCTTCCATCGACTTATTTGCCATGTCCCAGAACCGCAAATGAATCCGGTTCTGTTCCAGAGCAGGACTTGGTGCCCGATCCTTAGGGAATGTCTTTCTAATCCAGTGGGACACCTCACTTAGGTATGTGTTCCCACCAATACCTCTACTCCACAGAGTCCTACGCAAAATACAGGAAGACAACTCCACAATTATTCTGATTGCCGCAGCGTGGCCCAGACAAACGTGGTACCCTTACCTATTATGTCTGTCGATCCGTCCGCCACAGACTCCCCCGGTAACACGAGATCTTCTGTCGCAGGACAATGGACAAGCCCTACATCCACAATGAGAGAAGCTTCATCTGAAACCATGGTTCCACGAATGTGAGCTAACCTGTTCAGAACAAGTGAAAACTATTTTACTAAACAGCAGATGCAAATCTACATGCACTACTTATCTGCAGAAATGGAAGTGTTTCTCCATGTGGTGTTCAGACAAACAGATCGCTACATGTACCACACCATTACCGATGGTACTAGACTATTTGGTTGAATGGAAGAATTCAGGACTATTGCTAAGCTTTATCAAAGTTTGCCGCACAGCGCTTAATACTTTCTATGACAAAATCGAGGGGTTTTCAGTTTTCACACACCCTATTACAAAGCGCTTCACGGTTGATCTACAAAACCTCTATCTGGAAGTACATTCTCCCATCCCCATGTGGGACCTGAACTTAGTACTCAAGGGCCTCATGAGACCTCCATTTGAACCAATGGTTACTTGCTCCTTACTTCACCTGTTCATGAAGGTGGCTTTCCTAGTGGCCACTACCTCCACTAGACGAGTTAGCGAGCCAGCCCACCCTACACCATCTTCTTTTAAGGACCAGGTCATGTTATGACCCCATCCAAAATTTCTCCCCAAAGTGTCGTCAACCTTCCATGTCAACCAACTCATTCACCTTTCCACATTCTATCCCAAACCGTGCATATGCTCACAGAATGCAGCACTAAAATAAATATATAAATGGAGATATCCTATCTTCTAGAACTGGAAGGGACCTTGAAAGCTCATCGAGTCCAGCCCCCTGCCTTCACTAGCAGGACCAAGTACTGATTTTGCCCCAGATCCCTAAGTGGCCCCCTCAAGGATTGAACTCACAACCCTGGGTTTTAGCAATCCAGTGCTCAAACCAGTGAGCTATCCCTCCCCCTAGATGTCAGATGGGCAATAGCCTTTTACCTGGATAGGATGAGATCTTTCCGAAAATCACTGAGACTTTGTCTCGACAATGAAACAATCCAAAGGATCAGCAATATCCAAATGAATTTCGATATTAAACTGGATTCGTCTATGTTACAAAACAAGGGAAATAGAATCCCGTATGGGCATCAGATCCCATTTCACACATGCCATGGCAACTTCCATGGCTTTTCTTCACAATGTACAAATTTCAGAAATTTGCAAAGCTGCCACTTGGGCGTCAGAACATACCTCTACCAATCACTATGCAATTACACAATTCTCCAGGGATGATGCCATACTAGGCCTTTTAGTCCGCTCTACTTCAGTTAGCCATGTACCTCCAAAGTCCCAGTTCCCCCCCTCCCCCATCCATGATAGGTACATTCAGCTGTAGTGCAGCACCCACAGGGACAGCACTCGAAAAAGAGAGGGTTATTCACCTTGTGCAGAACTGAGGTTCTTTGAGATGTGTCCCCCTGTGAGTGCTCCACTACCCACACTCCTCCCCTCTATTTTGGAGTTTGATACGAGGATTCTATGGTAGAGAAGGAACCGAGGGGTGTGGGCCACACACGTGTGCTCAACCAGACAGGCGCTGCGAGACACCTGGAGCACGCCTCCTGACCAAGCACTGCTATGGAAAAGCCTCCGATCAACGGCACCAGGACCATCACCTGAAGTGGAGCACCCACATGGGGACACATCTTGAAGAACCTCAGTTACTACACAAGATGAGTAACCTTCTCTTCACAATCATTATTATTGAGTACAGTATTGTTTAAAATTGTTTAAAACTTATTCTGTATATGTATATAATGTCTTGTGTCTGGTGAAAAAACTTGCCCTGGAACTTAATCTCCCATATTTACATTAATTCTTATGGGAAAATTGGATTAACTTAACATCATTTCACTTAGTCTCATTTTTCAAGAACATAACTACAATGTTAAGCGAGGAGTTACTGTACATTTAACAAAGTTATTGTGAACTTCTTATGTACACAGACTAAAGTGTTCAAAAACCTATATTTAGATACCTAAGAGTGGGGCTTTGAAAAAAAGACCTAAGTGACTTAGGAGCAAAAGACCCATTGACTTCAAACTATAAACCTGATGAAATATATAGTCTGGTCAAAGCAAAACTGTCTTTTAAAAATCTGAAATTCTAGTGACAATTAGGATATTAAAGAAACATATACAAATAATTTGCTTGAGTAATTTGACAGATATTTCTTTTTCTTCCAGTTTTATAATCTATGAATACAAAAATCTAATTTAAACTTGAATTCAACTTCATTTAAAAAAATCATTGTTATCCACCCATAAATAAGTGATGTTGTTTGTTCATAATTAAAACAATGACAAAATTCCATGGATTGGCCCATCATTATCAGAGAAATTCCATGGCCTCTTGACTAAA
Source organism: Malaclemys terrapin pileata (assembly GCF_027887155.1). Classification (NCBI taxonomy): domain Eukaryota; kingdom Metazoa; phylum Chordata; order Testudines; family Emydidae; genus Malaclemys; species Malaclemys terrapin. Next base: position 265,904,929 of record NC_071506.1, read on the forward strand.
CACTTTTTTTTTTTTCCTCCAAATCTCTACTTCCTTCCCTCAACCAAAATTTGTGCTAGATACATAATACAAATCTTACCTCCGAAGATTCCCACTTATAGACTTACTTTCATTATGGGCTAACTTTCATTTTGAGTACCTGAAATATTCCACTGAGAGGAATATTCCATGTAGAGCTCTGATTGAACGCTTCAAATGGAGGAGCTGCCCTGTAACACCTCTGAGCAAGTGGCACAAGTAGTCCTGCAATTTTGTCTTTGTTCCTTCTCTTTGTGCTATTCTGTTTTTAATTTTTTTATTTTTATAGTTGAATTAGGGAAAAGCTGAGAACCTCAGTATTAGACACTGCTAAATACAAGCTTTTAAATCTTGTGTATTGCATGGAGTGAATATGCCCTCTTCTGACCAAGGCATGTCTCCATTTCTTTAATAATAAATAATCTACAGTGGTAATGTATTTGGAAGACATGAGCTACTAAGGCCTTGTCTACACTACGAGAGTAGTTCGATTTTACTTAAATCGAATTTTTGGAATCGATATTGCAAAGTCGAACGTGTGTGTCCACACTAAGGACAGTAATTCGACTTTGTGAGTCCACACTAACGGGGAAAGCGTCGACATTGGAAGTGGTGCACTGTGGTCAGCTATCCCACAGTTCCCGGAGTCCCCGCTGCCCATTGGAATTCTGGGTGGAGCCGCAAATGCCTTCTGGGTAAAAAAAAGGTGTCCAGGGTGCTTTTGGGTAACTGTCGTCATCCGTCCATCACTCCCGCCCTCCCTCCCTGAAAGCGCCGGCGGGAAATCAGTTCGCGCACTTTTCTAGTCAGTGACAGCGCGGACGCCACAGCACTGCGAGCATGGAGCCTGCTGCAACCATCACTGCAGTTGTGGCCGCTCTCAACGCCTCGCAACTTATCATACACCTTTCCCTGAGGCAGATGCAGAAAAGTCAGGCGAGGAGGCTACGTCAACGCGGTGATGGCCTGAAGTCTGAGAGTAGCACAGACCTCTCAGAAAGCAGGGGACCCAGCGCCGAGAACATCACGGTGGCAATGGGTCATGTTGATGCCGTCGAAAGGAGATTCTGGGCACGGGAAACAAGCACTGAGTGGTGGGACCGCATAGTGCTGCAGGTCTGGGATGAATCCCAGTGGCTGCGAAACTTTCGCATGCGGAAGGGAACTTTCCTGGAACTTTGTGAGTTGCTGTCCCCTGCCCTGAAGCGCAATGACACCCGGATGCGAGCAGCCCTGACTGTCCAGAAGCGAGTGGCCATAGCCCTGTGGAAGCTTGCAACGCCAGACAGCTACCGGTCAGTCGCGAACCAGTTTGGGGTGGGCAAATCTACCGTGGGGGTTGTTGTGATGCAAGTAGCCAAGGCAATCGTTGATGTACTGCTGCCAAAGGTAGTCACCCTGGGAAACGTGGAGGCGATCATAGATGGCTTCGCAGCGATGGGATTCCCAAACTGCGGTGGGGCCATAGATGGAACTCACATCCCTATCCTGGCACCGGAACACCAGGCCAGCCAGTACATTAACAGAAAGGGCTACTTTTCCATGGTGCTGCAAGCACTGGTGGACCACAGGGGACGTTTTACCAACATCTACGTGGGATGGCCGGGCAAGGTTCATGACGCTCGTGTTTTCAGGAACTCTGGTCTGTTTAGACGGCTGCAGCAAGGTATTTACTTCCCGGACCACAAAATAACTCTTGGGGATGTGGAGATGCCTATAGTCATCCTCGGGGACCCAGCCTACCCGCTAATGCCCTGGCTCATGAAGCCCTATACTGGCGCCCTGGACACTGAAAAAGAACTCTTCAACTACCGGCTGAGCAAGTGCAGAATGGTGGTGGAGTGTGCTTTTGGCCGTCTCAAGGGGAGATGGAGAAGCTTACTGACTCGCTGTGATCTCAGCGAAACCAATATCCCCATTGTTATTGCAGCTTGCTGTGTGCTCCACAATCTCTGTGAGAGCAAGGGGGAGACCTTTATGGCGGGGTGGGAGGTTGAGGAAAATAGCCTGGCTGCTGATTACTCACAGCCAGACAGCCGGGCGATTAGAAGAGACCAGCGGGAAGCGCTGTGCATCCGGGAGGCTTTGAAAGCAAAGTTCCTGAGTGAGCAGGGTAACCTGTGACTTTAAAGTTTGTGTATTGAGAAGCTAAACCTGCCCCCATTTCTTTGCCCAGTTAATGTTGACTATCCTATCCAGTTACATACCCCCTTCACCCCACTTCCAACACACGTTTCAAAATAAAAATAGTTCTACTTTGTTAAAGCACACCGTTTTCTTTAATACTGTATTCGCGGGAATTTTTTAAAACTGGGACGCAGACTGTGGTGCGGAGCGGGTGTACTGTAGTGGCGCGAATGCAGCTTCTAAACTCAAGGATTGACAGGCTCCGCTGCGGTGGGATGGTTGTTTCAACGGAGCCTGTCACCCCTCCTGATAGGGACTGTGTGTATGGGGGGGTCTATGTGACTTTGTGGCAGGGGGAGGACGGTTACAGATCCCCTGCTGTGTGGCTCTGTGATCCTGCCTAAGGACCGCCGCTTAAGATCTGTAACTGCCCTCCCCTGCCACAAAGTCACAGAGCAACCCACCCCCCACCACATAACATGAAAACAACCTCCCAGACTAACCAGGGTAACTAGTCACTGCATCACTGCACTATGTATGTGCCCTGCTGCTGTGCCTGCCCCCGACTATATACCCTGCCAAAGGTGACTGTCCTGTCGAATTACCAACCCCCTATCCCCCCCTCCTGCAAAAGAACATGATGGAAACAGTAGTTAACAGAAACGTATTTTTTATTATCAACCAAACATGGAACTGGGAAAGTGAAACTTGGACGGGGGCTTGTGTCAGGCGGGAAGGAAAGAACTTGTCAAATTTTGGGGAATGAGAGCCTTCTGCTGCTCGAGCTCTCTGCAGGGGTGGAGTGAGAGTTAGCAGGGACTCTGCCGCCTCTCCTTCTGTGCACTTTGGGTGAGGGGAGTATGGGACTTGGTGGCGGGGGAGGGCGGTTAGAGATGGACTGCAGCGGGGCTCTGTCCTCCTGCCTCCGTTCCTGCAGAACATCCACAAGGCGCCGGAGCGTGTCCGTTTGCTCCCTCATTAGTCCAAGCAGGGTTTGAGTCGCCTGCTGGTCTTCCTGACGCCACCTCTCCTCCCGATCCATGTTGGCTTGGTGCATTCGGGTCAAGTTCTCCCGCCACTGGGTCTGCTGTGCTGCCTGGGCTCTGGAGCAGGCTATAAGCTCCGAGAACATGTCCTCCCGTGTCCTCTTCTTCTTATGCCTAATCCGCGCTAGCCTCTGGGAGTGTGATGACAGGCTAGGTTGTGAGACAGTCGCAGATGGGGCTGTGGGAATGGGAAAAAGGGAGTGAATTCCTCAGAAAGATAAATGTAGTTGTGAACAAAGAACATAGTCTTTCTCTGTTAACAAGACCATGCACAGCACCTCTCACATGCGCACTCAGCACAAGGTCGAATTCTCGGCCTTCGCATTCAGTGCCTGGGGTCTTCTACAGCACATTTGAGAAGCCTCTCAGGAGAACGGAATTTCTGTTGCAGGCAGACATGGTAAGCCGTAGACTTGTGGCAGCTTAAAACTTTAATATTAGCAATGGCCTCATTTCACATTGAAATCAATGTCGGTCCCTGCTGCCAGCAATTCGGCAAGCAGGAAGTCTGCTCCTGTCCCACACCCTCGCGGCTGTCCCCGGGAACGATCCCTTTCGGCTGCCCCTCTCCCGCCTCCACCGCGTGGCTGCAAACCAGCGGTTACAGTTCTGTAAAGGAACGGCAAAGCAGTCCCAACACTAACATTCCCCTACCTCATTCAAAGCAGGTCATCATGAGCGACATCACCCTCATGAGGATCTCTGACAGCGAGAAAGAGAGAATGCTCCGGGAAAGCCTGCAAAGACCAGGGCCGTATGCCGCCATGCTGTGCAGAGCAATGATTCCAGAGTACTTGATAGTCTCGTGGTGTGGCAACGTGTCCTACTACGGAGGACCCAATAAGGCCGCTCTCCCCAAGAACCTAATGCAGCGGATTTCCAATTACCTCCAGGAGAGCTTCCTCGAGATGTCACAGGAGGATTTCTGCTCCATCCCCGGACATATAGACCGCATTTTACTGTAGCTGCTGTAGCAGTGACTAACCAGTAGAGCGGCTTGGGCAGGACAATCATGCAAAACCGGACATTGCTAGATTTTTTTTCAATAGTTGCACTGCCCATGACTGAACCGTTAAGCTAATCAAACTAATCATGAGAAACCCATTTTTTAAATTGTTAATATTCCTGTTCTGTTACAAATAAATGTTTAGATTTTTACAACACTTACTGGCTGATCCTTCCCCAGATTCTGTGTCCGGGGTAACGGCTGGGGAGGGTTGGTAGGGGATCTCTGTAAGGGTGATGAAGAGATCCTGGCTGTCGGGGAAATCAGCGTTGTGAGCGCTGTCGACTGCCTCGTCCTCCTCATCTCCTTCCTCATCTTCCCCGTCCGCTAACATGTCCGAGGATCCAGCCGTGGACACTATCCCATCCTCAGAGTCCACGGTCACTGGTGGGGTAGTGGTGGCGGCCGCACCGAGGATGGAATGCAGTGCCTCGTAGAAACGGGATGTCTGGGGATGGGATCCGGAGCGTCCGTTTGCCTCTTTGGTCTTCTGGTAGCCTTGTCTCAGCTCCTTGATTTTCACGCGGCACTGCGTTACATCCCGGCTGTATCCTCTCTCTGCCATGTCTTTAGAGATCTTCTCGTAGATCTTTGCATTCCGTCTTTTGGATCGCAGCTCGGAAAGCACGGACTCATCGCCCCACACAGCGATGAGATCCAAGACTTCCCGATCAGTCCATGCTGGGGCCCTCTTTCTATTCTGAGATTGCACGGCCATCACTGCTGGAGAGCTCTGCATCGTTGCCAGTGCTGCTGAGCTCGCCACGATGTCCAGACAGGAAATGAGATTCAAACTGGCCAGACAGGAAAAGGAATTCAAATTCAAATTTTCCCGGGGCTTTTCCTGTGTGGCAGTTCAGAGCATCCGAGCTCGTACTGCTGTCCAGAGCGTCAACAGAGTGGTGCACTGTGGGATAGCTCCCGGAGCTATTAGCGTCGATTTCCATCCACACCTAGCGTAATTCGACATGGCCATGTCGAATTTAGCGCTACTCCCCTCGTCGGGGAGGAGTACAGAAGTCGAATTAAAGAGACCTCTATGTCGAACTAAATACCTTTGCGGTGTGGACGGGTGCAGGGTTAATTCGATGTAACGGCGCTAACTTCGACATAAACGCCTAGTGTAGACCAGGCCTAAGTAACATTCTTTCATTTTTAATAATAAAAAGGGGTGTTTGTGCCTCCCATATATGCTTCCTCAGCACTAAAGTTGCTGTCTGTATTGTCCTCTTCTCCCTAAAAAATTATAGATAAATAAGGATGAAAGGGAGCTGAGGAAAAGGAACTCTTGCCATGATTTTGCCCTTCCTAATTGCACATCTGTGTAGATATGAGCTAGTGAGAGACAATACCTCTTTCTGCTTTTCCTATTTTAAAATGAGAACACTTTAATACATAGACTAGCTTGACCTAAAATAATTTTATCTCTTGTATAAGTCATTTTATTGTATTTATACAGACTTAAAAAAGTCAACTTTCTTTTGTAAAAGACATAGTGGAATAAAACAGGCTGCCTTTCTCAAATGTATTGAACATAGCATATGAAATGTATTTCATGCATTAACATTGGTTTTGCTTTGACAGTTACTGAGTTACTTTCACAAACAAAGTAAAGTTCGTCAGGGAGTTGAAGAAATGCTGTACAGACTGTATCAACCTATCCTTTGGAGAGCATTAAAGGTAATTCTCCTTTACTGGATAGCCTCAAATTGCAGTTGGTGTAACATTCACATTGATTTTTTTCTTTAAAATGTTACAATTTTTAATAGTTATATTAAAACAAAATGTCTATGAAAATGGGGTTCTGTACAACTTGGAGCTTAATTGTATCCGAAGTGGCTTTAAAGGATGGAGAACTAAAAGGAATGGGGTCTCATATAATTGTATCATATACAGGTTCTTATACTATACTCATCACTGGCACTTACACTGTGCCTTCCACTAGTGCATTAAGCAATGTGACTAAAAACTTTCACGTTTTGTTCTCTCATCCTCTTCCCAGAGGTAGAAGTGTTTGCAGTGGATTGTCTTGTTTTGGAATTTTTAAACATATCTATATATACAAATATTGCTATGTTTGTTTCAAAGATTGAGGCAGAAGGGGCTATTGTGATAATCTAGTCTGACCTGCATAGCATAGGCCATTATATTTCCCTGAATTACTTCCTGTTTGAACTGGAGCATATCTCTTAGAGTAAGTCTATACTGCACTTTTCTTATGGGGGCCTGTAGAATACCTACATGGCTAGCTCCCCCCTAAGATGGGTATAAAAAGCAATGCCTCACTATCTACAGTGCTATGGTGAGTAAAGGCACGCTTGAAGCCTGTGGGTCTATACCCAGGCATATTCCCTACATGGCTCTCATAAACAGTCCTTCCTTGTCTAGTATCTCCCTGCCTCCCCACTGTTGGAGCCTTCCCTCACTATAGGGAGAGACTGGAAGTTGGGAAAGGTTCTATCAATGAGGAGGCAGTGGGGAAAGGCTCCACCAGCTCCCCGTTTCTGGAGCCTTCATCTGCTGTAGAGAGAGAATCCAGCAGCAAGAAAGGGCTCTGGCAGAAGGGAGGCAGCAGGAAAGGGCTTGAGTAGCAGACAACTGCTTTCCCCCTGTCGGAACTAGGGATGTAAATAACATGTAAAAGCAGTAACCATATAACCTATCGGTTAAATGTTTAACCAGAGAGCTAAGGGTGTGTGTGGGGGTGCTACAGCACCCTACATTTTACCCGAGGAGCCGGGATCCCCAGGCACGGGGCCTGCAGCCAGGATCCCCAGGTGTGCAGGGCGGCAGAGGCGTTTAACCGTTAACTGAAACCAATAAGTATCAAGCTTATCAGTTAACCGATTAAACTTCTACATGCCTAGCTAGAACCTTTCACTGACAACTGTAGCTATGCACTGTGGTATAGATGCAGCCTGCTTTTCGCTGTGGTGTGTAGCTACATGTACCTTACACAGTGCTGACAGCAATGTGCAGTGTACAGATAACTTTAGAAAAACATCCAGACCTCATTTTTAAAAATTCCAAGTGATGGAGAATACATCATAACCCTTGATAAATTGCTCCAGTTGTTAATTACCTTCACTGTTAAAAAATTGGCACCTTATTTCCAGTCTGAATTTGTTTAGCTTCAGCTTCTAGCCATTGGCTCTTCTTATGTCTGCTAGATTGAACAGCCCACATAAACATTTCTGTGGATATTATAGACTTTGATTTAGTCACCCCTTACTCTTTTCTCTTTAAGATTAAAAAGATTGAGGTCCTTGAATCTTTCTTTACAAGTGGGCTTGGTAGAATTCGATTTTTATTTTTTAATGATGTCAACAGATATAATTGTTAAAGCATGCTCTATTTTTAATAATTTTTAAATTTTCACAGTTGCAGGAAATGGTGGGGAGAGTCAGAATAATTATTACTGGCAGTAGACATTGAGATTCAAACATTTAGAGCTTTATAACTATTGAAACACAAATTGTCAACATCGCTTGTCAAAATATACGAAGTAAAAATGCTTAAATCAGAGTTCTCAAGCAGCATTTTTTGTACTTTGCCTATCTGTAAATTTTGTTTATTGATGAAAAAATATTTTCATTGGTTTGTGTGTGTGATGAAAAGAACACTTATCCAATAGTTAAGCTTCAATTTTTATTGGTGTGTTTTCAAATAATTTAATCATTTTCATGGATCGTCTCTGAACTTTCTCCAGTCTTTCAAAAATTCTCCTTGAACACACTATTCCAGTAGCACTTGCACTAATGCCAATATAGAAGTAATAGAACCTCCCTACTCCTACTTGCTATTCCCCTGTTTATACATCTAAGGATTGCATTAGCCCTTTTGGCCACAATGTCATTCTGTCATATTCAGCTAATTCTTCTTTAAATAGCATCCCTGTGTGTGATTCACATCAGGCTGTGTGTGCGCCTGTGCACTCTGGATTGGAGAGTTTCATCAACAGTGTCTGTGCCTGTGCTGTAGACACCCCCGTTGAGGGAATATAGGGAGATGCAGACCTGGCACCACTCCAGTTCCTCTTTGAGTGACTAGCTGCAGATATGTATTCCACTCAGGTGTGCGTACACCATGCACACTGAAGCCAGAGAAGGTTGCTAAGCAGTACCTGTCAGGGCAGCACTCGTGCCTTCTGTCCCTTATAGCCCCTCCCATAGCTATTTATGGGCGGCACTGCCCTGACCCCCCTCACTTCCTTCTCACCGTCTGCAGCTTAAGTCAGAGTGTTCTGTGTGGTATTTACCTCACCCTTTTCTTGTTAACTCAGAGTTTTCGTCGTCTTTTTTTGGTATATAGTTAGTATTAGTACCTTAGTGTTAGATTAGTTAGTTTGATAGTTTGTTTTTGCCTGGTGTAATGCATTCACTGGGTTTCAAGCATTGTCCCTTGTTTGCTGGGAGTTTATAGCCCCATGATAGATGTTTCCACGAGGGTCAGCAATAACAGTAGCAACAATACCGACAGTATTCCCAGAAGTATTTCCGGCAGTCAGATTATCCACTTTAGAGAGAGATCTCAAAGGAGAAGGCCTTCCAATTTCAGCCAGCTGGCCCATCCTTCATCAGCTTTGTGCAAGCAGCCAATACACTGACTTGCATCTTTGCTTCTTTGCCTGTTGTTGGTTGGCTACATAGTATACTTCTGATCACATTCTACACCAAAAAAAAAAAATTAAAAATTCTGCACACAATATTTTAAGATTGTGCAAAATTCTGTAAATTTTATTTGTCATATAAATGTGGAGGCTCCAGCATGGGATTGGGGAGCAAGGACCACTGGCTGCATAGAGGTGGGAGATCATTGTGCAGCTCCCATCCAGGACACGGACTCAGCGGTGAGGCTGCCCCCAACCCTCGCACAGTGCAAGGTCCAGGTCTGCCCCAGAATCATCCCAGGGCCCTGCTCCTTCATGCCAGGTGAACCAGGTGTGGGCAGGCAGGCTCAGGAAGGCAGGATCCAAAAGTGGAGGGGCTTAATGTGGGGGGATCCAGGTGTGGGTTGAGAGGGTTCTGTGTGGAGCAATCTGGGTGCAGGCAGCTAAGTGGGGAATCCAGGTATGGAGAGGGTCTGGGTGCACAGGGGTTTATTGGGGTTCTGGGTGCAACAGTGATGGACTCTGCAGGGGCGTCCAGGTGAAGGTGGTGGGGGGTTTGAGTGTGGGGGGGGGGATAGAGCTCAGCAGGGGGGTCTGGGTGTGAGGGGCTTAGTGGGTGATCTAGATGCTGGGGGAGTGGGGCTCAGTAGGGTTGGGATCCAGGTGTAGCTGGTTGTGGCTCGGTGGGGTGGGAATCCCTGTGCAGGTGGCTCAATGGGGTAGTCCAGGTGCAGGGGGAATGGGGCTCATTGGGAGAGGGGTCTGAGGGCAGGGGGGTGAGGCTTGGTGAGAGGGTCTGGATATGAGGGGGTCTGGATGTACGGGGGTTGGGCGGCTGGGGGAGCAGCTCCTTGTACAGGGATCCCTCCCCCTGCAGCTGAGGAACAATGGGTGCGGGAGTTTGCAGAGCTTCCTGCAGTTGGGGAAGAAATCTGGGGGTGGCCCCGGATGCCATGCAGGGGAAGAGGAAGTCACATACTGCACAGCTGGGACTAGCAGCTGAGCCCGGTGCGGGGTAGGAGCCACCAGCCGGGTCTTCCCCAGTCCTGCGTCCTGCCCCACAGTGATTTACATCTCTGCTGGCTACCCTGGGCACCTGCAACATACTGCTAGGGATAGTCGCATGACCGCTTTTTGTGGCTTCCCTGTCAGAAAGTCATTTTTCTGTGGGGAAGCAAAGAAAGCTGCAGGGGACATAAATTCTGCACATGCGCAGTGGTGCAGAATCCCCAGGAGTAAAAACTGTATTATCCGGCACTTTATCAACCAGGAAGCTCTATTAACTGTCATTTCTGATATCTCTCAATACAAATCTTCAATCTAGTAACCGGGACTAGTATACTGCCCAGGAGGTGAGGCAATTGCACATTCTGCACTCTTTTTTTATGCAAAAGAGGCAGAAGACAACAAGCAAGCTGATTTCAGGGATTTATTCAAAAAAGCAGCTTCCAGGGTTTGTCATAGGGTCATGACAGATTCAGCCCAATCTCCTGCACTGTCTACATCTATGATGAGAATTGATGTTGATAATGATGACACTGAGGCATTGCAAGATCCTGAAGTGCCTTCTGAGTCATCAAAGAAAGATTAAATTATGTTCAGTATAGTTTTAGTGTTAAGTGTATTTTTAGTGATCTGGGTGTACGCCATGCACTGCCCATAGTGATATGTAGTGTCATAAGATAACCTACTGTATAGAAAATTTTACCTGTATACACCTAAGTGCTTCAAGAAACCAACCATTCTACAGTGCAGTACTACTACTGGATTGGTGAGTACCTGTATACTATTTTATTCTTTATTGATTTTATTGTATTCTAATTCTTTGAAAATTGGTATTCCATCGGTAAGTGTAAGTCTTAGTTAACAGGCATTTTTTGATTACCCCCCCTCTCCCCCATTCTTTCCCAACATGCCGGATAACAAATCTTTTACTGTACTTGGCTAGGTTAAGTGCATTCATCAAACTATTAATGTCAAATTCCTTGTGGTGTATGTGTCTGTGGTGATGCACAGATCATCTACATAGATAAAGCATCTTTTTCTGGGTTGTTTGTGTAGATGTTGTATAATGTAGGTGCTAAGACAGTACTCTTTGGGAGGCCATTCTACTGTCATCACCATCAGCTTTGTTTGCCACAAAAGTTCATGAAGAATCTTTTGTCCTCCAGTATGGTCTGTATTAGTTTCATGAAGTGGTGGTTCTTGGTTAACGTTAGTACCTTGGCAAGGAATCCTCGACGATTAACTATCATAAGTGGCTGAGAGGTCAACAAACAGTGCTCTCATAATTAATCCCCTTTCATGTCCATCTTCAATATGTTAAATTCAGAAGCTGTACAGGACAGGACCGACCCCAGCAAAAACCAGCCTGTGTTTGTTGATAAGAAATGGTTCGATAAGTGGTGTAAGGCAGAATAACAGTAGTCACTCAAACAGTTTTAAAATATCACACAGGCGTGAGATAGGTTGAAAGTTTTTTGGGTTGGATGGTTAAAAAGGGCCACTCCCTTGGCTTTTCACCAGTTTTTCAGGAGCTTGAGCTGGATGAAAGTGGTATTGAACATACTCAGGAGCCACTTCTGTGTATAGTGTCAGAGGGGTAGCCGTGTTAGTCTGAATCTGTAAAAAAGCAACAGAGGGTCCTGTGGCACCTTTAAGACTAACAGAAGTATTGGGAGCATAAGCTTTCGTGGGTAAGAACCTCACTTCTTCAGATGCAAGTAATGGAAATTTCCGGAGGCAGGTATGAATCAGTGTGGAGATGACGAGGTTAGTTCAATCAGGGAGGGTGAGGTGCTCTGCTAGCAGTTGAGGTGTGAACACCAAGGGAGGAGAAACTGCTTCTGTAGTTGGATAGCCATTCACAGTCTTTGTTTAATCCTGATCTGATGGTGTCAAATTTGCAAATGAACTGGAGCTCAGCAGTTTCTCTTTGGAGTCTGGTCCTGAAGTCTTTTTGCTGTAAGATGGCTACCTTTACATCTGCTATTGTGTGGCCAGGGAGGTTGAAGTGTTCTCCTACAGGTTTTTGTATATTGCCATTCCTGATATCTGACTTGTGTTCATTTATCCTCTTGCGTAGTGACTATCCAGTTTGGCCAATGTGCATTGCTGGCACATGATGGCATATATAACATTGGTGGACGTGCAGATGAATGAGCCGGTGATGATGTAGCTGATCTGGTTAGGTCCTGTGATGGTGTTGCTGGTGTAGATATGTGGGCAGAGTTGGCATCGAGGTTTGTTGCATGGGTTGGTTCCTGAGTTAGAGTTGTTATGGTGCGGTGCGTGGTTGCTGGTGAGAATATGCTTAAGGTTGGTGGGTTGTCTGTGGGCGAGGACTGGCCTGCCTCCCAAGGTCTGTGAAAGTGAGGGATCATTGTCCAGGATGGGTTGTAGATCACTGATGATGCGTTGGACAGGTTTAAGCTGAGGACTGTAGGTAATGGCCAGTGGAGTTCTGTTGGTTTCTTTTTTGGGGCCTGTCTTGTAGCGGGAGGCTTCTGGGTACACGTCTGGCTCTGTTGATTTTGTTTCTTTATTTCCTTGTGTGGGTATCGTAGTTTTGAGAATGCTTGGTGAAGATCTTGTAGGTGTTGGCCTCTGTCTGAGGGGTTGGAGCAGATGCGATTGTACCTCAGCGCTTGGCTGTAGACGATGGATCGTGTGGTGTGTCCGGGGTGGAAGCTGGAGGCATGAAGGTAGGCGTAGCGGTCGGTGGGTTTTTGGTATAGGGTGGTGTTAATGTGGCCATCGCTTATTTGTACTGTGGTGTCTAGGAAGTGGACCTCCCGTGTAGATTGGTCCAGGCTGAGGTTGATGGTGGGGTGGAAGCTGTTGAAATCATGATGGAATTCTTCCAGAGTCTCCTTCCCATGGGTCCAGATGATGAAGATGTCATCAATGTAGCGTAGGTAGAGAAGGGGCGTGAGTGGACGAGAGCTGAGGAAGCGTTGTTCCAGGTCAGCCATAAAAATGTTGGCATATTGTGGGGCCATGCGGGTGCCCATAGTGGTGCCACTGGTCTGGAGGTATATATTGTCACCAAATTTGAAATAATTGTGCGTGAGGATAAAGTCACAGAGCTCCGCAACAAGTTGTGCTGTGTCGTCATCATCAGGGATACTGTTGCTGACAGCTTGGATTCCATCTGTGTGTGGGATGTTTGTGTAGAGAACCTCTACATCCATGGTGGCTAGGATGGTGTTTTCTGGGAGGTCACCAATGCATTGTAGTTTTCTCAGGAAATCTGTGGTGTCACGGAGATAGCTGGGAGTGCTGGTGGCGTAGGGTCTGAGTAGGGAGTCCACATATCCAGACAGTCCTTCAGTGAGAGTGCCAATGCCCGAGATGATGGGGCGTCCAGGATTTCCAGGTTTGGAAATCTTCTGTGTATGTGGGCTGAAATTTTTGATCTGCCCAGTTCAGATGTCATCTTGGCCTGCTGCTTTCCCTGTTTTCAGGCATTGATGCCAGTGTCCAATTCCTTCAGAGAGAAAGACACTGTAAGATCTAGATTGTGGGATATATCCGGGGGTATTTGCTGGAGTAATGACCAGTTGAAAGTGGTCCACTTAACCTTCCCATTGAGTAGCATTGGGTGGGTGAGCTGATCAGCTGAGATGTTGAAATGTCCATTCATCTTTGTATTATCAGAGTTTATGTATGGTTGACCATGCTTTTTTGCTGTTATGGGTCATATCCATGGATTTTATCAAGTTCTGCTAGGATTTTAGGCATTCTTGAGTAATTTCTGTCAGTAAATGTTTGCTAGTGGCTATTGTCATAGGCAAAGATGTGGTCTTAGAATTTTTGTATGCCTCCTACAGTATAGCTGACTGGGGTGTTAGGCAGGGGTTATTCCCTCTGACAAAGTAGGTTTCTCCTAGCAGAGCGATATACAGCATCAATAAAGTGGATGTAGTTCTTACCTATTGGTTCAATAGGTCTGACAGCTATGTCAGGATCTTTGGAGAATGCCGGCCAGTTTGCTTTCAAAGTTGAACTGACATCAGAACGGTGTAAAGATAGGAATGACAGCAGCATGTACCTCAATTCCAATAGGATGATGATGTGATGTCGGAATTGGGTATAGCACCAATTTTCTATGTGTGAGAGCTAAAGTAGTGCTAACAAAGGCGAGGTCAGGTTTATACTCACACTTCTATGAGTGTGAGTATAAACACAAAGCTCTGGCTGACACAGCACTGGCTGGGATGATTTAGTTGGGGTTGGTCCTGCTTCGAGACCTCATTCTGAGGTCTCTTCCCACCCTAATTTTCTATGATTCTACCGGCAACTGTTAAAAGAACTATGTAGCTTCAAGTGATGAATCAGGCTTAACTGATGAGCACCTGCACACGTCACGGCCATTGTCATTGTTCTCTGTATAGCTTTATTGAGTGGTATGGCTGGTGAAATCACCAATTATGATTCATATGGTACACTTCGTTGTTGTGTGGGCAGTCTGAAGAAATTGAAAAGTATCTCTGGCAGGTAGGTAGATGTTATAGAGATCTCTTTGAGCGCAACGGTGAGAAACATGATAATATTCTCTTCCGTTTTGTAGGTGGATTAATGAGTTGTTGGCTTTTTCAGTTGTGTGGGGCATCAGTTGCTTATGACTCTTTTTCACAAGCCGGGGGCACGTGGGTCGGAGTCAAAGGTCTTGGATCAAGACTTTTTTAGGGTGTCCAGAACTTCATGATGAGTGAATGTACTGAACACCAGGATTGCAGGCAGCCTGTATATTGGTGAATACAGGGAGGGCAAATCCAGGTGGTTGTTCTTTGAGTGATGGTCCCTATTGTATTCCATTGTGGGTTACATATGCACACTGTGTGCCAGGAGTTGGAGAATTTGAGATGCTGGTCTTTTAGGGTTCTGGGGTGAAATCCCTTGCAGATCTTGCAGTGCTCCTTCAAATGGCTCTCCCTCAAACATGAAGTGCGTGGGTTGCTCCTGGGCATAGACTTGCCATAGTCTTTGCAGGCTTTAAAACTCTGAGACCGAGGCATGTCCCGGTGCCGGGAGAGTGTTGGGGTGGGGGGCCCAAATGAAACTTGTAGAATATAACTACTAAAACTACTGACTATAAACAACTGTATACCAGGACACTGCGAAGACATGCTTGCCCAGGCAAGAGCTAAGGGTGTTCCAGCTAGCCATCACTGGAGTTAAGAAGGAACTGAGGGGGTGGCAGGTTGGCAGGGCCCTATATTGAGCGCCATGAAGACGCGACCCCCATGGGCACTCAGGCCGACCTGACGGGTACTACTAGGGGGAAAATCTTTTGGCTGCTGTGCGTGCGGCGTGTGCACACCTAATTGGAATGGACATGAGCAACACATCTTGAAGAACAACAGTTACAAGAAGGTTAGTAATAGTTTTTATCTCCTGGTCAGACCAACTCAACTACTTCTTTCTTCCACTATCTTTCCTACGTTGGGTGATCTACAAAATCTGATGAAACAAGGCAACGGTCATTCTGATTGCCTCCTTCTGGCCCAGACAGTTCTGGATCCCCAATCTCCTGCACATGTCATCCCATCCACTGATTACCATCCTGAACTTCCCCAATCTTTCTGATCCAGTACAATGGCAAGATCAGGCATCCCAATCTATGTCCACCCCACCTCAGAGTGTGGTGTTTGGATAAGCATCAACTATAGAACAGGCATGTTCCTCGGCAGTACAAGACATTCTCTCTAAGAGTAGGAAAGATTCCACTAGAAGCCGTGAAGATTCCCCAAATCCTGGACTACGTTCTATCTTTCAATACAACAGGTTTCACCCTCAGCACATTCCATCCTCCTGTGGAGGGTTACTGTTTTTACATACCTGCTAACCACTGGATTTTGGAAAGGCTTCCTAAGAACCTTTGCACCCCTGAAAAAGATTGAGCTTCAATAGGACCTGAATCTGGTACTCTTGGTATTAACAATTCCCCCCATTCCCATTTTGAATGAATGACATCTTGCTCTCAGTCCTTCCTCTCCATGAAGGTCGCCTTCTTTGTTGCTATCACTTCGGTGAGAAGGGTTTGTGAACTCGGAGCTATAATGGTGGACCTGCCATTTATAGCATTCCATAAGGATAAAGTTTCCTTATGCCTACACCTGAATTTTTTTTACCCGCGGTGATCTTCCAGTTTCATATTTACCAATCCATTCACAGTTGCAGAAGAACATAGGCTCCATTCCCTCGACATCTGACAAGCTCTGGCCTTTTACCTGAAGAGAACAAAAATAATCACAAAGTCCCTTAAACTGTTTATTGTGATAGCATTGAGAATCAGGGGACAGGCCATCTTCACCCAGAGAATCTCCCAATGAATTTCCGGCTGCATTAAACTCTGCTATCAACTGTTGAATCTACCTCACCTCACTGGCATACAGGCTAGCTCCACTAGAGCTCAAGCAACGACCACGACATGCCTTCAGGATGTGCCTCGCATAGACATATGTAGAGCAGCCACACGTTCACAATGTCCTATTCCTTGGTCCAGGACTCAGCAGCGGATGCCTCCAATGTTCGCTCTAATTTTTTCCATCCATGTGCGGAATGAATTACGTTATGTGCACCATATCGAGGTAATGTGCAGACGTGTGCCACCAGTAGAAACAAAAAACCTAGATATAATATATATTTTTTAAAAGTTACCATAGGGGTAATTACTCCAGCCAGGACAGGTTAGGCATTTTAGAACTCACTACTCAAAGAATTAAATTTAAGCGTGAGAGAAATAAAAATTATGAAATACATAGACCAGTCAAAAAACTAAAATAATACACTTTGAAATAAGTATCAAGAAGTAACAATAATACAAGTATGTGTTGGGAGGTAGGTGTGTGTGTGTGTGTGTGTGTGTGTGTGTGTGTGTCTCTCTCACAC
The DNA here is from genome assembly GCF_027887155.1 of Malaclemys terrapin pileata. Taxonomy (NCBI): domain Eukaryota; kingdom Metazoa; phylum Chordata; order Testudines; family Emydidae; genus Malaclemys; species Malaclemys terrapin. The sequence continues at coordinate 265,921,631 of NC_071506.1, forward strand.
ACACACACAGAGACATGCATTGCCCCTTTAAGTACGCTCCTCTTTTAAGTAGATCACCAGTCTGAAGCCTGCTTGTTCAGACAGAACAGCAGCTGCCAGCAAGCTCCGTCCGTCCCACTCCTGGGCCCTATCATGTGTGTTCTCTCTCTCCTCCTCCTCCTCCTCCCCACCAGCTCTGTGCAGATGGGGTAGAGGGGAGGGGGAAACCCTGACATCAGCGCCCTCCTTCCCCCTTCCTGTTCTGCACAGGAAGCAGGAGGCTTCCAGGAGCCTCTGGCCAGGAGCTCCAAGGCAGAGGGCAGGAGCAGCGCGGCAGTGGGCGGAGGGGCACCTGAATTGTGCGGCACTTGATAGACTGTTGGGCGGCCGTGCAGCTTAGAGGGAACTTAAGATGCCTTGTTTGGCACGGTGATTCTCCACATGACCCTTCCGTCCTCATCCTCACACCCTCCTCCAACTTGGGTACTGCTTGTCAATCACCCATGATGGAATACAATAGGAAACTATCATTCAAAGAGGAGAAGGTTACTTACCTGTAACTGAAGTTTCTTCAAGTTGTGTGGTCCCTATCTGTGTGTCACTTCCTGCCTTCCATCCCCTCTGCTTCAGATCTGTCAGTTTCATGATGGAGAAGGAACTTGAGATGTGGTCAGTCTCCTGTGCCCTTTGTCACCTCGGATGGAAGCACAAGGCTTGGGTGCATGTGCAGACCATCGGACACTGCTTTTAAATTCTCTGACTCTGGGTGCATGGTGCGCATGCATAACCCACAGTGGAATACAGATGGGGACCTACATTTTGAAGAATTTCCAATTACAAGTAAGTTATCTCCTCTTTAGGAAGCCTTCCTGAATGTGAAAGATCTTTTCAGTGAAGTAGGTTGGTAGTTCTGATGCAGGCTGTAGTCTCAGGATTGATGAAGAAGCAGTTTACTTGGATGGTTCCTTGAGGTGAGATTTGGAAACTTCAATGGAAATTGAAAGGAAGGTTCACTTGTTGTTTACTTTAGCTTCAGCGTAGGCTTTGAGACATATGTTGTGTTCAGCCTTTGTTTTACATCATTGGCATTTGAGTTTCTGCCTTCTCTCCATCTGGCACAAAGGAAATCTATGTAGGGAATGGGGAGGAAGGGACTACTTAGGGGCCGGCATGCCCCTCGTTGAGAGAAACATCTGGTGAATCAGCACTGAATGCTAAACTTCTTTTTGAGCAACATTTCTTATTCTTTATCTGAAAAAGGATATAAATTTGGTTTAAAATAATGTACAGAAGGGATAATATTAATCTAACCTTGTTTGCTATATACCACCTAACTTGGAAACAGTGATAGCTTTCATAAACAGTTTTACCATGATATAAGTGAAGTGAGTATCACAGTAACAATATAAGAGTGATTTTGTTTTGTAAATTACACAAAAATATGTTCAGGTCTTCCTTAGTTACGTGAGCATGCAAAGATCATTTTGCTAGCCCATCACATTGACCATGTCACCCCTTTCTTTGCATTGCTCCCCTAACTCCCCCTTCTCTATCACATCAAACTTAAGCTACTTGTTTTCACTTTGAATGCACTTCATGTCCTGTCCTTACGCTGATTCACTCTCTGCTATCCTCTCTGATTCGCTATCAAGAAGTTGATTCCCACTTCCGATTAGCCTATGATGCCAACCTCAATCTCCCAGTTGTTAAATTTCCAAACAAGCATCTTCGTGCTTTCTCCCACGCTGCTCCTCATATTTGGGAGATGCTCCCTGTAAACATCTGCAAAACTAGTTTATTATCCATCTTCAAAGCCCTTCTTAAAACTCCTTTTCCGTAATGCCTACAAAAAAGTGACAACAGTTAGGTCCTTGGTGTGCTGAGACCACTGCCTATCATGTTCCCCAGTATTGTCTCATTATTTTCTTGTACTCCTCATCTATTCTCTTTTATGCTTAAATTGTACCATTCTCTGGGGTAGGAACTGTTACTTTTTTCTGTTTTATACAGCACCTAGCCCAAATGATGTCCTGGTCCATACTAGGGCCTGCAGATACTATAGTAATACAAATAATAAATAATATACATTTTACACTTATAAAGGTTATATAGTTGTGGGGTTTTGGTGGGGGGTATGTTGCACTAATGCCAAACAGCAGAACTTTAAAACTTAGGGTACATCTACACTACAGGAGGGAGTCGATTTAAGATATGCAAATTCAGCTACGTGAATAGCGTAGCTGAATTCGACGTATCGCAGCCGACTTACCCCACTGTGAGGACGGCGGCAAAATCGACTTCTGCAGCTTTCTGTCAGCGGCGCTTACTCCCACCTCCGCTGGTGGAGTAAGAGCGCCGATTCGGGGATCGATTGTCACGTCCCAACGGGACGCGATAAATCGATCCCCGAGAGGTCGATTTCTACCCGCCGATTCAGGCGGGTAGTGTAGACCTAGCCTTAGAGTGTAATCTTTGTTCAGTTTGGAAACAATAAGGTTAGGAAATACATGCATTACAAGCGATTTGAAAATAGTGTACTGAACATGTGCAGTATTACATTTCCTTTACGAAATACATCTGAGATTTAGATGAACACATGGCAATAGAACAGCTGTGCAACTAGACCTTTATATAAAAGCATTACCTTTTCTTTTGTGTATAGTTAATGCTGATGCTATTCCTAATTCTCAGTTCAAATAATTTCATCACTACAACAAATAGCAGAATCCTTTCTAAATTTCACTTTAGTAGTTTTTGTAGGAAAACATGCTTACTTTTCAGACTGTTTTTCTGACTCCCTCTGTGCATCTGGCAACTGTTGCCTTGCAACCTTAATTTAATGAATGAATGAAGGCAATCTACTCTTCTTAAGTGGGGTTTCAGTGGTATTTTTAAAAAAGCGTCATCTGCCAGGTGAGTCAGTGGAACAAAAGCCTTCATTTACTTGCAACTCAGTAAAATGCTTTCTTCTTTGAGTGCTTGCTCATGTTGATTCCATCCTAGGTGTGTGCGTGCCCACATGCACAGTTGTCGGAGGCTTTTTTGCCTTAGCGGTATCCGTAGGGTTGGCTTGCCTAAGAAGTGGCAAAAGAAGACAAGCCTCCTGGCTCTTGGCCAATGTCAGGCCATGTGCCCTTCATGGGTGTACCACGGAGGTTGGACCCCCCAGCTCGACCAGAGCCCTCATTGCCCAAAGTGACCCCGGTGGCTAAAGAGCAAGTAGGCCGACTGGCACCGCAGACACTGCACCAGGCGGCAGACTCAGCTAAGACTCCGACATCTAAGGGCAAGCTGATCATAGGACCACCTCATAGGGTGGTGGAGCACCCTTGATCACCAGATCACAGGAGATCTCCATCTCCGCGGCTTCGGACTCCGGCACCATATCCTAGGTTGCCGACTAGAAGTCCCAGGTCCTCAACGCGCTCTCCACCTACATGACATGGGACACCGGAGTCGAAGCACCGGAGTCCTGTACCACCAGTACTGGTGAGCTTCCCATCATAGATCGCCACGGCCCAACTCACCTTCGCCCAAACAGTCTCCCAGATGTTGGTCCCCGCCCAGGCAGGGCTGCTCCTCGACACAGCACTAGTCCCTTTGCCCTGGTACCTTTCTTTGGGAAGATGCTGTTCCTCGCCCTCACTTCACCGGTTGCCGACCAAGAGTCAGTCGGCAGACTCAGGCTCCACCCTGGTCACCAGAAGGGCAGTGGTCCGAGTCGAACTGGGAGTTCAGCTCCTCGCCAAGAAGGGGTGATGCGCTGCTGACTCATGAGTCCGGCACGGCACCTGCAACGACAACGTGCAGCAGGGGCAGTGGCCTGCTCAATGGCTGTATTGGAACCCGTCGGGCGTGCCAGTAATGCCGGTGCCTATGTTCCCACCAGCCCTCCCTGGCCACCTCGGACCAACTGGCCCTGGCTCCCTCAGCATCGGAATCAGAATGCAGTGCCGAATCCGATGTGGGGGCAGCATGCTGAACCCCAGCACCTAAAGAGCTGTCCCTGGAGCGGAATGGGGAGCCTGCTCTTCCACAGGTGGTGCAGTCGTTGTCCCCAGATGAAGCGGGGGTGGATCCCTCCCAAACGGACAGTCCCCCTGTGACAACTTCAAGGAGCACCAGGCCCTCCTTAAAGGGTGGCTGCTAACTTTAACCTACAAATTGAGGAGGTCGTGGAGGAGTCCAATGACCTCTTCAATGTTATATCCTCCTCCACCCCAGCCCGGTTCATGCTGCCTGTCCACCTCGGTCCTTAAAATTGCCAAATCGCTGTGGCAAACCCCCTCTTCCATTCCACCAACTTCTTAGAAGGCGGAAAAGAAGTATTACATCCCTGCAAAAGTCTTCAAATACCTCCTACACGCACTCCCCAGCGGCATCACTGGTCATGTCTGCTGTGAATGAAGAGGGCCAGGACATATACTTACCTGTCTTCTTCCCAAAGGCCTCATACGTCAGATGAAGAATGCAGATTGGACGCCCTCAGGAGGGCACTGGCCTTTTACATAGACAGGACCAAGGCGTTCCATAAGTTGACGCAGTTGTTCGTTGCAGTGGCAGACAGAATGAAAGGTCTCCCTGTGTCTGCTCAAAGGATTTTGTCCTGGATCGCGGCCTATATCCACTACCGCTATGAGCTGGCAATAGTGCCTCCGCTGGCAATTGTGACGGCACACTCAACTAGGGCACAAGCATAATCAGTGGCCTTCCTGGCGCAGGTACCAATCCAAGAGATCTGATGCCTAACCACGTGTTCATATCTTATTACGCACTTACCCAGTAAGCTTGTGATGACGCTGGCTATGGTAGAGCAGTGCTGCAAGCTGCGTGACCATGAACTCTGAGCCCACCTCCATGGACACTGCTTGTGAGTCACCTAGAATGGTATTGACATGAGCAAGTACTCGAAGAAAAAATGGTTACCTACCTTTCGTAACTGTTCTTCGAGATGTGTTTCTTATGTCCATTCCATTATGCAGCCTCCTGCCCTTCTGTTGAAGTTGCCGGCAAGAAGGAACTGAGAGGGCACAGAGCTGGTGGCGCCTAATATACCGACGGAGCGCCACAGCTGTTCCTACGGATACCACTAAGGCAAAAATCTCAAATGACCGTGCAGATGGGTGCGCGCACACCTAGAATGGAATGGACAGGAGCAACACATTTCAAAGAACAACAGTTACAAAAGGTAGGTACCCGTTTTATCCTCCCTTTAAAGCTACTGAGGATTGTTGTGTTTGCATTCTTGTGTTTGCTAGGACCAGGGCTACTTTCAGTAATTTCAGACAGCTATAGGAGATACTGATGCAAAAATGTTTGTTTATTGTAAATTCTAATTTTAGGTTATTACAAGATTGCCTTTTCTGAATTTAAGGAGTAAATTAAATTTACAAATTATTTTCATACACATACTGCTTGAAGAATATGATGGATGATATACTTCAGTTATTGGTTATTTGTTTAATTAAATGAAATGTTCAAACTAATTAAAGAAATCTCTATGAAATTTCCACTTTTTGTCAAGTAGTGACAAACACCAAAAGTGTCAGGGGATGACCTTTTTTCCCCCTCTTCCCCCTCCTCCGCCCCCCTCCCCCAATAAAACCGCTAAGTATGTTTGCTTGAATTCAATTTCCATATTCTGAGCACTAATTTAAGGGTTGAGACCAAAGTACCACCTTTTATAGCTGCAGCTTCTCTATCCCAGAGCACATGTTTGAAGGCCTGTAGCAGTGCTAACTGACTTTAACTATTCTAGGCCAAAACAAGATGGCACTCCTCCAAGTGTGAATCCTCTGCATCTTTGAAGCCAATATGCTCTGAGAACTCAATTTACAGCTAACCTAGAATTTACTGGTTGGGCAGAACTTTGAACTGTGAGATGTAGAAGTTGTTATAAATCGTTATGTTTAATCCAATTACTTTATTAGAATTCGTACTTGATTAGAAGTACAAAACTGATGATGGTGATTTGAAGAATATTTGTCAAATAAGTTTTAATAAAGAGTATCAATTTATGAACAATTTCTTTTCTTCTCCTTTGTAACAGGCCAGAAACTCAGAAGTTCGATCAAATGCAGCATTATTGTTTGTTGAAGCATTTCCTATTCGTGATCCCCATTTTAATAATGAGGATATGGATAATGAAATTCAGAAACAGTTTGAAGAACTTTTCGTAAGTTTTCATGAAGACAACGTGAAAACAAAATGTTAAGTTAAATATTTGGCAAAATTTACTTGGCAGTAAGACCATTTGAAATGCATGTACTGCAATTAATGGCGTAAGGGGATTGAGAATGTTACCCACAAGAAAGAGTGCAGAAATATGCAATTAAATTCCTTTAATCTTGTGCATTCTCTCATTTCTGGTGGAATAGCAACATTTTGGAAAGGGGCCTAAATGCTAATGAATTGGGGGTCTGGGTTTACATTAATTGAGCTACAAGTATGGTTCAAAAAACTGAGAGAGAGCTTAGGAAAGCCAGATGACACTGGTTACATACATTCATGTCCTATTTACTTAGGATACAATGGGTGAGAAGGGCTCTACACTTGATTACTTGACTTTGTGGTTCTACAATGAATGCCTAATATTAAATATCTGCAGCTCCTATGATGGACTATCTAAACAGAAGTATGGGGGAGTTAAGAATTAAAATAATGAATTAGAAACATGAGGGCTGGCCAGTTTATTCCTAAAGCAGTGTTTTATTCTGTTTGGGAAAACTTACTGTTGTATTCACAAGAATAAATATTTGATCACTGAAGATTCCTGGAAATTCCAGGTTTTAAGGTCATTCCCTCTCAAACAGTGAACAGTGAGACTTGACAATTAGGTGCATAAAGATGAACCTTAGGGATGAGATTTTCAATTGTTTAAGTGACTTTCATGCACAAGTCTCATTGACTTTCACTTTTGAAAATTCTACTCTAAGAGCCTAACTTTAGGGTGATGTTTTGGAAAATCATCGTCAATATTTTTATCTTACTTTTGTTTTCTAACTAAAAATTATTTAAGAATAGCAATAAACACTCATTTGGAGAATATTCCAGATATGGAAATATTTCATACTATCACATCTTGTATGGTTTGGTTAAATGCTAATAGCAATGATTTTTTTCTTATTTTAAATATCAACAGACAGCATGATGATGCATACATGAAATTTGTTTCCTCTTCTTCTTTGTTTATAGAGTCTTTTAGAAGATCCTCAACCCTTGGTCCGCTCTACAGGGGTACTTGGTGTTAGTAAAATAACATCCAAATACTGGGACATGATTCCTGCAACCATCCTTGCTGAGCTTTTAAAAAAACTAATTGGAGATCTGGCTTTTGATGTAACTTCAGCTGATGTTCGTTGTTCTGTTTTTAAGGTAAGTTTAATATGCTGACTTTAAAAACTTGTATTGATAGTAAATTTTTAGGTTTTTCTTGAAGCATGTGACGGAGGTTATTAAGGGTCAACTTCAGTAGAAGGCGTGCTTTTTATAAAAACTTTTGATTTTTCTCCGAGTTGGTCTTTGCATAATTTCCCTTGAGATGTACTTCCTGGTATTTAAGTTTTGCAAACCTTCTAGAAAAAATGCCTTCTGGGAATGAACAAGCAGCCCCTTGTGGCACCAAACATTTAGAGCTGAGTTTGAGTAGCTGTGTGATCCCTGACCACCTCAATTCTTCTCTCTGGTTATCTGAAGGTGGAAAGCCCTCCTCTTCATGCTCTTGGTTTACTATTTTGACCAGACTTTCTTGTTCAGATAATTGTAAATCACTAAATCTTTATACTTAATCACACAACTGTGTAGAAAATGTTTCCAGGTTGGTTCCAAGGCATCATGTGTGACCCAGAGAGAGAGACCTGGAAAAAAAGGACTGTGTTTAAGTGTTGTGTTTTGTACCCCATGGTCAGTCTTCCCATGGTTGGATGCATATATTACTGTCTGTGTGTAGGGGAAGGCTGTTCCCCAGATAGTTGTTCAGTATACCAGGATTGATTGGTCAACTCCATCTAACAAATGTCAGAAAGACTGACTTCCTGGGCATAAACGTATTCCTCAAGTACAAGAGATGAACAAAAACATTGCCTCAGGTCAGAAGATCTTACAATGTAAAACCACTTCATCTGAAATGAAAGGCATTAATAAGAGATTTTGAGTTGCTCTTTAATACTTTCTTTTAAAAGATAATTATAGAAAAAATACGTAAATGAAACATCTGCCACTATATTTAGCCTTAAGTTTAGTAATTTTAATAATTTTAGTATAGTTTTTGTATGTCTGCTATTTTTGGTTTTTTTTTTTTTTTTATTCAGTGTGATATTTCTGTTGCAGTGTCTGCCTATAATTTTGGACAACAAACTAAGCCACCCATTATTGGAACAGCTCCTGCCAACAGTAAAATACAGTCTCCATGACAATTCTGAGAAAGTGCGAGTGGCGTTTGTCGATATGCTGCTGAAAATTAAGGCTGTCAGGGCTGCTAAGGTAGGATGATTAGGACTTGGTAGGCAGCACACGGGAGATGTAAACAAAACAAGGCAATTTATTCTGAAAGATGTATATTTATCAATACCACAGTCAATCAGTTATTAGAATACTTAATAATTTGCAGAGGCTTGCAGGAAATTGTTTTATTGGTCATGTATGTACCATTAAAGGTTTGAGATGTAAAATCCTGGATAGTGGTATTTAAGCGTTTCCTGCTATATATTTGAAAATTAATGTTATGGTTGTCTAGATTAAGTGCCATGAGACTAAATCTAGTGTCCTGTAATCTTCCTGCCTCTCCATGATTGTTTCAATGGAAACGGGGGCACCACTAGGAAATACTGCCACGTCAGGAGATTACTGCATCAGAATTTTTGTTACCTCAAATGAGGATCAAACTTTCCATATAACAAGTTAATCTTTTCCTCTTAGATTCTTAGTAACTTTAGTGTATTCTTGATTAGTACCTCTCAGTTCCTTTTTTAATAACAAGAAGAGTTGCAGCTCTTGCCTTTTTCTGTTGGGCCAGTAGCTACTTAAGAAAAAGAGAGAATATGGAATCAGCCCTCTGGAACCAGAACTGGCAGAAGTAAAAACAGAAGCTGCTTATGGGGCAGAGCCAATACTGGAGAAAGAATGCCCATGAGATCAGAGAAGAAGGGAAACAAAGCACAGAGAATAATGTATAAGGAAACATGGAGGGGAGAGAAATGAAAGAGATGGGATGAGGAGATGAAATAAAATTATCCTTTTTTAAAGAAAAGATAAAGCCGTTCAATAGTTGCTACAGTGAGGCTACAGAGTTCCAAATAGAGGAGGTGGTCACCTCTGAGATGGATCCCACTCTGAAAAAGCTTGTGAAGCCTGGGTCTAACGAAAATACTGATGCCAAAGCAGGATTTCCTGATAGTTCTCTTTTCAGTAAAGCTAGCATGGAGTGGCAGAAAGATCACTGTGATACTAATGCTTGTGCTGATACTGCAAGTTAAGCCTCAATGCAAATCTTACCCATCTGACACAAACTGATTACGATATCAGTGCTTTAGCACTGGTGTCTTGGAAGTTTGTGCATGTCTCATTACTCTAATACTAGTCTCAGAGGACGTGATTCTAAACTTGTTTGCAAATCTCATCTATCAAAATGCTTTTCTTCATATTTTAAATTTGAATAAGATTTTGAGATTTGAAAAGGCAGCAAATTTCAAATTTCATGTCAACATGTATCTTGGGCCAAGAGCAGCAATTTCTGGGAATGGGGCTGTATTATTGTAGTTTCCAATATGAAAATCCACAGTGGTCCTGCACTGGCACATACTTTAGTTTTATCAAGAGGTATGAGGTTCGGCCATCCTAAAAATGCATCAATATCCTGTAATACAAGTGTCCATGCTGACATGGCTATTGCTATTAGAGTATGAATCGTTCATTTTATTACAGGTTTCAGTGTAGCCATGTTAGTCTGTATGAGCAAAAAAACCGAGGAGTCCTTGTGGCACCTTAGAGACAAACAAATTTATTTGTGCATAAGCTTTTTTGGGCTAGAACCCACTTCATCAGATGTATGAAGTGAAAAATACAGGAGCAGGTACAAATACATGAAAGGATGGGGGGCTCATAGCACTGCCTATTATTAAAGTTGCCTATTAAGAATGTGCTGCAGCCCAGAACTTCAGCTGATTGAGCAGGACTTCCCCTGCAATTGCAGTTCCTGGTTGCTCTAGTCTGCGCCAGATCCAGGCGCTAGAACTGAGAATTGGGAGCCTGTCTGATCTATAGGTGTTAATATGTTGGCACGTGATAGAATTTGTTTGGGTGGGGTTTTTTTTTTTTTGTGTGCAACTTCCTAGCCTTATTAAAAAAGCAATATTAAAAGAACATTATTAAGTCAAGCACACTAGGAAATGCCAGAATTAAGCTTGCCTGTGCATTATATCGGTCCTTAATTACATGTTCGCTTTTTTTTCCTCCGCCGGATCAATCAAGTTGTGTAGTAAAACAGGCTGTTGTCTGTAGGACTCCTGCTTCATTTGTTACAGAAGATGGAGGGTGTGTAGTGAATGAGGCAGGGCATTTCGGAAAGAGAAAGTTGGTCTCTCAGTTGAGGCAGCTGATGAATGCTGGAGAATTGGGTTCTATTCAGGCTTCTGCCACAGAGTTCATATATGATGGTAGGAAGTCCCTTAACCAAATTTTTCAGAGATAGCCACTAATAATTGTGTTCCTTTTTTTCTGGGTGCCTGTCTTGAGACCCTGGGGTATCACTTGCAGAAGTACTGAACACTCAGAGCTCCTATTGACTTCAACTGAAGTCATGCTTTGAACATAATAATTGCTGTATTATGCTACGTATTCTCAAAAAATCCAGTCCTAAGTTTTTCAAATTGGGCACAGAAAATTTAGTGGGAACTTTTGACCTTAATCTCTCTCTGCTTCAGTTCCCCATCTATACAATGTGGATGATCCTCATTTCAGAGGGATAGTGTGAAAATAGAATATTAATGTTTGAAGAAATACTGTAAGGATACCATAGAAAAAGTCTATGAGGAGATCAGTAATTCTGCCTTCTGGGCAGGGTTTGAATAGTGTGTGGTAAGTAAAGCCTGGAGCCACATATTTAGAGCCTCGTATTTTTCGCAAATGCGAAATAACACAAAATAAAACACCATAATACTAAAAAAAACTGGTGCATGATGTAACAGTGCTGCTTAGGTTTAGCCTGGCCACTCCTCTGTCATGATAACAGAGGGGCAACTGGGCCAAAACTGAGCAGTGCTGCGACTTCATGTGCCAGGGCACTACATTTAGAGCCAGTGCTGCAGGGTGAATGCAGGGTGGTCTCACTCTCCAGCACTGTCCCTTAGGACCTTCCTTCTTCACTAGACTGAAGCAGGCTTGCTCTCCAGGCCCTTTTCCCTCCCTGGGAATTTTTCTGCAATGTTCATTTTATTTTGTTTTATCCCCCTCCCAGGAGATAAAACAAAATTTCTGAAAAATTATTGAAAAGAAAAAAGAATTTCACAGGGCTCTACACATACTGAACAATGAGGAGAAAACAAAATATCAAATAATTACTCACTAAGTGAGCACCATCCTTCCTGTGCACAGATGGAGACAGGGTGCTGTAGAAAAAATAGTATGTTATCCTGTAATTAAAAACTGTGCCGTAGTGCACAGGCAACCTTAATTCTGTCATTTACTAACTTTTGAGTGCTTGACTTAGCAAGCATAATGGTCTTTTAATATAGCCTTTTCTGTTTAATTAAAATAACTTAAGTAAAGCTTATGCAACTAATTTTTCCACTAGGAAAAAGTAGTCTCCAGTAGATTGATAACAGAAAAAGGGTTTCCCCTAGTAATATGATTGTATTAATTTTATAGCTTTTAATTTTTTTAAAGTTCACTGCCAGCCCTCCTTTCATCGGTAGTTTGTAACTCACAGCCATTTTTGCACTTTGTCTTTATTAGTGGGTGGTAAGGGGAGAGGTTTCCAACTATATGCTATTTCATTTTGATCCAAACCAAGTTTTTTAAGACCCTTTTGGTTTGTCACTTTTTTTTTTTTTAAATTAGTTTTCAGTTTGATCTTTAGACAGATTCTAAAGATGAATGCAAAGCATTCAAATCACTGCATACTTTTGTTCTTCTATTATTTGTGAAATAATTTGATTCCATGATTACAGACTACCCTAATGCACCGGCAAAAAGAAAAGAATTAAGGTTGTACATGGAACCGTAGCTGTTGCATTTCTGATCTGAGTGCCCATTTAATGTTTTCTGTGTGGAAATTGAAGTAGTAGAATTCCTAGGTATTCACATTCAATTAATTACTTAGGCCTTAATGAATGGTATAGGCATATTGCAGTGGGTAATTGCAAAGATCCGCAGTCCTCATTTTGGAAGATCATTGGCAATATGCGGTTGTTTTCACGGCCACTGAATACTGTGTTTTGTGACTGTTTTCCAGATGTTTTAATTTGCACCTTCACAAGTTAAATCTCATTTTACTTTCTGGTCTTGTTACTAGTTTTTCTAGGCTCCCCTAATATTATGTAAAACATACGAGGTTCATGGAAGCATTATATGAAAGTACCATGCAAATATCCATAAGAAGAGTCTCTTGTAAGTGGGAGAGGGGCAACAACAACCCTGTCCTCCATTCCTATTGTTCTCTGTACATAGTGCAGACACCTACTTTTATTGTAGGTTAGATTAGGCTTTATTTTGTTTAGTATAAAAAGATTTGCGAGGGAAAGAAACCGCCATGTAATACTAAATTCTTATTGGAATATTATGATTTAGGTTTCTGGAAATGTTCCCTGTGTGGTCTGAGTATTTATCAAAAAAAAATTGGTATAGTGATTAAGTTTGCATGTAGAGTTGTATTGTTTAAAGTATTCTAAAATTTTAAGCAGAGATGAACTATAGCAGTAGATTGCTATTAGTTTTATTTCCAGTAGGTTGAGTTAATTAAGCTGTCTGTCCATTGACATGGTGGCTTCCTGAGCTTGAAATGTTGTGTAAAATGTTTTTCCAAAAGGGAATGTGTAATCCTGCTTTTCACATCAGACCAATGTGAGCTAAGCTTTCTCACGCTGCATGTGCACTAAATTTAATTTTTTTCCAAAATCTATTTACATGCCTTTGTTTGGTTAAAATAGATGGATGTGGTGGTGTTATTTTAAAACAGACTGTTTAATATTTATACTCTTATATGTTTTGTCATTAGTTACATTTCTTCGAGAAATTGCACATGTCCATTCTACTCTTAATATTCGTGCTCATAGTCGTCAGAAAATTTTCACTCAGTGGTACCCATCGGGTGGCTTGAGCATCCTTTGCTGCCACATGGTGGTATAAAAGGCCCAGCTGCCCCCAAGCTTCATCAGTTCCTTCAGCTTGTGAGTCATTGGAATCGCTTGTCTTGTCTTAGCCAGTGCTCTGTGTGTTCATTGTAAATTAATTGTACATAGTTTTCTATATTTATTGGTTTAGTACTTAGTGCAAGCTTTTTCTTTTTTGGTTCAACTGGCGAGTACCAAGTCTGTTACTTGGTACTGTGGGATGCCTTGATCGCTGGGCTTCATCTCTTCATCCTGCATCTCTTGCACTAGGCCAATGCCCATGAGCTATCCACACTCAAGCTGCTTGAAATGTTTAGGAGAAGTTCATATTCAGGATCATTGTCAGAACTGCAGAGACTTTAAGTGTTGGACAAGGAAAGACAGAGAAGGCCAACTAAAGTTTTTGCTCATTGAGGCCGCCTTAAGTCCTCTGTCAGAGCCCGGTCAGTCAGACTCTGCACTGAGTGCTTCAGGTTTTGTTAGGAGTGCACCTTCTATGCTGCCTGAGTCCCAGTGCACTATCTGCCTAGAAAGAGACATAAGACGTCTTAAGCAGACCACTGCGAGGGGAAGGTTGCCGGGCATGGGGGTAAGAATAGAGCGAAGCCAAAACATAAGCACTGCTCTTCTGTGGCACCACAGAAGCTGGCATCATTGATTGCAGCATCAAGGCAGTTGCAGTCACGTCTGAAGCCTGAGGGAGCGCCTTCTACAACTGTGGCACCGTGCCATTCTGAGACCATCTCGGTAGTGACCACACTGGAGTTATTTGTGGTAGCAAGAGATCTGCTGAGCCTTTCAGTGCCAGTTTCTCTGACAGTGCAGGAGACTGTGCTCTCTGTACTGGTGCAGTGCTCAGTACCATGTCAACCTCCATTGCATCAGTACCATCAAAGGGGAAGCCTGCAACGTTGACTGCTCAGTGTCCTTCTCTGACTTGACACTGGATTCCGACACCATTTGGACTTTATGGCAACTCTAAAGTTTTTGTGGGTGTATACTCCAGTCCCATCCAGTTAGCACTTACATCCACAGCAGACCCACTATTACTTTGCCCTTGCTTCTTGCCAGGATCTGCAGAGAAAAAATGAGTAGGGGTTGTAGATATAGACCTTTTTCTCCTTCTGCCTCTGCATCACGGTCTAGTCCATCTAGACACCTGGGGGTGCTAAATAGGCATTTTGATGGGATACTCAAGCTCGCCATGCCAGTTTCCATTTTCCCCACACTTGCAAACTGCCTTTCCCACTTCCCCAGTGCTTGGTCCTGGATTAGCTCAGACTGATGGGTATTAAGCACTGTGGAAGTGGGATATACCCTCCAATTTATTTCTACCAAACACTCTCTCTTCAGGGGCCACTCAGGAGGAGCTCCTACAACAGGAGGTTCAGTCTCTCCTTCAGGTAGGAGCCATAGAAGAGGTTCGTAAGTGTCACTGAGGAAAAGGGTTCTATTCCTGTTATTTCCTAATCCTGAAACCAAAGGGAGGTCTCAGACCAACTTTAGACCTGCACCAACAAATACCTCAAAAAGAGAGTTTCACACAGTCACTTTGCCTTCCAGCCTTCTATTATTCTATACCTGTATCTTGGAAATGGGAATGCTGCCCTCAATTTGAGAGGACTACTTTCATGTGGCATTTTATCAAGGTCACAAAGTTTTTCAGGTTCATAGTGAATCACTTTAATTATCAGTTCATTGTGCTGCCTTTTGGCCTGTCAGCAGCATCTTGGGTTTTCACAAAATATGTCTGGTAGTGGTGTTTCTGAGGAGACTAGGAGTACAGGTCTACCTTACCTGGATGACTGGCTAGTTAAGGGCTGGTCCAGGGCTCAGGTTCTCTCCTGCATTCAACTCATCCTATCATCCTTCAGAGCTTTAGGTCTGTTTGTCTAAGTTGATCAGTCTTTCCTTTGTCCAGTGCAGAGAATAGGGTTTTTATAGGCAGACTGCTGGACTCTGTTCAGGCCAGAGCTTTCCTTCCAGACACAAGATTTCAAACAATTCATTCTCTTGTGGCAGACCTTAACATTCACCCAATCACATCAGCTCAAAACTGTCTGAGACTCCTATATGACTTTATACACATATGTAGTCCAACATGCCAGGCTGCAAATCATGACTCATCAAAGTTGTCTGGCCTCCGTTTATTCACCAAGTTAGCACTATCTGAACACTCTGCTTACTATGCCTTCACAGGTACTGACTTTGCTAGATAGGTGGACAAACCCACTCAGTGTTTGTGTGGGCGTTCCCTTTGTCTGCCCCGAGCCTTTACTGACACTGGTGATGGATGTATCTGTCCTGGTGTGGGGAGCTTATCTGGATGCCCTCCGAACTCAAAGTTTGTGGCCCTCAACGAATCTCTCTCTTCACATTAGTGTCAGAGAGCTAAGGGCTGTCTGCCTCGCCTGTCAGGCCTTCCTACCACATGTCAAGGCCAAAAGCTTATTTGGTCTCTCAGACACTGCTGTGGCAATGTTTTACCTCAACAGGCAGGGGGAACCCGCCTGTCCCTTCTTTGTCAGGAGGCAATTCACCTATGGAACTTTTTCATTGTCGATTCAATCAGTCACGAAGCTCCTTACCTTCCAGGGATGCAGAATGAGCTGGTGGACCACCTAACCAGATTATTTACAAATGGTCATGAGTGGTTTCTCTGCCAAAATGCAACCAGACAGTTTCCCAATTTTTCAGATAGACCTATTTGCAAACAAGGCCAACAGGAAATGCCAACAGTATTGCTCCCTACAAGGGCACAGCCCTGGTTCCTTTGCAGATGGTTTCCTGCTACCCTGGACAAACAAGCTCTACTATGCTTTTCCCCCAATCCCATTCCTACACAGAGTCCTGCTAAAGAACAAACAGGACCAGGTCCAAGTTATGTTAATAGCCCCAGAGTAGCTTTGATGCACTGGTTTGCCATTGTATTGGATCTGTCAGTTGCAACTCCAATTTCGCTCCTGTTGCACCTGGACTTGATCTCCAAAGATAATGGTCAGCTGCTCCACCCAAACCTGTGGCCCTTCATTTAACAGCCTGGAGGCTCCAAGGCCAAGTCCTAGGGGGAGTCTAGCTTGAAGCAAGTTCACCATGTCCTGTTAGAAACAGTTAGAAAGCCCTTTTCCAGAGCTGCTTACATGTCAAAATGGAGGCCTTTTTCTGTCTGGTCTTGTGAGTTTGGAGTCTTGCCAATGCAGTCCTCTGTCCAGCATATTCTGGACTATGTATTGCATCTAAAACAGCAGTAGTTAATGGTTCTTCTATCAAAGAAATCTTCTACCAAATGATTTTGGCAGCAATATCAGTTTTCCATCCCTATGTGGATAACCGTTCTATATTTTCTAATGATATAACAATCAGATTTGTGAAGGGACTGGAAAAGTTGTACCCTCAAATAAGGGAACCTATCCCCACCAGAACTTGAACTTTAGATTTGTCAAAGCTCATGGGGCCACCATTTGAGCCTCTACCAACATGTTCCTTACTGTACCTATCTGTAAAGGTGGCTTTCCTGGTAGCTATTGCTTCAGACAGGAAGGTAGCCAAATTGTGTGCTCTGACATCGGAACCACCTTATACAATACTCTTTTAAGGATAAGGTGAACTCGTGCCCTCATCCAAGATTTCTTTCAAAAGTGGTATTTAATTTTCATATTAACCAGTCAATTTACTTTCCTACATTTTACCCCAAACTGCGTGCCAATAGAGGAGCAACGTTTGCACACCTTAAATGTCAGAGTGTTGGCATCCTATGTAGGGAGGACTAAAGCGTTTTGTTTGTCAATCCAGCTATTGGTGGCCTTAGCAGACAGAATGAAGGATCATCCTGTCTCTTGACAAAGAATTATGTTTTGGATAACTTTCTGCCTTCGTGTTTGTTATGATCTGGCAGGCATTTCCCTGCGGGGCAGACTGACCGCACGTTCCATGATATGACAGGCAGTCTCTACAGTGTTTCTTGCTCAAGTCGGAATCCAGGACATTTGTAGAGTGGCAGTCTAGTTTTCAGTTCATACCTTTGCATCCTATTATGCCAGTACTATGTACTCCAGAAATTATGCTAAATTTGGACAAATTGTACTCCAGTCTATGCATGTGTACATGAACTCATTGTACATTATGCCTTGTGAGTCACCGAGTGGAATATACATGTGCAATCACTCAAAGAAAAAATTGTTTCTAGCCTTTCACGAAAGCTTATGCTCTAATAAATTTGTTAGCCTTTAAGGTGCCACAAGACTCCTCGTTGTTTTTGCTGAAACAGACTAACACGGCTATCCCTCTGAAACCTTTCATAACTGTTGTTCTTAGAGATGTGTTGTACATGTCCATTCCACGACCCACCCTCCTAGCCCTTTGCTTCGGGGTGGTCCAGCAAGAAGGAACTGAGGGAGCTCAGGGGTGGGTGGGCCCTTCATACTGGCACTGGTGCATGGCAGAAGAAAGTGCTTAAGCTGCCCTGATGGATACCACTGAAGAAAAAACTTCTAACAACTGTGCAAAGGGTGCACGCACGCCTGGAATGGACATGTGCAATACACGTCTAGGAACAACAGTTACAAAAGGTTAATAACCATTTTTAAATAGGACATGTGTACTTAAGTCTTGGATGTTGGAAAATATGGTTTGAATAAGCTGTTGTTAGTAAAGTGATTATTAGAAGAGGCTGATCTATTGAGCTGCATGCAGTAACACCGTATTTTGTAACCACAAGGGGAATACTGCTGTAATCTGAGCCAGAAGGAAGAATATTTTTCAGTGCCTAATAACAGTTGCAAAACTTTTTTGAAATCCCATATCTAAAAGCATAGACCTAATTAATTCAAGACCTTGCCACAAAAATGACAGACGTAGAGTAGTAGCATTACTATTCCATAACTAAGAATTTACTTTCTGCATTCCATGTCTGTAATGCAGTAATTGAACAGGACTGAGGTGGTGGCAGCTGATGGCATGGGCTAACCTTTGGTGGGTATATCTGGAAGGGAGCTTGTGCACAGTTACCCTTACAGCTGCCTCAGAACCTAAAATTTTCATAGGTAGGGAATTCTATCCTCTCTGAAGTTGGGAGTGTGAGACATGAGTGAGAATCCTGAATAATAGTTTTTGCAGTGATATTTTCAAAGTATTATTACTGCAGGTAAGAAATTCTTCCTTATCAAACTGAACTGCGTAAAGAATTTCAGGTACACCGGCTTGTAATTGCCTGAGTTGAAATTTGACTAATACACTTGATATGCTATATAGTACCAGTACTATAGCATTATTCAGGTGCAATATAGCGCTATGGATTTTAGTATTTTACTTTAAACAATACATTTTAGTTTTGTTCAGAGTCAATGTTTTGGTGCATAAAGTACTCTTAACAAAAAAAAAATTGTAATATCTTGTTTCTCTTTCCCTTCTTCTGTTGCCCCTTTAACTGCCTCCCCTTCACACTTAAAAAAAAAAAAAAAAGTTCTGGAAAATTTGTCCCATGGAGCATCTTCTCTCTCGCCTTGAAGTTGATTCACGTCCTGTGTCACGCCGCTTGGTAAATCTCCTATTCAACTCTTTCTTGCCTGTTAATCAACCTGAGGAGGTATGGTGTGAACGCTGTGTTACGCTAATCCAGATGAATCCAGCAGCAGCCAGAAAATTCTATCGGTATGCTTATGAGTATACTGCTCCCACCAACATAGGTAAAGTATTGGACACTACAAGAGTCCTGGAAATGTCAATTTTATATTACTTGTTTAACACTTAATTTGTCTCCAATACTTGGGGGCCTTCAGTATTGTCAAGTGGCTGACTCTCTACAAAAGTCTCTTCTGAAAAATTCTTCCAGATTTCCCTAATTGAAAATGTTCTTTGACCAGCAGTATCAGGGAGATACATTGCAGGAAGTTTTTCTTTCTAGCAAAGAATGCTATTGAATCCATGCCAGCAAGCAAACCAGGAGAGTGGTTTTATTTCCAGAACTTGTTAATGTCCGAAAGAGAGAGAGAATCTGCACAGAGTGATTCCATGCTCAAGACATCTGGTCACCCAAAGAACAATCCCTACACATGCATTCTAGAGATGAGGGTGATTGTGTGGACACTGAGAGATTTTAAAGATAGTAGCCTAATTATGTGTTCTATAAATATAGTGGATTTATGTCTAAGGGGGAGTGATGGTTCTCAGGGCACATAAGACCCAGTCACTTTTACTCCCTCCTCCAGGGAGATGGAGCCTTTCTTGTGGTAGCTGGATGTCCTCTCCCTGACACCAACCAGACTTTCAGCCACTTGACCACTCTTCTCCGGACTATGCCAGCCTAACTTCACATTGTGGGTTAACAATAGGTGCACCCTGAGTCCCTTGGAATTAATCCTTTTTGATATCAAGCCCCTGACATTGGTTATTCACAGAAATTCCAGATCATCAGCCTCCAAAGGTGCAGTGTACCCCAGATTACCAATTTTATCTTAAACCATTGTTCCTGTAAACCACACAGCACTATAGTATTGTAAGCACTTACAATAAAACAAAAGTAGATTTGTTTAAGAAAGAATAAAGAGTTAACGAGAAGTGAGAGAAAGTGATGGGAACAACACAAAACAAAATCATAAAATGTGAACTCTTGTCAGTAGTTACCTTTCCTATATAATAAAGTAGGCTTCCTACCCCCAGAAAGTTCAGCCCTGTGGAGAGCTGGCTGGTTTCACAAGAATCAGGATCCAAACATTCATGAAAGTCCCCTGCTCCTTAAAGGATTTCTTCAATGGATACAGAACCTTTCCTTACACTTGGTGATATTGAAACAGTCTTTTGTCTTTATTCACAACCAGGGTGATCTTCCGCCTGCTATAATGTTCCTTGACACCACCAAGTGGTTTATATTGTTTGCTGCTGTCTTTGATGGCTTTCCATTGTTCTTATTTGCAAGGGTAGATAATAGAGCCTTTCATTACCTCCCTCTTGCTTGAATGGATCTTCACCAAGTCACACTACCTGGATGACTTAGGGTACATCTACATTTAAAATGCTACTCATCATCCTAGGTAATCCATTTCCCCAAGAGAAAGTAGCTAGGTCAATAGAAGAATTTTTCCATTGACCTAGTGCAGTCTACAGTGAGGGGTTAGGTTGGTTTAATAATGCCACTCTGGTGTGGATTTTTCACACCCTAACCACCGTAACTCAACAACCTAATCTTCTAGTGTGGACCAGGCTCAATTTTTACGTCAAGTCCATAAAGCATACTTTCAATATAAATACATTATTCTTTTAATATTATCCATCCATCCATACATCTCATAATGATTGAGTCTTGACCAGGAGTTTTCTGTAGATACCTTATATGTTACTCATTATGGATAAATCTCCTGTAAGACAGAGTTTGGTGTAGTGAGTGTCTTAGCTCTGAAGTGAGAGTTTGCAAATAACAGGGGACCCTTTGCCAAGGAGCCCCCATGTGACAGAGAGCCATCATGTTTTGAGACTAGTCCATTGAAGTAATAACCATTCCAAATAAATTCATTAGCTTCCTGTGATCTTTTCTCTGGAGAAAAATACCACACGAAGGGACTTTGTATTTTTTTGTTTGTTTGTTTGTTTGTTTTTTTTCAATTATTGGATCAGAAAGGGTGATAATTACTTGAAATTTATCCACATTAAATTTCATTTGTCAAGTAATGCACATTGGAAAAAATAACCCCAACTATACATACAATGTGATGGGGGCTAATTTAGCTACAACAAGTCAGGAAAAAGATCTTGGCGTCATCGTGGATAGTTCTCTGAAGCTGTCCGCGCAGTGTGCAGAGGCGGTCAAAAAAGCAAACAGGATGTTAGGGATCATTAAAAAGGGGATAGAGAATAAGACTGAGAATATATTATTGCCCTTATATATATCGATGGTACGCCCACATCTCGAATACTGCGTACAGATGTGGTCTCCTCATCTCAAAAAGGATATACTGGCACTAGAAAAGGTTCAGAAAAGGGCAACTAAAATGATTAGGGGTTTGGAATGGGTCCCATGTGAGGAGAGATTAAAGAGGCTAGGGCTCTTCAGCTTGGAAAAGAGGAGACTAAGGGGGGATATGATAGAGGTATATAAAATCATGAGTGATGTGGAGAAAGTGGGTAAAGAAAAGTTATTTACTTATTCCCATAATACAAGAACTAGGGGTCATCAAATGAAATTAATAGATAGCAGGTTTAAAACAAATACAAGGAAGTTCTTCTTCACGCAGCGCACAGTCAACTTGTGGAACTCCTTACCTGAGGAGGTTGTGAAGGCTAGGACTATAACAGCATTTAAAAGAGAACTGGATAAATTCATGGTGGTTAAGTCCATTAATGGCTATTAGCCAGCATGGGTAAGGAATGGTGTCCCTAGCCTCTGTTTGTCAGAGGATGGAGATGGATGGCAGGAGAGAGATCACTTGATTGTTGCCTGTTGGTCCACTCCCTCTGGGGCACCTGGCATTGGCCACTGTCGGTAGACAGGATACTGGGCTAGATGGACCTTTGGTCTGCCCGGTACGGCTCTTCTTATGTTATGTTATGTTATGTACTTAAACTACAAGTGTTTCATATTTAAATATATTAAATTTACTTTTAATGGAATTGGTATTTTATATACTAGCTGTCTTCTTATCTCCCACTTCCCCAAATAATGCTTATAATTACCTGTAATATCTGTTGCTGATAAAGGGTACTTAAGTGGAATGGTTGTCTAAATTATCTACTTCTAAAATTTAGCTAAATTCATGCTCACTATTCGGCGCTGCTTGAATGCCTGCATCCAGAGAGCAATAAAAGAAAATCAAGATGATGATGAAGAAAGTGAAAAGGAGAATATAAGTGTAAGTGAACATGAAAGAGAGAGACCATAAGGGGAACAAATGGGGATCTCTAGGGATAGGAAGACAGGGAAAAGTTGCTATCAGGCCACTACTGTGATGTGAGAGAGTGGCAAGTAGGTTGAGTAGCAGGAGTAAACTGGGAGGAATTCCAGGAATACTTAAAATGGGTGCTTGTCTCATGCTGATGGTTATTCTAAGTATACAGTAGTAGAAATGATTTTGCAATTGTATTTATTCAAATATGGATCTATCAAAATGACTGTATTTATGCACAGATTAAGTCTGAATTGTGGCATTCACCTCCCCCTACAATAAACATAGCTCCTTTGTTAAATGAAGAGTTCAGAAAAAGATTTTTGACACATAATTTTAACCTGCATTCATATTATACAGTGTTAGCTATTTTAATCCCCAAATGTTTGCATTTCAGATGCTAAATAATGTGTTGTCAATAAACGATGTGGCTTCCATGGCAAGTTTACTGGAGATTACTGTCATTCTCTGGAGAAGTATTCACAAAGCACTTGATCACAATGAAGAAGCCAAAGGTTACACAATCAGAAAGTTTGCCTCTGTACTACCAGAATATTTTAAAGTTTTTAAGGTAAACTTTAATATCATAGGTTAAAAATTGTGGCAAATTTAAAATACAGATGAATGACTTCCTAGAAACCTGTATTTTTTTTAATTATTTTCAATTCTAGTGCTTGCATGGCATATATGTGCATGTCCCTTGTCTGTCTTTCCACAGTCGTGTTTTCATATGGTGTCTGGATGATGCCATGAACTAAAAAGTGGCTGGAGTGAGGTCCTTGAAATTTCCTAAACAAGAGAGAGTGCTCTATAATTTCAGAGTCTGGCAGATGAGCCCTTATAATTTTAAGTATTGAAACAGAAACAAATATATAACTATTTGTTCTCCTTTGATTATCATCCTAGATCAGGGGTCGGCACCTTTCAGAAGTGGTGTGCCGAGTCTTCATTTATTCACTCTAATTTAAGATTTCGCGTGCCGGTAATACATTTTAACATTTTTAGAAGGTCTCTTTCTATAAGTCTATATTATATAACTAAACTATTGTATGTAAAGTAAACAAGGTTTTCAAAATGTTTAAGAAGCGTCATTTAAAATTAAAATGCTGATATTACGCCACCAGCCTGCTCAGCTTGCTGCCAGCCTGGGGTTCTGTTCACCTAGGCCAGCAACGGGCTGATCAGGGCCTGCGGCCGGGACCCCAGACCTGGGGGGAGGGGGGTGTTTCAGGGGTCAGGGCAGAGGGCTGGGGGAGGGGGTTCAGGGCAGAGGGCTGAGATGTGTGTGTGTGTGTGTGTGTGTAGGGGGGGGTTCAAGGGTCAGGTCAGAGGGCTTGGGGCTGTGGGGGGTGCAGGGCAGAAGCTTAGGTTTGTGTTGGGGTGCAGGGCAGAGGGTGAGCGGCTCAGGGCAGGGGGCTGGAAGGGATATGCCCTGTTCCACCCCCTTCTCCCAGGCTCCGTCCCTACCTCTTCTCTGCCTCCTCTACGGAGCTGTGTGCATGCTGCCACTCTTCCCCCTCCCCCTCACTAGGGCCATCAGCTGATTGGCCAGGGATGGAGAGGAGGTGGGGCAGGAAAGCGCCACGCTGGGGGAAGAAGTGGGGGAGGAGGGAAGCTTGGCTGCTGCAGAACCAAGCTTCTGCCTCCTGCCCCCTCAAGGAAGAGCAGGGGCGGGGGGCTGAGTGGGGCTGGGGGCCGGGACTGCATCAGGGGAGCTGTGTGCCACTCAGAATCGGCTCGCGTGCCGTAGGTTGCCGACCCCTGTCCTAGATCTCTATTGCTGGGAGTGCATGTGCTCTTGGTCTCTTGGCACCATGGTAAGAAGTAGTGAAAAGCAATGGCTCTTGAGGCTCCCCTGCAGAACAAAATATTCAGTGTTAAGTCATATGAGGAGTTTCCCCCCGCCATTCTGAATAATCACTACCCCAGTTCCTCTTTCACTACTTGAGCAGACAACTTAGAAACATCAGTGTCTTCTTCCCTTCCTTGCACTTGTTTTTGCTGTCTTAATTCTGCCTTGTGGTGAGCATTCTCTTGATGCACTTGCTCATTGTTAGGCTTTGACATGTTTGACTCAGTTAATTCCATTAATCTTCATAGTGTTGGTCCAGTTCATCTATTCACCTAGTCCTGCGGTATTCCTCATAATAGATGCCAAGCTCTATTTGTTACTAATAGTACATGTGCTGCCTGTGATGCCTTTGGAAGGATCATCCAACGAAGGTTTCTCTTATTTGTGTGGATTTTGCTCTGAGAGCTCTCAAGGACTGTGAAAGCCATCTGAAAGCTTCCTTAGTGGAAGAATCATCCTTTCTTCTTTGAGTAGTGTCCCTAAGGGCGCTCTTGGAACATTTTTGCCCTCTATACCTCACATCAGAGATTTTAGAGCGCATTTGGCCTGCTCATGCGCTCTTCTCATCCTGTACCATGCACCAGTGCTATATAGCATTGCGCAGGTGAACTTCCCTCTCAGTTCCTTCTCAGACACCTTGGCCCAAGAAGGAGCCTCGGCAGCATCTGAATTGAGATTACTTCACTTGTATTTTTTTTCTCTCGTTCAAGATAGTGTTAGTTCATGGAGTTTCTGTTAGTTCGTGTACTCCCTTTTTTCTTTTTTGAGTTAAAAAAAAAAAAAAATTCTTATTAGAATAGTGAACTGTTCCCCATCCATAATTGTTTTTTCTTGTTTCTTCCATCTGGGGAAGTGGAACCTGGAAAGGGTATGCCCAGCTCCCCGGGTTTAAATGTTACCTTTCCTGCCAAGAGGCTATCCCGATCAGTGACAGACATAACCGGAGTCACATGTCCCTCAAAAGTATAATTTCTCCCTGAAATTAAGGTCAAGGCCAGAAAACTGAACTAAAATAGAGTCTACTTATGACGGAGAGTTTGCTCCAACCAGCTTCCGACCCCAGCCCCGGGATCCCCTCTGTCCTACGGTCCTTGATGAGGCTGTCTCCATCAACTTCCTTGGCACAACACTCCCCTGCAACTTCCAAGAAAAAATTCCTGGATTCCTCTCAAAAAGCTTCCAGAAAGCGGGTGCTTCAAGTCGCTTGGGTAGAGAATCTACCACAAAGAGATGATTCCCGATCAGGTCGACCAGCTTGGCACCCACTGATCTCTCACTCAGTACTCACAAAGCTGCAGGTTCCTCAGGTACCGTCATTGCCAGCAAGCCTAAAGACTCTAAGAATTCAGGCTCTTAAACCTTGGGTCGAATGCAGTAGCTATCTTTAGAACTCTCACATTGGTACCTTCTTTGCGTTTTTGTCAAATCTGCAGTGAAATTGTTCTTTAAACGAACATGCGCTGGGTCATCATCCGAGACTGCCATAAAATTAAATATATAGCAAAATGTGGGTAAAACAGAGCAGGAGACGTACAATTCTACCCCGAGGAATTCAATCACAAATTTAATTAATGCGTTAATTTTTTTAATGAGTGTCATCAGCATGGAAGTATTTCCTTTGGAATGGTGGCTGAAGCATGAAGGAGCATATAAATGTTTAGCATATCTGGCACGTAAATACCTGTAGCAATGTGGGCTACAAAAGTGCCATTAGAATGCATGTTCTCACTTTCAGATGTCATTGTAAATAAGAAGCAGGCAGCATTATCTCACATAAATGTAAACAAACTTTATTTCTCTCAGCGATTGACTGAACAAGAAATAGGACTGAATGGACTTGTAGGCTCTAAAGTTTTACATTGCTTTGTTTTTGAGTGCAGTTAAATAACAAATTTATTTGTAAAGAGATTGCACTACAGTACTTGCATGAGATGAATTGAAAAATACTATTTATTTGATCATTTTTACAGTGCAAATATTAGTAATAAATATATAAAGTGAGAACTGTACACTTTGTATTCTGTGTTGTAATTGAAATTGTAATTGAAATCCATATATTTGAAAAATATGCAATAAATTTCAATTGGTATTGTTTAACAGTGCAATTAAAACTGCAATTAATCCTGATTAATTTTTTGTTAATCATGTGAGTTAACTGTGATTGACAGCCCTATTCCAAACTGAATGCCTTGATTGACTATCTTTCAACAGACTAGAGAGCATTTTCAGGTGATCATTGCTGAGGGCCAACTCTTTGCAAGGACAATCCTCTGTAGACACCGCTGACACAGCTACTCATTCTAACTCCATGGCAGTGGTCATGAGGAGGGCTTCCTGGCTTCAGGTATCCAGCTTTCCAAAGGAAGTCCAGTCTACAATTGAGAACCTTCCATTTGAGGGACCAAAGTTGTTCACTGAGAACTGATGAATCCTTCCACATGTGAAAAAATTCTAGAACCACCTTTATGCTCGCTGGGAATTTACACGCCTGCACAAAAAAGATTCAAGTAAATCTCTGACAGCTCAGAGATCCCAGCCTACTCAGTCCACGCCCCACTTTCCCCCAAGGCATTATGAACCCCAGTGCAAGAGACAGCATTTGCAGAAAAGGAGACCAGCTGCCTCACAGCCCTCTACATCTAAACATCAGTTTTGAGGGGTCGTCCAAGGGCTCGATTTACTACCTCCATCCTTATCTGCTGCAACAATCCGTACATTTCTCTCACTTTGGTGACCACCTTGGTCCTTTTCATCAAGACTGGGAATACATAACTATGGACAAATGAGTTGGAGATAATTTCTACAGGATATTCTATCCATTTTACCTTCCTTATCACTTGCCCTCCTATCTCTCTTCAGGGACCCTTCTCATACACCTTTTATGACAGGAAACAGACTCTCTCCCAAACCTGGGTACTTTAGAATTAGTTCCCACACAACACAGAGGGAGGGGACTTCTCCAAGTACTTTGTGGTACCGAAAAACAACAGCGATTGGAGGACTATTCTAAAACTAAGATCACTCAACCGATTTGTAAATGTTCAGAAAAGTAATTCTCCCAGCAATAATTCCATCTCTGGACCAAGCGGACTGGTTCTCGGCCCTCGACCTACAGGATGTTTGCTTCCATATTGCAATCCACCCATCCCACAGAAGGTTTCTATGATTCACTCTGAATCAGGATCACTTTCAATACAAGGTACTCCCATTCATCCTGTCATCCGTGCCCAGAATGTTCTCAAAGGTCCTTTCTGTGGTAGCGGAACATCTTCGCAAACAAGGAATTCTGATTTTCCCATACTTGCATGTTTGTCTGCTCAAAGCATGCTCCTTCAACAAGGGTTTGACCACACAAAAGGCCACGGACCTATTCCTCTGACTGGGACTACAATTAAACTTCAAAGTCCACATTAATTCTAATACAGCATCTGGAGTTCATAGGAGCTTACCTTGAGGCAGTAGCAGCCAAAGCATTCTTCCCCTCACACAGGTTCAACATGTCAGTCAGTTTAGTCTTGACAATCCAGGTCGAGTTCCGGAGTCGACGGTGAGCGCTTTCGGGGATCGATATATCGCGTCTTAATGAGATGCGATATATCGATCCCAGATAAATCGATTGCTATCCACCGATATTGCGATACCCTAAGTCACTTACTTTTTATGTATATTTCAGTGACACCTAGGGACTCCAATGAGGGCACTGTTGTGCTAAGTGTTGCACAAACCTATCTAAACAAGGATATTGCAGGCTGCTACTTGATGTTTAATCCCTACATTTAGGCAACATTACCATTGGCTTTGAATCCAGGTCCCATGCCCAATTTTCAAAAATAATCCCGCAGTCTTTTAACTAGTTCTCAGACCCATTTCTTTGAGGGATGACTGATAGTTAATCTTCCAACATTAGGGATCTCTGGTAAAAATGGTTAGAGAACAAATGTTATCTAGTATGAATAAATTGCCACTATAAAGCTACATTCCTCACCCTGTGTATACCCATTTCTTTGGATTCCATTTCTAATACATTATTTAAATGGAAAGGAATTGGATGGAGTCATGGCCATGCATCTTCATATTAACTTAAAGTAAATGTTTGCTTTTACTAGCAGAATATGTATATGTATATGGCCACCAAGAACACATGCAGTCCCAAGTATATGAATTTGACAATCTACTCTCAGTACAGTTTTATGCATTTCTCTTCAATGCTGTTTCTGGTGGTTCTCTAGTGGATATGAAAATTCTGCTGTGACAGAATCCACTCCTCGAAAAAAGGTGCTTAGATTCTTGTTGTCTATTAGTTAGATGGGTTCAGTCTTTTTTTTTTTATAATTTTGGGTTTTTTTGTTTTTAAATCCTAGGATGATCGTTGCATGATTCCATTAGTTATTCTGGCATCTTTCATGCCAGCTTCTGCTATTCCTACATTCAGGTACTATTTCTTTAATATCAAAATTGAGCGGGGGGTGGTTGTCTCTGTTGTTCAACTTTAATTTTATTTTTTTATTTGGTATACATTAAAATACCCTCAATGAATAACATCAATTCAGGCAAATTTATCCATTCAGGAAACTTGATAACTTAGTAAAATCTGTAGGGGCCAATGGGCCTATAAATTGTTTTGTTAATATTTCAGGTATCGTATCAGTTCATTTTATGTCATATGCTGCGCTAATGAATAAAAACAGCTGCTATATCTGAAATTGTTTTCAGCTGTGGTGTGATCTCTAAATTGAGGAATCTTGAGAAGGGAGCTGATGAAAATAAATACTCCACCCTGATAGACTGCTTGTGTTGCTGGGGACAAGTGGGACACATTATGGAGTTAATCTGTGATTGGATGTCTGATGAGATGACACCAAGAAAGGTTTGCAAAGAAAACACTGAATTCTACTGCTATGTTGCATTATATAATCTGATTCTATTAGTCCTTTAATCTGGAGGATAAGTAATTACTATAAAGTTTATTGTAGTATCTTTTATATCTCATTGTTTAATGGGCTTCTCTCCTCCACACTTAGAGCAATACAGCATCTGAGCGGCGAGTACGTATCCAAGTAACATACCAGTCAAAACCAGAATTAGCACTCGATTATCTAGAATATTTATTGACTCATTCCATGAATCGGGATTGCCTGCTATCTGTCCCCAAAAAGAAATTGAACCAGCTTTTAAAAGTACTTGGAGCTGCAAAGGTAATATTTGTAGAATATTGAATGTAAAGTACTATTTAATGTGTCTCAGTACCACTACTGAAATTTAGATTTTACATTTTTCTTCAAAAATCTCAGTAAGATCCACCACTCTTCCCTCCTTTGGATCTTCTGCCATTATACGCATGATGATCTTATGAACTGATGAAATATTTTAATGAAAAGAGTGATTAAAAAAAACTATCCATAGTGTTTAATAGTCTCTTCCTATCTGAAAGTGTACTGTTTGAACTTGACCAAACTGTCTTCTGCATACTTTGATGCTTTAACAACTGTGACTAACAATCTCATTCCAGACGTTGTGTCAAAGCACAAGACAGTAGTACCCTTGAAGATGTATAGCTAAGGGTAGCAATAGAAGATAATACTACCAGAAACTCAAAATATAGTTATTTTAAGTAATTAGCCTTCCTTCCAACCTTACAAAAAGAGAGAAACACTAGCCATCAAAATGTAATGATTGTGTGGACTATTTGTGGGCTGGGTTAGCTGTACCAATTTATCTGTATCAAATGTAACTATTGTAATTTAAAACTTGCATACCTCTGAACTTTGTGAATAACTAGCAGTTTAGATCATGAATAGAAATAAATTATAGGACTACAAGACTTAGTCCCAGACATTTTTGAAAATCTTGTTTTTTTGTAGGTGCCTCAAACTTGTCCAATTTGAGACATCTGAAAGGAGCCTGACTTCTAGAAGATAGGTGCAGAGCATTTTTTTTTTAAAATCAAGCCCCTTTGAAGCGTAAAGTTGGGCACTCAAAAAATATATTTGAATTTGAATTTCAGTCTTTAAGCAAAAGCAAAATGCAGAGCAGAACTTCCTGAAAATATATTTTGTTTTTAAATATAAATGGGAAGAGACTGTCTAGGAAGGAGTATGGCAGAAAGGGATCTAGGGGTTATAGTTGACCACAAGCTAAATATGAGTCAACAGTGTGATGCTGTTGCAAAAAAAGCAAACGTGATTCTGGGATGCATTAACAGGTGTGCTGTGAGCAAAACACGAGAAGTCATTCTTCTGCTCTACTCTGCGCTGGTTAGGCCTCAACTGGAGTATTGTGTCCAGTTCTGGGCACCGCATTTCAAGAAAGATGTGGAGAAATTGGAGAGGGGCCAGAGAAGAGCAACGAGAATGATTGAAGGTCTTGAGAACATGACCTATGAAGGAAGGCTGAAAGAATTGGGTTTGTTTAGTTTGGAAAAGAGAAGACAGCAGTTTTCAGGTATCTAAAAGGGTGTTATAAGGAGGAGGGAGAAAACTTGTTCACCTTAGCCTCTAAGGATAGAACAAGAAGCAATGGGCTTAAACTGCAGCAAGGAAGGTCTAGGTTGGACATTAGGAAAAAGTTCCTAACTGTCAGGGTGGTTAAACACTGGAATAAACTGCCTAGGGAGGTTGTGGAATCTCCATCTCTGGAGATATTTAAGAGTAGGTTAGATAAATGTCTATCAGGGATGGTCTAAACAGTATTTGGTCCTGCCATGAGGGCAGGGGACTGGACTCGATGACCTCTCGAGGTCCCTTCCAGTCCTAGAATCTATGAATCTATAACTGTAAATTATAATATTGCAGGAGATTCTTGGCTCGATTATGAAAGCAACAGGTGCAGGATCTCATAGCTTCAATCAAGCAACTGTCATAAGAGCCTTCACCCTCTACTGCAGATTAAGCATTCATCTTCAGCACAAGGTATTGTTTTTTAAGGAGGTATTCGTGGGGGGGAGGCGGGGGGAAACAATTATCAAGCTCTGCTTTTATTATTGTTTGTTTTTTCTTGCACAGTTTTCTTCTGAAGGAAAAGTTTACCTTTCACATCTGAAGGAGACAGGTGCTTGGATAGAAAGTCATGTTCTACCTTTAATGCATGAACAGGAGGAGAATGTTCTAGAGCAGCACATTGAAGTTTCTCAGCTAATCATCCAGGTTAGACGTTTCTTTATAATTACTTCAAATGGAATTGACAGTAGTATCCATTTTTTTACAATTGTTTTTAAATGCGTTATTGATATGATTTGTATGGTTTAGGTACAGTAATTGCATCCCACTAGTCAGTGCCATAGCAGTATTTCAAGTTTGGCACCTACGTCAATTTCCAAACAGTGTGTACATCAACCATACACTTGAGAAGGAGAAATCAAATGCATAACTACAAAATGGGAAATAACTGGGTAGGCAGTAATCCTGCTGCAAATGATTGGGGGGGGGGGGAGGGGGTTATAGTGGAACACAAATTGAATGAGTCAACAATGTGATACAGTTGTGAAAAAGACTAATATTCTGAGGGTTTATTAACAGGAGTGTAATTTATTACCACAGGAGTAATTATCCCTCTTTACTCATCACTGGGGAGGCCTCAGCTGGAGTACTGTATACAAGTCTGGGTGCCTCAGTTTAGGAAAGATATGGACAAATTGGAGAAAGTTCCTAACTGTCAGGGTGGTTAAACACTGGAATAAACTGCCTAGGGAGGTTGTGGAATCTCCATCTCTGGAGATATTTAAGAGTAGGTTAGATAAATGTCTATCAGGGATGGTCTAAACAGTACTTGATCCTGCCATGAGGGCAGGGGACTGGACTCGATGACCTCTTGAGGTCCCTTCCAGTCCTAGAATCTATGAATCTATAACTGTAAATTATAATATTGATCTGTGGCAAGGGAGATCTAGGTTAGATATTAGGAAAAGCTTTCTAACTATAAAAGGTAGTTAAGCTCTGCAACAGGTTTGCAAGGGAGGTTGAGGAATCCTTATCACTAGAGACTATAAGAACAAGTTAGATATGCACCTGTTGTGGATGGTCTAGGTATGCTTGGTCCTGCCTTAGCATGGATGGACTAGTTGGCCTTTCGAGGTCCCTTCTAGACCTATATTTCTACGATTCTATAACCTTTATCTAGCTATGGAGTTGTGTGCCCTGTATAGCTGAGAGGGAGAATTGGGTTCATGGAAATTTTATGCTTTCTTGGATTTTCTGTGGCACTCGTCACCAAAATATCTGTGCACCTCACATTCATTTATCCTCATAATGACCTTGTGAGATAAGGAAGTATTGCAAAACCCAGATCTTATACATCTCAGTCCAGTGCTGTAGCTGCTTGAATGATGGGTACTTTATTATGTCATACCCTATTTTAATTATTTTATAGCTTTTATTTTTTTTAAACTGCATTTCCTTGTTTAAATGTAGCAGCAACATACTGTCAAGCACAACAACTGTTCAGGAATACACATCTTAGGTATGTGGCCCCCATTACTACAGTACCTGAGTGCCTCACCATCTTTAATGTATTTATCCTCACAATACCCCCATGAGGAAGAGTGACAGACTTGCCCACTTTCCTAGAGGCAGTCTGTAGAAGAGAAGGGATTTGAACCTGGGTCTCCAAAGTCTGAGGCTAATGTGCTAACCACTGAACCATCTTTCCTCTCAATCTCTGTTTCACCATCTATTAAATGGGATACTTTTTGTAAAGGAATATATTCATTCATGTTTGTATGGAAAAAATTATATAAAAAAGCTAAGTGGTAAACAGTATGCTAGTGGGAGAATACTGTGAAAAGGATTTTTATCCCTATTTAATAAGAATGTTCCAGAGCACAAGAATTTGGTCAAGGATTTAAAATCTCATTCTTCTTCAAGTGATAGCACATGTCCATTCTACTTCAATATGTGTGCACTGTTGGAGATTTTTCCTCAGCAGTACCCATCGAGGCAGCACATGCGCCCTCTGCCTCCTCATGCTGCGTGATGGTATAAAGGGCAGAGCTGCCCCTGACCTCCCTCAGTTCCTTCTTACTGCCCCTGACCGCTATTGGAGTGTTCTTCCTTGCTATTGCAAATTTTCCCTTATTCTTAGCGTTGTATATAGTTGGTTCTCATTAATAGTTGTAGTTTGAGTAGTAGGATATGTTTTTTTTACTCTGCAGTTCCTGCCTTTTGGGTACTGGTGCCAGGGCATCCCTTGGCTTCAAGTCCTGAGATGCTTGCATGAAGCCTATGCCAGTTAGTGGCCCACACTTCAGGTGACTGAGGTACCTAGGAGCAACTCAGAGACAGGTGCTAAATCTGC
Organism: Malaclemys terrapin pileata; assembly: GCF_027887155.1. Lineage (NCBI taxonomy): Eukaryota > Metazoa > Chordata > Testudines > Emydidae > Malaclemys > Malaclemys terrapin. Next base: position 265,954,948 of record NC_071506.1, read on the forward strand.
AGAGCCTTTAAGCCCAGAACTAAAAATAGACAGGGAGGTCAGACTAAAACACCTTCTGATAGAGGCAGCCTTTTGCCCTCCCTCAGAGCCTCCCGATTTGGAGTGTGTAGCAAGCACATCTGCTTCAGTTAGGAGAATTCGTCCTGTCTTGGCAGAGTCTCAACACTGATCTCCTTCTCTGGTACTGAAGAAGCAGGAGATTGAGGTCTCTGGCACCAAAATCCAGGAAGAATGCAGGAAAAGCAAATAGAGTGCACTCAGAGTGATTCATTGCCTCTTACCGCGGTATTGGTCCTGTTGAGACCGACCTTTGTGGCTGCACCATCTAGTTCAATGGTGCAGTCTTCGTTGGCTCAACAGCAGCAGGAGTCTATCCTAGGGCCAGAAACACCCGACGCATGTGATCTGCGAGCTTCTCAGTACTGGCTTTGCTGGTGATTGAATAATCTTCATGCCCAGTACTGATAGTCACTTGTTAGGATTTGCCAGCTATTGAAGTTCAGCGCCCAGTACCATGGGCACCTCCACATACTGTAGTACCTCCTTGTACAGTGCCATGGAGAGGTAAATGACAATGATTTCACCAATGATGTTTTCCCAGACTTCTGGCACTGAAAAGAACCACATCTCCTTGGTCAGATGATTCTGGTTCATTGTCGGTGTCAGAAGTGGGCTCTTGTGTCACAGCTTTGTCACATTAGCCATCACTCTTCTCTGAGGAGTTTCCACCCTGGTATCCAGTGGAAGCTCCACATTGACCAGCTGGTAGAGACCTTTGGTCATGAAGAAATTGTGGTCTGGGACCATATCAGTGGCCGTATTGGAACCTTTGCAGGTTTTCTCCTGCCTCCAGATCATCTTTGCATCCTCTCCTCTCTATGTTCTCCAGTAGGTGTCACGATCCTACTGCAAGAAGCCGTTCCCAGTACTGGGCTCAGTGCCAACAAGAGTAATCTGCTCAGATGAATCCCCCCCCCTTGCAAGAATTGGAGGAGATTGCATCTCAGGCAGCCTTGGCTTTCTGCTTTTCATTGCCAGATGATCTAGTTGTGTTGGGGGACTCCTCACCTCCACCGGATGATTATAGAGTCCACCAGGACCTTCTACAGAATGTGGCTTCTTCCATAGATATTCATGTGTAAGTGTCTCAAGAGGTCTCACAGATAAGTTATTACTTTGGGATCTGTGGGACCCTCTTAAGTGGTGCTTCCAACAAATCAGTCTAAAATGGAGCCTACTGAAGTTCTGTGGCAAACTTCTTCCCTACTGCCTATACTGAAAAGAATTGAGTGGAGATATTATGTTCCTTTTCAGGGATTTTAATGTTTTTACACCCCCCTGCTCTCAGGGTCTTTGGTGGGCTCAGTTAACAATGAGGGAGAGTGCAGGGTCAGCAAGCATCTACCTCAAAAGCAAAGGATGTGAAGAAGCTTGTTGATCTTTTTCGGAAGGAACTTTATTCAGCAGCTGGACTACAGCTCCGGATCGCTAATCAGCAAGCTTTGCTGGGATGTTATGCTTTTTTTCCCTCTAGGACAACGTTTTCAACTTTGTGAACAAGTTGCCAGAGGAGGCAAGACAAATTTTCTGGCTTTGGTGGACGAGCGGAAAATGGTGTCCAGGACCTTGCTTCGGGCAACATTAGTTCTTCTTTGAGTAGTGTCCCTGTGGATGCTTCACTTTTAGGTGGCAGTGCCTCCCGGCGCCGTCTATTGGAGATTTATGGTAGCAGTGTCTGCGTGGGTTGCACATACGTAGTAGGCATCTCGCGGTGCCATTGGTGCTGTGTGTAGCATGCACATGACCTGAGCCCTCCAGTTTCTTCTCAACTGTTCTTGGCTGAAGACGGAGCAAAGGGGCAGTGTTAGCACTTCTCCCTAAAACCGTTGAGAGAGCTTTTAGATACATATTTAGATAAGTTGTTAGAGAGATACTTAGAGTTAGTGTTGGCGGGGGGTGGGGGGGAAATCTTGTTAATTCGTTAGACAACTCCCCCTTAAGGGAACAGTTACTAGTTAAAATGCCTGGTTCTCCGATGCGGCTTCTGCTGCTATGCCGTGCCCAATTCAGACGGACACTCTTTATGCTTACGCTGCCTGGGTGAGGAGCATATTCCCCAGAAATGCCCCCACTGCAGCAACCTGAGAGCCAGAGCCTGACGGGACAGGGATTTCTGGCTTAAAATGATCTTGATGGAGAAGTCCCTCCAGCCTGAGGCAGACAAGCAAACAGCCGCTCCAGGCAAACCTCAAGATGGGAAAGGAGACCTACCCTCTGAAAAACCAAAAAAGAGGGCTCAAACATCTCCTCAGAGAGGTCCGCAAAAACAGAGGCAGTCCTGCAAGGTCGCTACCCCAATGCCATCTTTCTCTTGGCACCTCTTACTCCAGGCATCTCTGGCACCGAGGTCAGAGTGAAAGAAATGGAGTCAAGGCACTGACAAAAACGTGCCTCCTCTATGGCACCCAGCTCACCGGTATGGGACTTGGCACAGTGTGTCTCAGGCACTATGCCTCCACTCCCAGCACTGACAATTCAGTCGACACCAGTAGACACCACAAAATTGGCACTGATGGCACTGGCCAAACAACAACACCGGTCGGCATCGGCTCCATCAACGAAAGGGAAAGTACCCCCGGCACCGACTACTCAGAAATCGACACCAACAGTCTCTGCTGCATCAGAGAGACTTAAAAATCTCATCAGCACCACGTTCACCAGTACTCAGAGCTGAGGGCTCCCCCACAAACTCCAGAGGAGATCACAGCCCACAAGACATGGCACAGTTCTCCAGTGATGAGGAGGAGGATTTGCAGGGACAATACCCCCTATAACCATGTCACTCCTTACCTAAGGCCCACCGACCAACGGGGAGCCACATGGTCCAAGATACCAGATATGAACCAACCATGGTGCAGACCCCCATGGATGTACCCTCCTGTGGCTTTCTCACTGAAATGGGTGCATTGGGAACCTTGGAGCTCATATAGGGGTCAGCATTCTAGACCGTCCACAGTGCATAGATGTGAACTGCGCTCTAACCCAGCATCTCCCACACCACAACCCTGGGAGACACAGGAAGGGGGAGAGGACACAGAGACGGGCACAGACCATGACACATCTCCTGTACACAATTCGTCTTCCTTCCCAGATGAGGTGATTATGCCCCCACCGCCAACCTCGGCGGATGACTTTAAACAGTTTCAAGAGCTATTCAAGGGAGTTGTGCAAAGCTAAGACATCCCGCTCAAGGTGGTAAAGACAAACCAGCACAAGCTGGTACAAATATTGCAACCCGCATCTACCTCCAAGATTGCCCTTTCCATCAACGAGGCCATCTTGGATCCTATGGAGACAGTCTGGCAGACGCTTCTATTCCACCCACTGCAAAAGAGGGGCTAGAAAATATTATGTACCATCCAAGGCTTTCTATTTGCGCTCCGGCCTCCCGACTCCCTAGTTGTCGAGGCAGTAAATCACCATAAGAAACAGCCATAATTCAAGGTTTCGCCCCATGACAAAGAACACAAAAGACTTGACTTGTTCGGATGCAAAGTATATTCCTCTGGCACCCTTTGGTTTCGAGTGGCCAATTATTCAGCACTACTGGCCAAATACGACTGACAACTATGGGAAATTTGCCCAGGTCACATCTGAGCTCCCAGAGGAAAAAGAGACACAATTCCAGGCCATTGTCACTGTGGGCCAAGTCATATCCAAAACAGCCCTTCAGGTGGCATTGGACACAGAAGACAGGGCAGCCGGAATGACAGCCACATGCTTGCTGAGGACAGCTTGCTAGTTTGCCAACTTCTCCTACCATGATGTTTTCCCACAGGCTATCCTACTACCCAATTGCTTGGACCTGCATCACTTCAGACGAGTGGGTCTTAAGCATGGTGGAATTGGGATATACCCTATATCTTTCAATTTATTGCAACCCACTTCCTTTCCCATCCCTTTTCAGGGACTTCTCTCACAAGAAAGTTCTCCTTTGGGAGGTACAATCTCTTCTTCTGTTGGGAGCCAAAGAGGAAATTCCTTAATTATACAGAGGGAAGGGTTTAATCTGGCTATTTCCAAATCCTAAGAGCAAAAGGAGGTCTCAGACCCACGCTACACCAGCGACAGCTCAACAAATAACTAAAGAAAATAAAGTTTCACGTGGCATTCTTGCTTCCTTTATCTTCCCTGGTGACTGGTATGCTGCCCTCGACTTAAAGGATGCTTATTTCCTTGTGTCGAGACACCAAAGCCACAGGAAATTCCTCAGATTCATGGTCAACCAATCTCACTACCAGTTTGAAGTCCTACCATTTGGCCGGTCTGTAGCCCCACATGTTGTGTTCACAAAGTGCATGGTGGCAGCATTTCTGAGAAAGTCAGGAGTTTGTGTTTTCAAAGCTGGATGATTGGTTAGTGAGAGGCTGATCCAGGAGCCAGGTGGTGTCCAGTGTGGCCATGATCCAATCCACCTATGGCTCTCTAAGATTGCTTTTTCCTCATTCATAAGCAATCTTATCACCTGTATGAAGATTAGAGTTTATAGGAGTTGTCTTGATTGTACAGAAGCTGAGACATTCCTCCCATAGTCCAGGTTTCAGATGATGCTAAATATTTCTTTGGACCTGAAGGCCTATCCTACCACAACAATACGGAATTGCCTCAATCTTCTGGGGCATATGGCCTCATGTACTTTCATGGTTTAGCATGCTAGGCTGCATCTGAGGAAGCTGCAGGGATGGCTGAGCTCTGTGTACTCCCCAGTCTGTTATCCTCTGGACATGCTGGTTTAGATTCCTGTATGTGTCCTTAGTCACTTTGGAATGGTAGACAGACCCATCCACTGTGTTTGTGGGAGTACCATTTGCTCCTTGCAAGTTACTTTAACTCTGATTACAGACACTTCCACCCTGGGTTGGGAATCAAGGGCTATAGGGTGGCCAGGACTTAGCTCTACATATAAATGTAAGATAACACTGGTCTACAATTTTTGAGAAGTTGTCTGCTTCAGAGATAAAATGTGCTATTTATTATGTATTTTGATGTGCTGAATTCAAATATGACAACTAAAATAACTGATTGGCTACTGTTTCTAAGATATTTAAGTTTTTACATTTTATGTCTATGTGTATTGTGTAGATAGTAGAGTTTTAATCATAAATTGTAAACCTAGGTCTTTTCATGTGTTTATGGTTGCTTTACATGATGATATTTCACCTGTCCTGTTTATGTAACACTTTAAAAATCACCAAAAGGGTTACATAAATAAATTTTATTATGAAACAAAAGGCAAAAAACTATTATGTACATAGTTTAGTCCTATTCAGTGTCTACTCAGCGCTTCCTGGCTTGTCTCTTGTATTCATTAAATGGAGCATCTCTGGTCACTGTCCAGCAATAGTCTGCAAGCATTCATGGGCTCCATTTGCCCTGATAGCGTTTCTCCATTGTTGCAATGTCCTGGTGAAATCACTCGCCGTGCTCGTCGCTCACTGCTCCGCAGTTCGGTGGAAAAAAATCTAGATGAGAGTGCAAAAAATGTATCTTTAGTGACATGTTGCAACCAAGGCTTTTGTATGCCTTGAGGAGGTTTTCTACCAACAACCTGTAGTTGTCTGCCTTGTTGTTTCCGAGAAAATTTATTGCCACTAACTGGAAGGCTTTCCATGCTGTCTTTTTCCTTGCCACGCAGTGCATGGTCAAATGCATCATCTCGAAGAAGTTCACGAATTTGAGGACCAACAAAGACACCTTCCTTTATCCTAGCTTCACTTAACCTTGGAAATTTTCCACGGAGATACTTGAAAGCTGCTTGTGTTTCGTCAATGGCCTTGACAAAGTTCTTCGTAAGACCCAGCTTGATGCGTAAGGGTGGTGGATGCTGAACGCTTTTCCTTCCAGGCTCCAATGACTGTCGGATTGGCCAGTCTTTCTTGATGTAGTGGGAATCTCTTGCACGACTATCCCATTCGCAGAGAAAACAGCAGTACTTTGTGTATCCAGTCTGCAGACCAAGCAAGAGAGCAACAACCTTCAAATCGCCACAAAGCTGCCATTGATGTTGGTCATAGTTTATGCACCTCAAAAGTTGTTTCATGTTGTCCTAGGTTTCCTTCATATGGACTGCATGACCAACTGGAACTGATGGCAAAACATTGCCATTATGCAGTAAAACAGCTTTAAGACTCGTCTTCGATGAATCAATGAACAGTCTCCACTCACCTGGATAGTGAACGATGTTGAGGGCTGCCATCACACCATCGATGTTGTTGCAGGCTACAAGATCACCTTCCATGAAGAAGAATGGGACAAGATCCTTTTGACGGTCACCCCGGAACATGGAAACCCTAACATCACCTGCCAGGAGATTCCACTGCTGTAGTCTGGAGCCCAACAGCTCTGCCTTACTCTTGGGTAGTTCCAAATCCCTGGCAAGGTCATTCAGTTCATCTTGTGTTATGAGGTGTGGTTCAGAGGAGGAGGATGGGAGAAAATGTGGGTCCTGTGACATTGATGGTTCAGGACCAGAAGTTTCATCCCCTTCCTCTTCCTCGTCTGACTCAAGTGAGAATGATTCTGGTGCATCAGGAACCGGCAGTCCTTCTCTGTGGGGCACTGGACGTATGGCTGATGGAATGTTTGGATAATGAACAGTCCACTTTTTCTTCTTTGACACACTTTTCCTAACTGGAGGCACCATGCAGAAGTAACAATTGCTGGTATGATCTGTTGGTTCTCTCCAAATCATTGGCACTGCAAAAGGCATATATTTCCTTTTCCTGTTCAACCACTGGCGAAGATTTGTTGCACAAGTGTTGCAGCATTTGTGTGGGCCCCACCTCTTGTCCTGATCTCCAATTTTGCAGCCAAAATAAAGGTGATAGGCTTTCTTAACCATAGTGGTTATACTGTGCTTTTGTGGTGCAAAAGTCACTTTACCACAAACATAGCAGAAGTTATCTGCACTATTCACACAAGTACGAGGCATCTCTGCTAGTCACTTTGGCTAAACAGAAATGTGTCCCTTTGCAAAATCAAACACTGACAAATAGAGCACGACACTGTATGATTTCTAGAGCTGATATAGGGCAATTTGTTCAGCGGAGTGATGTAAGCTTCATTATGATTGCATCATCCATGACTTCTAGGAATAACATGATGCAATTCATATCATGTATGACACAATACCAGCTTCAGATTGCATCATTCATTGTTTTGCCTAAAAAGCAAGTACTGTCCAAACCCAGCCATAGATTTATTCATAGATCCAGTCAAAGATGTATTTTAGTCATTTCTGGTTTAAATTGAGATCCCTTCCCTTTATAACTCACTTATCCTCCGCCATTCCCAAGTCAAGGTTCGTATATACTGACCCAATAGCATATCTTGAAAACTAGAGCCAATCAACAATTTTAAGCATTATTTTTGTTCTCAGTGACCCAGAATTAGTAAAGTTTGACTACATTTATTTCAGAAGCATTTTGGCTGTAGAGCAGTGTAATTGAGAGCCATTTGATGAGCATGTCACACATGTTCCTCCCCCATATCATGGGAAGGAATTTACTAGTACTCTTAGGGTACGTCTATATTTACCTCCGGGTTTGGTGGTAAGCAGTCAATCCCAGAAGTGCTTGCCGTCGACGCCGGTAGTCCTCCTCTCGCGGAGCAGTACGCGGAGTCGACGGGGGAGCCTGCCTGCCGTGTGTGGACCCGCGATAAGTACCTTGTAGTTCGAACTAAGGCACTTCGACTTCAGCTATGTTATTCACTTAGCTGAAGTTGCGTATCTTAGTTCGTACTGGGGGGTGAGTGTGGACCAGCCCTTATACCATGACCACTGTATTGTCTATGTGAATAGACAGAGAGGGGGCAGATCAACCCAGCTATCCCAAGTGGCAATGCTGCTGTGAGACTCTTGTATCACCAGTTCAATCCATCTTGAAGACTCCTATCTTCCAAGATGTCCAGAACAGTCTGGCAGATCAGATGAGCAGGTCATCATGAGTGATCTCTTTGCCCAAATATAGCAAGATTCATATCCCAATTGTGGGGGATTCCCCACACGGACCTGTTCGCAACCAAAATCAGCAGGAAGCATCATCTGTGGTTTTTTTTTTTTTTTTTTCCTCATGAGCAGGTCACAGTCCAGGATCCCTTGGGCGCCTTCATGTTACCTGGACAGGCAAGCAAATGTACACGTTCCCTCTAGTTCAGCTACCACACAGAATAGTGGTAAAAAGCAAGCAGGATCATGCTCGAGTGATACTCGTTGCACCAGTGTGGCCTTACCAATATTCATTCTGCTAAATCTCTCAACCAGGGATCAGTTGACCTTACTAGTGGATCCAGATCTCACAGGACCTGTTACCCACACAATCTAGGGCACCCCATTTTTACCCTACCGTGGGCTCAAGGAGTAATCCTGTTAATTTAGGCACCCCACTCTTTCCTGTCCTAGGTTCGGGGCATAAGGATGTAACCTTCTGCGGGTTTGTGGGACCTTTTACCAGTGAAAGAGCCTTACACAGTAATATCCTTGATCAATTGTTACTAAATATAGGTTAACAGAATACATTCGCTAAGCATGCAATGCTCAGCACTGACAAACTTTTCTTGATGGCCAGTCAGGATCAGGTCATCTGGGGCTCCAGGTTCTGAATGGTGTGGTCAGCAGGGTGTGATGGTTTTGGAAGCTCTGACCGTGGGCTGTGTTCTGGAGTTTGGTTCCAAATAACTTCCTATTGGCCCCCAGTTTATATAGTTAAAACTTGGGTCCTACTTAGCTATCCTTTAACCAATCATTTTAAACTGAAGCACTACAAAACAGTATTTTTCACCAATCCTAGCCCACTACCTAAGAGTTCATTTATTTTTGTCAAAATGTAAATTAAAGAACACACAGTGATAACTATAGGTAAACAAATGGAAGTATTACAAATTTAAAAACAGACAAAAGCAATAAATGGTATCTTTTCAACTGAAACTGCTAAGTGGTTTTTCCAGACAGAGCGTTATCTTGCAAAGTTTTCTTTACACATCTTAAGATTTGTCTGTCTGGTCACTATTTGTGCTATTAGGGCAGAAATGCTTCTCGACAACCCAATATTATATTGTTTTGGTGGAGTTTAGATGGGATGTGACTCCCAGCTTCTTACCTCATAGCTGCTGCTGTCCTACTATGGCTGCTGCTTCTTACTGCAGAAGGGCCTTGGCTTACAGACCATGGTCACCACCTCCATTATAACCGGGAGGCCCTTCACATCACAGCCTGGATGATCCATGGTTAACACCTCAGGAGAAAATATGTTCAAAGGAGGTACAAAACATCCTCTTAAATAATAGAAAATCTTCTAATAGGTATATCTGCCAGGTGAAGTGGAAGAGGTTCCCCGTCTAGTCCCAGCAGAAAGGCATTCCCTCAGTCCAAGCTCCGATACAACATGTGCTAGACTATTTGTTATAAATGAAACAGCAAGGCCTTGTCATTAATTCCACTAGGGTTCACCTAGCAGCTATCTTGGCTTTCCACCCTCCAATTGATCAATCACTTTTCTCCAACCCCATGTTGCTCTGGTTTTTGAAGAGTTTGAACAGGTTATATCTCCAACTAGAGAGGCTCCTGTTCCCCCCTAGGGTCTTGAAAGTGGTTTTAACAAAACTAATGGGTCCATCCTTTTAACCGCTGGCTACCTGTTCATTGCTCAATGTCTCACTGAAAGTAGCATTTTTGGTGGCAGTCACCTCAGCCAGGAGAGTGGGTGAATTAAGGGTTCTGGTGTCTGACCCTCTGTATACATCAATCAGGCAATATATTTACCAACTTTACCAACATGCTCACGAGGGGGAGGGTGTTAATGTTTTACTTGGACAGGACTAAACTGTTAAATCGCCCTCTCAGTTGTTCATGGCAATTGCAAACAGAATGAAGGACCTTCTGGTTGGTTCTCAAAGACTCTTGTCCTGGATTCCTTCCTGTATCCATTTGTGCTATGACATGGTTACTGTAACTACACCAAATAGGATGATAGCACATTCAACCACATCACAGGCAGCCTCTGCAGTCTTTTTAGCCCATGTGCCTATTCTGGATGTTTGAAGAGCTGCAACTTGGTCTACAGTACATTTGCCTCTCATGCTATCTCCCAACAGTCTAAGATGATGCCAGATTCAGATTGTGTGCTCTTTCAATCATTATTCAGGTAGACTCCAATCTGACCTCCAGATCAAACTGCTTGTGATTGACCTGAAGTGGAATGAACATGCTATCACTCAAAGAAGAAATGGTTACTAACTTGTTCTGTAACTGTTCTTTGAGTTGTTTCACACATGTCCATTCCATGAACCACCCTCCTTACTCTCTACATTGGAATCCGTCCACTAAGAAGGAACTGGGGAATCGGGGGGCAGCTCTGCAGCAGAGGAAAAAGTCTCTAAAAACAGTGCACTGGGTGTGCATGCTCTGAAGTGGAATGGACATGTGCAACACAACTTCAACAACAACAGCTACAGAACAGGCTAGTAACCTTTTATCTCATAATAGGGGTTTTAAAAAAGTGAAATTATCAGTGGATCCAATTGGTCATGACTTAGGGTATCCCAAATTTATCCATTCCACAATACAAAATTACACCTGAGAGCATCAGAGTGTGCCTAAGCAAAATCGGTAAGTGGATGCAGGCTTTTGTTACTCTTCTGAACAACTCTTCTGAGATATTATGGGATATTCTCCTAGTGAAAAAGCTGACAGAGGAATAGTAGGGTTTTTAATGTAAATCTGACTACTGTTTCTGGACTATGAGAGAGACTTGGGAAATGCATGCATTTTGTGCTACTGTAAATCTTTTACAGTCTTTAGTTTCTGTTTTAGCGCGCGCGCTCTCTCTCTCTCTCTCTCTCTCTCATTATTAAATGTTAAGCTTCCGCTCCTATATATGCTCTCACACCAAAAAGCTACAATACTGTAATGTTATATTTCAGATTACATTTTTTCTTTGTATTTATTCAGGGCGGGTCTAGACAAAATGCTTCTTTCATCAGCATAGTTAATTCCCCTCCATGAGAGCTGTTAGCTATGTTAACTGGAGAAGCCCTCCCGTCGACATAGTGCTCTCAACACGAAGCTATGTTGGCATAACTGCATTGGTCAGGGGTGTGGATTTTTCACACCCTTGAGCTACATGGTTATACCAATGTAAGTTTCTAGTGTAGACCTGGCCTCAGTCTGAAAAATGTAAAATACAAATGTTTTTAAAAATTTCTAACTCAATTTGCAAAAAGAACGAGGAGTACGTGTGGCACCTTAGAGACTAACAAATTTATTTGGGCATAAGCTTTTGTGGGCAAAAACCCAAATAAATGTTTTAGTCTCTAAGGGGCCACACCTACTCCTCGTTCTTTTTGCTTGATACAGACTAACACGGCTACCACTCTGTAACTTGATTTGCTGCTTTTATTATTTTTAGCTAATACTAGAATATTGCTCTTAAATATAATCTAGGGTTGATACATTTTTGCTTCTCTTGTCTAGGCATATCTGACAGTGTGTAAGGATGCTATAATGGTTGGCCTTGGAGATACAGAGTTTCAAGCACACCTTTTAGATGTTACTCTTTCAATTATGCAAACAGGTACACCCTAATAACAATGTTTTTGTGGTACTTTCTTCTTCCCCTATGCTGCTGTAAGGGGTGTTTTTTCTCGTATACTCTTTCCCTCTCAAGAGCCTCCTGGTTGCTTTAAGAAAAAGAGTTAGGGAATAAATTTCTGCTAAATTAGCATAGCCTCTGCCTCTGCTTTGGATCTTCTTCCCCCATGAATAAACTCCAGTGTATGCCTCTGCTGCTGTTCGTAGCTTTTGCTAGCAGCAATAGTGTGAATCATTGTGACATGATTCTTGAGTTTCTTCTTTGAGTGCTTGCTCATGTCGATTCCATTCTAGGTATGTGCGCCCCCACATGCACAGTTGTCGGAGACTTTTTGCCTTAGCAGTATCTGTTGGGCTGGCTGTGTCACCCTCTGTAGTGCCGTGCTTATGTGGCAGTATATCAGGTGCCGGCGGCCCTACGCCCTCTCAGTTCCTTCTTACCGCATGTGACGGTTGTTTGGAGTGCCTTAGCAAGAGCATTAGCGGTTCTTCACTGTTCAGATCATTCTCCTATGATATTTAATCAGCAATTAGTTAGCTGTTAAGTGTTTTAGTATTCGTTAGAGTCCCAGCTGGCACTTAATCCTTGAGTGGGGCACTGCTTACCTGCGACTGGTTGATAAGGAACCAGAGGCATCTCGATCTGTTCCACTTGCCACGACCTGGGCCTAATTTGCTAGGCAAATGGCACCCCCAAAAATAAAGATGCCCAGAGGCTGGATTTATTTGGCAGAAAAAATTATTCAACAGCAAGCCTCCAGTTTAGGGGGTCTAACCATCAGGCCCTACTTGGCAGATATAATTTCAACCTGTGGCACTCCATCGGCAAGTTCAAAGAGAGCCTCCCACAGGATCAGGTGCAGGAGTTCACCATGCTGATAGAAGAGGGCAAGGCGGTTAGGGTGACCAGATTACATGAACAAAAAATTGGGACGCATGGGGGGCAGGTCCGGAGTGCCGCCGAAGCACCCCCCCCCCCCCCCCCCAAAAAAAAAAGCCCCGAGCCAGAATATCGGGACAAATGGCTATACATCCGTCAGGACGTGGGACAAATGACTGAATATCGGGACGGTCCCGATTTTATCGGGACGTCTGGTCACCCTAAAGGCGGTAGCCCAGGGTGTCCTCCAGAGGGCCGGGTATGCCATGGACTTGCGTCCAGGGTGGTTGCCTCTGCAATAGCCATGAGGCTAGCTCCTGGTTACAGACCTCTGGGCTGTCCCAAGAAATGCAATCCACCCTCCAGGACCTCCCTTTTGAGGGAACGGGGCTTTTCTCTGAGCTAACTAGTGCTAGGCTCCACAGCCTTAAAGACTCTCAGGCCACCCTCCGCTCTTTGGGCCTGCATACTCCTCAGCAGGCCAGAAAGCCATTCCGCCCTCCGCCAAGATCTTGGGATACCCCTCGATCAGGCTCCTACAAAGACAGGGGCTTTAAGCAATGCCACCAGCGGTGTCTCATCCACCTGCCCAACCTGGTCCTTCCAAGGACCAAGGCAGCCAAAAGCAGTCAGTTTTGAGGGTGCGCCTGAGGACAACGCTCCAGTCGCTGCACCGGATCCGTTCCCCGTCTTCCTCAACCACCTCTGCCATTTCCGGTCGGCCTGGTCCGATATCATCTCGGACCGCTGGGTGTTCGACACAGTCTTCTTGTCGGGCTATAACCTGCAATTTGTAGCCAACCAACCCTTTCATCCCCCTTCCCCATCCCTCTTCAGGGACCCTTCTCACGAGCAACTCCTCGTTCAGAAGGTTGAAAACCTCCTGCGCCTAGGGGCAGTGAAAGAGGTTCCGCAAGACATGGAGGAAAGAGGATTTTATTCCCACTACTTCCTCATTCTGAAGGCAAAAGGGGGCTTCAGACCTATTCTAGACTGCGTCGCCTCAACACGTCTCTCGAAAAGTTGAAGTTTCTTATGGTCTCTCTGGCCTGCATCATCCCGTCCCTGGATCCAGGAGACTGGTACACCACCTTCATTGTAAAGGACGTATGCTTCCATATTCCCAGGGCACTGGCGTTTCACATTGGGCCAGTGCCATTTCCAGTTAACGGCGATGCCCTCTGGTCTCTTGTCAGCTCAGAGAGTGTTCACCAAGTGTATAGCACCAGTGGCCGCTTACCTGCGATGTTGGGGTGGGGGTCCAAATCTACCCATACCTCGACGACTGGTTGATAAGGAACCAGAGGCATCTCGATCTGTTCCACTTGCCACGACCTGGGCCTAATAATAAATGACAAAAAGTCAACCCTCACTCTAGTGCAACGTATAGAATTCATTGGTGTGGTACTCAACTCCACTTGAGCCAGAGCCTTCCTCCCCAAGACTTGGTTCCAAGCCATAGTGGACCTCATCTCATCTCTGCATGCCCATACACTCACCGCTGCCCACACATGCCTTAGACTGTTGAGTCACGTGGCAGCATGCGCTTACGTGGTCCGGCACATGCAACTCTGCCTCCGGCCCCTACAGGTGTGGCTGGTGTCGGTCTATGTCCCCAACCGGCACAGTATGGACTGGGTGATCAGAATTCTGCACAGTGTACTGTTGTCCCTTACCTGGTGGCAAGATCTCACATCGGAGCTGGAGGGGAGTCCCTTTCGCAGCCCTGGTCTCGTCTGTGACTCCTGTCTCCGACACTTCGGACCCAGGCTGGGATGCCCAGCTGGGCAATCTCAGTACTAAAGGTTGTTGGTCCAGTCATGATCAGTCCCTGCACATCAGTGTCAGGGAATTCAGGGCTGTTCACCTAGTCTGCCAAGCCTTTCAGACTCGCATACAAGGCAGGGTGATTCAGGTCCTAATGGACAACATGGCCACTGTCTTCTATATTAACAGACAAGGGGGAGCCAGGTCATCTGCCCTCTTCCAGGAAGTACTCCGGCTTTGGGATTTCTGTCTGGAGTAATCCATCTTGTGGCCGCTCACTCCCAGGGGCCAGGAATGCTTGGACAGGATATTCTTATCTTGCCACAATTGATCCCTTCACCTGGAGGTGATCAGTTCTATCTTCCACGGGTGCGGAACTCCCCAGGTGGACCTACTCGCATCCAGGCAGAACAGAAAATGCCACGTCTTCTGCTCATTCCAGGGCAGAGACAGGGGGAATCCCGGTCGGAGGCCTCCTGCTCCCATGGTCGGGGGCTCTGATGTATGCCTTCTCTCTGGTGCCATTGCTGCCAAAGTTGTCATGAAGATCAAGGAGGACAGGGTGAAGGTCATCCTCGTAGCGCCGGCAAGGCTACGCCAGCACTAATTCAGCATTCTGCTGGATCTCTCGGTGGCGACCCCGTTCCAGATGCCATTCAGGGCGGACCGGTTATCCCAGAACCACGGCAGTCTCCTGCACCCAAACCTGGCAGCGCTACATCTGATGTCTTGGCTGCTGCATGGCTAAACACACAAGAAAACGGCAGTGCTTGTCAGAGGTCCAGTGAATCCTGTTGGACAGTAGAAAGCCCTCTCCCAGCACGACCTACCTGGCCTTGGAAGGTTGTGTTCCTGGTCGTGGTGACATCAGCCTGCCGGATATCCAAGATTTGGGTGCTCACCTCGGAATTGCCTTACACGGTCTTCTACAAGGACAAGGCTAAGACCGCACCTGGGCTTCCTTCCTAAGGTAGTCTCTCAGTTTCATTAGAGCCAAAATATTTACTTACCAGTCTTCTTTCTGAAGCTGCATAAGTCGGAGGAGGAGCGCAGGCTATATGCCCTGGACATCGTGCGGACTCTGGCCTTCTACATTGACAGGACCAAGCCATTCCGTAAGTTGACGCAATTATTCTTCGCTGTGGCAGACAGAATGAAAGGTTATCCTGTTTCTGCTCAGAGAATTTCGTCCTGGATCACTGCCTGCATTCACTTTTGCTATGATCAAGCAAAGGTGCTGCCCCGGCAATCGTCACTGCCTAACCTACAGAGGTGCCAGACCTGTTCGGCAGCTTTTTTGGCCCATGTGCCTATTCAGGACATCTTTAGGGCGGCCACCTGGTCATTGGTCCTTACCTTCACGTCCCACTATGCACTTACCCAGCAGGCCCAGGACGATGCTGGCTTTGGTAGAGCAGTATTGCAAGCCGCCAAGCGGTGAACTCTGAGCCCACCTCCATAGATACTGCTTGTGAGTCACCTAGAATGGAATCGACATGAGCAAGCACTCGAAGAATCAAAAATGGTTACCTGCCTTTCGTAACTACTGTTCTTCAAGATGTGTTGCTCATGTCCATTCCATTATTCATCCTCCTACCCTTCTGTTGGAGTTGCCGGCAAGAAGGAACCGAGAGGGCATAGGGCCAGTGACGGCTGATATCCTGCCGCATGAGCATGGCACTCCAGATGGCGCTACAGCTGGCCCGATGGATACCACTAAGGCAAAAGTCTCCGACAACTGTGCACATGAGCGTGTACACACTTAGAATGGAATGGACATGAGCAACGTATCTTGAAGAACAACAGTTATGAAATGTAGGTAACCGTTTTTCTCTGCTGTTCACAAGTTTCTGAATAGCCGTAGTGATTTTGACTTATTTACACTGCCGCCACAGCTTGATCAAACTGTCATTGGAGTTGTCTATCTCTAGGCTCCAGGAGATAACTCTGTCATATCTAGTATTCAGTTTGCATTTGGAGTTATCTCCATAATAAGGACTAAGTGAAAGCTTAATTTCTGAAGGAATTTATAGGTTAGGCCCCAATCCTCATCATTGAAAACTTCCCACTGAGTAGTGAAGAAATGGATTTTTCAGGCAGTGTGTGTAATGTTTCCAGCCCCTCTCACATATAATATAGAAATAAATATTACTCTGCTGTGCTGGAAATGCAGCAGAGTTGTGCTTGGTGAAAAACGGAAAACAAGACTAACTGAAGTGACCAGGCTAATATTCCTGATACAACTCAATAAACTAACTGGTCTCTTACATTTCTTCAGTGATACAGGATTTTGTTTGAACTCCCATTTAAATAGAGGAAGGAAGCGCCATAGTCTGCTTCCTCTGACTTGATCTTTCCTTTGGATGTTTTGAATACAACTTTTTACAATATGTAGGGTGAATTTTACAAATGCTGTTATAAAACAAAAGAGCGTCCCTAAAGTCCCAAGAGCTCCTCTGAAACCCACTTTCTTTTCTTCTACTACATAGTTTCCTTTTATTAAAATATATTTTTATTAATTCAACTTCAATTCTTTATGAAAGCAAAGTAGCAGCTCTCAATGTGAAAAAGAGCTATTTTACTGTGGGAGAGAGAACAAGTCCATAGGCATGTTTGTTTGAAAACAATTGAACGTTTTCATGTCTGGACCCTGTGTCCCTGCATGGCTTTGCAATTTAGCTGTTACCTTAAAATTAGTGTACAAAAGACACTATATACAAAACGTCATGATGTTGTTTTACATCTTAAAAATTAAATTTGCCAGACATTTAAGCTATCTAAAAGAACTGATACAGTAATTAAAACAGTGAAATCAGTAAGAAATCTAAACAGATGTTAATTAGCTAAATATAAAATAATCTACACTAGTAAATTACAGCCATTTATATAGTGTAAATGAATTTCATTCTAAGCTTGTAGCTAAAGCAGGGCTTAAATTTAGCCAGAGATGTCCAGAGTGGAGCTCTGATAAATATTTTTCAACCCCCCTGGAGTTTTAATAGTATGTTGAGGGGTAGGCTGCGAGGCTCTGGGAAATACTGTGAGAATTTAATCCCTGAGCTAAAGAATATCAATCTAGTTAAAAATCTGTAGTTTTTAAAATATCTAATATGATATTTGTTTCTCTAGAAAGAGGCTGCTTTTGTATTCCGACATTACTTTGTGTTCTAAAAGAGATTATTGAAGCTTCTTTGACTCAAAACATTGATACGGATGAAGAATTGGCAACATTTCTCCATGCTGTTCAGGCTCTGTTCCAGAAAATTTTAGAAAGTGTGGCACGCAGACTCAGAAAACAGCGGGAAGAAGGGCTTCAGGTATTTATCATCCTATTACATACCTGCACACAAAACCATGTGATTGTAAAGTTAACTATAAACACTGACTTTGACTTTTACTCAGTTGTGAGTTGGACACATTGGGTTTATTGGCACAAAAATACTTTATTATCCTCTTAGTTTAATAATTGATTTGACATTATGCCATTTGTGTCCTCTGCTCTAAGCCTTGTCATCGATAGGATTTTCCCCACTGCTGGTCCTGCTCAGTGGAAATACTAACATAAAAAAGAATCAAGCATTTGTGATATTAGTTTTGACTGCCAAACTGGATCAGGCATTTTTATGCTAGTTCCTCCTTCTCTAGGCTATTTGTCTCTTTTTCACAGCTATATGGCTTACAACTGTTCTCTCTTGCCCAAAGGAGTGGTGTCAAAGTCCTCCAGAACCTACTTTACTTCAAGAAAAGGAAATTTATATGCTTATAGCAGGGTCTGGACAGTGTTATCTTCCTAGTGCTGAGATCAGTAGATCAGTGCCAGGAAGTCTTGGATCCTTTCAAGTAATCCTATGTCTGCATTTGAGCTGGGAGGTGTGATTCCCAGCTCATGTGTAGACACCTGCACTAGCTGTACTCAAGCTAGTAAGCTAAAAATAGCAGCATAGAATGGCATAGGCAGGAATTTGGGTTAGCCACTCAGGTACATATCCAGGAAGTCTGGGTGGGTACATACTCGGGCATCTAGCCTAAGTTGCTGTCCATGCTACCCTAGCTACAATGTTATTTTTAGCATGCCAGCTTGAGCAGAGCTAGTGTAGGTATGTCTACATGAGCTGGGAATAGTATCTCCCAGCTCAAATGTAGACATAGCCTTAGGGTCCAAGCCTTTGCCTTTAATGCCCTTGGGGGATTTTCCTTGTGCTTTTCAACCCTTTGACGAGGCCCTAAAGGATAGATTCACAGAGACGTAACTGCTCTCGTAATGCTAGTTCTCTTCCTTATTCTGAGTTGCTAAATTGCACCAAAAGACAGCTAAACTACATTAAATATTTTCCTAACATTAGTTTTCTAGGTAAGCAATTGTTGTGGAGGTGTTACGTGATAGCAAATGGGAGAGACACAGTAGTTCCTGAGACACTCTATTAAGATGTAGTCAACTCTATGAAAGTTTGAGAATCCCTGACTGAAGGCTTTTAATTGCACTAAAATGTTCCCGAAGTGGAAATACTGTAACTGATCTATATTTTTATTTATTTATTTAGTTGATTCATTCTATTCAAATGCCTCTTGGAGAATTTATACACACAGTCCAGTGCTGGTGTTCATCTTGTCCAACAGTTCACCATGGTGTACTCTCTACTCTCCTAGCTGCAGTAGTGGTCGAGATAAGTCACACACTGCGAAAGGTAAAGAGTTTAAATAATCTGTTTTTTTTTTAGTTTATTATACTAAAAGTTCAACCTTTAAACCAAAGCAATTCAAAAGAGGGCTAGCAGTGGTCAAGCTTGAATTGTACAGTAGTGCCCTTCCTTGGTTAATCTGAACCTCCATTGACTGTACATCAAAGGAAAGTGAGAGATCCTGACCTGTTGAAGGAGGCGTTATGCAGTGATAAAATTGGCATTTTTGTAGGCTTAATAAAAAGCTTTGGTAATTATCCTCTTATGCCCCCCCAAAAAAAGGGTTTTCAAGAGCTTGGCTGTCTCAGGTTGCAGTTCAACATGTTAAGAGATATCAGAGGAAAAGCATCTTTCCATGGTAGAGCAGACCATGCCAACTGCTATCTCATTATCTCTGGACAAGGCAGTGGTTCCTACAACACCCTCTCAGCCAGATGATTACAAAAGCTCCCAGGATTTGCTCTGCTGCATAGTGGATTCACTGAAGACTCCTGTGGAGGTGGTACAGAACAGCTCTTGCGCTCCTAAATATACTTCATGCTCCCAAGTCTGGCATTACCAGTGAATGAAGCTTTATTGGCTCCAGCAAAGAACATCTGGCAGACACCATACGCTGCACCAACCTCCAAAATGGTTGCAAGTGCTGTCTTCTGGCACCTCTATACTCATAGTGTACTTGGCTGTTTGCTTACCACAGCAACTAGAAGACTCCATTAATCAAATTCTTAACTTTGTTGCACTGGGCCTAAAAATCAACAGAGAGATGCCTTCCTTGGGTACCAATATAGAGAATAGACTTGAATAGGGGCAGAATTGAACTCCATGACAGCAAGGGCCTATCTGCCTAAGGACATGTTTGACATCATGGTAGTCCTCATCAACTAGTTGCAGATTCATGCATACGCTACTGTGAGAGCTTGCCTCTGTCTGGTCGGTCACAAGGCTTTCTGCACACATCATGCACCATTTGAGACTTCGCTTTTGTTGCATGCTATGGTGGCTGAAGTTGTATACCTTCCAAACAGACACCACGTAGATATGATAGTGCAGGTCCCCTCTGAAGTCCTCTCATCCAGATCAGGTGTGAAAAGGAGTACTAGTCTTCCTACCTCTTCCCACCAAGGCTTTTATTTACAGATGCCTCCCTACTTGGGGGAAGCTGACCTCTACCACCTTCAGGCCTGCAGTCTATGGATCTGTCAGGAAACTCGAATGCATACTTACTAGAGTGTAGGGCAATTTTTTACACCTGTACAGCATTTCTACCAATGATTCAAGGACTGACCATACAAATTGTGACTGTCAATTTGACAGCTATGTTTTATAGACTATGGGAAACCCGATTGTCTCCTCTATGCCAGGAGAGTATTCGAGTTTCCCTTACAGTGCTGCACTTTCCAGGACTGCAAAATGCTTCAGCGCACCACATTAGTAGGCAATTCCACTATCCAAAATATTTTGAATGATTGAAAGAAGTCAATCATTTATAGAGTTGTTTTCACAAAACTAATGGGAGAAAACATCTTTGTTTCAGGCTATGCTGCTATTTAGTCAAACTTGGTTTTTTTTTTTTTAAAGTCTTATTGTTACTCAAAACTTGACACCAATAAGAGCTAATGCAGCAAACGAGGAAATCACCGTATCCTTGGTTATAAAAACTGTTTATTATCTAATGTTCTTGTTCCCTACATGGTGGGTCCCAACCCACTAGTGCGGTCTGGGAAGGGTCTAGGACTGTTGTGTGTGCCCCCCCCCACACACCCACACCCACCATGCCCTCGCTTACCCTGAGCAGCAGGCAGCAGCATAGGAAGTGGATTCTGGGTGGCAGCACCATGGTGGAAGCACCTTCAATGCATGTACAGGCTGCCTCTGTGCTGCTGCTGCCTCTTCTGCTGCCTACCTACTTTTACTTCCTGTGGGTAGCAGGCAGCAGCATGGGAAGCAGGATCTGGGCTGCAGTAAGCAGACCGTCAGTAGCCTGATAGCGATCATAGGCCTGGCCATGAACGGAGAGGGGGAGCAACTAGGGCTGCAAGAGGGGGTAGGACTGGGAGAGCAAGAGCACGGGGACTGGGGGAGCTGAGCAGGCTTGGACTAAGAAGGGGAGAACAGATGACTGAAGAGCTGAGAAGGGGAAGAGAGAAAGGGTTGCACCAGGCTGAGAGAGGCAAGGGGGTGGATTAAGGGTGTAATAGTGGGTCCCCAAAAGAGACCAAATGCGATTGGTGGGTCGCCTTAGTAAAAAGTTTGAGATCCACTGATCTAATACATAAAAATTTCCCCTCTGTAAGTATATGTAATATCTTCCCTGTGGGTGAGCTGCCACCTTTATAAATATTAATTAACAATATAGTTTAAATGGTATTTTTGCTAAAGATCATCTATGTATGATATTAGTTACTTCCTTTAATGTAAATGCCAAATATCTGGTTACAAGTTTTAATCTTTCCAATCAAACTTTGCTTTGTTTATTTTGACACTACTGAGTTAAACTGTCAAGTACTTTTCTGAAATGAACTAGAAAAATACATTTAAATGTTTCTCCCTATAACTTAAACATGCATTCAGTTAATGTAGCTACTGAAATCCTGTTTTTCTTAATTATTTTCTGTGTGCTTCTGTATTTATTTTGAATTTGAGCTATCTTCTTTTTAGGCTTCAAATGCAGAAGAACTTGCACCACCAGAGTCCATTGCAGACCTTCCTCCGCTTTCAGGCAGTTTAATGGCAATGATAATTAAGTCAATAAATGTGGTCAGGTAATCTTTGTCTGTTAGTTTCCATAAGGTTTATTAATGTGAAACCAGTAAGTTACCAAACAAGCTTTTAATTCTTAAATTCAAGTTTGTGGAATTAGCCAGTGAATACCTACATCACCTACTACATTTCCATGTAATATCCCATAATCCTTTACTTTTTTGTTACGTTGATTGTTAGTTTTTTGCTTTTTCTGTTGTCCTTGTATTAGAATCACATGACTATTCATTCTAATAATTCCTTTCCTCATAATCACTCTTCAAAACATACTTATTTCAAAAGGTATTTATAAATCCTAGCCCTTCCTATATGGAAGGGTTTAGATCAAACCAAAGTCTTTACCAGAAATAACACCAATCATATAACCTGGAACTAACAACATGCATGCTAAAACTCAACTGTAAAATACACACTGGCACTATGCAAATGGCATAAAGCAATTATTTAGTTGTTACTATAGTAAGTGTTAAGTATGCTCTGAAAGAGAGCTTGGTGTGCATTCTGCAGCTTTCCCAAGTGACTTTTCTGTAGGACCTAAATTGGAATGCTTGTTATGTCTTCTATCATTATTTTAGTGGAGGTTAGTTGAGTCTGCTGCAGTTACAGCTGAATTTCAATTTTCATTTTAATCATCCTTTTAAAATTTGTTCATAACTTATTTTTCTTCAAGTGATTAGCCACATGTATTCCAATTCTGCTGTGCATGCACCCCAGATCAGAATCTTTTTGAATAGCAGTGTCAGGGACCATGCCATGCTCTGTACACCTTCCAGTGCTCCATAGCTCAAGAGTCCAAAGGGCAGGGCTACCACAATCTCCCTTCTGTCTTGCAACCACAGGGGGTAAGAGGAAACTGAAAACCACATCTCTGCCCACTGCATGATTTTGTTATCTCTAGTTTGTTAGTTAGATTTATATCGTTTTAGTCTGTTGGCGAAAAAGGGAAAAGTCTTCAAATCTGGGGTGCCTTGGCACCAGATGCCCCTGCACATGGTGGAATCAAAGCTTCTGGGATTCAAACTCTGTCTCTCCTGTGAGACAGCTGTTCCCATCAGTGACACTCTAAGTGCCTCTTCTGCCTCAGTGAAGCACATACACCACAAAAGTGCTCTGTGTGCTCCTTCTTTTTGAAAAGGACCCAAAAACAAGGGAATCTCACCTCAAACTTTTCCTGATAGAGAGATCTATGAGAGCATCATCCATTCTTGAGAGGGAGAAGGGAGCCAAGCTGGACCAGACAGTCTCAGAGCACTCCGGTAAACCAGGGTCTATCTTGAGCTCCAGGACTCAGCCTTGAGAAAGGTTCCAGTCCTTGACTATGGAGTCAGCCAAAGCTTCCCTACATTCCTCAGATCAATCCTCTGAGGAGAGACGAAGGAAGGAGCATAACGTCCATGGTATCTGGAGACTCAGATCTCTCTCTCCAGCACACAATAGATCTAAGTTTAGAGGCAGTTTAAGTCCCACATTGGATCCCACTGATGCCTCTGTACTGAAGAGTAACCTCTTGAAGAAGCCATCCTTCTTTTGACCAGTATTGATGGTAGCCAAGCACCCATCCTGAAGCACTCAGAACCAAAACTTCTTCAGAGCTTCCTGAGCCAACTCCAAAGAACCTGGTGCAAGCTTCTGAGCTCCCAGCCCTAGTACCAAATCTTCTGGTACAGACACTGAAGTATCTTGCACCTTCCTCTGCAATACCATTCATAATTCCAGACACAGATGAAACCACCTCAGAACCAATGTTCATGTTTCAAGGAAGCTTGATGGCATCTGAGCTGCCAGAGTCTGTTGCTGGCATGTACTAGGAAACTATTGTCCTGGACCCGAGTACACCATCCTCTGTGTCAGTAGAGGATGCTCCAGGACCTGCTCCTGTGGAGGAGTTGTATTTCTTTTCCTCCTCCATCATCTGAAGTGACTAGGAAGGTGTCACCTATGTATTTGCCTCACTCACTGCCTTATGAACTGAGCTATTTAGACGGGGAGTCCAGGGGACACTTCTACAAGAGAGGGCATTTGAATTCTTGGTAGGAACATCCCTCATAGTATTCTCCATGGCCTGCAAAACCATTCCCCTATCCCATGCACATATAGCTATTTTGGGAGTGCATCTCAACAGAAGGGCTCTATCCATTGATCCTATTTCTAAACTCAGGTCTCCTTCTTCCATAGACCCCCAGGAAAGCCAAGTGATCCAGCATACAATCATACCTTCAGGACCAGGAATTTGAACAGGAAAATATGCAGGAGTCAGAGATCCAGCCTTATTTCTCAAGTGCTTTTTGTGCTCTTCTCCTGATGAGGCTGTCCACCCAGCTGTTCTGACCCAGCCAGAAAACTAGAAACTTCTCATGCACTATTCTCCACTAGAATGTCCAAGGTGTGTGGCATTCACTGGAGAAGTCTTGCAAATGTCTAGACAGTCTGTGTTCATTGGTCCTGGTAGATACCTATGGCAAAGCTCAGTTTCAGTGATGCCCACTTCCATAGTCAAGAAGTGGGACCTTTCTCAACATTGAGTCCTGGAGCTTCAGTGGTGCCCACCTCAGAGTGACTCTTCGGTACAGATATAGGTGCTATCAGTCATCTCTAAGGAGGTTGAATACTTTTATAACCATATAGTGCCTGGATCCTTGGTCATAACTGCTGTCCAAGAGATGTCTAAGCAGCAGGGAGTACTCAAGTGAACACCCCAGGACAAAGT
Organism: Malaclemys terrapin pileata; assembly: GCF_027887155.1. Taxonomy (NCBI): domain Eukaryota; kingdom Metazoa; phylum Chordata; order Testudines; family Emydidae; genus Malaclemys; species Malaclemys terrapin. The sequence goes on from NC_071506.1 coordinate 265,979,388, forward strand.
TCCTCTCTGTGCTGCTGCAGGAACCTAAGTCCCTGGTGTTAGAGTGGCATCTGGTTGCATGGACCTCTCATTGAAGCCTCTGACTCCGCAATCATGCAGGTTGCTTGGTTGCAGTCCTCAGGGATACCAAAGGAGGTCTAAATGACCACCTTCAGTTACTCTGACCTCTTAATTAAGCATAATAATGAAACCGTGCACCTGTTAAAGGACTCAAGCCATCTTAGGTTCTGGAAGAGACACAATACAGGCCTCAGAATTATCAGAGACATAGTCAATCCCTCTAATCCTATTATGGCCAGCAAAGATCCTCCAAGGAAGAGGCAGAGGTTCCAGAGGAGGAAAACCATATATTCCGCATCAGGAGGTTTGAGGGTACGGTCAAGAGTCTGAGGTCTGCCCCACCCTGTTTTGGGAACCGTCTTGTTTTCAGAGAGCCTGGAACCAGATTTCCAGGACCAAGTGGTCCAAGGTTATAGGGATACACCATCCAGTTCCATTCATTCCCTACCCTCTTTCCCTGTCTCTTTCCAGGGATCCCTCTCACAAGATATTACTAAGAAAGGAAATGAACTCCCTTCTGCAACTCAGGCCTGGTTTACACTGGGGGGGGGGGGGGTGTCGATCTAAGTTACGCAACTTCACATACGTGAATAACGTAGCTGAAGTCGACGTACTTAGACCTACTCACCACGGTGTCTTCACTGCGGTGAGTCGATTGCTGCTGCTCCCCCCTCGACTCTGCCTGCACCTCTTGCAGTAGCACTCAGGGATCGATGCGATAAATCACCCCCTGCTGGATCGATCGCTGCCCACGGATCTGGCGGGTAGTGTAGACATACCCTCAGAGCGGTGGAGCTACCTGTGCAGTTCCAGAACAGGGAGTCTTCACTCGTTCCCTAATTTTTTACTTAGATCATAAACTCTTTGGAGGCAGGAACTGTCCCTTTGTTTTGTTTGTATAGCACCTAGCACAATGGAGTCCATGACTAGTGCTCCAGGGTGCTATGATAATACAAATACAGTCCAAAACCTATTTAGGCATTATTAGAAATTGCTATATACAATAGTGTGTCTGGATCCATCTGATCCAGGATACACTGATAAAGTTCCATTCCACCAGAGCTTAAGCAACCTCTGCTGTTTCTCTGAGTCATTCCAATATCTGAGATTTGTAGAGCACTGTCTGGAGTTTGGTTCACACCGTCATCAACTTGTTTGACTTCCACAGTAAATGACAGACAATTAAATGAGTTACAATTCCAGTTTATTTTAGAGCCAGTATTTTTACCTTTTAAGGACTTTTCTTTTTTCTGTCTGAATTGTTTTTTCTTTTCTGAATACACCAAAAAATCTTTATTTTTTGGTTACTGCTGCTCCTCTTCTCATATGAATTATTTCACCTAAATTCCCTTGTTCCATTCCTAAGCAGCCACCACTGAACAGAATACATAGGTTCAGAGGAAGCAATCAGCAGTGAAACTCCAGAGATCAGCCAGTTGTTAATCTTCTGTAAGAAGTACATTTGAGATTTCCACACTTAAACTGTGTTTTGGAGTCTCATGATTGATCCTAGATCATTGTTTCCCATGTGACGGTTTGGAGAACTACTGTTGTTGGGGGGGGACAATTAAAAGTCCTATTTATGTTTTTAAAGGAATGTGTTTCCCCATGTGCCTTTGATTTTCTTCTAGGTCATTTTTAAATGAATTAATGGAATGCATTGTCTGTGAAGAAATTGAAGGAATTATTAGTCTTACAGCTGCTGCGTACATAGTTGTTATAATCAAAGGTGAGTCAAACTAATTTTGTCTCCAATGCAGACTTTTGTCAGTAGTAGATTTTAGTCCAACTTAATTTTAAAATGTTACATTATTTTTCCAGTTAGCTGTGGAAATTCAGAAGTAGTAATTTTTATAGGAATGCAGAGTTAAAAAGAAAAATGCAAAGTTGTAAGGAATGCTATTAGACATTGGATCTAAAACTTCGTGGGGTCTTTTAAAAAAATAAAAAACTTTATCTGCTAGGCTAACATAGTCCTCCTATCTTGTTTTATAGGAATAGAATAGCATTCACAAGCACAAATTTATACACTTAACTTGTGTAATGAAAATCTAAGTAAATATGTCGCCAGTTTTTAACAAACTGTTAAGTTGTTATATAGATGCTACACAGGACTATGCAGACTTTTTTTTTTTAACATATTTCAAATAGGTAAGCACAAAGCTTCACTTGTTAAGGATATTGCACATGCCCTTCAAAAGAAGCTGATGACATGCAGAGAAGTTGACGTGGAAGAATCTAGCAGCATTGAAAGGTAAATCTGCTGTACGGGGGAAAAACCCACTGATTGAAAAAGGGCTGCAAGATTCTGTGCTTGCTGGTGAAGAAATTTATTGAAATCCATATGATACAACAGTGGTTCTCAAACTGGGGTCGGGACCCCTGAGTGGGTCGCAAGCTTATTACATGGGGGGTCGTGAGCTGTCAGCCTCCACCTCAAACCCTGCTTTCCCTCCAGCATTTATAATGGTGTTAAATATATAAAAAAGTGTTTGTAATTTATAAGGGGGGGGGGTCACCCTCAGAGGCTTGCTATGTGAAAGGGGTCACCAGTACAAAAGTTTGAGAACCACTGATATAGAGGGATTAAAATAGTGCCAAAATGTTGCAGGCTATTGAGCCCAGTTAAGGAACTAACTTACCATCTGAAAGGGGGAGCTGAACTAGGAAATTCTCTTTACATGTTTTGTTCTTTAAAAGGAAGCAGATTGGAGTATTGTGGGTTCTACAGTATATAGAACAAGATGTAAAAGTTAAATTTGAAGTCCAATCTCACTAAGAACTGCACAGAGAAAAGCAAGCATTCTTTGTAACTTTGCTGTTTCATAGTATTAGAGCTGAGGGGTTTTCTCTGCATTGTGTGTATTAGCGAATATGAATATCTCTAGCTAAAAATATATCCAGGGTCATAAAAAATTATTTTAGTGCCTTACCACAGTCATTAGATTCTGCTTTTGGTGCAATTTCAGCTTTATAGGAGGTTGGCTTTAGACCAAATTAGTCTCTTCTGTTTCACAGGTTAAAAGTAAAAAATGCTAATTTTACAACCACTTACATTTTAACTTTGCATATGGTCTGAAACAAAAGTTCATAGTTTCATTAACACTAAAAATACTCTTATTTACTGCATTCAGATAGAAATAAAATGTAATATATTCAAAATCTCCACCTTGCCTAATTATAATCTCTTCAGAGTTCTCGGGATAACAAATATAAGTTATAGCCGTTGATGACATGCATATATTTGTAGTATGGTTCCAACAATTTTTATTAGGAATTGGTGGGCAAATTGGACAGTCCAGTTTCCTGTGATTGCAGCAGGGAGGCATTGATGCACATCTGTTTCGTGTCTTCTGGTTTTTTTTAAAGCACATTGGTTTAATGGTGGGAAAAGATGGTAAAAAAGACCTAAGACAGCCTGTGGAAGAAAATATGTAAAATGGAAATTAGGAATGCTAAAATGGAATTTGAAGAGCAAACAGCCACAACTAGCTTTTAAAAAAAGATATTTTTAAGATACTCATAGAAGAGGGAATAAAGGGAACAATCAAAGAGGATAAAGTATGTTTCAGGGAAGCTAAGCGATTTCTTTGTATTAGTCTTCATCCCTGAGAATGTGGAGGATGGGGAAGGACCTACTGTTTGCTGGTAAAAAGATGAGGTACTGTCAGAAAATAAGGTGTCAAAGGAGAAGGTGCTGGAATAATCTGATACATTAAAAAGACAACCAGTCACTAAGACCTGATCATATACACCTTAAAATTTTGAAAGAACTTAAGAATGAAGTAACTGAGCTACTAACAAAGAATGCAATCATTCATTGAAATCTGCTGCTATCCCAGAGAATTGAACGGTAGCAAATGTATCTTTCTTTTAAAAACGTGCCCTGTGTTTCTGGAAATTACAGACCAGCAAGCCTTACTTTTTGTGCTGGTTGAAATGATGATGGTAATAGAATTATAAAATACCTAAATGATCATTGTTATGATAGGGACAAACCAATATGGCTTCTGCTAAGGAAAATGGTGCCTCACTAATCTTACAGTATGTCAACAAAATAAGGAGAACTAGTTGATATAATTTACGTGGACTTTCAAAAAATGTGTGATAGAAGCTCAGATTCCGTAGTTAGTTCTTGTAGTTCTGGGGCAATAGGCAAAGTTCTATAATGGAAACAAAAAAGAGAGGGAATAATGGGCATGAGTAGCAGACAGCACCTATTTGGTCTACTTAATCCTTCTCTACACACATGCACACTATGGATTATTTGGAAGCTTATTACGTCTACTTTAAGATGAGGTATGATGTGCAGCTGTTACCACAGAAATGAGGATAAACAATGTCACTATCAACATGTTAAAATGACCACTTTGAAATACTTAAATTGGTTTCTGTTAGTTTAATGACACTCTGTATTTCGAGACATAAAATTGAATTTCTTTGACTTCAGAGCATCACAATAACAATCTAAAGGGTAAAGCAATATCTGATAAACTTGTACAGTTATCGTTGAAATGTAATAGCACTGATGACATTTCTAGTGAACATCATTATAATGATCTCTAGCGAGAGTGCATGGGTTACCAAATATTCATTGTCTTGGCATGTGACGAGTTCTGTGCAAGGAATATTGTTCTAACTACAGACACAGTTGATTGTGCAGTGACCTCTACTGGTACAGGCACAAATAAGGTCTCGTAGAAGCTCAGGTGCCATTGGGCCCTTGAAGAATACAGAAATAGTTCTTCGTCCACATTTTTCTATCCATGTCGCAATGGTGATCTAATATCTGGTTTACCTATGTGTGAAAGCATCTAAACTTTTGCTTGCCAAGATGCTTTTTTGACATGCATTTCAAAACTGTCCTCACACAGTGGGAGTTTGGCCAGTGGCTCATCCTTTTTGATGGATAGATTGAGGTACAAGCAATTCAGATTTCTGAGAGTCTCCTTTTCATTCTCACTCTGGTCATACAGCATTGCTACCAACTTCTTTGCTGCAGACATTGCAGCTTGTCCATTACTCTTCCCCCAATTTAGCAAGCTCTGAAGTGGTAAGCTCTTTGTGTTCACAACATTAATCACAGATATTTTTGTAATACCAAATAGGGGATGACACAATCCCATCCTATTAATACATGTACAGCAGGAAGTATGTTTCAAAAGTCAGGATTGAATGTGCCACAAATTGCATGCACAGATATGAAGCAATGCCTGTCATTTGTGCTGGTAATGGTACCTGTTTCAATCTAGATGTTGTTTGTGTTCCATTTTTGGAAAGTAGTGAATAGCAAGGACCAAAACATGTGCATCAGGTGACTAATTACTATAGTTCCTTTTTCACCAAGAGACCAAAAGCCATATTGGCACATATAGCATGCAGAAGCATCCTTGTGTCCATTTTCTCTTGTGTTACTAGACCAGTCTTGGACTTCTTCATCTCCTCTGCTGGTAATGGACTTAGCTACTTCACCATTGCAAAAGCTTCCAGCAAGAAGGAGTGTTTGTGCTGTGCTCCTCCATTCTTATGTGCATTTTGAACCATTTGTTCACAGAATAATTTTACAAGTGACTGCTTGTTGGATGCCACATATAGAAACTTTTTTCATGGAGTCAGAGGGCGCCCACCAATCACTTGGTATTTCTTGCATCCAACCTTAGATCCTGTCTGATGCTGTCTTTTTGCAGTTTTCAGAGTTGCTGTTGTCGTCATATTTGTCAAAGACTATGATTACAGAATTAGCTTTGTCAAATCCTTTTAGAACCTGTCTTAAGTACTCAGCAGTCAGTTCACTGAATGTGTGGAATTTGGCGCTAGCCATCATTTGTATGACAGTCGTGACATCTCTGATGTACACTATGGTTTCTCTTTTGAATGGTCTTAGCTCATAGATTCTTTCAACTTGAGCTTCTAGATGATGCCCTAATTCAGCTTTGTCTGTTCTTCTCATTGTTCCATCACCATGGAAGAGGGACACAGGTACAGGACATAACAGTTGTCACTGAAACATCATCTCTGTATCTTGCTAAGGACAGAGCTCTGCGGAAAACAATTTCTGGACTGATAACTGCTGTGATGTCCCTCCCTTGCCAAATTTAAATGTGGTCATCTTGGCCATGTCAACAAATGTTTTGATACCAGATTTCTAGACTGGACTTATCTAGCTATGTGTTCCATCATAATCAAGTGCACCTCTCAAAAATCTTCCCATTTGTTCTTTACCAACATCTGCTGTTTTCAGTGGAGACTCTTGTACATCTGATGTTACATGCTGTCCAGTAGATATGTTGATAAGCACCTCTGGATGTGATTCAGGGTTAAATGGGTTTGTCATATTGTTGATGACATGGTTGGTAAGAGCTATAACATGCACTTCATCCCTCTTCAGTGCAGAGGCAAGGACTTGTTTGTGGACTTTGTATTCATTATTTCTTCTTCGAGTGCTTGCTCATATCCATTCCATTAGGTGTGTGCGCGCCGCGTGCACGATCGTCGGAAGATTTTCTACCCTAGCAACACCGGCGGGTCGGCTGTGGAGCCCCCTAGAGTGGCGCCTTCATGGCGCTGAATATATACCCCAGCCGACCCGGCGCCCCCTCAGTTCCTTCTTACCGCCCCTGACGGTCGTTGGAACTGTGGAGCGCTGCTTAGCTGTTCTCCACTCTCCCTAGCTTAGTTTGTTGTATCACAGTTATAGTTATAGTTATAGTGTTTATAGTTAAATAGTTAAATAGTTTAAAAGTTGTTCTAGTTGTTCTAAGTAGTTCAGGGGATTAAGGGGGTCGTCTCCCCCTTTCTCCCCCGGCCGCGGGGCCGGGCTCATGCCCAACGCTCCCGGCTTCAAGCAGTGCGCCTCCTGCGCTAAGCCTATGCCCACGAGCGACCCGCACGACTCCTGTCTGAAGTGCCTGGGAGAGTCCCATCAAACAGACAAGTGCAAGATCTGTAAGGCCTTCAGACCAAGGACCAAGAAGGAGCGGGACTTTCGGCTCCGGCAACTCCTGATGGAGGCGGCACTTAGTCCGGACGCTCCATCTACAAGTCAGGCCCCGGCACCTAGCACCTCGGTGCGCAGTGCCCCGGCGGCACCGGCTATGACGACCACGCGAGTGGCGTCAGACAAGCCTCCCCGGCACCGGACCTCGTCGGCACCGCAAGCAGTGGCTCGGCGCCGGTCATTATCCCCGGGGCATAAAAAAGCCCATAAGACGGGGACATCCGTGCCGAAGACGCCGGCTCCCCCAGTGCCGGGGGTAGAGCCGCGTCCGCCGGTGGAGCACCGGAAACAGGTGCCTCCAGCACCGTCGACTCCGGCGCCGAAGCCGTTGAGTCCGGTGCAGATAGCGTCTCCACCGAGACCGGCAGTGATACAGTGCCTCCCGTCGACTCCAGAGACCTTCGCGGCGGCGAGAGACTTAATAGCTCTCACGGAGCCGGCACCGCCTCAACCACCGGCACCGACTGCACCGTTGACTCGCCCGGTCCAGTCGAGGGGGAAACCTGCCGTGATGCGCCCTTCATCGCAAGGGCTGGAACCTCGGCACCGATCCAGGTCCCGAAGCAGGTCCCCACGCCGCTCGCAGTCCCGGCACCGAATATCGCCTCGGCACCGGTCGTACTCGCGGCCAAGATCTTCTTCGCGGCACCGCTCTACGTCTCGGCACCGCTATGATCGTCGGCACCGATCAACGTCGAGACGTAGTTCTCAGCACCGCTACGGTCGACGCTCGACGTCGAGAGGCCGCTCCCGGCACCGGGCATACTCGAGGTCCAGATCCGACTCCCGGCACCGACGAGGTCATCGGCACCGGTCGCGGTCCCGGCACCGATCGCCGGCACCGCGTAGAGATAGATCATCTCCGGACCGGCACCGTGCGGCACCGCAGCCAATCGGAATCGTCTCGACGCTCTCGGCACCGCCGTGGCCATCGAGATCGGAGTCCCACTCCTCGGAGGGCCTCTCGAGATCGGCATACCCCCCTCAGGGGCAAGCCGAGGAACAGGACTTGGGCCATTGGCAGGAGATGGCAGAGGACCATTCTCATGGCCCATCTCACTGGTCGTTTTGGACCCCGTGGGCGTACCATCAGGCGCAAGGGGCTCCAATTGCTTCGACCTCTCGCTCCGGTCACTCCATCAGAGGGGCCCCGGAGTCCACCATTTCGCGGCCTCCGCCAGGGGGCATGGAGGCTTCTGTGTCCGCACCACCTGACGCCCTGGACCCAGGCGCAGGTGATGCTCCAGCCCAGGAACAGAGAGACCAGGACCAGCCCTTGGATCCTGTTCCACCGGAGGCATCTTCCTCTTCTTCTCCGGATGAGGCAGTGGCGGGCACATCGTGCACAGACCCACCTCCAATAGATCTTCGGGCTCACCAGGATCTTCTGCGCAGGATGGCCCGTAATATGGACCTGCAGGCGGAGGAGATAGTGGAGGTGCACGACCCGATCATGAATATCCTTGGAGCGGATGCCCCATCGAGGGTAGCGTTACCCCTGATCCGCACGATACAAATCAATGCGGATACGATATGGCAAACTCCTGCCTCTATCCCACCCACAGCGAGAGGGGTGGAAAGGAAGTACTTTGTCCCATCTAAGGACTACGGGTACTTGTATACCCACCCCCAACCGTGTTCATTGGTGGTGGCATCAGTGAACGCACGAGAGCGCCACGGCCAGCAGGCTGCAGCGCCTAAATCAAAAGAGGCTAAGCGGCTCGATTTGTTTGGCCGTAAGGTTTACTCAGCCGGAGGGCTGCAACTTAGAGCGGCGAACCAACAGGCGCTATTGAGCCGTTACAATTTTAACTCCTGGAACTCTATGGGGAAGTTTAAGGAGTTGATTCCCCAAGAGTCCAGGGAAGAGTTTGGAGCCATGGTAGAGGAGGGTAAGAAGGTGGCTCGGACCTCCTTGCAGGCCTCCTTGGACATAGCAGACTCAGCTGCGAGGACCCTGGCTTCGGGTATCGCTATGCGGAGGATCTCCTGGCTTCAGGTTTCGGGTTTGCCTCCGGAGCTGCAGCAAACCCTACAGGATCTGCCCTTTGAGGGACATGGATTGTTCTCGGACAAGACGGACTCTCGTCTGCAGAGCCTCAAGGACTCGAGAACAATCATGCGCTCCCTGGGGATGCATGTTGTGGGCCCTCAGCGCAGACCATTTAGGCCGCAGCCTCAGCGCTTCTACCCCCCCCCGCCTCGTCAGAGACAGGACTCGACCCGGAGGCGAGGGCGAGGTGGTAGAAGAAGGTGGGCCGGCCCTCAACCCGGCCAGAACCAGGGGCCACCTAGACCACCTTCAGGCCCCAGGCAGAACTTTTGAAGGTGCGGTCGAGGACGGCGCCCTAGTCATCCCCCAGGATCCAGCCCCCTCCCTTCGGGATCGTCTCTCCCACTTCCACCGTGCTTGGTCCCTTATAACTTCGGACCGTTGGGTCCTCCGCACAGTGGAGAGGGGATACACTATCCAGTTTTCTTCTATTCCCCCCGCCCACCCCCCTTCCCCGTCCCTCTTCAGGGACCCTTCTCACGAGCAACTTCTTATACAGGAGGTTTCTACGCTCCTGGCCATGGGGGCCATAGAGGAGGTTCCGATAGAGTTAAGGGGCAGGGGATTTTATTCCCGTTACTTCCTGATCCCCAAGTCCAAAGGAGGTCTGTGGCCCATCTTGGACTTGCGCGGACTCAACAAATTCGTAGTAAAGTTGAAGTTCTGCATGGTCTCTCTGGGGGCCATTATCCCTTCCCTCGATCCTGGAGACTGGTTCGCCGCCCTCGACATGAAAGACGCATACTTTCACATCTCAATTTACCCACCTCACAGACGCTTCCTGCGATTCGTGGTAAACGTGGTGCACTACCAATTTGCAGTCCTTCCCTTCGGCCTATCCTCGGCCCCAAGAGTGTTCACGAAATGTATGGCTGTCGTGGCAGCGTACCTTCGTCGGCAAGGGATACAGGTGTTCCCGTACCTAGACGACTGGCTGGTACGCGGTCGCACCAAGGAGCAAGTTCAAGCTCACGTCCACATAATAGTGCACACATTCAACGAGTTGGGCATCCTACTCAACAAGGACAAATCCACTCTAGAACCTACCCAGAGAATAGAATTCATAGGCGCAGTTCTAGACTCCAGACGTGCACAAGCCATCCTGCCAGACAACTGATTTGGCACCATCACGAGCCTCATTCAAGGGCTCCAGACGTTCCCAACTACCACGGTGAGGTCGTGCCTTACCCTGCTGGGTCACATGGCTTCCTGCACGTACGTAACCAGGCATGCCAGACTTCGGCTTCGCCCACTCCAGACCTGGGTGTCGTCAATATATCGACCACATCGGGACAGCCTGAACATGGTGGTCACGGTCCCGATCTCGGTCCTGACCTCCCTCACCTGGTGGCTAGATCACAATGTGGTCTGCGAGGGGATGCCATTTCACGCCCCACAACCCTCTCTGCACCTGGTCACAGACGCTTCATCTCTGGGTTGGGGCGCCCATCTCAACGAACACCATACCCAGGGCCTGTGGACTGCACCCCAGCTAGCCCTGCACATCAATGTTCGGGAACTGATGGCGGTGCGCCTGGCGTGCCAGGCATTTCTCAACCTCCTACGTGGCCGATGTGTGTTAGTTCTCATCGACAACACCACGGCCATGTTTTACATCAACAAGCAAGGAGGAGCACGTTCGTCAATTCTATGCCAAGAGGCCATTCGCCTGTGGGACTTCTGCATCGCCCACTCAATCCATCTCACGGCATCGTTCCTCCCTGGAGTCCAGAACACTCTAGCGGACCGACTCAGCAGGTCCTTCCAGACGCACGAGTGGTCTATCCGTCCGGACATCATACATTCCATCTTCCAAAAGTGGGGGTTTCCCCAGATAGACCTGTTTGCATCTCGAGACAACAGGAAGTGCCACGTGTTCTGCTCCCTACAAGGTCGAGCTCCGGGCTCCCTCTCGGATGCGTTTCTCCTTCCCTGGAAAGACCACCTGTTTTATGCCTTCCCTCCGTTTCCTCTGGTCCACAAGGTACTGCTCAAATTGCGCAGAGACCAGGCACAGGTAATTCTGGTCGCTCCAGCGTGGCCGAGACAACATTGGTACACCACACTGTTGGAACTCTCGGTTCAGACACCGATCCCGCTTCCGTTGTGTCCGGATCTCATCTCTCAGGACCACGGCCGGCTGCGTCACCCCGACCTGCAATCACTCCACCTCACGGCGTGGCTGCTCCATGGTTCACCCAGGCAGAGCAGCAATGCTCGCACTCTGTCCAACAGATTCTGCTGAGCAGTAGGAAGCCCTCAACACGCACCACGTACCTGGCCAAGTGGAAGCGGTTCTCCTGTTGGTGCGAACAACGAGCCATGTCCCCGTTGCAGGCACCCATTCCTCTCATTTTGGAATATCTCCTCTCCCTAAAACAGCAGGGGTTGGCGATATCTTCAATTAGAGTTCACCTGGCCGCTATATCGGCCTTTCACCCAGGGGAACTCGCGTCCTCGGTATTCTCTAACCCGATGGTCGTTAGATTCCTCAAGGGCTTAGACCGGATGTACCCACAACAACGTCAACCCGTTCAGACGTGGGACCTCAACCTGGTTCTCTCCAAGCTCACAGGTCCTCCATTCGAGCCACTGGCCACCTGTTCACTTTTGTACCTATCCTGGAAGACAGCCTTCCTTGTAGCCATCACCTCAGCAAGGCGCGTTTCTGAACTCAGGGCGCTTACATCCGAGCCCCCTTATACAGTTTTCCATAAGGATAAAGTGCAGCTTCGTCCACATCCTGCCTTTCTCCCTAAGGTGGTTTCTCCTTTTCATATCAACCAGGACATCTTTCTCCCGGTCTTTCATCCCAAACCACATGCCACTCGCCAGGATCAACGTTTGCATTCCCTGGACGTACGAAGGGCCCTGGCCTTCTATATTGACCGCACAAAGCACTTTAGAAAGACGACGCAACTCTTCGTTGCAGTGGCCGACCGAATGAAAGGCTCACCGGTCTCCTCACAACGCCTATCCTCCTGGATTACGTCTTGCATCCGGACTTGCTATGACCTGGCAGGTGTCTCAGCACCGCACCTCACCGCTCACTCCACGAGGGCCCAGGCTTCCTCGACGGCTTTCCTGGCACAAGTTCCGATCCAGGACATTTGTAGAGCAGCGGTTTGGTCGTCAGTCCACACATTTACAGCTCACTATGCACTAGTGCAGCAGTCCAGAGACGATGCTGCTTTCGGATCAGCGGTTTTGCACACAGCAATGTCTCACTCCGACCCCACCACCTAAGTTGGGCTTGGGAGTCACCTAATGGAATGGATATGAGCAAGCACTCGAAGAAGAAAAGACGGTTACTCACCGTTGTAACTGTTGTTCTTCGAGATGTTGCTCATATCCATTCCAAACCCGCCCCCCGTCCCCACTGTCGGAGTAGCCGGCAAGAAGGAACTGAGGGGGCGCCGGGTCGGCTGGGGTATATATTCAGCGCCATGAAGGCGCCACTCTAGGGGGCTCCACAGCCGACCCGCCGGTGTTGCTAGGGTAGAAAATCTTCCGACGATCGTGCACGCGGCGCGCACACACCTAATGGAATGGATATGAGCAACACATCTCGAAGAACAACAGTTACAACGGTGAGTAACCGTCTTTTCTTTTTAGGCCACTTCTCTCTCTCTCTCTCATTTTGCATATTCATAATATTAAGCTGTGTCATCTCTAACAATAATACTGACCTGTGCATAAGTGTCACTGAATTAAAAAGCTGGTTTCTAAAATATTTCAAACACTAGTATTGCATGCATAGGCAATTATAAATTAAAACGTTCTACCACGCATACTAGATGCAACACTGTATGTACAAAAGGTTACAGATAAAGAAGCATGACATTAGGAATTCACATACATGTATATTTAGCCACTATGCAATACAAACTATGGGCATGCAATCTACTGCTACAGCTTTCAGTGAGAGACTGATCTGGTCAGCAAATTTTAATTGAAAATACATAAAACTGTGGTCACTTGTGAGGTACTTTGACAAATAAAAATATGCAATGTGAAACATTTCATGTTAGTATATTGCAAAATCTTATTTGCTATTTTTGTCACATGCTAAACAGCTTCATTTTTTAAAAAAATATTTGCATATGCAAAACCAATACAGATCTTTTAATACATTGGCATTTGGAAGATTTGACCAATAAACACCACATTAAGATATTGAAATTGACTACAGTTTTTACTGTTTGTTAGTCATGTTGCAGTGATTCTAGAACTGTGCAAAAAATGACACTTTCTCATTTTGAGTACCATTGTTTCATATCATCTACAGGCTTAGGGCATCACTTGACAGTACCACACCATACCTCATTTAAACATACATAAATTAAGCTTTCAAGTGATATGTGGGTGTCGTGTATAGGGTGGCTACGTTAAATTCCGAAAAATGGCCCTTTTTGAAGAATTACCACACATCTATAAATGGTCAGTTTTCATCATGCTTGAAAGGTGGTTAACACTGGGGTTCCATAAAGTTCTGTATTAGCGCCAATGTTAAATTTAGTAATGATCTGGAAAAGGGAATGAGCAGTGAGGTGGCAAAACTTTCAAATTACGCAATTCATTTAGTCAAAACTGCAGAAAACACTGAGGAATTACAGTGAAACTAACAAAGTTTGATAAATAGGCAACATGATTATAGATGATATTAAGAATGGATACATGTAAAATAATGCTCATTCAAAGGAATAATGTGAAGAACTCATGCATTGCTGCATTGTAAATTAACTATAACATGCAGGAAAGTGGTCTGGGGTGTCTTTGGACAGCTCTATGAACACCAACTCTGCGAATGAACAACTGCAGTGAAAAAGTAAAAAGAACATTAGGATGCATTACAGAATGGAAAAAATTAAATAATGACAAATAAGTGGCACATCCTCAACTAGAATACTGTTTTCAGTTCTGGTAATGTTTTTTCCAAAAACAAACAAGCCAAAATTAAATAAATAAGAAGCATGGGAAAACTTTCATATGAAGAGAATTAAAAGATTAGGACTATTTAGAGAGACAGATGGGGTGACATGATCTGGTACACCAAATTATATGTGGTAAGGAGACTGTCCTGTTTATGCTTTTTTTTTTTTTTTTTTTTTGGTAATGTACAAACAAGGGAACACTTAATGAATTTCAAAGGCAGAGAATTTAAATGTGATAAAAAGAAATACTTTTTCACAAAACAGTTCTACTGTGACAAGTACCACATGCTATCATTGAGAGCTTAACAGAGTTTAAGAAAAGATTAAATATTGGTAAAGATAGTAAGAACATCCACAACCTCATTAGATAGGATTTTTTTTTTAAAGAATTTGAAAGGATATACAAACTCGTGCTTCTGGGCATAATCCACTAACTGCAAAAGGGTTTTAAGAAGAAATTTCCCAATGTGCTGGTTATATTCCATAATTGCCCACATCTATTGGCTGGTTCTTGCACCATCCTTAAAAGCTTTTGGTACTGGCTGCTATCCAAGAAAGGATGCTGGACGATAATGGACCACTAGTCTCGTGTACTGTAATGATTCAAATGCAATTATATTTTGATTGCAGCGTGCCTTAAGAACATAAGAATGGCCATACTGGGTCAGACCAAAGGTCCATCTAGCTCAGTATCCTGACTACCGACAGTGACCAATGCCAGGTGCTCCAGAGGAAGTGAACCTAACAGGAAATGATCAAGTGATCTTTCTCCTGCCATCCATCTCCACCCTCTGACAAATAGAGGCTAGGGGCATCATTCCTTACCCATCCTGGCTAATAGCCATTAATGGACTTAACCTCGATGAATTTATCTAGTTCTCTTTTAAACCCTGTTACAGTCCTAGCCTTCACAACCTCCTCAAGCAAGGAGTTCCACAGGTTGACTGCACGCTGTGTGAAGAACTTCCTTTTATTTGTTTTAAACCTGCTGCCCATTAATTTCATTTGGTGGCCCCTAGTTCTTATATTATGGGAACAAGTAAATAAATTGTCCTTATTCACTTTCTCCATACCACTCATGATTTTATATACCTCTGCCTTATTTTGGCAAACAGCAATTTTCTTTTAATTATTACGTCTTTCTCATTCTGTTTGGCCAGAGGAAAACTTGTAGTCAAAATTGTCTGCAAATTAGTCCACAGCTCATTATATGGTCAGATAACTTACTAATTTATATATGCTAACATCAACTATAATAAATTTACTCTTCTCAAAGCTTAATTTGTTACTTTTTACATCTGTTTACATTATTTTAAAATGTCAGCCCTTTGGGAATTACAGTAACTCCTCGCTTACCGTTGTTTCGAAGTTACGTCGTTGCTCCATTAGGGAACATACTCATTTAAAGTTGTGCAACGCTCCCTTATAACATCGTTTGGATGACTTTACAAGGGAGCATTGCACAAGTTCCTCTTCTCCACTTCCTCCCCCTTTCTTCCTCCTTCCCATTGCTTCCTCCCCCACCAAACAGCAGTTTCAGTTGACAGTTAAAAGCGAATATTATGGATGTTTGCATTGAACAAATCAAATAAGCTATGAAATATTATGATATAATTCATAATATATATAATCATCTTTGCTTAGTATGATTAGCATTTCAGTATCTGGGCACTGAAATTAAACCTATTTAACTTTTTTATGCTGAAACATTTAACGTTTTCCTCACGTTATCATATAGATGTCTTTCCAAACCCTTCATTGCTCTGTCATTGAAGTGCTAATTAAAGAGAACTTGCAAATAGTTTCTCACTATTTGTGTAGAATTTCTGCAGCATACTCAAAATAGTAAAGGTAAAGAGCATTTAATACAATTGACTTTAAATTTACCTTGTTTTTTCCTCTTTTCGGTGCCTTACAGTCATTCTGAGTTCTATTATAGTTGGACATCCATTAGCTTAGGGCATGATGAGTCTCTCAGTGAAGGGACATCTCTGTTTAACGATCTAAAGCCAAACAAAATATTAAATAAAATTCCTGAATTGTTCCTTGTATGTTTGCTCTTCGGGCACCTGGAACAATACTTAAGTTAGTGATTAGCATTGCTAATATAGGGCATCCTTAGAATCTTACAAATAACTAACATTGCAAATATTGGAGAAATGATGCATGGAAAATAAAACTGACAGTTTGTCACAATATGAATTCAAGCATCAAGAAATCAAATCTACAAAGATAAATGTTGCATTAGTGTTTGGCGATAAGCCAGATGCCTTGACTATGGTCTTCTGAGGACAGTTTAAGGCTGGGTGAGTGTGAGAAGTTCTGTGAGAGAGTGCAACTGCAGAGGCAATGTTGGATGAGGAATGCAAGAAAATGGAGAGTGATAGATTAAAAGTTTGGGGATAGCAGTTATCTTTTTTGAGATGGTGTAAGGATTCCAGGGTGTGCAGGGGTGGGAATGTTGCTGAGGATAGTACATCTGAAGTGACAGATGGGTGGCTGTTAGTACCAAGGATAAAGATGCAGGAAGATCAGCACTAGGGAAAACAAATACCGGAGAAAGAGGAGAATGCAGAAATTATGTGGATTGGCAGGGAATGGGGAAAATGAGTGACCAGAAGAGGAGGTGGTAGGGAAGTGGAGAGCAGAGAAGAAAAAGGGAAATGAGGAAGCGGCAAGACTGGACTTCAGAGGATTAATGCTGTGTATATGATAGTAAGATGGCAGAGGTAGAAAAGGGCAGTAAATCAAATATTCAGAGAAGTAAATGAACAGTGATTTAAGTATGTAGAAGGTCAAATATTAAGAAACAGTACCAATACAGTATTTTAAAAATATTTAAATAGACACTCTACTTGTTCTTATACCTTTTTGAAAGTAGAGAACAAATTAGATCATATTTAAAGCTGGTAAAAATGGGGAAAAATTCAGGCTTTTATTCAAATTTAAAACTTTTTTGTCGATTTTAAAATTAAAGATTTGATCCTCCGTAGCTATACTGTAATCCAGGGGTCGGTAACCTTTCAGAAGTGGTATGCCGAGTCTTCATTTATTCACTCTAATTTAAGGTTTCGCATGCCAATAATACATTTTAATATTTTTAGAAGGCCTCTTTCTAGAAGTCCTATAATATATAACTAAACTATTGTTGAATGTAAAGTAAATAAGGTTTTAAAAATGTTTAAGAAGCTTCATTTAAAATTAAATTAAAATGCAGAGGCCCCCAGACCGGTGGCCAGGACCCGGGCAGTGTGAGTGCCACTGAAAATCAGCTCGCGTGCCGCCTTCGGCACGTGTGCCATAGGTTGCCTACCCCTGCTGTAATCTATAATCATTCGAAGAGATGAATGGAAATGCTGAGCAAGATTGTTCCTCTTAAATGTAATCCAATAAAACAACTTCTTTAATTCCTTAAACTAGTGGTGTGTAACTTCTCAAAGAAATAAGGGAGTAGCTATTTATTGAAAAGCAAATAGGCAAAGGTGTTTCTTTTGCACGTCTTATTCAGCTGCTCACTGATTTCTCTGGTTTCAGAACCCTATATGAATCATCTGTGAAAATTTTGGAGGACATCTTGAATCCTTGACTGTACCGCTGCCTTCAAGTCATGAAAAGTAGAAAGAAGAAAGATGTATTGTTTTTTATAAAGCCAAGCAATATGTTACCTTAAACATATTTAATATAACAGTGAATTGTTGGAATGCTTGTATTATGCTAGCTTATACTTTGTACGTACGTACATACATTGAAAGTCTTAGCAAGAAAATGACTTTTAAAAACAAATCAGTTTTATATTCCTTTCATATTTAAAACAATTGTGCAGAAACTTTTTTTAAAGTATGCAGAAATATTTTGTATATACATAGATAATGTATTATTAAAGATTTTGGAACGGCTATGAGGAGGGGCTTGTAGGTATATTCCAAGTATTTCGTGTGAAATAAAATCAGTACCTTTTTATATATTTTTAAAAAGAGAATTAATAAAATGACTGAACTATCCATTTGAATGGCATTTTCTTGAACCCTTTGACATTGAATGTCATGCGTTTCCCTAAAAGGTAAGGCATGAGCACTTAGGGAAAATAGCAGGTGCTTCTGAATAGCAAAAAACATTGTACATGCATACTTACTGGGCCAAATGGAAATGTTTTTTTTTATCTGGCCTCAGCAGAGAAGTCTCTCTCCAGTGCAGGCTTCCATCAATGTTTTGGATTATATGTAGCACGTAAAACATCAATGCCTGACAGTTCATTTAAAGTATTTATGACAGTCATTTCAGCGTTTCACCCACCAGTAGATAATCGTAGTTATTAGTTGCAGTTTCAGAGGTGAAAGGCAAACCAATTTCCACTCAAAAGATTTCTTCCTGGATTTCTTGTGCTACCAATTAGCTAATGTCATGCCATCTCCTAGAGTATTGGCTCATTTGACTAGAGCGCGAACAGCTTCAGCAACCTTCCTAGCACAAGTACCTATTTGAGACATACACCTCTACCCCAATAGAACGCTGTCCTCGGGAGCCAAAAAATCTTAGCGCGTTATAGGTGAAATTGTGTTATATCAAACTTGCTTTGATCTGCCGGAGTGTGCAGCCCCACCCCCCTGGAGCACTGCTTTACCATATCTTATATCCGAATTCGTGTTATATCGGGTCGCGTTATTATCAGGGTAGAGGTGTATTCAAAACAGCAACCTGGTCATCAGTTGAACATTTTTGATGCTCATTATGCCATTTCCCGTCTGTCCAGAAATTATGCCAGTTTTTGACAGGCTGTTCTATAAATCGCTGTTCAGGTAGACTCCAAACCTACCTTTACTTTAATCTGCTTGTCACCTACAGTGGAATGGACATATGCAACCACTTGAAGAAAACGGTTACCTAGCTTTCCAAAACTATTGTTCTTAAAGATATGTTGTACATGTCCATGCCATGACCCAACCTTCTTCCCCTTTCTTTCGGAGTCTATCCGGTAAGAAGGAACTGAGTGCGGGGGGGGACGGCTCCACGCTTGTACACCAGTGTGCAGTGGCACAGAGTGACAGAAGGCACTCAAGATGCCCTGAAGGATACCACTAAGGGAAAAAGTTCTCTAACAACTAACTGTGTACAAGGTATGCACATACCTACATTGGAATGGAAAGGTAGGTAACTATTTTTTCCTTACACAAATTTGCTAACAGTACCCAGTCCATTCCTAAGCACAATTGTCAGAGAACAATTGTGGAATATTATGTCATCTATGTTCACAAAACAAATTGTTTTAGTGTCTCTGCTAGCTTTTTTGGTTGCAATTATGTCTGCAAGAAGAGTTTCCGAAACCTCTGCTTTTGGGAGGCATGAGTTTTGATGTGTCTTCTTCCCACAGAGACAAGATCATTCTTCACAGTCAAGTATTCTTGGACAGAAACACTTACTTCCATGCATCACAGCAAATTGTTTCTGTTTTACCCAAAGGCACAACACCTGAAAAGATTGGGGCTCATACTGATTGTGAGAAAAACTGTTTTACTTATTAAACCTAAAGAGTTCAGGAAAACCTCATTTTTATTCACTTGCTTTCAGCCTAAAAGCATGCAAATCATCCATAATCAAGTGGGTCAAACTTTGCATCAGCAAAGCCTACACAAATGTGGATAAATGAAAAGTGATCAGAGCCCCCTCAGCACTGTCTACAGCAGCATCCTGGGTAGAAAGTGCATTGGCCAACATAGGAAAATCTGTAAAGCTGCCAACTGTCTATCAACTCGTTAATAAAATACTACATTTCTTGACCTTCATTCTCTGCTTAAGCTTCTGTGAGCAAGCAGGTGTTCCAAATCATGACCCCCAAATACTCATCATACAAATATTTAATGAATACAAAAATCAGAGAGATTGAATTTTCCTCCTATTACACTGTCCTACAGCCAAAATGCTTCTGAAATAAATGTAGTCAAACTTTACTAATTCTGGGTCACTGAGAATGAAAATTATGCTTAAAATTGTTGATTGGCTCTAGTTTTTAAGATATGCTATTGGGTCAGTATATACGACCCTTGACTTGGGAATGGCGGAGGATAAGTGAGTTATAAAGGGAAGGGATCTCAATTTAAACCAGAAAGGACTAAAATACATCTTTGACTGGATCTATGAATAAATCTGACTGGGTTTGGACAGTACTTGCTTTTTAGGCAAAACAATGAATGGTGCAATCTGAAGCTGGTATTGCGTCATACATGATATGAATTGCATCATGTTATTCCTAGAAGTCATGGATGATGCAATCATAAGGAAGCTTACATCACTCTGCTGAACAAATTGCCCTATATCAGCTCTAGAAATCATACAGTGTTGTGCTCTCTTATTTGTCAGTGTTTGATTTTGCAAAGGGACACATTTCTGTTTAGCCAAAGTGAGCAGAGATGCCTCGTACTTGTGTGAACAGTGCAGATAACTTCTGCTATGTTTGTGGTGAAGTGAATTTTGCATCACAAAAGTGCAGTATAACCACTATGGTTAAGAAAGCCTATCACCTTTATTTTGGTTGCAAAATTGGAGATCAGGACAAGAGGTGGGCCCCACACATATGCTGCAACACTTGTGCAACCAATCTTCACCAGTGGTTGAACAGGAAAAGGAAATCTATGCCTTTTGCAGTGCCAATGATTTGGAGAGAGCCAACAGATCATACCAGCAATTACTTCTGCATGGTGCCTCCAGTTGGGAAAGGTGTGTCAAAGAAGAAAAAGTGGACTGTGCATTATCCAAACATTCCATCAGCTATACGCCCAGTACCCCATGGAGAAGGACTGCCGGTTCCTGATGCATCAGAATCATTCTCACTTGAGTCAGACGAGGAAGAGGATGAAACTTCTGGTCCTGAACCATCAATGTCCAGGACCCACATTTTCTCCCATCCTCCTCCTCTGAACCACACCTCATAACACAAGGTGAACTGAATGACCTTATCAGGGATTTGGAACTACCCAAGAGTAAGGCAGAGCTGTTGGGCTCCAGACTACAGCAGTGGAATCTCCTGGCAGGTGATGTTAGGGTTTCCATGTTCCGTGACCGTCAAAAGGATCTTGTCCCATTCTTCTTCATGGAAAGTGATCTTGTAGCCTGCAACAACATCGATGGTGTGATGGCAGCCCTCAACATCGTTTACGATCCAGATGAGTGGAGACTGTTCATTGATTCATCGAAGACGAGTCTTAAAGCTGTTTTACTACATAATGGCAATGTTTTGCCACCAATTCCATCTGCTATGAACCATCAGATCAGGAGGATGAGGTAGAAAAGGTTTTATTCAGACAACTAACAGAAGTTTCCAGATCACAGGCCCCAGTTCTTGTGGGGGACTTGAATCACCTTGACATCTGCTGGTAGAGCAATACAGCATTGCACAGGCAATCCAAGAAGTTTTTGGAGAGTGTTGGGGACAACTTCCTGGTGCAAACGCTGGAGGAACCAACTAGGGGCTGTGCTCCTCTTGACCTGCTGCTCTCAAACGGAAGAATAGGAATAGAAGTGGGTGGCAACCTGGGCAGCAGTGACTATGAAATGGTCAAGTTCAGGAACCTGACAAAAGGAAGAAAGAAGAGCAGCAGAATACGGAGCCTGGACTTCAGAAAAGCAGAGTTTGTCTCCCTCAGGGAACTGGTGGGCCGGATCTCCTGGGAGGCTAATAGGGAGAAAGGAGTCCAGGAGAGCTGGCTGTATTTTAAACAAGCCTTATTGAGGGTGCAGGAACAGACCATTCTGATGTGCAGAAAGAATAGCAAATATGGCAGGCGACCAGCTTGGCTTAACAGTGAAATCTTCAGTGAGCTTAAACACAAAAAGAAAGCTTACATGAAGTGGAAACTTGGACAGATGACTAGGAAGGAGTATAAAAATATTACTCAAGTAATGCAGGGGCCAAAGCCCAATTGGAGTTGCAGCTAGCAAGGGATGTGAAGAGTATGAAGAAGGGTTTCTACAGGTATGTTAGCAACAAGATGATCAGGGAAAGTGTGGGACCCTTACTGAATGGTGGAGACAACCTAGTGACAGATGATGTGGAAAAAGCTTTTTTTGCCTTGGTCTTCACAGACAAGGTCAACTCCCAGAGTGCTGCACTGGACAGCACAGTATGGGGAGGAGGCAAGCAGCCCTCAGTGGTGAAAGAACAGGTTAAGAACTATTTAGAAAAGCTGGTCATGGACAAGTCCATGGGGCCGGATGCAGTGCATCCCAGGTTGCTGAGGGAGTTGGCTGATATGATTGCAGACCCACTGGCCATTATCTTTGAAAACTCGTGGCGATTGGAGGAGGTCCTGGATGATTGGAAAAAGGCAAATATAGTGCCCATCTTTAAAAAAGCGAAAAAAGAAAATCCGGGGAACTACAGTCTCATCTCTGTCCCTGGAAAAATCATGGAGCAGGTCCTTAAGGAATCCATTTTGAAGCACTTGGAGGAGAGGAAGGTGATCAGGAACAGTCAACATGGATTCACCAAGGGCAAGTCATGCCTGAACAACCTGATTGCCTTCTATGATGTTAGTAGCTCTTTGTTGCAGATATCATAATTCTTCACTGCTGTGGTTAGCTTCTGAGAATAGAAGGCACGGGGTGGAGTTGTTTGTGGGGGCCTTAATGTTGAGATAATACTGCACCTATTGCTAAGTTCAAGGCATCTGCCATGATCGTAAATGGTTTAATGGCAGCTGGATGAATCAGAATGGGTGCTATGGTGAATGCCTTTTTCAGTTGATCAAAGGCCAGTTGAGCCTCTGTGAACCAGGTGAATTGGGCCTTCTTTTGCAGAAGTGCCATTATGGATGCAACCAGACTAGAGAATTCTTTAATATAAATCACCAGTAGAAATTGGCAAATGCCATGTATGACAGCATCACATGTATGT
The DNA here is from genome assembly GCF_027887155.1 of Malaclemys terrapin pileata. NCBI lineage: Eukaryota > Metazoa > Chordata > Testudines > Emydidae > Malaclemys > Malaclemys terrapin. The sequence goes on from NC_071506.1 coordinate 266,002,319, forward strand.
CCTTGGGTGCAGCCCAGTTAGATATTGCTGCCACCTTATGTGGGTTCATGGTGAACCCCACGGGGGAGACAATACATGCCAATAATTCCACTATGTCCGTTTTGAGCTCACATTTCTTTAGCTTTGTACAGAGGTGTGGTTCTGGCGGAATCTCTCCAAGAGAGTGTACATGTGATGATGTGGAGATCCTGACTTTGAGAAAATGAAGACGATATCCAGGTAAACGATGACAAATTTGTCCATTGTGTCCCTAAAGATGTCATTTGTGAAATGCTGGAAGACTGTTGGGGCATTGGTCATGCTGTTTGGGTTGTGCAAATACTTAACATGGCCATATCTGGCATAGAAGGTGGTCTTCCGTTTGTCACCCTCCTCGGTCCTCACCAGTTTATAAACTCCATGGTGGTTTAACATTATGAAGATTTTGGCAGAGTGGAGTTTTTTAAACAACTCGTTAATAAGCGATAAGAGGTACCAATTTTGGATTGTAATCTTGTTCAGAGCTCAGTAGTCCACATACGGTAGTCCTGAAGGGAGCCATATTTCTTTGCCACAAAGAAGATGGGGGCTCCTGCTGTGGATGTGGCGAGGCGAATAAACCCATTCTGCAGGTTTTCCTTGAGATAGCTCTGGAGTGCCTGTAGTTCACGTTCAGAGAGGGAATAAATGTTCCCAAAGGGAAACTGTACTCCTGACTGGAGGTTGATGAGGCAGTTGTAGCTGTGCTGAGGCAGCAGAATGTCAGCTTTCTTTTTGCTGAACACATCTGCATAGTTTTAATATTTAACAGAAATCTCTGGAGCCATTGGGAAGATGGGGTGGAGGTGGTTTGCCAGGGTCGTCTTGGGATCCCTTCTTCGCATCTTTGAATTCTTTGGAGGACTGAATAAGCTGCAAAGGGGTTCTTGTTTTCCGGTCGGCTCTTGGAAAACTGGATTGTCAGCAAGATGGGGAATCAAAGCACAGCGGGCCTGACCACCAGCAGATGTGTAGGTCATGGGTGATGAGCTAAGGAATGCCAAGGACAACTGATGAATGTGGTGCAAGAATTAACTTAAAGTGGAAGACTTCTCTGTTGCCTCGAAGGGCTGTTACCTCTAAGGGAACAGTCTGGTGGGTGACTGGTCCCGATGACAGGAGTGACCAGTCTATGGACTTCACTAATGCAGGGGAGTCCTTGTGCTGGGGGAGGGGGATATTGTGTGCTCAGGCAAACTCCAGATCCATGAAATTGCCTCAAGAACCCAAGTCCACCAGCACCTCTCTGTTGGAGTTGGGCATTGCAGGATGTTGAATCTGGAGATATATTGTACTCTGAATTGCATGGGCCAGTTCACCACAGAAAGAAATTACAAAGACAAAAGCTATGCATTCAGAGTGCATGTGATGAAAGGATCTAAGACCAGCCACTTTCTCAGCCACAGTATGGCAGCAATGATGGTTCTAGTGAGAAAGGTGGAATAATTTGATGAAAGATTTGATGATACTGGACTTCTGATAGGAGATCCAGTACAAATCCACTTAAGAGGTACTGCTGAACCATACAGTGTACAAATACCTCTACTAGAGAGACCTTGGAAGAGACTAGCTGCAGATTTATGGGAACTGAGAAAAAAATATCGTTACCTGATTGTAGTGGACTATTTTTCCAGGTATTTAAAAATAATGTACTTCAAAGTCATAATATGATAGTGTTATTCAGAAACTGAAGCGCACTTTTGCTCACTTAGGTATTCCTGAACAACTAGTGACAGATCATGGACCACAATCCACTGCAACAGAATTTGTCATGCAAAATGAAATATGATTTTGATCATATTATTAGCAACCCACATTACCCATAAGCGAATGGAGAGAGTGAGAAAGCTGTACAGACAGCCAAGAAAATCCTACAGCAAGATGATCCATTCCTTGTTCCTCTGAGCTACAGATCAGCATCAATAGATATAGGACATAATCCAGCACAACTCCAGATGGGAAGACTACTCAGAATCACTGTTCTAAGATTTTGGAATAAAATCTATCTTCAAAGTAGCCAGACATGAAGAGAGAGTAGCCATATTGGATAAAATAAAATGTTAAAAGAGCTTATGAACACTTTTACAACAGACCTCACTCAGAAAACTGACAGGCTTAAAACTTGGTGACTATGTTCATATCTTATTTGATGCAGAAAAAGGATGGACAACTCCAGCTGTTGTGAAGAGAGCGAATTCAGTGCCCAGATCATATGTGACTGACGGTGGAGAGTGCAACAGAAACTGTCGACATCTACAGTTTGTTCCTCAGAAAAAAATTATCAACAAAGCAAACTCTACAGATGGCAGATGCAGCTCAAGAAAATGACTCGAGGATTCCAAACTGACCACAGCCAGTCATTACAACTAATGGACATCCAGATGACCAAGTGTTATACAGTTGGGTCGTATAAGCAGAAAAACAATTCAGAGACACTTAAACTGACATCTATTGCATTTCAAAGACAGCGTGATAGTGTAAGTATTGTAAATGGTAGGAATGTAGAACTTAAACAGGGAGATGTAATGAAACACTAAACTGTATTATACCGTTCTACCACTAGGTGGCACTGTGTGTAAAATCCCCTTATTTAAATGAGCCTCAGCCATACCCAGCAGAGCATTAAAGGATCTTATGATGAACATATCTGGTGTGTTATAAGCAAGCTCTATAGCCAGTCGACTAAGGATCCAGGCTGGATAGGGATGCCATTCATGCCAGTTCATTTTCAATATTGTTATTGAGGCCAAGGCAGAAATTATAACGCTGGGCAGCCTTGTTCTATTCTGTGTCTACTTCCAAGCTTTGGAACTCTGCTGCATATTTGGCCACTTGCGGGCATCCCTGCCGCAACACCTGAAGTGCGGCTTCAGCTCAATGCTCACAATTTGGGTCATCGAAGATCACCATTATAGCTCTAACAAAGTCCTCAAATTGTCCCAGAAATGGGTTGATTTTTTCCAGGAGCAGAGATGCCCAAGCATCCCAGTAAGCAGGCTAATAATCAATCCCACTTGGGATTGGTCACTGGGGTACAATTTTAGCAGAAATAGGAGTTGACACTGATTTAAGAACCCACAAAATTTGTTGCAAAAGCCATTGACCTTGTCAGGCAGGGGAGGGCTCGCAGGGATCAGAGCTGAAGGTGGGGCATGCCTTGAACTTGCAAGACTGCATTCTCCACATTCAAAAAGGCATTTTGGGCCTGCAAGGTCTCTAGAGCTCTCACCGTCTCCATCAGAGAGATATTGGCCTTTGTAGAATTTGCTCATCCTATCAACTCTAATTCCCTTATTGTTTGTGTTGGGGCTGCTCAAATGTGCTCAGGACATTGGTGATTGTGCCTAGTGTTTGGAGCAGCACTCAGGCCTATTTGTCAGAACAGGAATTAGAGCCTGGGGCCAGGGTCAGAAACAGATGCCAGAGCCAAGGGTCAGAGCTGGAGCTCCAATGTCAGGAATTGGAGTGGAGAATCAGAACCCAGGTTACCTGGAGTGAAGCCTAACTGTGGGACCAAGGCGGGAGCAGCTCTGAAACAACGTTGGGAACAGGACTGGAACAAGGCAGAAGCAAGGCTGGGAACAAACAGGTGCAGGAGCTATCACAGCCTTGAGCAACTGCTTTGAGCAGCTATTGGACTGCTGCTGGTGGGTTTAAGAGATGATTTGCTGACTCTTCCAATCAATCAGGAAGCCTACTACAGGCCAGCTGTATTCTTTAGGTTGCCAAGAGACTGGCTTTGATGAAGGACCTGCTTCCAGACTAGCTCTGCTGCAGGGCTTGATTCCTGACACCCAGGCCTGGAAGAAATAAAGGAATCAGTTTTCTGCATCAGTAGCATTCACACTCAACTGATTGCTAGGAAGAAGGGAGGAAATTGAAAAACAGAACTCTGAGCTCAAGTTCAATTGAAGACACAGCCTTAACAAATGTGACCACTAGCTCGCGGCTGCAATATGTTTGATGACCAAAGGTAAAGGTGAACAATATCAATATTTAAGCCTTCTATTGATTATCTAATCCTTTCAGATTGAATTCAAAATCCTAATTCTAATTTTTATGCCAGGGCCAAGCCTGTTAATGGCCTATTTCAAAGACCACAAACCACTGGGGCAATTACACTTCTCAGAGACACAAATGAACTGTGACTTCCTAGGAAGTTGGCACTGTCAGTTTTTTGTGGATTTATAGTCCTTTTACAGATTATAGGCCATTTGTGGTATCTGTACTGTTTGCATAAAGTATAGACAATATTATGGAGCTGTATGTTGTCTGGTCACTGGCGGTTGGTTTGACAAAGATGCTGAATAAAGTTTGGGATAAAATGGATATTTGGGACGCTCAATAAATAAAGGCTGTAGAGGTGGAGATTTTGCTGCCGCTTGCCATCAAAACTCTTGGGCTTCAGTCTATAGGCAAGGATTAGAACAATTGCCACAAACTGCAGGTTACCACTGCTAGGTTTTTTTTAAGAAAGGCTAGCAAAAGTTAATGTTCTACAGTATTAAATACTAAAAGAAATTCAATACAATTGTATGGATATTTGTTCATTAACTATACTCAACAGGAGGTAGTTTTTTAGCATGACCAGTGCAATTCCTCCCAAATCCTGGTCTGAAAATTGAATGGAGACAGTGTATTGGAGATGGTTGTCTGCTAGCTTTTCAGTGATCTTCCTCACATATGTGAGATGCACTGAAAGTTGATTTGAGTACCAGCTGGACAACTGTATGTCTTGAAATGGTGATGGGTACTCTCTTCAAAGGAGGTGTTGACAATCTTTGTTAACAGAGGGCTATCCTTCACCAGTCAGGGTGGGTGTGATTCAGAGTCGCAGAGGATGGTCTGGATTTCCTCTGCGCAGCATTTCTCAGATGGTGGGTCTCAAGCCACCAGTGGGTTGCAGGAAAATTCTAGATGGATTGCCACATCCAGGGCCAGATTAACCCATCACTGGGCCCTGGCCCAGGCAAACACAGTTCTTGGCCTAGTGCGGAGGGGAGGCCCTGCGGTGGGGGTTTGGAGAACGAGTCCAATCCACACTCACTCTGCAGTAGTGACTCCTGTCTCATAGGGTTGAGCCCAGCTCTCCACTCCAGGCATTGTGACCTGGCACACAGGGTTGCAGCACCAATCACTCAGATCTGGCCCAGCTACTTCTGTCATGATGGAGGGGCAGCTGAGCTAAACTTGAGTGGTGCTGTGATCTCCTGCACCAGGTTGCAATGCCCAAAGCAGGGAGCCAGGCCCAGCCTTGTGGGACAGGAGCCATCTGTACAGAGGGTGTGTGGCACAGACTCACTCTCCAAACCCCTTGCTGAGGCCTCCTTTCCCCACCAGGCTGGAATTAAGGTTGTGGTGGCAGGATGGAGGGTGCAAATATGTAATGGTGTTTTGCAAAAAAAAAAAGACAAAAATGCAATTGGGTGGCATTAGTAAAATGTTTGAGGACTACTTTAGGGCTTCTAGGACTTCTTGTTGCCTGACCATGTCACACTTTGAGTGAGGTATGCTGTCCATTCTGTGCAGAGCCATCAAATCCTGGAGTCCAGGGAAGCTACCCTGAATAAGGGTAATTTAGTTTTTTGCAGCTGGTGCTGCTGGGTTCCCAGGAGGGATGAGGGAGAATTGTGGGTTCACAAAGCAGCTTATCTGTTGGTACAGTTCAGTTGGACATGAGATTGCAGTTGCTATGGATCCTCTACTACGCCAAGGCACAGAATTCTAAGAATTCCTTGAGACTTTGTCTGCCAGTGCATTCTCCTTTATCCTTGGCAATCTAGAGCAATTTCTCCAGCAATACCTGAGAATTTTAGGTTTCACTCTCTCATTGTGGACAAGTTAAGACTCGACAAAATCTTAAATCTGTGGACTTCCCTGTTTTCAAGCTCTCACTGCTCAATCTCATTTGCCTAAAACCTATTTATCTGCTTGGAAGCCTGTAAAATACAAAATGGCTTTGGGGCACGAATATAAAATTTATTGCTGTTTTAAGATGTTTTTGTTTTTATTTGGATGTTCTTTTTTATGTTTTAATGAACTGTCATTTTTCAATCATGATTACAGTAGTTTTTTCTTCTCCGGCACACACACACACAGGTAGGGACAAACCCAGCTGCAAATGGACACACAGGCACTGAGATCAGCTCTGAGTGGGAGGAATCAGCTCAGGGATTCACCCAGCTTTGGGGTATAAACCCAAAATAATATTGTCTTGCGCTGTATTGAAATCTATACAACGTAAGCTCATAAATTTGCCCCCTCCTTCAATGTGGAGGAATATATGCACAACTTCTTGCCCCCCCCCCCAGTTATAAATCACACAAACTGGGTTTTATAATAAACAAAAACAAGTTTATTAACTACAAAAGGCAGATTTTCAGTGATTATAAGGGATGGCAAACAGAACAAAGCAGATTACTGAGCAAATAAAACAAAACATGCAAACTAGGCTTAATCCAATCAAGAAACTGGTTATAAAATATAATTTCTCACCCTCAGTATTGCTTAGATTTCCACATTCAGTAAATCATAACCTTTCCAATGATATCTCACATGACCCATCTTGCATAAAACATATTTTAGTTATGCCATATTCATATCAGAACAATATTTCTATGAAGAATATGGAGTGTAAAGTCACAAAATGAGCAGGACAAGGGCAACCATCTTTCAGTTCCTTCCAACTGTAGCTTACTCTGAGACAGAATGGCCAGCACTATCCTTTTTCTCTGATTTTTCTAATGATACATAATTGTAAATATTTGTATATAATTAACGTTGGGGTAGGATTACGTTTTAGGATTAATACTTAGTGTAGATTTCATTTTGGTAACCTTATTTTAATTTTCTTTGTTACCCAAAGTCTTCAGTTTCTGTGGGTGAGCTAAAACCACCCTGTTTCAAATACTGTCCTTCGTGTGACATGGCCATCTCTTTAAATGTTGTCCACACTAAATAGTTATTTGTTACGGAAAAAGGCATATTTTGAGCAAATGCTCAGCTTGTTCATTTTCAAAATGAGCTCAAAGCTAGATAAGACAAACTGAAAATGTACCACTTAGATAAATCTGAGACCAGCCTCAGATCTGGGCATTCCAGATCTGTCTCCTTCAAAGCAGATTTCCTCCATTAAAAGTTCACTAGTTGGTCCTATTACATAAAAGATCTGTCTCTCCTACACCTTCAGCAAAGGCTTCGGCTCAGAAAATGTCAGCTGGACAGGACTCATCATCATTCCTCTGGGCAACATCAGGAAGAGGTGAAATTTGAGAATTGATCTGAAATCAATAAGGCTAAATTTACTTAGACAAGTGGAAAGCATGATACTTAGGAATAAAAAATCAAATGCAAATGGGAAATAATTGGCTAGGCAGTAGTACTGATGAAAAGGATCTGGACATTATAATGGATCACAAATTGAATATGGTGAAGTTGCAAAAATGGCAAATATTCTGGGGTTTATTAACAGGAAGGTAATTGTTCCACTCTACTCGGCACTAAGGCCTTTGCTGGTGTACCGTGTCCAGTTTTGGGCACCATACTTTAAGAAAGATGTGAACAAATTGGAGAGAGTTCAGAGGAGAGCATCAAAGGTGATGAGGTTTAGAAAACATGACCTCTGAGGAAAGGTTGAAAGAATTGGGCATGTTTAGTCTAGAAATGTAAAGGATGATGGAGGGGATAAGTCTTCAGATATGTAAAAGGTTGTTATGAAGAGGGTGGTGATCAATTGTTTTGTGTCCATTGAGGGTACTAACCAGCTTAGTTTGCACCAAGGGAAAATTAGGTTTATCATTAGGAAAAACTTAACTATAGGAATAATTAGAACAGGGTACCTTGTGAGGTTATGGAATCCCTGTCTCTGGATGTTTCTAAGAACAGGTTAGACAAACACATGTCAGGGATCGTCTAGGTATACTTGGTCCTGCCTGAGAGCAGGGAGCAGATGACCTCTCAAGGTCCTTTCCAACCCTACATTTCTATGATTCAAATGAGGATTTCCAACTATAAGGCTCTCCTTTCCAAATATGATTACATCTATTGGCAGAGGGTGCCAGAATTTCTAGAAAAGATATCATAGGAGTCCAGACAAAACCCACGGTCTCTAATTGATGAAGGGCTATTAATTTCCAAAACATCTCTACAAGTTGCAATAGATGCATGCTTGATGGTGATGATTGCAAGAGTGAAGTCTTAATGGTTATAATCTGCTGGTATTTCTTGTAAGGTTCAGAACACCACTGAGGATTTACAATTTGAGGGATTGGAGCTATTTAGCTCAAAACCTGATGACCTCTTCAACACTTCAAATGATTTAAAGACAGCCTCTAGATCACTGGGTGTGTACATTCTTCAGCCCAAAAATAAATGATCTCAATCAAAACTCCAAGTCAGCCTGAGGGAAACTGCACAAATGGTGGATTACTTGGCCCAACTGTCACACCTGTGCACCCAACTGCCACTTGTACAAACCACACAATTTTGCCAACACAATGCAACCAACACAAACAATAACTCCACATATCTCTCTGAACCCTAAAATGTCTCTCACTATGAAGGAGTTGAAACAGCTACAAGCCTAGTAGAGAGCTCTTTTTGTTTAGACTATCAACACGTTTAATTATCATTTGGATTCACTGTCAGTTACCATCCAGTTCTTAAATTCCCACCATTTTTGACTTTTTACACACAACTTTACAAATTACACAAGTGTGACAAGATGGGCTTTCAGCTACTACGGGTTTATATAAACAGGCAGGGAAGAGCCAAATCGTTTCCCCTATGCCACAACGTGATCAAGTTTTGAGAATGGTGCACTGAACATCAGATATCCATCACTGCTATTCATCTACAGTCTTGCAGCTCATCTGAATAGGCCCTTTTCTTCAGACAATGAATGATCCATAAAGGCCTCCATTATTCAGCATTTTTTTCAGAAATGGGGATCACCCAATATAGACCTATTTGCCAGTATGATGAACAAAACAGGACACTTGTTATTCAAAAGGGATACAGAGTCCAGGGTCTCGATCAGATACTTTCTAAAAGTGTATCATCCAGAGTCTTCACGTATGCTTATCCACTGATTCCTTTGATACCTCAAACTCTGAGAAAGCTAAAGCAGTAGAAGAAAACATGGTTTAAAACCTTCCATAACTGTTGTTCTTCAAGAAGTGTTGCATATGTCCATTCTATGATGCACCCTTCAGCCCCTCTACGTCAGAGTTTTCTGGAAAGGAGGAACTGAGGGGGCGCAGGGTCAACTGGATGCTTCATACCAGCACTCAGCACACATTGGCAGGAGATCCTCAAGTCACCCTGATGGGTATCACTGAGGGAAAAATTTTCAGCAGCTGTGCTCGGGGCATGCACACCTCAAGAGTGGAATGGACATGTGCAATACATCTCGAAGAACAACAGTTATGGAAGGTCAGTAACTGTTTTTTATCCAACTGAATTTCAGAATGTTTCCATCTGGTATCCAATGGCTAAACATGATCTTCTTGTTCAGCTCACTGTATTAGCATTCAGGCTACTTCCATGGCTTTTTAGAAATATTCCCATTTCAGAAACATGTAGGGCTGCTAGATGCAATTGAATCTTACATTCTCAAAACCCTACATAATAGGGCAAGCTTCCAGGACTTATGGTTCCTCTGGTACGACAGTTATTCAATATTTATTTACTTAAGACTGATATGCAATCTTTTGATTTGGAAATTGCCAAGCAGTGGTCGTCCCATAAGTGGAATACATATAGACAGTCACTCAAAGAAAGAAAGAGGTTATTTACCTTATAGTAACTGATATTCCTCAAGATTTGGGGGGGGGGGGGTGTGTGTGTTCGTTCCATGACCCACCCGTCTTCCCCACTATATCGAAGTCTGGAATCAACTGGATTAGGGTTAGTGAAGGAACTGAGAGGTAGTTGGCCCGACCCCTTTATAACTTTGGAGGGCGGCTCGGGTCTGTGCCTGCGGGCACAGACTGTCAAAACATTCTGATCTCTGGCACTGGGGCACACGAACAGTGTGGAATGCATATAAACAACATATCTAAAAGAATATCAGTTACGGTAATGTGAGTAACCTCTCTTTAGATTTCGGCTCTTTGGTTGCAAGTTTTCTAGAATACTATACAAAAGTAATTCACAAATATTTTGAACAAATTAGATACAAATAGATATGGATCTTGACAAGGAAGGGTGCGTGTATTTTCAGAGTTATGTCAAATTTTAGTTGCAGCTACACTACTTTAAAAGCTGCCAAAGTTTTAGAAATAAAGAGGTCAGATAACTTGGGTTGTTTGATTAAGGGGAATTATTACCTTTTGGCAAATTGAATTCTAATACAAATATAAAAACTTTGCACCAAAAAAACTAAATATTAACACGTACGTACAGTTTACTAATCTATGCCCTGTTTGTGTAGGAGTTTAATTAGTGTGTAGAATCACTTCTAATTTTTTTGTTGTCTGAAAGTGCGCCAAAACAATGCTGATGACCTACTCAGATCTTCAATAATTATGTAGAATTTTGCATAAAAGACAAATTCCACTTGCATATGAGCCAAGTTTTCCCTTTAATATGCATAGATGATATATTTCCCATAGATGATAATGGGAGAAATTGGACATAAAGTTGTGATGTAAGGACAGTACCTGATAGCCTAATGCCCTAAAAAGATTTCACACCTCACTATATTGATTTAGTAGTTTTATCTATGCTGTAAAGTGATTATGTGCTACTCTAGTTACTAATTATACTGATAGTGTTGTTTATGATGATTAAAATGTATATTGACTGGAGTTGAAGCTGAGCCATCAATGGAAAATTGTAGGGGCGGGGGGGGAATCACTTGTACCAGAACTGTTACTACAGCACAAACACATTACACTTTACCAAACAAAGCAGGGCAAGATAGTCAGTTCTTATATGGGATATATCCAAGGTACACCCAATGGTGGTAGTGATTATTCAGGTTTCAGAGTAGCAGCCGTGTTAGTCTGTATCCGCAAAAAGAAGAACAGGAGTACTTGTGGCACCTTAGAGACTAACAAATTTATTAGAGCATAAGCTTTCGTGGACTACAGCCCACTTCATCCGAAGAAGTGGGCTGTAGTCCACGAAAGCTTATGCTCTAATAAATTTGTTAGTCTCTAAGGTGCCACAAGTACTCCTGTTCTTCTTTTTAGTGATTATTCAGTAGATGGCACTGTCGGTACTGAACCAAACCTTTAATATATTGCTAGAAGTCACTGATGAAATTGTCATCTTTTGGGGTGAGTAACAAAATAGAGCTCCTGATTATAATCCTGAGAATGCTGAAAAGTAAGTCAAAATAAGTTTATGTGCTTCTCTTAGCCAACCCCTGCCATTTCTAGAGAATTGTTTAGAGAAGCAAGACACATCCTCCAGTCTACTTCAAATTAAAAACTAGTTTTATACATTTAGAGTATTATTTAGTAAAAAACCAAAATTCAGTAGGTATGGGATGAAGTGAAGTGGGTCAGATATTAACATTATGAAAAGTAGCTTAGTAGCTCTGTATATCATGTAGTTTTTTACTGGGTTAGGAATATTTCACTCTTCCTCCTTCACAAACCCTATGTATTCTCCTTTTTAACCCCCAGGCTTCATGTTGCAACTTGAACTGTGGATCAACTCCAATCTCTCAACTTGATTCCACCTTATTGTGACCTGAAATCCTATTAGAACAGTGGTTCCCAAACTGTGGGACACACGTCCCTGGGGGGGGGTGCGGTGAGGCCCAAGCCATCGCTCCCAGGGGGCAGAGAGGGATCATCACCCAGCCTGCTCTGCTGCAAGCTCCACTCCAGCCCCACCCCCAGCTGCAGGTCCAGCCTCAGCCACCGGCTCCTGGCCCTGCTCCCAGCCATGACCCAGGGCTTCCAGCCCTGACCATGGCTCCTGGGGGTGTGCAGACCAGGTAAGGGGGAGGTACGGGCAAAAAAGTAGGGGGGACCACTGCATTAAAAATACTTTGACATTTTTTTCCTTCATACTGTTCCCAACTTCTGTTACATTCTCCTTAACTATAATTCTTTCTTCTAATAAGAAAGAATAATATCTTAACCACTTGGGCACTACAACATTTCTTACTTCGATGGAGTGGTGGGAGATTTAATGATGAAGTGCTTTGAGTTCCTTGGATGAAAGGTGCTCCTAAGTGCAGTGATAATTTTTAAATGATTGTTTCTTATACTATTATCTTAGGACTTGTCTATACTACAGAATTAAGTGGACTTTATCTAATTTGACCTCGAGCCCCCGAATTAATGAAGTTGATTGTGCGTGGACACACCATGCTCATTGTCTCGATGGAGTGTGTCCTCACAAGCAGTGCATCGTGGGTAGCTATCCCAAAGTGCAACTTGCCACCGTGGGTTTTGGGAAGTTTGTGCAATGCCTCATGAGACCAAAACACGGTCACAGGGGAGAATGGGAACATTGCATCGGCATCCCATGATATGCTGTGCTCCCTCCCTCATATCAACAGCAAACAACCCAGTGGTTTTCATGCATTAAAACCGCTGCACGTATGCCATAACCCCAGAAGCATGGAGCCTCCTCAGTAGTGCACTCGCTGTGAGCATCTCAAACACCTTGTGCCTTCTGCAGTATTTCCAGAGCCAAAGTAGGGCCCTCTGCGTGGAACGTAGTGATGTCCCGCAAGCAGCCCTGCTGCAAGCCATTGAAAAAAACAATTCACAATTGCTGCTGGCAATCGCAGAACAGCTGCATTCTGTTCAGCGCTGTTTCTGGTCCCGTGAAACAAGCACTGACAGGTGGGATCGCATAGTTTTGCAGGTATGGGATGATGAGCAGTGGCTGCAGAACTTTCAAATGCGGAAGGCCACCTTCCAGGAACTTTGTGCAGAGCTTTCCCCTGCCCTGAAGTTCAGCAACACACAAATGAGAGCTACTCGGACAGTGGAGAAGCGAGTGGCGATCACTATTTGGAAGATTGACACCAGACAGTTACCGGTCAGTGGGGAATCAATTTAGAGTAGGTAAATCAACCATGGCAACTGCTGTGCTCCAAGTGTGCAGGGCCATTAATCAACTTCTGCTACGAAGCCATAGTGGATGGTTTTGCTGCGATGGGGTTCCCTAATTGCAGTGGGGTGATAGGTGGCATGCATATCCCCATCTTGGCACCAGATCACCTTGCCAAAGAGTACATAAACTGAAAGGGATACTTTTCAATGGTGTTGCAAGCGCTGGTGGATCACAGTGGGCATTTCACCGACATCAACGTAGGATGGTAGGGAAAGGTTCATGACCCACGTATCTTTAGGAACTTGGGTCTGTTAAAAAAGCTGCAATTCCAGACCACAAAATTAACAGTGACAATGTTAAGATACGTATAGTTATCCTGGGGAACTCAGCCTACCCCTTGTTTCCATGGCTCATGAAGCCATACACCGGCCATCTGCACAGCAGTAAGGAACGGTTCAACAATAGGCTTAGCAAGTACAGAATGGTGGTTGAATGTGCCTTTGGGCATTTGAAGGGGCACTGGACAAGTCTACTAACAAGGTTGGACCTTAGTGAAGAGATCATCCCCATGGTTATAGCTGCCTGCTGCGTGCTCCATAATATCTGTGAGAAAAGGGGGGGAATTTTCCGCAGGGGTGGGCAGTGGAAACAGATTGCATGGCAGCCATTTTTGAGCAGACAGACACCAGGGCAATAAGAAGAGCACAGCAAGGGGCACTGCGTATATGCGAGGCTTTGAAAAGCCATTTCAATAATAAGTCACAATAATGTGAGCTGCTTGCCTGCATTGTGCTTTCCCAAACCTTCACCTGGCTTGTATCACTGTCCCTGTAAAGCCAACACCCCCCACCCCCCGCCCAAGCCCACTGCTTCTACTCAATAAAGAACATTCATTTCTCTAATCCATTTACTTTATTTAACAAACATAAGTAAAGGGGGAGAACAGAAAGAAAAGATAACTTTGAGGAAAAGGGGTTGTAAAGTTGGAACGGCAGAAACATTTTCAGCTGTGTAACATAACACCGCATTTCAGACTATCAAAGATGTGTGAATGGGTGCCTTCTGTTCCTTGTACCCTCCTCCTCTGAGTTAAATGAAAGGGATAATGGACTTTTTGCCCATGCCTCATGGAATGCTTGGGTGAGGGTGCTTCTGCACCAGGCAATGCTGGCTGGCTGTCCACCAGGGTTTGCAGAGGCCTAGGCCGAGCACAATAAAAGCACATTAGCAGCCGCGTGGTTTGGCAATCCAGAATGGGGGGAGGGCGGGGGGGGTCTACATGCCCTTTTTTTCCCATGTAAGAGCACTTTTAATGAGAACTTCCTGAGGGTAATAGAGGCAGGAACGAAGGAGATGCTGCAACCATCTGTGAATAGACCTGGTCCTTATGCTGCTATGCTGTATACCACAATGATGCCGGCAGAATTAATTCAGGAGTTGCATGGGAAACTGTCCTACCATAGTGGAAGAAATAAGACTGCCCTTTCTAGAAACCTTCTGCAAAGGATTGCAGAGTACCTCCATGAAAGTTTCCTAGAGATATCCCTGGAGGATTCCTGGGCTATCCCAGCCAACATAAACAGTCTTTTCTGGGGGGGCCACCCTCTGCGTAGCAGGAGTGGCCTCTTGTAAGCAGAGAAACACAGCATCTCGCTTTTTCTTCACAGTAAACATGCAATACCACCAAATGTGTGTGCCCGCTAAAGTTTAACTGGACTTTCATTTTAAATGGATACTCACCAGAGGTCCCTTCCCCGGCATCACAGTTGGCCACTGTGATGTGCTGCAACCCACAGGGTTCCAGAGTTAAAAATATTTCCTGGCTCTCGGGGAGAATGGATCCACCACTCGCCTGTCTCCCATTCTCTTCCGCCTCCTCTTCCTCATCCACCATATCATCCTCCTTGTCCCTAGACTCACACACCTGTGAGGTGCCCACGTTGCTTGTGGGGGTGTGGTAGGTCACTCCCAAGAATAGCATGCAGCTTGTTGTAGAACTGGCATGTGTGGGGTTCAGCACCAGAATGACTGCTCACCTCCTTTGCCTTCTGGTACGCTTGGCGAAGTTCTTTTATTTTCACACTGCACTGCTGTGTGTCCCTCATGTAGCCCTTCTCCCCCATTCCACGAGCGAACTTTGCATAAATGTCAGTGTTTTTTCTGTTGGATCGGAGCTCTGCCTGCACAGACTCTTATCTCCTATGCATACCAGGCTGGAGCCTGTTTGGAGCGTGTAGTCACCATGATCAGCTGTGCTCAAGCTGGCACCCTCCCAATGCTGATCAAACAGGAAATGGGAAATCAAAAGTTCCTGGGGCTTTTGCAGGGGAGGGGCTGTTTCCTGTGTACCTGGCTGTAGTGCAGCAGAATTGAGAATGATCTCCAGAATGGTCACAGATGAGCATTGTGGGACACCACCTGGAGGCAAATTAAGTCAAATTACACAACGCTGTGTCTGCACTACCTCGCAGTTGGCCCATGAAAATCGAACTAAGCGCTATGCCTCTCGCAGAGGTGGATTACAGAAATTGACATCAGAAGTGACTTAGGGCGATGTAAAGGACCTATTAGTGTAGACATATACATTAACAGGTTGACTTAAGGCGGCTTCCTTTGACCTAACTCTGTAGTGTAGACCAGGCCTTATAACAACATTATACAATTACGGCCTGATTTTCAGAGATGCTGAGTACCCAGGGACTTCAGTGGGAACTGTGGGTCCTCAGCACATCTTAAAATCTGGCCATAAGGAATTAAAGAGCCCTGTATGAGTAGTTCCCTTGGTTAATGTGGAATTGGAGCACCATCTGTTATACAGAGCAGAAGAGTTCATAGAACATCTGTCATTCTCTCCTGTTCCGCTCTCAGCTGCAACAGAGGAGTCCCTTGGGAGACCAAATAAAACACTTCTGTTTAGTCTCTTGTGCTGTGCAAGAACATTCTGAACTATATCGAAGGTAACAGGAACACATTTTAAGCTGAAGATTCAGAATGGAAAGGGAACACCCTGACTTTTCCTTTATCATTCAGCTTTTAATAGTCTTTCTATGCCCTATGCTTTTGTTTCACTCAACATTGCATTTACAAGGACACCGTGTAATATTTAATATAGTCCAAATAATTTTTCCGCTTCCAGCTGTCACGGACATAAACTTTTCCTGTATTCTGTTTTGGGTGCAACATAGATCTACCTAACCTTCCTCTAAGAGAAATGCACTTGTGCAGACACACAAGCACGCTTATGCTCTGGAATATGAGACCAAGCTAAACAAGACTGTCTAACTTTGCCTTACTTTAGAAATTATTTGTACAGTTTTTATTACTCAATATTCAAAATGACCAATGGCAACAAGAAACAACCCATAGCACTCTACTGCCAATGAACTGTACTCAATTGTTCTGACTGAATTGTGACCTCATTTGTGAAGTCCCTGTTGACAAGGTTGCTGAATTCTATATTCTCCCACTTTTATTCAAAGAAGATTTTTATAAATTAATAGTGAGTACTCCAGCCAGGAAAAAACAGTAAGCATTGTGTTTATTTTTTTCACTACAGCTATTGTGTGTTACAGGCAATAGTCACATACAGTGCACAGATAGTAACTTAAGTATAACAAGAGCAACAGAATGCCATGCTTGACCCAGTGAATAGAAGAACAGTGTTTTTCAGATCAGACAACTTCTATTCATTAAGAGACCAGCCTAATCAAAATGTTTAGTCTACACTGAAGTATAAGCTCAAAGGCCCAAAAGTGGGACACAAGAAAAGCAATGATACAAGCTGCTTCTTTGAGTGCATAACCCTACTTATTCCACTTCTAGTGCATATGTGTTTCATTGTGCTCACGTTCAGATTCTTTTGGACACCATCAATTATTTCCCCTAGAGATTCCGATACCTGCCATTTTGGCTATATTTTTTATTGTTGAAGAGATCAGAGTTAGCTATCAGTTTGAGTCCACTTGGCAGCAATATCAACTAATCTTCCCCCCATAGGGTGTCACAGTAGTCTTTCACGTAACAGTGGTGTCATAGGGTGACCTGCCCCTTTAAGAGGGTGCTGGGTCTAGTGCACACATCACTGATTACCTGCTGCCCAAATGGGCTTAAGAGATGGCAGCTGGACCTTATAAAAAAAAGAGATGCCAGTAGGGCAATGGTTCCCAAACTTTAACAACCTGTGAACCCCTTTCACTCAAATGTCAAGTCTCGCGAATCCCCTCCTAAAAATGAATATTTCCAGGGATTTTCTCCTTTACCTGAGCATAAATTATAAAAGCAGTGATCTTGGAAATATAAAATTTGTTTTTATGACATACTTATTACACACTATTTATTATTCATTATTATTTATCATTACAGTATTTTTATTACATTATGAAAACGGCAACACTCTTCCAAGAGCTCACTTTTGTAGAATAACAGGCTTATTCAAAGTGATACAAGGCTCCTATGTTTCATCGAGGAGTATCAGATGTGAAACAGCATGAAGGTATTTAAGAAGCCAACTCAAAGAGTTCCTCCCAAACAAGCATTCAGGTCTTGAGCAGTCCAGGCAAACAACGCATGTTACAACAAAGCTTAAACTTGTCCTTCATAATAATAATTTTAAAAACAATACTAGCTGCCTATTTAATTTTAAAAACAGCAAAAAATATCCACCTCCCTTTCCATTTCTTATGAGGAGCCTTGAAGTTTAAATCTCAGACTGATAGATATTCTTGCTTTGATCTTCTTAGCTCTTGGAAGTCCAGGGGCTCCGGGCTGCTGGCCCTGTGCTGTCTGGGGTCTCTAGGGACAGCTCTGGCTGCCATTAGGGAATTTTTTCCCTGAGAACCCCCTATAACATTTCACGAACCCCCAGGGGTTCACAAACCCCAGTTTGGGAACCACTGCAGTAGGGGAAGCACTACCCACTGACCTCTAACAACTGGGGGAAGTAAGGAGAGAAGCCTAGGAGAGACAGCCAGTGAGCAGATTCTGGGGGAGAAGATGACTCTAGACAGTTAGGGCTAGGAAGGATGAAATTTGGACTCTGGGGACTTTATTTTGATTGGAACAATTTATGATAATATATCAGGGTACTATTGGAAGAGAAAAGTCTGTGTGGAGTTTTTAAGGAGTCCAAGAAGGGAAACTGAGGTACAGTGCCACAGAGACAATCCAGGCTGCAAGGGGGCTCTCAGGAGGTGATGTACCCTGTTGCAGGTAGCAAATTTCTTAATGGCCTTATGCATGTTCCCCCCAATTAGGGGCCTCCCATCTCCTTGGGACCTTAACATAGTGCTAGCACCATCCTTTGAACATCTAGCTCTGTGCTCACTTCACCACTTATCCATGAAGATAGCCTTTTTAATGGCAATAACATCAGCCCCAAAGGTAAGATATAGGCATTTATGGGTATGGTCGTCCGAACACCATATTGCATAAGAACAAGGTGACCCTTAGGCCTCACCCTAAATTCTTGTTGAAAGTCTGACTTCCATCTAAATCAAGTAGTCCACCTGCCTGCCTTTTTTCCCTATGCCCCACTCCAGCCAAAGGTTGCACATTCTGGATGTGCTTAAGGCACTGTCATTCTATCTAGACAGGACTGAATCCTTCAGGAATTCCATGAGACCATGTAGCTTTTGCAGATAGGATGAAGCGTTAGGTGATATCTTCTTTCTTTCCTTCTCTGTGCCCGCAGGTACGTAGGGTATCTGCCAGTTTCTGCCATTTATTTTGGTCTTGTGCTGGTTTGTTCAGGCTTCTGAGTGTCAGGTTTGATGGATTTGCCTACTTTCTCTATTCTGCATAATATTTCTCTAATTTGCTCTCTTTTCCTCATCCCAGGTGGTGTCCTGTTATCATTTGACACAGCAGTTGTGTTGGCATCTTTAAAGCATGTCATTAATATGTCCATCATTGTTTTCTTACCGTGGTTGTTCATCTTATCAATTTAAGTTATAGATTTCCATGCTTCTGCTCCATAAAGGAAGACTCATGATGCTGATGGTGTTAAAATAAAGGTATTTGGTTACCATTTATTCAATCCACAGATTACATTAGCCACCAAAAAAATCAATCCCTGCATTTGATAAACTTCTTTGAACAGGAATAAGTATAACAGACTTGCTTTGGTTTCAGAGTTGTACTCATGTTAGTCTGTATCAGCAAAAACAATGAGGAGTCCTTGTGGCACCTTAGAGACTAACAAATTTATTTGGGCATAAGCTTTCATGGGCTAAAACCCATTTCATCAGATGCATGGAGTGGAAAATACAGTAGGCAGGTATAAGTACACAGCACATGAAAAGATGGGAGTTGCCTTATCAAGTAGAGGGTCAGTGCTAATGAGCCAATTCAATTAAGGTGGAAGTTGCCTATTTTCAACAGGTGACAGGAAGGGGTGAATCTCAAGGGAGTGAAAAATCACTTTTGGAGGGCTAATGAGGCCAATGCAATCAAGGTGGCCAATTTCAAACAGTTGACAAGAAGGTGTATCAGCAGAGGGAAACTAGTTTTTGTAGAGACCCATCCACCCCCAGTCTTTATTCAGGCCTAATTTGATGGTGTCTAGTTTGCAAATTAATTCCAGTTCTGCATAAGTAAAAACAGAATGGTCTTTCAGTTTAAAAAAAAATACCCAGAAAGAATGTTACCTGGATTCAGTTGCATAAGGGACATTAAAATACCCTCTATTCCTAAAAGGGTAGAAGAAAGTTGTGAGATTTAGATGAGTAGCATAAAATGATAATTTATCTAAAGCAAGATAAAGAATTGTCTTAAAATGATCTGTATCTCCAATTAAAAGCAAAAGATAGTTGGAAATTAAAGAAAAGTGTTCTGACTACTTCAGAGAGAAGCTCTGTATAGTGTTGCTTCACTCATTATCTATGCTATTATACGTAGGAGATACTGCTATAATGCTCTTATAGTTTTCATAACTATTCCTAGACCCTTGTAAAACAAAGTGATTTAATCAGCTGAAGGACTGTTCTTTCAAGATCACAAAGTACACTAATTTTGTTCATTCTTTAATTCAGTTGCAGGAGGAATGGGTAGTATCAGAGGATTGGTAATGGGATATAAGAGCCGTTCAGCTGTGCTAGTGGGATACTGTGATTCGTTTGAAATTCTTGCCTCTTACATGGCACATTATTTGGCTTTCTCTTTTCTTGGCTTTCTTTCCATTGGAACTCTAAGGGACCCTGTTCTGCCTTAAAATAAAATATGAGCCAACTGCTCAAGGAAGGGGTTTCATTTGCAGCTCTGGTGTACTGATCACTATGTGTCTAGACTAAATACTACAATGGTAAAATCTGTAGCACATTTGATTTGCACTAATGATGGATATTAACATGAAATATAGCAGTTTTTTGCCAAGTGCTCTTGAGAGTTTTAGTATATCATTGTTCTCTTAGTCAGATGACCCTGGAATCCTTATTTTAAAAGCATTTTTATTGATTCAGGAACTTGGGTAGGACACTACGCATTCAACAGACAGAATGGCTCAGGTTCTTAGAGGCTGATAAGGGAGTATATTCCACTTTGGTTTTGTCTATATGGATTGCAACAGAAGGAAAGCTAAGCTATGGTAGATGGTTTGTGCCACTAAGTTTTGCTACTCCCAGTAGTGATTCCTACCTTTACATGTTTTCAGCCTGCTCTTGCTCTCCTTAATCCCACTGAAGCTTCCAAATCACACACTCCTCATTTTGTATGAGACAAACCCTGATCCTTTGCTTCAGAGGCTACCTAATCTTTTTCTGATCTCTTTTCTCTTGAGAGGGTTTTATTTTCCGCAGGCCCACAGAAGCCATCCCTTTACCTTAGAGATTGTCCAAACTTCTCAAACTCCCTTTCTGTTCTAAAGGGAGCCACTTTCTGGGCATATAAATAGTCTGACCCTGTTCTTATTGGAACTATCCCCTTCCACACTGAGCCTTACAGACCTCTTCTTAGTCCAAAGTTCTCAAAAGTGGCCACTGAGTTTGGCCCTGAACTGGACACCTTGGGTCTGACTTTCAGAGGTTCTGAGCATCCACAGATACTCATTGTAGTGGTCATGACTGGAGAGCTTCTATATCTGCCTGATGCCTGGCTACTACAACAGCCCCTTTCACTCAAAGGCAACCTGTGTAAGATTTGGCTGCTCTATCTTGTGCTAGGGACAGAGGATTGTGTCTGCCATCCACAGGATCAGGAAAAAATGCCACCTTTGCCCTCTCACCAATGAGATTTATATGAAATGCAGCTCCAATAGTTTTGTTAATCTGTGCCAGTATCTCCACAAGGACTATATGAATAATTCAAATACAACCCTCAAATCTCCCAAATCATAGTGGATTTGGGTTCTGCCTAGACCTGTGAGCAAAAGCCTACATTAAAAAAGCTACCCTGCCCCTGGCTAATCTAGCATAAGGGATTATTAAAAATTTTCAACACAACTCAAACCTCCATACAAACTAAGAAAGGTTGGTCTGGTATCAAACCCTGGAGGATTCGTGTAGCCTCCAAATCAGCTCAAAATATTACTAACAAACACTCACATAAGCAGATGATGTGAGTCTCATTTATAGTTTTAATGTAACTCTCATTTATAGTTTTCAGTTAACCTAAATCTCATCTATTGCTATTCTCTCAGGTAATCTTCTCTAGCTGCAATTCAACTCTCAGGCCCTGACCACTCCATTTAAGGCTCCTTTCCAACTGCTCTGCTCTGGCAACACAAAATTATAATTCACCTTCAGCATAGGGAATAAAATAGCAGCTTGCAGCCCATCAGTCATCACTAAAATCAGCCTACTTTTTTACGTTGCCCCATTATTCAGTCACTCACATAGTCATGGAGGAGTTTTTTGTGTCTCCATCTTCATTTCCCTCCTCTATTACTGGGAAGTACTTAGTGTAAACCTTTTAGCACATTGTAATGCAAATATTGTTACATGTTGTATAGTAGAAAATAGGTTATCCCTTATACTAGTTAAAAATAACAATACAATCAATCAGGAAGTTAATCCCTGCCAGGCTCTTCTCCAAGGTTTCTATAAAATCTTCCATATGAAACTGCTGCAGCCTCCTGAGAATAACCCTAAATGTTCTCCCACTAAGTAAACACACTTCTCTTATTCTAAATGCATTGTGTTGTGAAAGCATTAATTTAGTGTTGTTAATAGCATGATGCATTAACTGTGGTGAATCTTTTATTTTTTCCTCAGTGTTTTCCCATTCATAAGAAATTCCCAAACCTCCAAGGACTATCTGTAGTGGTGGCTTAGACAGCCTTTCACAACACTATGAATATATCCTAGTGCCAAATGAGCTGCATTATGCATTGACTAAGAAACTGTTGTCTATTTTGTACTCACATGATGTCAACAGTTGATAGCCTATTGGCCTTAATCCTGCAAATATTTAAGCTAATTCTTAACTTTAACCCATTGAAATCAATGGGAATATTCACATGCTTAAAATCGAGCGCACACATACATGTTTACAGGATTGGGACCATAGTGTCCATCATCCAAAGATCTCAAAGTGCTCTACAAGGTTGACAAATATGCAGGAATCACATCCCCTGTCACCCAAATTCAGCTACCTCTGGAGTGAATGGCAAAAGCCTTTAAATTGCACACAGTAACACTACAGAATTAATAACTGTAAAGAGAGAGGGCCAGATCCTCTGATGGTATAAACTGGTGAAACTCCATTAATTTCAGTGGAGCTACAACTGTTTACAACAAAAAAGATCTGACCCAATAATTAAGTGAACTGTACTTTATTTAAACAAAATTAGTAATTTTAGATAAAGAGCAACTACCCAATAGAATTTAGATAAGAAAAGATACCAGGCCCTACTGTTGGGAAGAGCATCATGTGCTTTTAATGACTACCAGTAAACAAGACCCCTGTTTTACCTCTCATCTTGTAATAAGTACCATTAGGCCCTGATGCTACAAACACTTACTATGACGCAGAGTGCATACTAGTGTGAGTAATCCCATTTCAGGATCAAGCGCTTTGTTGTCAACTATTTTGAAATTTAAAAATTAATTTTTGACATTTTATTTTTAGCTTTTAAAACATCTGTGTATAATAAGTAAACATATTTATAAGTAAACAATATTTCCCTCCCTTTTCGATATACGTGAGTAGAAATAATAAGTTGCAGATCATCATAGGAACAGCTCTTTTTGACCTTAAAAACTATTACAGCCAGGAACAGACACAGAAATTCAACAATTCCTAAAAGTTAACATAATCATTAACATTTTCAGTTAAAAATCCCTAAAATCTTTAAATTTTCTATTGACAGTAACATGAATATAAAAAAATTATATACAACTTATATAGCTTGATTGAAAAAAGAAACAACCCCTCACCCATACACTGAGCCAACAACCACATCTCATGGTTGACTCAAAGCCATCAAATTTCAAACCCTTCTCATCCTGTGGTGGTCTCATTCCCATCACAGATGGGCATAGCTGATGCCAGCTCTGCTTTGGAGAAGGCCATGTTCCGGACAGGTGCTCTGTTTGCTGGAGTCTCCTCCAGGACTCACAACTCCAGGATCCCTTGGCTCAAACTACATCTGCTAGAGCAGTCTATGTGGGTCACTTCTGACCTAGAGCAAATGCTAACCACCAGACTGCAGCTGAAGAAATCATCACTGGCCAGCACTCCCTCAAGCAGGCACTATATTCTGGGATCTCAAAGAAGTCCTCAACAACATCAACACCAGCAATCTTGACACCGATGGCTTCATCACTGATTAAAGCAGCAGTCGCCCCAGCAGATTAGCAAATCCTTCAGCACTTTCTTTCTAATGTAAACATTTGTGTTATATACCGTGTGGAATAAGAGATTACCCCAGCATCCACGAGACCAAAGAGTGCAAATGCAAAGCAAAACCAAATAGAGCACAAACACAGCTTCAAGCACCTTGTGGATCTATCCCACAAAGAGGACTCTAAAACACCACTCTTCCAGAGATAACCCCCCCAGCCTAGTATGGACCTCAGCCACCAGCACAGATGGCCAAGCCAGCAAGGGTCTGAGTTATACCCCAACAAGGGAACCTGAGACATCCTCCACACTGAAGCAACAGCCTGCACTAGCACTACCAGCACTGGAGCTGCCCCATCCTATGGCCAATACTTCAGCACCTTTGCCAAGCTACTTGCTCTCACCAATGTTGAGTAGAGATCCCTCTCCCATACCTTTTCAATGACCCCAGGGAAGGTGCCAGAGGCCACCAATTCCAGGCTCCACCTCAAGCCAGATGCGAGTGGCACTGGGCCAGCCAACCTCAACCTTTACAATATGCAGCCTTGGTCACACTGGGGACCATCATCACATATGTTGTAGCGTCAGATCCCACCTCCCCTATGTCAAAGAAGAGAACAACCGGCTCCTCAGTGACATCTTTAGCCAGGCCACTTATTCAAGAGTCGGATGTCAAACTTCAGGAGCAGATAACAATGGAGGGACAGCAGCAACCTCAATCTCCACTGAAGGAATCATCACTGTTGTCAGATGAGGCAGTGGACTGGCCCTGGCACTGGCAGTTGATGACTTCAAAGCTTTCTAGGGTCTCCTGTCCCAGAGTGTAGAGACACTGGGCACTGAAACCACTGTCATCCAAGAAAAGTCCCACAAACTCTTTGACATACTGAGCTTTATAATGCTGGCCAGGATCACCCTCCCAATCAATGAGGGCATGTTTGAATTGGCAAGGAATTATGGCACACCTCAGCCACTCTGCCTCCCCACATCTAAATGAGTGGAAAAGAGGTACCAGATGTGTCTAGGGTATCCGATGGTGTCCTTGGTGCAAGAGAAGTACAGGTCCACAAAAAGCGCCCTGAAGGAAAATGGATCTGTACCTCTTTGGCTGCAAAGTATGTTCCTCAGCATTATGAACTACCAGGCCCTGTTCAGAAAATGTAGCTTCCTCATCTGAGAAAAAGTAATTCCCTTACTGTCCAAAATTCCACAGAAGAATAGGTAGGAACTGAAAGAGACAATAAAAGAGGGCCAGACGGTGTCCAGAATAGCATTGCAAGTGGCCATGGATGCATCAGACGTGGTCGCAAGTCAATGAATAGAGCTAACATGAGGAGTTCTTCATGGCTGTTGGCATCACACATTCCAAAGGAGGGGCAAGCCACTACAGAGGACCTGCCCTTTGATGGAGCTCTTTAGCAGTAGAACAGATGAAGTGCTCCATTTGCTGATCCTTAAGGACCTACGCATGGCTCCTTACTGACAGGTATATAAACACCAACCTCAAAGTCAGAGGAAACTACCCCATTCCCAGAGTAGGTGGCAAGAGTACCTGCAAGTTAAAGTTCCCCAATACTTCAGGAGACATTTCTCCTCCTCATCCTCTTCCATCAAACACCTGGCACCATCTCAGAGGCAGCAGGTTTGGTGGGAGTGTCAGGAGTCACATCGTAACCAATCTAAAGTCTGCTACCATTTTCAGGAACCACCTTATCCCTTTCCACTAGACTAGCTCCTCTATCATATCAGACAAATGGGTGTTGAACATCATTGCCCAGGGCTACTCTATTCATTTCCACCTCCTATCTCCCCCCTTTCCCAATCCCTCTTTAGGGACTTTTCACAAGAGATCCTATTACAGAAAGAAGTGGCCTTATTGCTTCATTTGGATAGAAGAGGTATCTCCGGAATAAAGGAGAAGAGGCTTTTACTCTTGATACTTCTGAATTCCAAAGAAAAAAGGTTTTTCATCCTATCCTAGATCTGAGAAGATTGAACAAATACATACGTTGCCTCAAATTCATGATGGTAACTCTTGCCTCCATGAGTCCATCCCTGCTGCTCAAGACTGGTTCATGTCTCTTAGTTTGCAGGATGCATACTTTCAAATAGTCATCATCTGGTCCACCGGGAGTATTTGAGATACACAGTGGGGCCAAATCACTCAGTACAAGGTACTGCCATTTGGACTTTCCACAGCACTTGAGAATCTTTGTGAAATGCCTAGCTGTGGTAGCTGCGCACCTGAGATGATAATGCATCCACATGTACCCTTACCTGGATGATTGGCTCATCAGAAGCAGGTCCCACCAGGTCACAGTGACACGCCTGGAATACACTCTCATCCTCATGGATGATGCCAGCTCAGTGAGAGCAAACCTACCTGAACAGAGATTCCTCTTGTTGCAATTAGTGCTACTTGGGATAAAATCAAATCTGACCATGGTAGTGACTTGCTGGGGTGTTGGGACATATGTCAGCAGGCTTGTATGTGACGCCATTTGCCAAACTTCACCTGTGGCCCCTGCAACTCTAGTTGGTCTAGTCTCTTGCGAGATGCCAGACAGAGAGGATGATCTTAGTGCCATCTTATGTCCTTGCTGAGCTGGTCTGGTGGCTAGAACCCAAGAACTTCTGAGGAGGGGTACCATTTGCTTTCCCCTCCCCAACAAGTACATTCATCTCAAATGTATCAGCCACAGGTTGGGGAGTCCACTTGGGCCACCTACAAATTCAGGTGACCTGGTCTCCAGAATTTGAGAGTTCACATGAAGTTCCTGCAACTCAGAGCCATCAGGCTAGCTTCTATGGCAATACTACCCATCCTACGAATTTCAACAATGCAGATCCTGATGGTCAACACATCCGCAATGCACTACCTAAACAGGCAAGGAGGCACCCACTCATCATCTCTGGAAGCCATCAAACTCTGGACAAGGTGCCACCAAGTCCTTCATTCAGGTCTTTGTACATTCCACACTTGGGCCTCAGCAGGTGTAAAGATATGTTGAGTGGTCTACGTTTTGTCTCAAATGGACAGGAATATAAAATAAATCTCTAGGATAAAATCATCCATCCTTTCTCCCACACAAAAATCTGAAAGCAGTGGCAAAATATATAGATTGCTAAAGCATATAATTTATCTAAGATAAACTACTTGGTAGATCCCTGCAGTTTTTGGATCCATTAACATAACAGATAATTTATACACTACCTGCTCAGAAGACTTGATTAGCTGGAACAAATAAAGTGAAGAAAGCAATTTTGATGCTATTTGTTTAAGGGAGTATTTGTTTATAACGTTAACCACTGTACTTTATAGCTGAAACTGACCTTTTGTACAGACTCTACTTTGTTGTACCTGTATTAACCGACAACTGGATTTGTTCTCAATATTATATTGAAGTACGTGGAACACATAACTCCACCCTACACAAACATATTAACACAGCCACTATGATTCTTGTGTATGTGTGTGTGTGTACAGTTCTGGCATGCTGATTGCCCTCATTTGTAATAAACTCTCTGCAGTCTAGTTTCCTTTTCAAATATTACCTCACTAGTCCAATACATAGTGAAAGAATAACTACCCCTGACACTAGTTCTATTTACATATTCTAGAATATTTGCCTGATCAAACTCTCTCATACCTTTAAATATTTATTCTAATCTCCTTCATATTGTTTGTCCCTTCCATCCAAAAACCTATTTGGTATTATTTGATTGTTAAAATATTTTCCTTTTTCATATTTTTTATCCCTGGATCTGGAAATTTTCTGTTTTGATTTGACTAAACCACCTTTATGTTGTTTTTTCTTCAACTTACTACCCTCCACTCTTGCATCCCTCCAAATTCTAAAAAAAAATGTTTCCACCTTCTTGTACATTCCTCCTCCTCCTAGTTCATTACCTAACAGTACAAAATTAACCAAATCAGTCCTAATGCTGATCCCTGTAATATTCTTTGGTCACTTCACAGTATCTGAAACTTCTTTACTCAAGTTCCTTGCTCAATATCTGAGCTACATTTTTTTTAATCTCTTTAGGCAGCACATACTCTCCTGTGCATTATCCTTACTGGCCTGTAGATTACATTTTCGTATGTTCTGTAGATAGAACATTTGGTATGTCCAGATAAATTACATTTGATGCTTCCACCATCAATACTTTTACTTTAAAAAAATGTTCAGGTTTGTTAGACATGATTCCTCCCTGTGTTATCATAGACAGAGAGGTACTGTAAATCTTTCTTGTGCACACTCAAATCATAGTTAACGTTCTAGCTATTTTATTTTGTCTGATACTTGTTTTCAGTATTTTCTTAAAAATGGATATTTATAAGACACAGTATGTGCACCAATTTACTCTCTGTTTCATAATCAACAGTCTTAGAGTAAGAAATTCCTCAGTGGAAAGAGTATGTAGGTTAACTTTTAGACCCATCAACCTTATCAGGTTTTTTATATGTTGGTTTTGGTTTTCTTTGTTTTTGCCTGGGTGTGTTCACAAAGGTGCAAAGCAGAACTAATGAAGAATACATGGGACTAAGAAATCCTGCAAAAATAAGTATTTGCTGAAAAATATCTGTAGGACTAGAGAATAAGACCTAGTCCTAAGGTAAAATAGGATCTTCTTGGTAATATTTTAGGCTTACCAATTTTGAAAGTGGCTGTTATGGGGTGGACTAGGTCCAGAGGTCCCCTGCTGGAGGCCTCAGGATCCTGCCACACTCATCCCAGGTAAGGAGAAGTGGAGAGGTCCTCCAAGCAGGCAGCCGTGGGTGGGGGGGTATGGCCCGAAGGCAGGGCTGGGACTGGTTTAAAGACTGCAGACACGCCCAACCAGAGGGGACACTCACAAGAAGTGGTTCCAACCCCATTACATTTGGTACCAGAAGTGGGGATCCTTCAGACCGACCTCGGATCACCAAGGGGCATGACCATGGAAGAGGTGATCCTCCTGTTGGTAGCAGGCCATCAGCAGCAGGAGGCAGCTATGCAGCAGGAACAGCAGCAGTGGCCCCAGGCCCTGCTGATGCAAGTAATGGAGAATCTGCAGAGGCAACAGGAGGCCAATTTGTGGCACAGCAACGGTGGCAGGAGATCCACTCCAACCAACAGGAGTGGATACAAAGGTGGTTGGGTCACACCACACCCCAGGACCAGTTGGTGATGGAACTGGTGGTCAGTTCGCTCCAGGCCTAGCGAAGCTCGGACCAGATGAGGACCTTGAGGCCTTTCTCTGGACTTTTGAGTGGGGAGCCAAGGCAGCAGCCTGGAAAGAGTCAATTTGGGCAACCCGTATAGCACCATTCCTGACGAGTAAGGCACAGGTGGCTTACTGGGCACTAAGCAATGAGCAGGCAAGTTCCTACCCTGTGGTGAAGGCAGACATTTTGGATCGACTAGGGCATGACCACAGGTAATGGTCCGGAAGTTACAAGACCTGGCAACACGCTGGCTTTGCCCAGAAACCAGCTAGGTGGACGAGCACCTGGCTCAGGTGGTCCTAAAGCAATTCCTGACGGTCCTACCAGGAGGGGCACAGAGCTGGGTAAGGCGTTTCCAGCTGGTCTCAGTGGGAGAAGCAGGGTAAGGACACCCCGGAAAAGAGTCCAGAAGCAAGACCAGAATACCCCGGATGTGAGGAACCTGCTGAGGAAGTGCCAGCAAGAGTTGGATGAGGCTAACATCGCCAGAGAAAAAGTTATAATCCAGGTGGTCCGGTAGAGAAGGAATTGGCCCGGGTGCAGGTGGAAACCAAGGGGCAGAGGCTTTATAGGCAGCATTGGCCCAGGCCCGGCGGGAGAAGGATCAGCGGGTACAACCGGATACAATAGAGACCCAGACAAAGGCCTGGGCCCAGCAGAGTACAGCAGGGACCCAGACAGAGTTCAGGATGAAGCAGAACATTGTGGGAACTCAGGCTAAAATACCCAGTGTGCTAACTATCACAGAGGCCCAGACAGATCTGCCCCAGCTGGAAGAGGCAAAAGAGAAGGGTGGCGATAAAGAACAGGACCCTAGGATAGGGAAGGGAACAGTGCATGTGGGCTTTATGAGCTCCCTCCTAAGAGAGGATGACATGGTGAAGCGATTGGAGGCAGCAGAAAAGGAAGTGGAGGATCTCAAGTTCAAGAATGAGCAGCTGACTGAAGAGCTCCAGTTCACCGAGGAGCAAAAAGGGTGCTTGCTCCGTACGATATACGGTTATGAAACACAGTTAGAGGCTTGGTGTACAGAGACCCCAAAGCCCAGGAGGTGAAAGTGTAGTAATCACGTCCCCTGTCACCCAAATTCAGCTACCTCTGGAGTGAATGGCAAAAGCCTTTAAATTGCACACACAGGGCAAAGCCTGGCTAGAAGCTCTCCAGACAGTGAGGTCTGGGGAAGGGAGACCTGATTGAAAGAGGCAAGGAGTAATACAGACTCTCAAGGTGAAGAGGCCCAAGAGAAAAGGACACTGCTAGATCAGGGCCATAGGAACTGACTCTGTGGGTGCTCTGGGGCTGGAGGACCCATGAAAAAAAATAGTGGGTGCTCAGCATCCACTGGCAGCCCCGCAGGTTGCACCTCCCCCTTGCCCCCAGTGCCGCCTGCCCACCACTGAACAGCTGATTGTGGTGGGCAGGAGGCAGTGGGAGGAGTGAGGGTTGGTGGAAGGGATGGAGTGGGGGCGAGGCCTGGGGTGGATTGGGGGTCGAGCACCCCCCGGGAACAAAGGAAGTCAGCACCTATGATCAGGGCACAGAGAGACTATAACTAATAGCCCTCCAGGCAGAGAAGTCTGGGAGGGGGAAGACCCTGCTAACATGGGGCAAAATGAGAGAGTACTCGCTACAGAACTACCACCCCAATCCTGTTGGGGAGAGGAGAAGTGTGATGGGGTGGACTAGGCCCTGGGTCCCCCTGCTGGAGGCCTCAGGGTCCTGCCTCACTCATCCCATGTCAGGTGCAATAGAGAGGTCCTCCAAGCAGGCAGCCCTGGGGGTGCCGCCCAAAAGCAGGTGGGACTGGTTTAGACTGCGGACACACCCAAACAGTGGGGGCACTCGCGAGGTGGGTGCCGACCCTGTTACAGTGGCCCTTTCAATAGTTTTGGAATGTCTGTCTCACTTGCCAATTAACTACCTTTATCCTCTCTTTAAGGCCTTACTCCTGCCTTCACTGGCCTTGTGTACTTAAACGATTTCTATTATTTCTCTTTTCTTTGATGAATTGCCTTCTATGTCTCTCAAGTTCATGTTTTTAAATATTAATGTTGTAATCTTTCCAGTCACCTGCACACTATGCATACAAATTTATTGAGTTTCCATGACACTCTACATTGTATTCACTAATAAATGTTTAGTAGCTATGAAGATAGTTCACTGCAAACAATAAGAATTACAATTATCTGAGGGAGAGGGATAGCTCAGTGGTTTGAGCATTGGCCTGCTAAACCCAGGGTTGTGAGTTCAATCCTTGAGGGGGCCACTTAGGGATCTGGGGCAAAATCAGAACTTGGTCCTGCTAGTGAAGGCAGGGGGCTGGACTTGATGACCTTTCAAGGTCCCTTCCAGTTCTAGGAGATGGGATGGGATATATGATCTGCACTAATGTTACAGTTATCTTGTGATATATTAAACAACTTATATCATTATGCCTGCTATTTGCCCCTTCTTAACTCAGTCATTTTTTGCACTTTCCTGTACATTTATATGGCCTTTTTCATTGTTTTCTCTACTGCTGGCTTTAAAGCCAAATGGTTTGCATGACCCATGAGAATAGCTTAATTTATCTTGCAGCACTTCCATCTCTGTTCTCTATATTGCTTTTTTGGTTTTCCCCTCCCAGATCTCCAGTGAAATTAAATATCATGATGTTCTTCACTTTTGTGTGCCTACTACTTTCCAAACTTATGTTTTTCCAAGAAGTCATGAATTGTCCTTTTCTTTGCATCTCCTCCACCACGATTAAGTAAGGAAGCA
The DNA here is from genome assembly GCF_027887155.1 of Malaclemys terrapin pileata. Classification (NCBI taxonomy): domain Eukaryota; kingdom Metazoa; phylum Chordata; order Testudines; family Emydidae; genus Malaclemys; species Malaclemys terrapin. The sequence continues at coordinate 266,034,102 of NC_071506.1, forward strand.
ACCCTATACCACGTCCACAACTATCACTCCTACGTCTTAAGGGAGGGGCTCACAAACTGCTCATAAGAGTAAAACGTAGGAACGCTGGAGATTGCAGTCACTTTAAACTTTAATGTGGAAGAGCAACCCGGAGAGACTACGGGTCCCAGAATGCAATGCTCTGCCTCCATGTATGCTGCAGTTCCACATCTATAAGTGACAGTTAACGCTTTATTCCAACTTTATAAAGTTTGTGAATGAGAGACTATAATGATTCTAGCCCAGTAAAAAGGGGAAGAAGAGATGTCATCAAATATAATGAAAGGTCATTTGCATAAAGGCTGAAGCGAGAAAAAACTTACATAAAGGCCCAGCAACAATATATGAATTAAGTCATTACCTATGTGTGGTATTGGGATCCAGCTGTCTGTATACCCCTGGGCTTGATGGCAAGAGCAATAACAGGACAGCTGTATGAGCTAAGAATGCAAGATTCTTGGGATTTAAACTAGGCACACTAAAGGATCTATGACAATGGTGAGGTGATGAGAAGAGCCTATGAGGGGAAATAAAAGCAGTGTTTTTTTCTGGTGGAGGTTCTTGCGAGATCCCCCTGGCCCCTAGTTAATAGCCAGTCTTTCAGTTAAAGAGAATGTTGGGGTGATAACTAGGTTTCTAATGGAGATATATCCTATCCAAATACTTCTAAATCAGCCCTGCTGGATATGGTTCATCTGTGGGCTCTTCAAATACTTTTGAATGACAAATAACATCTTCACGGAGAAGTTGCAAGTATTTTGGAAAAAAAACTCTTTGAGGTGGACACACAATTGACACCCCTCTACAACGCTTTCCCTCTCACTTAAATTGAGCAGGATGAACTGTATTGATATATTTACTATAAACTTATCCAGTAAATGCAGTTCTTACTGTATTGATATATTTACTATAAACTTATCCAGTAAATGCACTTAATATAACGTTGTTTCCTCCTTCCTTGGGTTATGATGATGTGGAAAACAGATGAATAGATTTTCAAGTCCTTTACTCCCCACCCCCTCCTGTTTTGCTGAGTTTTCCCTGAGATAGGCTGGGGGGCAGGGGGGTAGAGAAGGGGAAGGACAATGTTGGTGGAAACCCTTGTTAAAATATTGGCAGTGCCCACAGGAGGAAGGGGAAATGGGGCAAAAATTTGTTGGGGGGAGAAAAGGGGCTGAGAGATCTAACCTGTCTGGCAGGGACCTACCCATTTCCCTACTTTTGACCCTTTGACCGTACTACCTGTCCTTGTTATTTTTTTCCTTTGTTCCCCATAATTACTTGAGTCCCGGGCCCAGTGGATCCTCCCCATAAGGGAGATTGGAAAGGAGATTAGAAGGAAAAATGTATTTGTGGCAGCAGATCAAAATGTCAAGGGTGTTTGTGGGTGACGGTGGGAAGCTGATATTTTGGGGCGTTTGAGCCTCATTTCACACTGAGGCCCCTTTTTGTTGTTTTAAATACCTGATCTTTCCTGCACCTTGGAGGCACCAACGTTTGCTGATAGGGAACCTCGCTCTGGGGCAGAGACGGTTTAGAAGCATTTGGGGGTGGGCAGAGAGAGTCAGGGAAGCCCACCCTCCCTCAGGCCGGGGAGGGGTGGGGGGGAGCTCCCGCACCCCCAGTCCAGGGTGCGGGCAGGCGAGGCGGGGCGGGAGCCCTGGCCCGTGGGGCTCAATGGGAAGCAGCTGCAGCGCGGAGCTCATTCATGTGCAGGGAGGAGGCGCCTGTGCGCCGGCTCCCCCTCCTGCTGCCTGCCTGGCGTGGAGGCCGGGGAGGGGCCGGCTGGGGCGGGCGGCGCTGGTAGCTGTCCTGGGTGTTGAAGCTGCTGCTGCCGGATCTAGGGAGCCGCCGGGAAGCGAAGCCAGCCCGGACGAGGCAGCATGGACTGAGCGCCGGAGGGAGCGGAGCGGACCGGGCAGCCGCCTGCGATGGGCCAGGCATGATGGGGGCGCTCGGCTCCATGCTCCCGCTGCTGCTGCTGCCGGTCTTCGCCGCCGCCCCGCACAGCCCGCTGCCGCGCGCCGGAGCCGCCGCCGAGGCCAGATTCGGTGAGTGCTGCGGCCGCAGAGGAGGGGCTGGGCTGGGTTATCACAGGTGAGCGGGGCTGCCCGGCGGACAGCCCGCCCCGTGTAACCTGCCTCCTCCCCCGCTGAACGCCTCGTGTGATCCCTTCGGCCCGAGGCGCCCCGCCGAGCGCCCGGTGTCAGCCCCCTGCCGCCCTTAGCCCGCCCCGCCGAGCGCCCGTTGTCCGCCCCCCTGCCGCTCTGCTGGGCGCCTCCTGTGAGCCCCTCGGCACGAGCCCCCAGCCCTCTCCCGTCGAGCGCCTCGTGTGAGACCCCCTAGCCCACCCTGCGAGCCTCCTGTGTGACCTCCCCCAGTTCCTCCCCACTCACCAGGTTGAAAGACACCCCCACCCAACTCGCCCCACTCCCAGTTTCATGAGCCCCCCTCACTGCCGAGCCCACTGCCAGACTCATCATGGTGTGAGATCCCCAGAGACCCACTCAAACCTACCCCACTGAGACCATGGTGTGAGATCTCCCTGCCAAACCGACCCCACTGAGTCCATTGTGTGAGATCCCCAGAGACCCACTCCAAACCGACCCCACTGAGTCCATTGTGTGAGATCCCCAGAGACTCTCCTGCCAAACCTCCCCCACTGAGACCATCGTGTGAAACCTCCCCGCTGAGAGCTTTCAGGTGAAATCCATCTGAACAGAGACTACACCACCAAAAGCATTTGTGAGAGCTCCCCAATGTGCCTACCTGTACTTGTGTCCCTGGGAGCATTCATGTAAGATCCACAGCAGCTAAACTTGCTACAGTGACACCATTCATTTGAGGCTTCCCACAGAGAATCTCAACACCAGTTCCCTAATCTCCTCATCAAATTCAGCCATGGAGATCAACTACATGGGACCCCCTCAAACTAACCTCATCCTGCTGAGACACCCTACCAAACTCACCCTATTGAGACCATTAATGTGAGACACCACCCCACATGCTTCTCCAACTAAATTCATCCCACTAAATCCCCCCTCACACTTAAATCTTCCACGGAAACCGTCCAATCACCAAGCCCCCAAAATTAAAAGTACCCCACTGCCACCCACCCCAAACTAAATGCACCAAGGTCTCCATATATATAATCTCCCCAAATCACAACTCATTCCACTGGACCCCTCATATGCTTTAAACTCACACTGAGATCCCTATACACAGAAATTCCCAAACAACCCCCCTCTGAGATACCCCAAATTAACCCACCCACTGACACACTACTGAACTCCAGGTTAAGCTTAACTCATGGAGAGCCCCAAAACTATTGAACAATATCCCATGAAGACCATCAAAAAGCCTTATCCTGCTGAGACCTTCTCAAACTAAGTCCTCTTACTAAGATTCCATTTAAATAAACCTCCCACAGAGAACTTCCAAGCACTAAACCCTGCATTTGAATTCCCCAAATTCAGCTCCCCCAAATCATGAGACCCCCAACACTAACCCTAATCTACTCAGAGATACTCTTACAACTAACCTCATGCTCTGCAGCTAAACACTACATCATCTTATCCAAACCTCATCGCAACAAGCCTTCTCCTTTCACTGAAACTCATAACTAAATCCCCATCAAAGCTACTCACAATGATATCTATCCAAACAGTCACCCTGACTTACAGCTTCCTACAGTGACTCACCTTGCAAGAAGATGGTGGTGACTTAGAGAGTTTTGCATTTGGCATCATTTTAGTGGCTCCCTGGACTGGTTAGGGGGATCAGAATGTCTATCTAAATTAGCTTCCTCTGAGAAATCCCCCTTTCTATAATAAAACAATTAAATTAAAAACAGAGGAACCCCTCTAAAGCAAACTGTACAGTTTTCCTAATGCTAATATTGTTTGTTAAAAAGGATTAAAAGTGAAGCTAATGGTTTCAGTAGGAGTGTTCAAGCCAGAGAGAATAAGACATTAAGTGCTTGCTGTGAGGGGGGTAGGTGAGACATGTTTTTTAGGGAGAAAGATTTTGGACTGAAGATAGTAGCAGCATCCTCAGTTGCTTCAGTCATGGACCCTGCTCTTCATGGCCTCAACATCTTGTGATATGCCTGTGTCCAAAATATTCCTATATTATCTTAGTATTTTCTTTTATTTTAAGAATGCAGTCATTTAGATTCCGCTTCTTGACACAATTCAGTTTCTGGTTCCCGGTGCCCTGAACATAAATTTAAAATCTTTTTGGGAATCACAAGAAGTTTGAAAGTATGGATCTTTTTGAAAAGGAGGAAAGGCTTTATTGCCTTTCAGAAAAGCCAGGAAAATAAACAGCTCTACCACTGCTGGGCATAGAAACAGTTTTAAAATCTCCCATCCTTTTAGAATTTTATTAATCATGCTATGGAACATCATTTCAGTATCTTGTTAATCGTGAGTTCAAAACTTTATTTTTTTACTAATTTATGAAGGGTTTGTACAATTGTAGGCAACAATTACTGTAATAAAAGCAAATGTAACACTGTACAATATGTCTGAGGTTTTTGGTTGCCGTGGAGGTTATACATTTGCTTTCCTCTGTTTCAACACAATCCCACTTTCTTCACACATAGTAGTGCAAATATATACAGATGCATTATAAAACCTCTATAATAAATGCTGGAGTCCACTTAAAAACAATGTACCTTTAGAAAAAAAATCATATTTAGTTTGTATTTAGTAGGTGATCCAGTAAGTCTCACTATAGACTGACTCATAAATATAAATATACACCCTTGCAGAACCTCACAGGACCTTTTTGTGTGCAAAATTGTTGTATAAGTTATTAATTACAATAAAATGATCATCTTCAAATGATTACATATCTATTTTATAACAAATACATACGTGGTTGTTTCAAGAAGTTGGGTATTGACAAGCTAAAATGCAAGATAAAATATTAGATTTGTAGATCTTCCTTCCTCTACCCCTATATTGCACATACTATTGCAAGTCTGCCCTATAAGAATGTGTTTTTATAAGATACCATTATCAGCAAGAGAACATACTGCCTGCTACTGCTTCTTGACATTTAAAATGCTTCTTTACTGGTAGCATTTTTCACGCAACTAAATGTGAAAACATATGGCAAAAAAACTAGATTTAGCCAAGAAGAGATGGTCTTATCTTTTCCAACAAGGTGTTCAGTTTCTCAGAGAAAAAAAAAAAAAAACAAAACAGCTGAGTACATTGTATCCAGTATATATACTGTGTTCAGAAGACTGATAAAAAATAGAGCTGATAGTTTAATATTCTAAATTAATCCTTATATGTTAAAGGGACACTGCCAACTTGAATTTTTGGTGGTTAACTATTTTAAAAAACAAGAACACAAACAACAGTTTCCGACAGAGCAGCCTACAAACAATATATCCTTATTTTGTTTTCTAAATTCCCTTTTTTTAAAAAAAAAAAAAATTCTGCTCCCCTACTGGTGGCAATATGGATCTTTTCGGCTAGTCCGTTTCTCCCTTACTAAATAACTACACAGGAGAAACAGTGAAATTGGCTGTGCACAACATGTTTTCAAATACATAAATCAAGCAGTTTTACTAATCTTGGGTGTTGCTTATAACTATAGAAGGTACAACATTTTCATACAGGATTGTTGGTTTCAATTTGATAGTGTCTCTTTTAAAAAGATACAGTTGGATCTGATTTTCATATTAGATTACTTAGATGCTATGGGAAACTTGGGAACAAAAGAAATTGTCAGTATTGTTTATTACAATATTGCATCAGAGATGTTTTATTTATACTAAAACATTAAACTTAGGTCAGTACTTTAAGGTGACTACAATCACCTTAATATTGGTGTTAAGTAATTATTGTATTTTGATTAATTTTATTTTAGATATGGTGACTTAAAGTATAAATTTGTAATGCAGAAGGTGATGCTTGTGAACTGCAGTGAAATGGATGTGGTTATTTGTACAAAAAAGTTAATATTTTATGATGTATTTTGAATGTAGCAATGTAGTTCTACTGTGGTTTATAAACTTGAGTTCTGTTTTTGTATCTTTAGCTCTCTATTATGATTGCAATAAATCAAAGTGTTTTGGAAAGTAAATTGTTGGAAACAATTGTTTCCATGTGCCCTATAATAACAGTTGCCTTCAAAGTGCTATGGAAATTATTTGATCAAAATTTGCTGTAAATGTAAACCAAGATCAAGTGGACTGTAATTTATGTGGCAGCATTTCAGTTTAGAAGAAGTAGGAAAGATCCTTTTTTTGATAAAACAGTAACTGTAGGTTACATTCAAGCTTGACACATACAGTGAATGAACAGAGTAAATTACATTTCATTTCAGTTGCAGGTTAATTTTAAAAATGGTAGGTAGGTAGAAACTGATTACATTAACTTATAGACTTTTAGATAGTGCTGCGTATTATTTGTATGAATTTCACAAAGAACACTGTGCTAAACAAAATTGACTTGGGCTTCAGTCCCGGGACTACTTATATGAGTAAAGTTGAACACATGATGAATAACTGCCAGATCAGGGGCTTGGGTTCCCTCTCTGCCCCCCCAACCCCCCCCACCCAACTGAGTGAGTGAGAGAGAGAGGAGGGTCTGTATGAATATGGAGTTAGTTCTACATCCAAATGTTGATTCTTAAATTACAAGAATACTGAATGGCTGACAAGACCGAAGAAAGTATACAAAAGGATAGTGTCTTTTTTAGTCAGTGGTTTGAATTCAGCCTAGGATTAGTAGTGGCTGAAAGTTGCTTCCATCTGATGGCTAGTTATTGGGGAATGGCAAATCAATTAATTTCAGTTTGGTACTTAGTGGACAGGTGTTAACATTACCAAACCCACCTGTGATGGGGACTGGGCTTACTGGTGGTGCTTTCTAGTGATTAGGTCACTGTGTCCCAGCTCTCTCCTGTTCCCAGTGTCCCTCACCAGTAATCACTCCAACACTATGGTGGTCCACTTTTCGGTACATAGCAACTCGGCCCTCCGGCTGGGTCACCATTTGGGTTCACCCCCTTCTGGGATAACAGAGTTAAACAAAATAAAGGGTCTTCAGCCCACCTCTGGGCCCCTGTGGGTGGCATGCCATTGACTCAGTGATTACAGTATCTCTTTCTTCTCCAGGGTGGGGGTAGGGAAAGGTGTTTAATGCCCCTGTGACACTGGGCACCCCTGCATTCACACTCTACACTAGTGTAATCATTTTGTACAAAATATGAATTGAGGTAGCATTTGAAAACTGTGTGATATATGTATGTGGTGGGTATTACGAGATATGTGTATACATTAGAATTATGACTAAAATATGCTTAAACTAAACATGTCAGGGGGAGTTGGTAAACAGGTCTCACTTAGACAAAGGTATATGAATTTGATTCTCTGACCAGCCTGTTCTTCAGGCAAAGGCAATGAAGTTCCATATTTGCATGTAAGTAGTAAACAGGACCATCAAGACAGCAGGGAAAGGAGATGGCAGGAAACAAAACAATTTCCATTTAAGCTAACAAGTGGGGAAGAAAGAGCGTGAAGCTTTCTTTACCACCAGACTCCATGTTGTCTTCCTCACAGCTTTAATAAACTTTACTTTGAAGGGTTACCCTCCTAAAAATCAATTTCACAGGTTTACTGGTCTCTAAAGACCGGGTGTCTAAAGTGATAAGCAATTGAATCAACTGATTGTATACAATATTACTTTATAATAAAAGTGCATAGAGTGAGGTATTTTCTGAAAGCTGACGACACACTGGTGATTAATATCATTGTGAAAGGTATGTATTAACACTATATGAGGAAATATGAATACCTGATATTAAGTTTTAAAGTCTATGGCCAAACAGGGAGAAACAGGTTCTCTCCCAGACAAGATAAAAGGCAGTTATTTGCCTGTTTCCTATATAAATTAAGCATAGTGGAATCAAGACAGTAGAAGCCCTATTTACATACAGTGGGATGGGAAGCCCAAAGGAAGGGAAGAACAGTATGGTCATCCTGCTTCTTGAACTGAGGTAATTGAACTTCGGACGATATAAGCAAAAACAAAAGCCATCTTTAGGATCCATCACAAGACAGACTTAAGGGAACAGAGCTTTTGCAAGCTGAGAAAGATGGGTCATTCAACCAAGCGGGAGAAGGGGTTGAAGTCTCTGGAAACTGAATATAGTTGAGAAACCATCCCGAAGAAAGCCTATACCTTGCTAGGTTAAATTTTAGACTTCTAGATGTGGTGTTTTCACTTTTATATGCTTGTAATGCTTTCTAACATTATTCCTCTTACTTGGCATAACTTCATTTATGTCCTTTTGTTAATAAATTTGTTTTATGTTTACTGTAAACCAATTCAGTGCTGAGTTTAAATGGAAGAATGTATTTATCCCAGTTAAGTTAATAAGTCATGATGTGCTTTTGTCTGTTTACAAGAACAACTGAACCTTAGTATTTCTCAATCAAGGTTGGTGGATGCCAGGTTGGGCTGTTGGGGTCAGAGTTGCTAAACCAGGGATGGCTGCAGAGCACACAGATACTCAGGATGTGATCTGCATGCAGGGCTGAATTAACTCTCTTGTGGTCCTGGGGCTATTAGATTTTGTGGGGCCCCTGGTGGTTTGGAGTGTGGGAGTGGGCTCAGGGCTGGGGCAGGGGATTGGGGTATGGGAGGGGGTGCAGCTCCAGCTGGGGGGGAGGGCCAGGGATGCAGCAGGAGGTTCAGGTTTTGGGCTCTGGGTGGGAATTCGGGTGCTGGGGGGGCTCAGGGCTGGGACAGGGGGTTGGGGTGCAGGTGGGGGTGCAAGGTCTGGGAGGGTGTTTGGGTGCAGGAGGGAGCTCCGGGTTGGGGTGCAAGGTACAGGCTCCGCTGAGAGGCGCTTACCTCGGGTGATTCTTGGTTGGCGGTGCAGCGGGCTAAGGCAGAGTCCCTGGCTCTGCGCTGCTCTGCTCCCCAAGGTGGCCGGCACGTCCAGCCTCTAGGCGGAGAGCCAGGCTGCTCTGCGTGATGCACGCTGCCCGCGCCCACAGGCGCTGTGCCCGCAGCATCCATTGGCCACGGCACTGGGGATGGGGGCAGCACGCAGAGATTCACTGAATGCCTCTCGCCTAGGGGCCACGAGGACATGCTGGCAAGCCGGCACTCGTGGCTCCAGCCCCGTGGAGAGCAGGGCGCTGATGCTCAGGGACTGGTGTCTGGCCTGCAACATGGAGACTTGCCGCGGGCTGGATGAAAAGAAGCAGCAGGCCCCATGTGGCCTGCGGGGCCCCCCTTAGCCAGAGGCTCTGGGCTGCAGCCCCTAAAATCCCTGTGTTAATCCAGTCCAGTCCTGCCTGCATGCCTGTAGGCTAGCTGTAAGTGTCCTAGGCTGGGAACTACAGCAGCAAAGCATAGTAAGGCACCCACGGTTGCAGGGCAAGTGGTGATACAACCCCTCACTGGTCTGGATTTCACCCAGAATCAAACTCCATCACAGCCCTTTCCACAAAATGAAGGTTGATAGAGGAGCCAGGGCCCTCTCTCCCAATCTCTGACCCTGGGCCCTATGAGAGGCAGTAATAGCAAATACCCCAGAATGATTCGAGCATGTTTCCCTGCGATCCACTTCCTACCACTCACTTCCCCCAGGGCCTCAAAGTTTTTTCACTTGCAGTCCAACAGAAAAGTAGCATGAACAACTGACTCTGCCGCCCAGATGGTAACCTTTTTTACTGGCTATCTCCAGCTTCAAACTGGCCCAAATTCATGAATTTCACTCCCACTACCCGAGATCATTACAGTCTGCCTCTACCTAGAGTTTTAGGCAGGCTGCAGTACCTGATCAGTCCCTGCCTCCAGTCAGGCTTCCAGCTCAGCTACCCAGGCTTCCCTCAGTCCAAGAGAAAAAGCTCCCAGCTACTTGTCATGTGGGTCTCCTGAGTTACCTGTTATCGGTACTGGGATAGGTCGGCTTAGGGCCACCCAAAAAGAATGATCTGCCCCCCTTCAAATGAGGGGAGGAACCACTGAACCCAGACCACAAATGAATTATTGGGACAACAAATGAAAAAACGGATGGGAGTGAAGGTCAAAGATTGAAAAATCCAGGCTCCAGAGGAGGACACCGAGCAGAGAACCCCTGATGATGCCCACTGCTCCTCAAAGATGTCTAAGGTGTCAGTGGACACTGCCCAGAGGAATTCTGCTTGGAGGCATGATCACCTGAGGACTGGAAATAGCTCCCAGAGTCATAGAGCACCTCCACATTGAGCTTCGTCCTCCTGGTTTGTGGATGGCCATTTTGGCCAACTTGAGCAGGAAGCCTGAAAACTACAGAAATAGCAAGTTAGGGGGAAATCTCTTGCATTCCTTTATGCTTTTACATTGCCTGTGCAACTGCTGATGATGGACTCCAGCACTCGAAAGACTTCCACTTCCATTTCCAAAAGCAATAATATATAGCCCAGCTTCATCAAATTTGCACTCCAGCACAAAACCTGAGCAGTGTCCTCAGATGTTCTTGTATCAACAGATTGACACCTCTGACCGTCACACGTTCCATACAGTTGGATAGTTATTTGCCTGAATATTGCTGAAGTTACCACTGTTAAGGTTTAGAGGCAGATTTAGGAAGGGGTAGTTTGTGGGATTGGATGAAAATGGGAGAAGGGATTAGAGATTGTTTTAGAGATAAATCTGGGAGAGGAAAGTAGTGGTGGTAGAGAAGTTTCTGATAGGTTGTCTTAACTGTGCATATGAGAAATCAACTAGATGTTGGGCAGAGGCAAGGGAGTGTGGGTGTCATGTTTATGTGCTGGGAGTCAGAAGTTCAGGAGAGGTGTAAGGGAGTAGAGGCATAAAAGTAAATGTGGAAGATGTATAGATGTTTGGAAAAGGGGAGAGTGGAGTTGGGGATTAAACAGATATACAGGATCATGGGAGAGAGGAGCAAAGGTGTGAAATGATGAGAGGGTCAAATTGTAGATAGATGCCATGGAATTGACAGAGAGGTTTAGAGAGAGTTAAGGGCAGCAGCAAAATCACAGAATCATAGAAGATTAGGGTTGGAAGAGACCTCAGGAGGTCATCTAGTCCAACCCCCTGCTCAAAGCAGGACCAACCCCAATTAAATCATCCCAGCCAGTGCTTTGTCAAGCCGGGCCTTAAAAACCTTTAAGGATGGAGATTCACCACCTCCTTAGTTAACTCATTCCAGTGTTTCACCACCCTCCTAGTAAAATAGTTTTTTCCTAATATCCAACCTAGACCTCCCTCACTGCAACTTGAGACCATTGCTCCTTGTTCTGTAATCTGCCACCACTGAGAACAGCCTAGCTCAATCCTTTTTAGAACCCCGCCTCAGATAGTTGAAGGCTGCTATCAAATCCCCCTCACTCTTCTCTTCTGCTAAATAAGCCCAGTTCCCTCAGCCTCTCCTCATAAGTCATGTGCCCAGCCCCCTAATAATTTTTGTTGGCTTCTGCTGGACTCTCTCCAATCTGTCCACATCCTTTCTGTAGTGGGGGGCCCAAAACTGGACGCAATACTCCAGATGTGCCCTCACCAGTGCAGAATAGAGGGGAATAATCAATTCCCTTGATCTGCTTGCAATGCTCCTACTAACGCAGCCCAATCTGCCATTAGCCGTTTTGGCAACAAGGGCACGCTGTTGACTCATATCCAGCTTCTCATCCACTGTAATCCCCAAGTCCTTTTCTGCAGAACTGCCGCTTAGCCAGTCGGTCCCCAGCCTGTAGCAGTGCATGGGATCCTTCCATCCTAAGTGCAGGACTCTGCATTTGTCCTTGATGTTACTTTTGGCATAACTACTACACTCTGGATTACATGCAGACATTCCCCATTGAATAATAACAGTTGAAAAATGACCTATTCATAATCAACGTGACAATGGTGAAACCAGAGATTTCCAAGGAAAAAATAAAGTTAGTATTATTCTGTAGTATTTCCATCTTATCAACTGTCAATAGACTAGGACATTAAGATCACTCAATCATATTCTTATGTGGCAATCAGAGTAAATCTCTCAATCACTTTTTTATTGAGCAACAGAAATTGCTGCTATCTGTGATGATTGAGTAGCATTTGGAAAAGGAGCGAGGGGAAGCTTTCATAGCACCATGACTACATTATATCTGGCATTAAAGTTAGCCAAGCAAAACGAGGTGCTACACTCAACTCAATGGCATTTTTGTTTGTCCATCTGTTATGTCCACTCTAAAGAGTTTACAATCTGAAGGCAAATAACAAAGAAAGGGTGAAGGAAATGGGAGGCAGGCAAGCAAACGGGTAGCAGATGTCATGTTGGTTGATATAACACGTACTAAGAAATAACTAAAATGGTGTGGCTGTGGGTGTGTATAGTGAAGATAAAGTAAATCAAAACAGATGCATCTCAGGGCCGTCCTGATGAACTAGTGGTTTAAAGGATTACTGGACCTCAGTGGGTGCATGTCCAAGCATACAATTAGCCATTTTAATTCCCTTTTAACAGAGTGATCTACACTGAATATTAAGCTGTTGTTCATCTCATTATCTTTGTTTTCCTTCTATTAGAATAACACTAAGAAGTTGTTTTCAGCTGAAAAATCATCTTCACACAAGGGGACTCTGAGGGTAGTTCAAGTGCCTAAGTCAAAGCCCCTCTCATGAACAGCCCCATCAGCTCTCTTCATGCTCCTTTAGGTGTTTTGGAGTGAATGAGGATTTAGGCATTTTCATTTCCATCAGTGCTTTGTAGACTCCCACTAGTCCTGATATCAATCTAGGGATTTTGGAGATCCAAGACATCATAGGTTTTAATAGGCCTGCTTGAAAGTGGTTGAATATAATATGATTAGCTCTATTTAAAGCAGAGTCTTAACAACATATTATTTTAACAATTTTTCTCCTCAATCTTTTTTTGTGTTGGAGTCAGCATGTAATATCTCTTTTTCTAAACTTCATATTGTAAAATATCACCAGATGGCAATTAACTGGAAAGAGATCAATTTTTGTTATGCCATTTATTGATGCTTATTCATGCCGCTGTGGGTGGTACTCCCACTATGGTTTCCTATGCTCTATTTCCCCAGTTCATTTATGAATAAGTTTTGCCAAATATTGTTATGGTGATACTATTTGTGGATATTGTAATTCACTAGAGAACTGTCAATCTAAATACTCAAGCACATGGAGCTGGCTATGATAAAGTGTGTCCATTTAATTTAGGCCCTGATCTGAGCTGTAACTAGGTATTTTTGCGCCTGAGGCAAGAATATAAAATTGCGCCCTCCCCAGGGCTGGCTTTTCGGCGGCAATTTGGCGGCGGGTCCCTCAGTCCCTCTCGGCGGGAAGGGCCTGCCGCCGAATTGCCGCCAAAGAATGAATGAAGCAGCGGCGATAGAGCCTGTGATTTTGGGGGGGGGGGGAGTCTAACTCATGATTTTTGACTGCTTGGGCTGGTAATGTTGCTTCCAAGATGGTCTTTGGTTCCAGTCCAGTTCCAATCCAGAGAGGGACTCGCAGGTTAAGAAAAGAGGGAGGTGCTGGATATCAGCAGTGGCCACTAGGGATCAGCCTGTGTCCTGAGAATGCTGGGAGTTCAGGTTTGCAGGGCAGGATCAGGGGTGGCAGATTTGTAGAAATTTTGGTGGTGCCCAGAACCCGCCCATGCCCAAACTCTGCCCCCCAACCCGCCCAAGGTTCTCAGAGGGAGTTTGGGTGAGGGAGGAGGTCTGGGGTGCAGGCCCTAGGCTGGGGCAGGGGATTGAGGTGCAGGTTCTGGGAGGGAGTTTGGGGATGGGAGGGGTGCAGAGGGATGGGGTGCAGGGGTGAGGGCTGTGGGGTGTGGCTGCAGATGAGGGGTTTGGAGTGTGGGAGGGGCTCAGGGTGAGAGGGGGTGAGGGCTCTGGCTGGGGCTGGGAATGGGAGGTTTGTGGTGCTGGAGGGGCTCAGGTCTGGGGCAGAGGGTCAGGGTGCTGGGGAATGAGGGCTCTGGCTGGGACTGGGAATGGGAGGTTTGGGGTGTTGGAAAGGCTCAGGGCTTGGGCAGAGGGTTGGAGTGCAGGGGGACAAGGCCTCTGGCTGGGACTGGGGATAAGGTGTTTGGGGTGCTGGAGGGGCTCAGGGCTTGGGCAGAGGGTTGGAGTGCAGGGGGACAAGGCCTCTGGCTGGGACTGGGGATAAGGTGTTTGGGGTGCTGGAGGGGCTCAGGGCTTGGGCAGAGGTTTGGAATGCAGGGGGACGAGGCCTCTGACTGGGACTGGGGATAAGTGTTTGGGGTGCTGGAGGGGCTCAGGGCTTGGGCAGAGGGTTGGAGTGCAGGGGGACGAGGCCTTTGACTGGGACTGGGGATAAGGTGTTTGGGGTGCTGGAGGGGCTCAGGGCTTGGGCAGAGGGTTGGAGTGCAGGGGGACAAGGCCTCTGGCTGGGACTGGGGATAAGGTGTTTGGGGTGCTGGAGGGGCTCAGGGCTTGGGCAGAGGGTTGGAGTGCAGGGGGACAAGGCCTCTGACTGGGACTGGGGATAAGGTGTTTGGGGTGCTGGAGGGGCTCGGGCAGAGGGTTGAGGGTGCGGTGGGGGGGTGAAAGCTCTGACTGGGGATGTGGGCTCTGTGGTGGGGTGGGGCAGGGCTGGGGATGAGTTTGGGATGCAGGCAGGCTGCTCCAGGACAGGGGCCATAGAGGAGGAATCCCTCCAGCCCTTTCCCTGCCAGCAGCAGCAAGCTCTGGGGGAGGAGCCCCCCTTTTTTGCCCTCCCAGCAGCACACTCACCCCCACCACTGTCACTGCATGTGCTCCTAGGGCCCCTCTCAAATCCAGGAATCACCCTCGCCTCCCCCATGGTGGGTGCCGGGGGTGCTGCGTGTGCCTCCTACCCTGCTGTTGCCCCTGACTGTAGCCTCATTGGAGGTGAGGGATGGGGCTGCCCCTTGCCCAGGGTGGGGCAGGAGCAGTGACTGTGGGCGGGGGGTGGGGCTGTGCTGCTGGAGGGTCCCATTGGAAAATGAAAGGGTCTGAGGGGGAAGGGCAGGCTCACAGTCAGTCTGCCCTGGCAGTCGAGTTGGGGGGCACTAGGACCCTGTGGCAGCAGTTGCTGCAGGAGAAAGACAGGGACTCTCTGCTCCTCTGGGGCTGGGGAAGGGGGGAGGGAAGCAAGTGGGGCTGGGAAACACTGGGGGAGGCATGGGGGGGGGGAGAGATCACCTGGATTATAAATATCTCCGTGCCAGCAGCTTTTTTTTTCTATCCACCACTTTCTGCGCTCCTCCCCCCCCCCCCCCCCCCCCCCGCCTGCTTTGTGTGCCCGAGGCAAGTGCCTCTCACCCTTGTTGGTCAGCACTGGCCCTGATCATATAAGCAGCTTCACCAAAGATGTCTGCAGTGGTCTGAGGCTAGTTAACTATTAACTAGAACAAACAGGGTCAGAACAAAGTTTTTTCTTTGGAAAGGTCCTCTACCTTCCCCAACCCTAAATAATCCCCATCTTTCCCATAGGAATAGATTGATGGTGTGAGAAGGACATTGAGCCCTAAGATATTCCTCAACACGATATAATACAACAATTTTGAGTTAGGCAGAAATTTTGGACTTAAACTATGAGAGTGTTCCTTTAATAACATTAAAATGTTATATTTGAAGAAATTACATTAATGATTGGTATTTAGGCCCTCGGAATGCTGGTGGTGAAACCATATTAACCAGAACCACCTTTAAACAAGTTTGTAATAGCAAGATGTTAATGCAGCACTAAGTACCGTATATACTCTTTCATAAGCCAAATACTTTGGGTAAAAAAGGGACGGCTCAAAGAGCGGGGGTCAGCTTATAAATGGGTCTACACCAAAATTTGATGAATTAAAACTCCTATGGAATCATTGAATTGAATATCTAATACATTGTTGTTTTGTTTTCCTGGAGCGTCTGCAGGTACGGAGCCCCTCAGCTCCTTGTGACTGCAGTTCGCTGCTCCCATTGGCTGGGAACGGCAAATCGCGGACACTGGGAGATGAGGGGCTCCGTGCCTCTGAACGCTCCAGGTAAACAAAATGTCCAGGCCCACTAGCAGGCCAGGAGCCAAAGTTTGTCAGCTCCTGAAATATAGGGTTGGCTTATGAAAGGGTCATACAGTTTGCTATTTTTACTTATCCATCTTGGGGGGTCGGCTTATAAACGAACAGGCTAATGAACGAGTATATACGGTAGATCCTTTGCCAGTACAGATGGGGCATGCACCACATTAAATGGTTTTTCAAAACTATTATAGACTACAAGTGTCTAGTTTAATAAAACTGCTTCTTCCTGTGTAGAATTGTGCATAGTTTCCATGTCCATCTTGTTGGTAAGAAAAATATGTCTTGGTATTACTATTTGAACTCTAAAGATAGGGAGAAAGGTAGAGGAAAAGGCACTATAGAGAGTCCCGAGCACTGCAAAATATTAGAAGCTGCATTTATAGAAAGATCACTGCTCCCACCATTGAAATATTATCACTACTGGCATGAGAAGCAGAAGCCTCTAAAAAATGTACAGGAATACTATATAATAGTTTTAGGACAGTATGCGAAGATTACTTCATTTTAATGGAGCTATGGGGGATTTTGGGATAACAGAACAGAATTACTCTAAATGGAATTTGGCTGGTGCATCACAGCTAACCGCCTTGGCCTCACAAAAAGTCCCCGGGCCTCTGCTAGGCCAGAAGCAGTCAGAAGCTTTTATTTTTCATCTCAAAAACAGTACCTGCAACAGTCCAATACGCCTGACCCTATGCTGGAGTATTGCTTCAATACAGATTCAGAAATAAGAATGTCATTTGTAAAATGGCAACCACCACTTCTTGCAGTACTTGAATTTAAGTTGGAGATCTCCCATCAAAGTGTTGATGAGACCCATCCCTGCTGAGTTTGAGACTTCGGGAGCCCATTCTTAGCCAGGGCTGCAGTAGGGCATAGGAAAAGATGTAACTGAACGTGAAACAGACAAAAATTGGATTTTTTTCCCCATTCGCTGACCTCTTTCCCAAAATGAATAAGTTTCTACCATTTATAGTTTGGCCACTTACTGTGCCTTTTTCACGAGAAGGAGACTATCATTTACCTGAAAAAAATATTTATGAATGCACAATAATAAAAGTCCACCTCCTTGTGTGACACCTGTGTTTGGGTGTGGAAGATTAAACTATACAAAAGGCACTAGAATTAATGATGTAGTGGATCTGTTGGGCATTTGGAAAATATGTTTATGAGGAGCATATTTTAATGACTAGTCTGCTGTCAGATCTATTATGGAGAGTATAACCAGTGGGTGAATCTATTTTCTTATTGCCTCTGTTCATTTTGAAACTCTTACAACTATTAGGTGTGCAGACTGGCAGATAAGACCTGGTAATGTTAAATAAAGAAACACAAAAATAGCCACAGCGAGAACAGCTAATATGTAGTTACCTGAAAGAGTCACTCTGAGAAACATAGCTTGCTTGCTTTATTTATTTATTTATTTATTTACTTATTTATTTCAAATGGATGAAAAGTAGATGACAGGTAGAGATCTCAAACTGAGATATGCAGTCTTTGTTTTTTTGTAACATTGCCTTTGATTATCTAAGTGTGCAGATTGTAAAACAGAGCAAGAGCCCTTCTTCCCAGACTGTTGCTTTATTGCTACCAAAATTAACGTGTGCAGGGTAAGATAGTTCTACTAAAATAAATAAAATAATACTTAAATTTATCTCATGGAGAATAAAGATAATACAGGTGAATAAATTCCAGAACAAAACATTCTGCGCTTAATAGTTGCTTAGATGAACAAAAAATGAATATAGCCTTCCTCACCTCTTGGGCTTCTATGCAGGTCACTTTCACGATGGTTGTGATAATTTCTTGCTTGTGGAACAAGAGATCTGAAGTTGCTCCCAAACCTGGTTCTGCCCTGATATGCAGGCATTGCTAGTACTGTTAAATTTTATGATCACTTTGAGCCATTAGTTTTGTGTTCTGGTCAGAATAGGACTCTAAAGTCTAGAGTTAAGTCTAAAGTCTAAACTCAACAGTTGCTAAGGTTGTGTTATTCAGGATCCCACAGAGCCAGGAATGGTGCTTGTTATAAGGGTGTCATTTTTAGATGGTTCTGGCTCTGTACACTCCTTTGCATTTCCCAACTGTGGTGAAGAATAAGTTTTGGTGCAGGAGAGAGGTTCTAAGTAGAGTTGGTCAAAAATGGGAACTTTCATCCCATAGGAAATTCTGATATTTTGACATCAGTTTTTGTCCTGAACCAGGATGAAAATGCAAACTATTGACATTTTTAATGGACTGGAAAGTTTGGAAAACTTTCAATTTGGAAAAGTCAAAATGTTGTGTTTTGATGTTCCCATAATCAAAATACTATATTTTGAGTCAGTTCAATTGAATTGAATTGTGTCCATGTCAACCTGAGCAGCCACAGTGCATCATAGGAGTTGTAGTTTTGGTGCTGCCCCCCTTCTCCTGTATGGGTCAGGCTTTCTCCATGATGCACATTAGTCATGGGACTCCCATGGTACACTGCAGTGGTTCAGCCAGAGGAGAGACTGCATTGCTTCATGGGAAATGTAATCCAGCCAGGAAGCTCTGTTCCTAGAGTTAGAGTTTAAATCCAGAAGTGACACACCAGCCTCATCTAGTCTGACCTCATGTATATCACGGGCCACCAACACCATCCACCACTTGCACACTAAACCCAATAACTGAAATTAGATCGAGCCCTCAGGAGACTTAACTATTATGTGCCACAGGCAAGAATAGGAGGGCTGAGGTGCACTAGTGCCCGAGGTGCCTGCAATGGCAGGCAAATGATTGTGAGCCAAATAATCCTGGCAAGTGACTCACACCCACACGCTTCAGAAGAAGGCAAAAAAAAACCAAAGGTCACTGCCAATCTGACCTGGGGGAAATTTGTTTCCTCACCCCACATATGGAAATCAGTTAGACCCTGAGCATATGAGCAAGAACCAGTCAGCCAGGAACCTAAGAGAGAGGATGCTTGGTGCTACCTCAGAGTCCTGGCCCATAGAGGAGAATGAGGTCATGTGGAACCCATACCGCAACTTCCATGATGCACTGCAGGAAGCACAGCTCAGGCAGATGCAGTACAATGGTGAACTGACCTGAAATGAAACATTTCGATTTGATTTGACAAACGGAAGTATTTTGTTTTGTTTTGATTTCCCCAATGAAAAATAAAGTTAACAAAATCAAAAGTTTCTCTTGACAAAATATTGACTGGGTGGAAACTGCATTTTCCACTGAAAAAAATTGTTGGCAATTCCTGACTAGCTCTAGTTTTTAAGTTAGGATAATGAGAGAAGCGCAGAAGGATTTATTATTTTTTAAAGACCCTAATCATGTTGTTTAACTGTAGGAAGGATGCAAATGGAATCAGTGCAGACATGATATTACATTACCTTTCTGAGATGTCATCTGTAATATTTGTTTTTATAGCATTGTCAGCACTAACAAGCCTGCTATCTGCTTTTGTTGTCTCCAAAGAGCCAAAAATATATTGGTTGCAACAAAAGTCCCCCCCCCCCCCCAAAAAAAAAAAAAAAAAAAGGTTTCAGTAGCACATACATCTATGTAGGTACCTGCTCTACAGAGGGAACCAGAACAAAATCAGATTCTCTGATTGTTTGTTTAACTACTTACAAGTCCTAAACTGATCTGAAATTGTACTTTTCTATGAATACCATGACACACATGAGGAGGCAAAGGCTTCTTTTTCAGAGGTAGGAGTGTAATATTCCTTAAAGAATTCACATTAGAGTTTAGCTTTTAACATTTGGGATTTGTTTTGGGGTTTTCTTGTACAACTTTTTTAAAGTAAAGGACTTTTGGGGAATGTTCTTATTCTAAATTTACAGCAGTGAATTGATAGTCCCAGAGTGTTTAATGTATTCCCTATAGTATTAACAGAGATAGGACTGAAATAAATATCTTAGCACTGAATGTCCCTGAATGTTGGAAAAGTTCAGATCTACGTCTTACCTTCACTAGTGGCACCTTTCTCTAATGGGCTGCTCTAAAACCCCAGATATCCTCCCTCTCAGTGCCTTTTAAATGCTAAATTGATGTGAGTTCATCTACTATAGGAGACTCCTCTACTGCAGAACTGAGGGACATCAGGTAAAAGGGAGTATCTTCTCCTGTCCTGCAGGGTTTCCAAGTCTTGTAGAAGTGTACTGTGTAGAGAGAGAAAGCATTGCTTCCCCTCTCTCAAGGAGCTTCTTGGTTCTGTAGGAAAGGAGAGTCTCTGTCTTACAGTTTGCGAGGAATGCAGAGATGAGGGCTTTTGCCTTTAACTGTTTCTATATTAAACTGTTTATTAGAAATCTAACCTTTACCTAAGCACAGTGATGAGCTGCCAAAATCTTAACAACTGGTTCCCTATAAAAAGTTCTGATTTAAGGGATGTGCCACAATATGTATTTTTTGTACTAATAGGGTTACTATACATCCGTATTTTCCTAGGAGATTTTTAATTTTAAAAATTCCTCCTGGACGGCGATTTAAGAACCAAAAAGCCTGACATGTCTGGGAAAATACGGATGAATGTTAATCATACCTAAAGTTCTTTTTTAAAAAGATGGGCCTGAACTAGAAATGAGCTCCGTTTCACATGTGTGTGTCCCCGCCACTCCCTGGGGGTGTACTAGGGTGACCAGCTGTCCCAATTTTATAGGGACAGTCCCGATTTTTGGGTCTTTTTCTTATATAGGCTCCTATTACCCCCACCCCCGTCCCGATTTTTCACATTTGCTGTCTGGTCACCCTAGCCCCGGTGTGCACATGTGTGGGTCCCAGCTGTTCCCTGCCCCCCTCATTGAAGCAGATGTGCAGGATTACTGCCCTGGGAACTGCAGGGCACCAGTGGACGTGGGGCCGGCTGCAGACAGGGTGTGGGGCAGGGCTAGCTGGAGGTAGAGAGTGCGGGGCTGGCTGGAGACGGGAGGTGTGGGGCTGGCTGGAGGTAGGGGCTGGCTGCAGGCAGGGCAGGGGGGTGCAGGGCTGGCTGGAGACGGGGATGTGGGGCTGGCTGGCTTCGGGTAGGGCCGCAGGGGTGTGTGGCAGGGGTTGGCTGGAGACAGAGGAGTGCGGGGCCGGCTAGCTGCAAGCAGGGCAGGGGATGCGGCAGGGGCTGGCTGCAGGCAGAGCAGGGGATGCGGCAGGGGCTGGCTGCAGGCAGAGCAGGGTGTGTGGCAGGGGCTGGCTGCAGGCAGAGCAGGGGGTGTGGCAGGGGCTGGCTGCAGGCAGGGCAGGGTTGCGGGGTTGGCTGCAGGCAGGGCACGGAGTGCGGGGTTCATGCGGGCAGGGCACGGGGTGCGGCAGGGGCTGGCTGCGGGCAGGGGGTGCGGGGCTGGCTGGAGATGGGCAGGCTGCGGGCAGGGTGGCGGGTACTTACGGGGAGAGCGGCTCGGAGCAGCCCGAGCAGCAGGACTCAGCCCAGGCCCAGCAGAACAGCCGGGGACCCACCAGGCAGCAGCGGGAGCCCAAGGGCCATGGGTCGGGGGAGCAGCAGCAGCAACAGGGCCCATGCCCAGGACCAGGCGGCGGTCCACATGGCTCCCGCAGCAAATGGAAGTGGGTTAACAACCGGTTCTAAAACTGCTTCAAAATTTAACAACTGGTTCGCATGAACCGGTGTGAACCGACTCCATCTCACCACTGCCTAAGCATATGATACCAGGCTCCTTATATCTACAAGTAGCACTACTCTTCCATCATTCTAACATGCCAACAATGGGCCAGGTACTTTACAACATATGAAAAAAGACAGTCCCTGCCCCAAGGAGCTTACAGTGTAGCTAACAACTATAATAAATGCATTGGCTTAGAAATAGAATGAACAAGTAAAACGTACAACATGACAACATTGGTTACACAGTTTGTTTTCAAGAAGCGGTTAGCAGCATGTCCTTGTGCTGAGAATGGGGAGAGCATTTGTGGGAGCCAGATTATGAGGGGCTTTGAAGGTCAAGTGGTCACATCATAGGATCTGGGTTCTTTTTCCTGTTCTGAAACAGATGATGACTTTTGGGTAAATCACTAAACATCTGTATATCTTTTTCTCAATCTGTAAAATGGGGATAATATTTGCCTACCAGATAGGGATGTTATGAGGACTACCTAAATCTTGGCAAAGTGCTTTGAAAAGGTAAAGTGCTGTGTTAGTGCTTTAAATATTTATATTAATTTCACAGTCTCTGGGTGGAAGGTGGTGTAGAAGTACAAAGCATTTTTATCATTACCCTTAGGAGTATGGCACATATTTAAGTAGTAATTAATATATTTTATGTAACCAAAATTTATATAAGCTATTAAAGTTTCTGCAAGATGTTTTTTTTCTAGCTAGTAACTGTACAGAAAAGTTGACTAGAAAAAGATGCTACTCTTGTGAACATTGCAGCGTTAATCAAAAAAAGCTCTTTCAGAGCTATGCCCAGGTGGTTTTGATATATGTGCAGTTTAATTTTTGCACTTTAGAAAAAAGGTGCTAAATTCACATGTTGGTACCTTAATATATAGCCAGAAGTCTGAAAAGAAATCATATGGTCTGTTGACAAAAGTAAACCTTACAGCACTTTCATGATCTGTTGATTTAATTTTCTGATTAGAAGGGAACCTCAGTATCTTGGCACAATAGAAAGGGGTTGCAGTGATTCATTTCATGAAAGCAAACTACAATGCAACAGAGAACCTGTATTTTTCTGCATGGAATACTCAGTCTGACACAGAATGTTTTTATGGCAAATGAGGAAGTGGTATTGATTCAGATTTCCCAAAGGCAGGAGAAAGCTGTCTACCTTTCTAATAAATTGGTTAAAGCAGTAATTTATTTATGGTCACCAAATTCCAGCATGTGGGTTACACTAAAAATGGAGGTTCAGGAACATCTGGAGCATGAGGTTGCATCCATGACCATCTTGGCTAATAGATGGTTCAATAATCAATAAGACCTACTCTTCATGAATTTATCTAATTCTTTTTGATCCTAGTTATACTTTTGGCCTTCATAGCATTCCCTGGCAATGATTTCCTCAAATTGACTGTGCGGTGTGTGAAGAAATACTTCCTTTTGTTTGTTTTAAACCTGCTGCTTATTAATTTCATTGAGTGATTCCTGTTCTTGTGTTGTTCACTTTCTCCATACCATTCATGATTTTATAGATCTCTATTGTATCCCCACCTTAGTTGTCTCTTGTCAAAGCTGAGCAGTCCTAGCCTTTTAATCTCTCCTCATCTGGAAGCTATTCCTTACCCCTAATCATTTTTGTTACCCTTCTTTCTACCCTTTCCAGTTCTAACATATCTTTGAGATGGGGAAACCAGAACTTCATGCAGTATTCAAGGTGTGGGTGTACCATAGATTTATATAGTGGCATTATGCTCTTTTCTGTCTTATTGTCTATCCCTTTCTTACCGGTTCCAAACATTCTTTTTTTTGACTGCCACTGCACATTGAGCAGATGTTTTCACTATCCACAATAACTCCAAGATCTCTTTCTTGAATATAACCCATAGATCCCATTGTGACAGGTTTGGTCACAGAGACCCCCTTGGGACTGTCACTTGATGTGCTGAAACTACCTCTGAACATGTTTTTCCTGTCAGCTTGGGACTCCAGAACCCTGTCTTGTTGAACCACACGCAAGCCTGCTGCAACACAGACCCAGGGTCTGAACCATGTCCCCAAAGCTGCAGGCTTTAACTGAAAGCCACTCAGCGGGTACTCCTGTCTCCAACACACAGACACCCAGCCTCCAATGGGATCCAAATCCCAAATACATCCGTTTTGCTCTGTATAAAGCATATACAGGGTAAACTCATAAATTGTTCGCCCTCTATAATAACACTGATAGAGAGATATGCACAGCTATTTGCTCCCCCCAGGTATTACTCACTTACTCTGGGTTTAATAATAAACAAAAGTGATTTTATGAAGTATAAAAAGTAGGATTTAAGTGGTTTCAAGTAATAACAGACAGAACAAAGTAAGTTACCAAGCAAAATAAAACAAAATACGCAAGTCTAAGCCTAACACATTAAGAAACTGAATACAGATAACTCTCACCCTCAGAGATGTTCCAGTAAGCTTCTTTCATAGACTAGACTCCTTAGTCTGGGCCCAATCCTTTCCCCTGGTACAGTCCTTTTTCCAGCTCAGGTGATAGCTAGGGGATTTCTCATGATTGGCCACCTCCCTTGTTCTGCTCCACCCCCTTATATAGCTTTGGTCCAAGGCAGGAATCCTTTGTCTCTCTGGGTTCCCACCCCTCTTTTTAAATGGAAAAGCACCAGGTTTAAGATGGATTCCAGTATCAGGTAACATAGTCACATGTCACTGTAAGACCTCATTTTTCATTACCCACAGGCTTGCCCCCATATCCACAAGAAGGCTTGCAGGTAAATAAACCTTCTACAACCAATTGTTCTAGTTAATGGGAGCCATCAAGATTCCAAGCCATCATTAATGGCCCACACTTTGCATAATTACAGTAGGACCTCAGAGTAATACTTCATATTTTAGTTTTAGATACAAGAATGATACAATCATACAAATAGGATGAACACAGTCAGTAGATTATAAGCTTTGTAATGATATCTTACAAGAGACCTTTTGCATAAAGCCTATTCCAGTTACAATATATTCACACTTATAAACATATTTCCATAAAACATATGGAGAGCAACGTCACACCCATCATTTTGTATGTATAGTTGGGATTATTTTTCCAATGTGTGTTACTTTGTACTTATCGGCATTGAATTGCATCAGCCATTTTGTTGCCTGATCACTTAGTTTTGTGATATCCCTTTGTAACTCTTCATAATCTACTTTGGACTTAATTATCTTGAAATTTTGCCACCTCACTGTTCACTTCTTTTTCTAGATCATTTACGAATATGTTGAACAGCATAGTTCCCAGTACAGATCCTTGGGGGACCCCGTTATTTACCTCTCCCTATTGTGAAAACTGACAATTAATTCAAACCCTTTGGTTTCTTATCTTTTAACCAGTTACTGATCCATGAGTGCCTACTTTGATTAAGCCCTTTTAATGAGGGACCTTGTCAAAGGCTTTCTGAAAGTCCAAGTACACTATACCGGATCACCCTTGTCCAGATAGAATCAGAAGATTAAGGTTTGAAGAGACCTCAGGAGGTCATCTAGTTAAACCCCGTGCTCAAAGCAGGACCAACAACAACTAAATCATCCCAGCAAGGGCTTTGTCAAGTTGGGCCTTAAAAATCTCTAAGGATGTAGATACCATCGCCTCCCTAGGTAACCCATTCCAGTGCTTCACCACCCTCTTAGTGAAATAGTTTTTCCTTAATCCAATCTAATAAGTTGGTGAAGCATGATTTCCTTTTACAAAAGGGACATTGACCCTTCCCCAGGAAAAGCTTCCTGCTTCTGATGTACTTAATATTTTTGCTGTTAGTTTTTGTCCTTAGCTAGTTGTTCTTCAAATTATTTCCTGGCTTGCCTTACTGTATTATATTTTTCATTTGACTTTCCAGAGTTTATTCTCCTTTCTATTTTCCTCATTAGGATTTGACTTACAGTTTTTAAATGATGCCTTGGTAACTTCTAACTGCCTCTTTTGCTCTACTATTTAGCCGTGGTGACATTTTTTTGGTCCTGTTGCTGTTTTTTTGTTTGATTTGTGGTATACATTTAGTTTGATCCTCTATTATGGCGTTTTTAAATAGTCTCCGTGCAGCTTGCAGGTATTTCTCCCTTGTGACTTTTAATTTCTGTTTAACTAGCCTCCTCATTTTTATATAGTTCTCCTTTTTGAAGTTAAACATAACTGTGGTGGGGTTTTTGGTCATTTCCACCCCCCCCCCCCAACAGGGATATTAAATGTAATTACATTATGGTAACTATTACTGAACAGTTTAGTTATAGTCACCTCTTGGATCAGATCCTGTGCTCCACTTAGAACTAAATCAAGAATTGCCTTTCCCCTTCTGGGTTCCAGGACAAGCTTCTCCAAGAAGCAATCATTTATGGAGTCTAGAAATTTTACCTCTGCATCCCTTCGTGAAGTGTCATGTTCTCAGTGAATATGAGAATAGTTGAAATCCCCCATTATTATTGTCTTTGCTGCTTTTGTAGCCTCTGTAATCTCCCTGAGCATTTCACAGTGACTGTCACCATCCTGATCAGGTGGTCAATAGTATAGTCCTCCTGCTATACTCTTATGGTTCAAGCATGGAATTTCTATTATAGAGATTCTGTGGTACAGTTTGATTTATTTAAGATTTTCACTATATTTGACTGTATGCTTTCTTTCATATATAGTGGCACTCCCTGCCCTCCCCCCGACCTATTATATCATCCCTGGTATTACTATGTCCCATTAATTATCCTCATTCCACCAATATTCTCTATGTCCATTATATCAATATTCTCACTTAATGCCAGCGTAGTCATTCACCCATCTTAGTATTTAGACTTCAAGCATTCTTATATAAGCACATACACATTTTGACAAAACGTATTCCTTTTGAGTTTTACAAGGAAATTTAGTAAATATGGCAGGCGACCAGCTTGGCTAAACAGTGAAATCCTTGCTGATCTTAAACGCAAAAAAGAGGCTTATAAGAAGTGGAAGATTGGACAAATGACCAGGGAGGAGTATAAAAATATTGCTCAGGCGTGCAGGAGTGAAATCAGGAAGGCCAAATCACACTTGGAGTTGCAGTTAGCAAGAGATGTTAAGAGTAACAAGAAGGGTTTCTTCAGGTATGTTAGCAACAAGAAGAAAGTCAAGGAAAGTGTGGGCCCCTTATTGAATGAGGGAGGCAACCTAGTGACCGAGGATGTGGAAAAAGCTAATGTACTCATTGACTTTTTTGCCTCTGTCTTCACGCACAAGGTCAGCTCCCAGATTGCTGCACTGGGCAGTACAGCATGGGGAGAAGGTGACCAGCCCTCTGTGGAGAAAGAAGTGGTTCGGGACTATTTAGAAAAACTGGATGTGCACAAGTCCATGGGGCCGGATGCGCTGCATCCGAGGGTGCTAAAGGAGTTGGCGGGTGAGATTGCAGAGCCATTAGCCATTATTTTTGAAAACTCATGGCGATCGGGGGAGGTCCCAGATGACTGGAAAAAGGCTAATGTAGTGCCCATCTTTAAAAAAGGGAAGAAGGAGGATCCGGGGAACTACAGGCCAGTCAGCCTCACCTCAGTCCCTGGAAAAATTATGGAGCAGGTCCTCAAGGAATCAATTATGAAACATTTAGAGGAGAGGAAAGTGATCAGGAACAGTCAGCATGGATTCACGAAGGGGAAGTCATGCCTGACTAACCTAATTGCCTTCTATGATGAGATAACTGGCTCTGTGGATGAGGGGAAAGCAGTGGATGTGTTATTTCTTGACTTTAGCAAAGCTTTTGATACTGTCTCCCACAGTATTCTTGCCACCAAGTTAAAGAAGTATGGGCTGGATGAATGGACTGTAAGGTGGATAGAAAGCTGGCTAGATCGTCGGGCTCAACGGGTAGTGATCAATGGCTCCATGTCTAGTTGGCAGCCGGTTTCAAGTGGAGTGCCCCAAGGGTCGGTCCTGGGGCCGGTTTTGTTTAATATCTTTATTAATGATCTGGAGGATGGTGTGGACTGCACTCTCAGCAAGTTTGCAGATGACACTAAACTAGGAGGCGTGGTAGATACACTAGAGGGTAGGGATCGGATACAGAGGGACCTAGACAAATTAGAGGATTGGGCAGAAAAAAACCTGATGAGGTTCAACAAGGACAAGTGCAGAGTCCTGCACTTAGGACGGAAGAATCCCATGCACTGCTACAGACTAGGGACCGAATGGCTAGGTAGCAGTTCTGCTGAAAAGGACCTAGGGGTCACAGTGGACGAGAAGCTGGATATGAGTCAACAGTGTGCTCTTGTTGCCAAGAAGGCTAACGGCATTTTGGGCTGTATAAGTAGGGGCATTGCCAGCAGATCGAGGAACGTGATCGTTCCCCTTTATTCGATATTGGTGAGGCCTCATCTGGAATACTGTGTCCAGTTTTGGGCCCCACACTACAAGAAGGATGTGGAAAAATTGGAAAGAGTCCAGCGGAGGGCAACAAAAATGATTAGGGGTCTGGAGCACATGACTTATGAGGAGAGGCTGAGAGAATTGGGATTGTTTAGTCTCCAGAAGAGAAGAATGAGGGGGGATTTGATAGCAGCCTTCAACTACCTGAAGGGGGGTTCCAAAGAGGATGGAGCTCGGCTGTTCTCAGTGGTGGCAGATGACAGAACAAGGAGCAATGGTCTCAAGTTGCGGTGGGGGAGGTCCAGGTTGGATATCAGGAAAAACTATTTCACTAGGAGGGTGGTGAAACACTGGAATGCGTTACCTAGGGAGGTGGTGGAGTCTCCTTCCTTGGAGGTTTTTAAGGCCCGGCTTGACAAAGCCCTGGCTGGGATGATTTAGCTGGGAATTGGTCCTGCTTTGAGCAGGGGGTTGGACTAGATGACCTCTTGAGGTCCCTTCCAACTCTGATATTCTATGATTCTATGATTCTATGAAACTATTTCTATCTAGGTTTGTTTAGTTTCATCTAGTTTTACTTTGTATCAAAGGTCCAGTTCATAAAATGAAAGCACTTTGATGAGTTTGGAGACACACTGCAGTCTCCTTTAGATGACAGTAGACACCAACAAATAGTTAATTCAGTCTGTAGTTTTGGAATGTTCCTTGATTCCTTGATGACAGAGCTTTCTAACAGCACACAAGTAATCCTGTCTGCCATCTCTAGTTGGACAGGAGACTCCATCCCATCTTAGCAGACAATGACTGGACCTCAATTTTACATGTCTTTGTCACCTTACTTGTGGACTCCAGCAATTCAATATACTTGGGCATGAAGTCATCAGCCCTTAGGAAACTCCAACTACTGCTGAATGTAGTAGTGCATCTGCTCATTAACAAGGTGACAGTGAGCACATCACACCTGCCCTCCTGTCTCTACACTGACTGCCTATAGAACACTGAGTCAAGTTCCAGGCCTCGGTATTTATCTTCAAGGTACTTAATGCTTGAGCCCACAATACCTAGATGTTCTCCTCTCTGAGATAAGGATTGTAATCAATAACTCCTCCTCAAGGGCAAAGCGTATGTGAGCAAAAGACAGAGCCTCCTCAGGAGCCAATCGAAGACTGTGGAACAAACTCCCACAAGGATTAAGAATCATCATAAACCTCCTTACCTTTTATTTCAAGTGCAAGCGGCACTTTTTTCACTTTGCTGTCATTAATATAATCAAATAATATAATGCCTGTATCATTTATAAAAAAGCTCAAACAAAAATACACCACAAAAAGAAAATACTACACTGCACACAATTTTTCCCCAGGGAAAAGGATAAGAGAGAATGAGAGAGAGAACACAAAACTGCATGGGACAGATGTTGGTCATATTGCTTAATGTACACTGGAAGGCAATCAGATACTACAGGCATAAGGGTGGTATAAGAACCTGTATAGAACAGAATAGAACCAACCTTTAAAAGAGACCATTTTTTTTAACATGTGGAAAAGTCTATCTTTTAGCTTTTTTCACATGAATTTCTTGATGCAAAAAAGTGAAAAGTTTAGAGAACAGAGATTATAGCTGAGTGAGAGAATATAGAAGTGATGGTGGATAGGGTAAATTGAAATGAGAACAGTTTTGTTTTGTTTAGTTCTTGCAGGCTGCAACAAAATAGTTTATTTATGAAAAATTCTACTTTCTGTTGTCTGTGAGAGGAAGGCTATTCATGATCTAATGTGCAATAAAATTTTTGTCTGGCAAGCAACTCCTCCCTGTTCCAGTATGACAGAAATTGATTTGGAGGTGTGGGAGCTTGCTTGACATTCTCTAGGCTTTAAAGCTGTGGAAGCATAGCATACATTTTACTGGTATGGCCATAATTTAGCTCTCTGTCTAACGGCAAAAGGAGTTAGGTGCTTTGCTATGTTTGTCTGACTCTAAATGTTTGTCTGGGAAAGTAGGATTTGTTCCTGACACAATGGTATTCAGTATCATTGATCTGGAAGAAAATATAAAGTCTTCGTTGATCACGTTTGCCGATGACCCAATAACTGGTATAATAAACAATGAAAAGGACATGCCAGTTCAGGGTGGTCCGGATTTCTTGGTAAACTTGGCTTATTTGAAAAATATTCATTTTAATAGAGTCAAACATTACAATTAGGAACAAATAATGTTGGTCAGACTGGTAAGATAGGGGACTGTATTTTGGAAAGTTGTGACTCTGAGAAGGACCTAGAGGTCATGATGAGTAACTAATTGAACATGATGTCACGATGCTATGCAGTGTTTAAGAGGGCTAATATGATCTTTGGGTATATACGCAGGGGAATATTGATTCTGAAGTCCGTATTACCTAATATGGCATTTGTGAGACCGTTGTTGGATTAATATGTCCAGTTCTGTTGGCCATACTTTAAAAAGGCTGTTGGGAATTTGGAAACAGAGCTCAGAGATGAGCTGAAAGAGTGGTTGGAAGCCTGGAAAAACCTGTCATATACTGAAAGACTTGAGAAGCTCAGTCTATTTCGTTTCACCAAGAGAAGGTCAAGCGATGTCTTGATCCCAGGCTAGAAGTGTTACATAGGGAGACAATTTCTGATAATAGAAGACTCTTTAATCTGTCAGATAAAGGCATGACAAGATCCAATGGGTGGAAGCTAAAGCTATATAAATTCAGTCTAGAAAGGGTACAAATGTTAAAAGCAAAGGTGTCCTCATCCCAGTCTGACTCAGCGCATCTCCTTGCAGGCAGGCGTGGGGCTGTGTGCAAGCTCTTACTTGATTTTCCTCTCACCCAGAGCATCAACAAGTCCAAACAGCCACTTAAATGCTAAAGAGCATGTCCTTGTGGAGGGTCTCATTTATTAACAGAAAAGCCAACATAAACAAAACATTCACCCCAACATCCTAGCAGGGTGACTTGGTCAATCTTAGTCGATGGCCCCCATCTTACTGTAGTGTTTGCCTCTCTTGGTTCTAATCTGTGTCCGTGTGATTAGGCCTCTCTCCTCTACTGGAGTAACATCCTTCTCTGGATCCAGGGGTCTGGGAGGTCTGTCCACTGCAACTATTCTCCAGGGACAGCAGTTGAGCCTTTTCAGGCTGGATTTCCGCCAATGTCTGGGAGATACCTGGCTGAGACCAGGACCTCTTGGATGCTTGCTGACTGCAGCCTGTTGTCTAGGAGGCTTCCCTCTCCAGGAGTATCTCTTACAGAATCTCCATCCTGGTGGGTTCCCCAGAGAGCTCACCTTCTAGGCTCCCTGCTCAGCTCAGGCTTTTCCTGGAAGCCTCCTGTCTCCCTTTGGAGTTCCTGACTGACTAGGGTTACCATATTTCAACAAGCAAAAAAGAGGACGGGAGGAGCCCCGCCCTAGCCCCGCCCCTGCCCCTCCCACTTCCCGCCCCCCCAGAACCCCCAACCCTCCCCCCGTTCCTTGTCCCCTGACTGCCCCCTCCTGGGACCCCTGCCCCTAACTGCCCCCCGGGACTCCACTCCCTATCTAAGCCTCCTTGCCTCTTGTCCCCTGACTGCCCCAACCCTTATCCACACCCCCACCCCCAGACAGACCCCTGGGACTCCCACGCCCCATCCAACCACTCCCCACCCCCTGACAGCCCCCCCCAGAACTCCCAACCCATCTAAACCCCTCTGCTCCCTGTCCCCTGACTGCTCCGATCCCTCTCCCCACTCCTGCCCCCTGACAGCTCCCCCCCAGAACTCCCAGCCCCCTATCCCCCGCTCCTTGTCCCCTGACTGTCCCCTCCTGGGACCCCTGCTCCTAACTGCCCTCCAGAACCCCACCCCCTACCTAAGAGTCCCTGTTCCTTGTCCCCTAACTGCCCCCTCCTAAGACCCCCCCCCCCAACTGCCCCCCAGGACCCTACCCCCTACCTGTACCCTGACTGCCCAAAACTTTCTCCACTCCCCTCCAAAAGCCCCCACCCGTTTCTTGACTGCCCCCTCCAGAACCTCCCTGTCCCTTCTCCTGCCCCCCCCTTACCCTGCTGCTCAGAACAGGGTGTTGGGCTCTGTGCCAGCCGGACACATGGCTGAGCTCCCCAGCACAACACAAAACCCGGTCCCTGGCCCTGCACAGGGCTGCCGGAGCGGGCTGCAGGAGGAGGAGCTGCCGGCCGGCTCAGAATGCAGGGAGGGGGGGGTGGGAGGAGGAAGCTGCTCCAGAGTCCAGCCCGGGACTTTCCTGCAGCCCTCCCAGCCGCTCGCTCTGCTCTGCCAGGGGAGGGGGAAATCCCGGACATTGTGAGTGCTTTACAAATTCCCCCCGGACGCTATTTTTAGCACACAAAAGGAGGACATGTCCGGGTAAATCCGGACGAATGGTAACCCTATGACTGACTGAGTTTGGGTAACCATTATTAGTTCCAGGTGCTCGTTTACTAATCATCTATCCAAGACAGTTAATTACCCCCAGGTGGGACCTTCATGAGACAGTCACAGGCAGACTGGACCTAATTCCCCCTAGAGAGTAGCTGCCCCGTGACAGAGGGTAATTAATAATTGGAACAACTTATATAGGGCTATCGTGGATCACTTGAAGTTTTTCAATCAAAATTGGCTGTCTTTCTAAAAGATTTATTCTAGCTCAATCAGAAGTTATGCACTTGATGAGGAGCCACTTGGTGAAATTGTATGGCTTTTATTATGCAAGAAGTCAGAACCCATGATCATAGTGGTCTCTTCTGGCCTTAAAATCTGTAATGGACAATATTAATAGATTTAGAGTTCCTTACATGAACATAAGAATGGCCATAAAGGGTCAGACCAGTGGTTCATCTAGCTCAGTATCCTGTCTTCTGATAGTGGCCATGCTAGATGCTTCAGAGGGAATGAACAGAACAGGACAAAATGTCCACAGGCTACTCTGGTAAGATATGCTGTTCTGTATAAATTTTTTCTGTATTTGCAGTATGAACTCTGATACATATGTACGAACCATTCCACACAAAATGATTTTATGTGTGCGCGTCATCTTATGTGAATAAAACAGTTCATATTTATCCTGCATAATGGTGTCTGAGAAGTCTGACCAATTCTATTGTAAAAGATGGAAATGCTTCATTGCTTCCGTTAAAATTAATTTTATTGCAAAATGCTGTTTCTTTTAATATATTTTTGTAATGGCATGAGTAGTAGGAGGTTCTTGCAAAGTGCTGTTTGTATTCTGCATTCATAATTTATTGCATAAGTGCTTGTTTTCCTATACATAAGTATATGTCAACGTTACTTAATACTGCTGTATAATAAATTATAGTGGGGGATTCGGAAGTTCTCAGAGTGGCTAAGAATGACAGTTAACAAAAATTATCTTAGCTAGTTAATGAAAGAGAGAAAAATCAGTGCTTGGGATAAACTGTTACAAACATATAGAGCAGGGGTTCTCAAAATTCATTGCACTGCGACTCCCTTCTGACAACAAAAATTACTACATGACCCCAGGAGGGGAGACCTAAACCTGAGCCTGCCCAGGCCCCGCCGCCCCAGGTGAGGGCAGGGGGAGCAAAGCCCAAGCCCCACTGCTCTGGGCAGGGGGGAGGGCCAAAGTCGAAGCCCAAGGGCTTCAGCCCCGAGTGGGGGGCCTGTAACCTGAGCCCTGCCATCCAGGGCTGAAGCCCTTGGGCTTTGGCCCCAGGCAGTGGGTTCAGGCTTAGACTTCGGCTCCGCAAGTCTAACACCAGCCTTGGTGACCCCATTAAAATGAGGTCATGACCCACTTTGGGGTCCTGACTTACAGTTTGAGAACCACTGATACAGAGCAATTTTCCTTTTAGCAATTGCTTTCAACTGGGGTCAGTATTAGAGCTCTGTTTTGCTTCTTCTGCACATGTCTGTTTTGTTCCTTTTGCAGTATTCACTGTTCAGGGGAGTCAAGCTGTGGATGTTTCTAAGATAACTGCAAACAATTATATACAGAAAGGTCTGACTTGTTGGAAAATTAGAAAAACAGACTAACCAACAAAGCCCCTTGTGTTCTCAATCCATTGAATGGATTTTACTTCTTAAAAGAAACAGTGTGAAACTCTTCCTGTTGGTAGGGTTGCCAACTTTCTAATTCCAGAAAACCGAACACCCTTGCCCTGCCCTGCCTGAGGCTCCACCCTTGCCCGAGGCCCCACCCTCGCTCACTCCATCCCCCCTCCCTCTGTTGCTTGTTACCCCCACTCTCTCTCACCTGCTCATTTTCACTGCAAGGCCCAAACAGTCATATTTATTGTTTTGACAGATGTATTCTGCTAAATTCAGGTTTTATTTGTTACAAGCTGCTAGAGCTGGCAACAAAAGAGTCAAAAAGAATAATAATAATAAAAAAAGAAATTTCACAAAGGTTTTCATGATTCTTTCCCTCCCGTCTTCCATTTTTTTGTAACCAGCTCCATGTTTGTTGTTCACTAAAGTTATTGTAATTTTATGGGTGGAATTAGGACCAGGCATTATCACAGCTGTAGTGGGTCCATTAAAGGCCCACTCCCGAAGCCAAAATACTAATCCATAGAGCACAACCACAGAAATGCACACCTGTCCAGATACCTATATAAATAAATCTGTAGAAACTGACTCCCACACCTGCATGCAGATACACACGTGTATTCAGGTGTACACATCTAGCATGCACTAACACATATACTTCCACATTATTTATTATTACAATTTTTGTTTAGTGCCTAGAGACCCCAACTAAGGGTATGTCTACACTACGAAATTAGGTCGATTGTTATAGATGTCGATTTTTAGAAATCGATTTTATACAGTCAATCGTGCATGTCCCTACTAAGCATGTTAAGTCGGCGGAGTGCGTCCTCACTACTGTGGCTAGCATCGACTCCCAGAGCAGTGCACTATGGGAAGCTATCCCACAGTTCCCGCAGTCTCCGCTGCCCATTGGAATTCTGGGTTAAGCTCCCAATACCTGATGGATCAAAAACATTGTCATGGATGGTTTGGTACATGTCATCAGTCTCCCCTTCCTCCCTCCCTCCCTCTGTGAAAGCAACTGCAGACAATTATTTCACGCCTTTTTTCCTGGGTTACCCATGCAGATGCCATAGCAAGGCAAGCCTGGAGCCCACTCGGCTCACTGCTGCTGTTGCGAGCATTGTAAACACCTGGCGCATTATACTGCAGTATTTGCAGAACCTGGCTAAGAGATGGCAGCACGAGGACGATTGTGAGGAGGACATGGACACAGACGTTCCTGAAAGCACGGAATGTGGCAATTGGGACATCATGGTGGCAGTGGGGCTGGTTGATACAGTGGAACACCGATTCTGTGCCTGGCAAACAAGCACAGACTGGTGGGACCGCATAGTGTTGTGGGTATGGGATGATTCCCAGTGGCTGCGAAACTTTCACATGCATATGACCACTTTCCTGGAACTCTGTGAGTTGCTTTCCCCTGCCCGGAAGCGCAGGAATACAAAGATGAGAGCTGCCCTGACAGTTGAGAAGCGAGTGGCGATAGCCCTGTGGAAGCTTGCAACGCCTGACTGCTACCGGTCAGTCGGGAATCAATTTGGAGTGGGCAAATCTACTGTGGGGACTGCTGTGATTCAAGTAGCCAAAGCAATCACTAACGTTCTGCTATCAGGAGTAGTGACTCTGGGAAATGTGCAGGTCATAGTCGATGGCTTTGCTGCAGTGGGTTTCCCTAACTGTGGTGGGGCAATAGAATGCATATCCCTATCTTGGGACCGGACCACCTTGCCATCCAGTACATAAACCTCAAGGGGTACTTCTCAACGATGTTGCAAGCACTGGTGGATCACAAGGGACATTTCACCGACATCAACGTGGGATGGCCAGGAAAGGTGCATGACGCTCGAATCTTTAGGAACTCCGGGCTGTTCGAGCAGCTGCAGGAAGGTACTTACTTCCCAGACCAGAAAATTACTGTTGAGGATGTTGAAATGCCAATAGTAATCCTTGGAGACCCAGCCTATCCCTTGCTCCCATGGCTCATGAAACCATACACAGGCAGCCTGGACATTAGTTAGGAGCAGTTCAACTATAGGCTGAGCAAGTGCAGAATGGTGGTAGAATGTGCCTTTGGACATTTAAAAGCTCGCTGGCACTGTTTGCTGACTAGGTTAGACCTCAGCGCAACCAATATTCCCATTGTTATTATTGCTTGCTGTGTGCTCCATAATATCTGTGAGAGTAAGGGGGAGACATTTATGGTGGGGTGGGAGGTTGAGGCAAGTCACCTAGCTGCCAATTTTGAACAGCCAGACACCAGGGCGATTAGAAGAGCACAGGTAGGTGCGCTGCACATCAGAGAGGCTTTGAAAACCAGTTTCATGACTGGCCAGGCTCCGGTGTGACAGTTGTGTGTGTTTCTCCTTGATGCAAACCCGCCCCCTTTGTTGATTTTAATTCCCTGCAAGCTAACCCCCCTCCCCCCTTCAATCACAGCTGGCAAAAGAAATATAGTCACTATTGTTTTGAAACCATGCATTCTTTTTTTATTAATTATAAAAAAGGGAGATAACTAATAAGGTAGCCCAGTTGTGGGAGGAGGAAAGGACAAAGCCACATTGCTTATTGTAGCCACACTACAAATCAAAACTGTTTGAATGACATCCTGCTGTTGCTTGGGCCATCCTCTGGAGTGGAGTGGCTGGGTGCCCGGAGCCTCCCTTCTTCCCTCCCCCCCCACCCCCCCCCCTGGCTTTCTTGAGCGTCTGGGTGAGGAGGATATGGAACTTGGGGAGGAGGGCAGGTGGTTATACAGTGGATGCAGGAGGGGTCTGTGCTCTTGTTGGCTTTCCTGCAGCTCCACCAGATGCCTGAGCATGTCCATTTGTTCCCCCATTAGCTTCAGCATTGCATCCTGCCTCTTCTCATCGCGCTCACTTAATGCTTTCCTGGACTTTGCAACTGAATGCCTCCATGCATTCAGTGCAGGAGGACTGCATGAGCTTGGAAAACATGTCATCGCGAGTGGGTTTTTTTCTGCCTTCTAATCTGCGATAACCTCAGGGACGGAGATGATAGGGGGAGCATAGAAACATTTGCACCTGCGGGGGGCGGGGAGGGGATAAAAAGGGAGATTAAAATTTAAGATGATACATTTCTGAGAACAAAAGGGAGACTTTTTCACAGTGAATCAAGCAATTCACAGCAGACAGCACATGCGCTTTAGGTACAAAGTCACATTTTGTCTTTTATATTGAGCGCCTGCCAGTATGGTGACACATCACACACAGCTTGGCAACAGAATTCGGTTTCCAGGCAGCCATGGTAAGCCAAAGGGTACACGGGTTTGGTTTCTAACTTCCTCCTAAAGCATGTGGGAATGTTTTCAAACTGCAGCGCCCTCCTTTCCAATAGCAAGCAATGCTGGTTGGGTTTCACATTTAAAAGGAGGGGCTGCAGTTTTCGGGTGGATGTGCAGTACAAATTCCCCCCTACCCCCCCCGCATGGTTATTTGGGATGATCCCTTCATCCCTCCACCTGCCGCGTGGCTATTCTCAGGGATGATCCCTTTTAGCCAAGCACAAACAGCCCAGCATGAACGGGGTCCTTTTACTGTCCCCTTACAAAAATTCCCCTATTTCAACCAGGTGACCATGAATGATATCACTCTCCTGAGGCTAACACAGAAAGATATAGACTGAATGTTGCTTGAATGCACCAAAACCCAGGACCATTCGCTGCCATGCTTTGTGCAGCAGTGATTCCAGACTACTTGCTAGTGGCTTGGCATGGTAAAGTGTCCTACTGTGGAGGACGAACAAAGGCAGCCCTCCCCAAAAACCTTCTGCAAAGGCTTTCAGAGTACCTACAGGAGAGCTTCATGTCCCTGGAGGATTTCCGCTCCATCCCCAGACACGTTAACAGACTTTTCCAGTAGCTGTACTGGCCACGAATGCATTCCGAGTCTTCAGGGCAAATCAAATATTAAACACTATTGCTTTTAAACCTTGTACT
This sequence comes from Malaclemys terrapin pileata, assembly GCF_027887155.1. Lineage (NCBI taxonomy): Eukaryota > Metazoa > Chordata > Testudines > Emydidae > Malaclemys > Malaclemys terrapin. The sequence continues at coordinate 266,072,128 of NC_071506.1, forward strand.
GTAGTTACAAATGTGCACTCACCAGAGGTGCCATCTCTGTCTTCAGGGTCGGGGATCCCACCTTGGGAATGTATTGGCTCCAGGGTGATGAAAAGGTCCTGGCTGCTGGGGAGAACAGATTCACTGCTTGCCTGCTGTGCATTCTCTTCCTTCTCCTCCTCTTCCTCTTCCTCATCCACAAAATCCTCCTCTGTGTTGTGTGAGACTCCACCTTGCAGGTGTCCACAGACAGTGGTCGGGTAGTGGTAGGGTCCCCCCCTAGAATGCCATGCAGCTGATCATAGAAGTGGCATGTATGGGGCTCTGACCCAGAGCAACCGTTTGCCTCCTTTGTCTTTTGGTAGGCTTGCCTGAGCTCCTTGACTTTCACGCGACACTGTTGTGTGTCCCTGTTGTGTGAATTTGGCATATATATTAGCATTTTTTCTTTTTGATCAGAGTTCTGCCTGCACAGATTCTTCTCACCATACAGCAATCAGATCCACTGTCTCCCGTTCGCTCCATGCTGGAGCTTGTTTGTGATTCTGGGGGGACTGCATGGTCACCTGTGCTGCTCAGCTCGCCATGCTGACCAAACAGGAAATGAAATTCAAAAGTTCCTAGGGCTTTTTCTGTGTACCTGGCTAGGGCATCGGAGTTGAAAGTGCTGTCCAGAGGGGTCACATTGGAGCACTCTGGGATAGCTCCCGGAGGCCAATTCCATCGATTTGCATCTGCACTACCCCAAATTCGATCCAACAAGGTCGATTTTAGCGCTATTCCCTGCACTGGGGAGGAGTACAGAGTCGATTTTAAGAGCCCTTTAGGTTGACCGAATGGGGTTGCTTGTGTAGACACATTCATTATAAAATCGACCTAATGCGGCTAAATTCAACCTAACTCTGTAGTGTAGACCAGGGCTAAGATCAGGACTCCAGGGTGTTAGGTGCTGGATAGACACATAAAAAAAGAGAATCTGCAACAAAGAGTTTATAATGTAGCTAGACAAAGGTGGGGAGAAATGTCTGATCCATCGGCTCTTCTGCAATTACTAGTCAACAACATTCACTTTTTAAGAAATAATACATTTCTTTTAGAGTTCCCTTCTCTTTTAAAAACTTGTTATGAAAAGAATAAACACATATTTTGTCATTAATTTTTGTGTGTACAAGCCAGCAAAAGGAGTAAAAGTCAGAGTTAGGCTGCAAATTTTATTCACACATGCAGCAATACACGCACCTCCCTACACAAAGACATGCAGTCTCCTATACACATGCAATGCATGCACACACTTGCCTACACAGAGACACTTTTTCATACATTTTTCCAGCGGCTGCCGCCTGCCCAGTCAGGAAGGGAGGAGGGTGGGCTGGAGGGGAAAAGATGGGGGGGTGGGGGTGGAGGAGAGAGGATGGGGAGGGAAAGAGGCCAAGGACAAGTGCAGGGTGGGGGTGAGAGGGGGCAGTGAAGGAGAGAGGGGTGTGTGTGGGGTGGATGGGGATGCGGGGGTAGGCAGAAGGCTACAGGTGCATGGGGATGCAGGGGGCACAGGGGTGTATAGGGACATAATGGGAGTACGGTAGTGTATGGAGGTGAATGGGGTGCAAGGGTGTAGGGGGTGAGGGACATGGGGGTGGCAGCTCTGGGAGGTCGAGAGGAGGGTGGGAGAACACTGTAAGGGGTACAGGGCTGAGATGGGTAGGTGTGGGGGGCAGGATGGGATGGGATGCAGTGAGGGGGATGGGTTGCAGGAGGGTTGGGACGGGGGATGAGGGTACGGGGGGTGGGAAGGGGAGGGATGCAATGACGGGGGATGGGGGTACAGGGCGGTGGGACGGCTGTTTCCGCTGCGCCGCCGGGAATCAGACATTCAACGGCCCGGTCAGTGGTGCCGACCGGAGCCCGTCAGGATTCCTTTTCGACTGGGTCCAGTCTAAAACCGGACACCTGGTCACCCTACTTGTTGCAGCTTTCTGTGGGCCTCATTAATTGCACATTGAAGACAAAAAAGATTCCCCATTGACTTCAGTGGGTACTGGATGAGACCCCCTTGTTAGTAAATTGCCTTATAGAGACTCTGTACTTCTGGTATTTTCTCAGTTGAAATCACTGCTAAATCCTGTATTGCACATTGAGGAAAGGAAACAAGGAGATGTTCCCTGTATAGTTTGCAGATAAGGGTATTTATGTTCCTGTCATTTGTATTTAGTATTTCACAACTGCTTCAGAGCACCTTGCTGAGGTCTTAATGGGACATTATAAATCAAATCAGCTTCCGAAGATGAGTGAAAAGTAATTTCAGCTGGTGCCCTTGCCCCTGAGCCCGTCTACCAACTTTTGTGTTTAAACAATTGCATTTTCTGTTTTTAAAGAATGGCTCTTCTTTCCTCTCTTGCTGTGTGCAAGATACACACAAATAACAGGGAAAATTACAGGCTGATTAACAATACAGCAATAACAGTACAACAATGGCTATATACAAAGTGAAAAGAAAATTATTTTTCTCCCATAATTTGTTTGTTATTATCATAGATGGTGAAACAATATGTTTAAAAAAATAAAATACAGTTTTTTTTTTTAGTTGATATTGTCCCTTTCCATGTGTGTGCTACTAAGAAAAATTGAAGACCGGTTTTTAGAAGTGGTTTAATCTGTATGCAGCTCAGGCCGTGTTCTGCAAGAAAAGATTAAACCCTTTGCGGTAGCAGTAAATTTTACTTGCTGACATTAGGAGTAGTGGCTGTGTGCATAATAAAATTGCTTATATACAGTAGTTTAACTTTATTTTGGTTTTGTAACTGTAGTGCCCTCATGGCCAAGATGGAGTTCGCTCTGTGGCAGGGAGCTCTAGCCAAGAAAAGTCATGCTCAGGAACGCAATAGGGAAACTCCCTTCTATCCTAGGGTCACCTGTTCTGAACCACCCAAAGTAAACACACGACCATCAGATTAGTACAACAAATATAGGAAAGGGAAATATTTATTTACAGAGGGATGAATGGAGAAAAACAACAGAAGGAAATAGGGGGAGCAGTAAAACAGAATTACACACCACATGAGGACCTATGGGACAGTGGTACCACGGTATAAAAGGATAGATGCGGAGCACTGTGTCTAGACTCAGAATTCAGGAATCCTAGGCAGAGTTCCAGTCTGGCAGTGGGTCTAGGGTGCTCCTGATCATCTTCAGCACCAGTAAACTTTTCCCAACAAACCCCTTGGGTGCCCTCTTTTGCCACAAATCCACACAGCATGACAAACTCCCCACTTAACTAGTTACAACCTCCCTTCTTGTTCCCAGTGCAAAGTCACCACCCCTGGTGCTCACAGCCCCATACACTCCTGAATGACAGCGATACTGTGTCCAGCTCTGGTTTGTCCTTCTCAGATGATGCCTTCTGACTCGGTGTTCCTCTTTGCTCCCATCCTGGGACATCCCCGGTCGTCAGCTTTGTCTAGGGTGACCAGATGTCCCGATTTTATAGGGACAGTTCTGATATTTGGGGCTTTTTTTTATATAGTCGCCAATTACCCCGTGCCGATTTTTCACGCTCTCTGGTCACCCTTGTTTTGTCCCTGCCAGCCTTTGGGCTGGTTCTCTGTTGCTATGCTACATGCTTGCTGTAGGTCCTCTTGTCTGGAGCTACAGACACCCACACACCCCTGTTGCTCTCTCTCTCTCACCACTCCCATCCCCCTGGAAAAACCAGCACTACCTTTGTCTCAGGACAAGGTCTTAAAGAGTCCATGCTCTCTAAACCCCAAGAGGGTTACACTTTATTTTTGCACTGTGCAGATTTGTAGAGATTGAAGTATTGATGTACAGAAAACCAACAACCTTCACAATGCAAAAATAATCATGTATTTTTATGATGCCTAAACATACAAAAGGCTTCTGTGAAAAAGCAAAAAGCAAGACTATTTCTGAAACAACAAAGGTTCTTTTATTCCCTATTCTTTCACAGTGATTTCTAACTATTACTTGGAAATGTTTCTGTCATTTTCAAGCGTATTAAAACAGGGTTGTGGGGTATTTCAGAATATTGTCACATTCTAGCACTTTCAGTTTAAATGAGATGTGCCTTTATAGAAGAAAAGTATTAATGCACGGCCATCTTCAGCATCCATCGTAGGCAAGTGGTTGTTCGAAATGATGGCACATCAGGGCCACAGCTGTTTCTGTGAGGGACAAGAAAAGTTGAAAGAGAACCAGAAATGTGCAGTGAACAAAGAAGTGAAGAATGGAAAAAAATATATTAGGTGCTTGAAAAATCAAGCCCATTGATATCACAAAAAAGTATAAGATCTGTCATCTGAGAGATCATAGCTCAGCAGGAAAGGTTTTCATTTTCAAACTCAGGTTCCAGTTTTTCAGTTTTTATTTCCAGCTTCTGAAGTCAGTGTGTCAGAGATGGAGCACATATATTTTGAATACCTTGTAACAATGCATCACAGTACCCCTGAGGTCAAGGGGATCTTGTCCCTTTATTGTAATTGGCACCCCCAACCTGCTAATCTGATGCTTTAGGGCAGGAATCAGTGCCCATCTCATGCCCTTTTTGTGACTGTAGCACTGGGTTGCTGGACTCCTGTTTGCTCTCTTCTCTTCTCATCTATTCTCCCAGAATGTACAGTCAGCACTTATTCTTTCAGTATTAACAGTCAAATGTAAATTGTTTTTGGGGTTACACAATGCTCTGTATATTTGAGATTGGGAGAAGAACAGCAAAACTTTAATTTGTTTATTTCTATGTAGATGCAGTTATGAGGGGCTGATGTAGTCTAGTGAATTGGGCATGGCACTAGGAGTTGACATCTGGGTGCTGTTCCTTTTTATGTCACTGACTTCTTTGATAACCTTGGGCAAATCACTTCACCTCTCTGTGCCTGTTTCCCCTCCTATCCTTATTTTATCTTGTCTATTTAGCCTGTTAGATGATTTGGACAGGAACAGTTGGGACAGAGACGGTTTCTTACTCTGTATCTGTACAGTGCCTAGCACTGTGGGTCCTTGATCTTGGTTGGAACCTCTAGGAACTACTGTAATACAAATAAGAATCTGGGATACGAAAAAGAGAGTTAGAGTGGTTAAAGGTTGATATCTCTATTAGTACATCTTTTGGCAGAGACCCAGTTCATATATATCTCCTGATACTGACAGACTCTGATTCTCTTAACCATGAAGTCTGCTTCCCTGTCTTTCAGAAGGGGCTATTTTGGCTAGTAAATCTCCCTCTTTTTCATTACTGGTTTTTCCCAAAGGCTCTCTCCTGAGCAGCCATCTTCAGCCAATACTCCAGCATGCATCCTTTTCAGGAGTCTTAAGGCTTGTCTCAGACTGCTATTTTTTTTGAAAGCTGATGGAACCAGGGCATTATAGATTATTTGCTTTGACTCCCTCAGTTCTCAGAACTATCTTTCCGAAATGCAGCACCAAACTATAAATCTGGCTCCATAGGAAGCCACGTGTTACAGCTTGGTTTAGGAATTACTGAAACAGGGACTGGTGACAGTTTCTTGTTCAGAACAGGGGGACATGGTAGGTAGTAAATGTCACGCAGTCTGGAGTGTCCCACAACCATGAGTGCTTACCTCAAGGCAGACTGTCAGAAACAGGGCAGACACCCCAAATTGGTGGTATGTTCTATAATTTAGCTTTCACCAACCCAGTAACAAATGTGAACTCCTGGATCAGCATAACAGTCTTACTATGTTTCAAAGTAGTAGCCGTGTTAGTCTGTATCTGCAAAAAGAACAGGAGTACTTGTGGCACCTTAGAGACTAACAAATTTATTTCAGCATAAGCTTTCGTGGGCTACAGCTCACTTCGCTGTAGCCCACGAAGGCTTATGCTGAAATAAATTTGTTAGTCTCTGAGGTGCCACAAGTACTCCTAGTCTTACTATGGAATCACAGACATTTCCCCAAGGCTATTCAGTCTATCTTGCCACCCAGGAAAGTTGGACTTAGTGATAAACGGTCACTTAAAGGGTCAGCCCTAGACCAAATGGCACCCCAGGTGAGGAGCGTCTTCTGTGCTCCTACCCCCCATTTTTTAACCCTTTGAATACCCTATATTTTATTGCATTTGTAGTCCATTTCATGACTTTGGCGCACGATTTGAAAGCATGATTTATTCCTGTCATATAAGACAATAAATTTGCATGCTATGGTCTGTAAATCTGTATTAATTCATGCCATATATAAGCAAATAAAAATGGTTTCCTCTAAGTTTATAGAAACTTTTTAATGTTAAGAATAACTGAAGTGTACTAACATCAAGAAATTGAGCTATGCACCAGCATTGAGTGGGCCAGTATTGAATAGTGTTACAGTAGGTGACCGCTTTGGAATGTTAACCCTTGTCCTTTAGTTCAAAAGGTCGCTTTTCTCACCTTTGCCCTTCGAACCGAAGCATAGTGTCAGAGAGATCCAAAGACTGGCCAATGGCATTTTCAAGCTATAAAATAGCCAGCAATGTCATTCTCTCATTGGCCATCATCAACTGAAGATATGTTTTAATGAGCCTGACCTGCGAAAGACACCAAAGACAACACCTGTAGCCAACCCTGTAATGAGCTATCTGAAAGTTTATTAACAAGGAAAAAGGAATGAGCGTTATGTACAGGTTAAAGCAAGCACACACGTACAAACAAATAAGTTACCATTTAGGATTCCTAAAGGTGACAGAAATGTCTATTCTCTGTCAATTCAAAATGTCTTTCAGAGTGGACCCAGAGGTTACCCCTGGGGATTTCTGCTTAGTTTAGTGTCTCTGTCCCTGTGACAGTTCAAACAGTAAAGAGATGAAACATTTTTCTTGTGATTCTGTTTCTTCTTTTACATTTGGCCTTCCAGTCCATGAGACCAGCTCCCTGGCATGTAGCATTTCAATGGTGTGACAGGGCGATTCATCAGTCCGTTGTATCTTGATGTTCCTTAATGGCCTGTTTAATCATGATAGGCCTCCTTAACAGGTGCGGGGAGGAGTCCCCTGCCTGGGTTCACAGGTTCAAAGCAAACATTTTCAAAGTTATAAAGCAAAACTAACATTTCTTTATAGGCTGGAATAGAGATATTAAAAATGAATAGGGCCCTACCAAATTCATGGTCAATTTCACAATCATAGGATTTTAAAAATCATATATTTCAAATTTCAGTGTAACCATGGGGGTCCCAACTCAAAATGGGGTCTTGGGAGGGGGGTGTTGCAAGGCTATTGTAGGGAGGTTTGCAGTGTTGCCACCCTTACTTCTGCATTGTTGCTGGCAGCAGCACAGCCTTCAGAGCTGCCATGGTTGGGGGGCAGGTCCGTGGTCAGACCCTGTCCCCCAGCCAACCCAAGGCCCCTCTAACTTCCAAGCGCTGGTGTGCTGGGCCTGGAGTTGGGTAGGGGCACGGCTGGGTGTGCCATGGCTCCATGGGTGGGGGCTCCTACCGTGTGCTGGGCTCCAGCTGCTGGTCTTGGCCGGACTGGTGGGGGACTGGACTTCCTCTTCCCCTGCAGGGGCGCTCCTGGGGCAGACCCACCTTCAGGATCATCCCCCGGCTGCAGGAAGCTCTGCAGCTGCTGGCTGGAGCCCAGCTCGGAAGGCAGCACCACTGCCAGCAGCAGTGCAGAAATAAGGGTGTCATGATATGGTATTGTCACCTTTACCTCTGCGCTGCTGCTGGCTTTAGCGCTGCCTTCAGAACTGGGGGGCCAGCCAGCCTCCACCGCTCTCCTGCGCTGCCTTCTGAGCTGGGCGGCTGAAGTAAAGGTGGCAATACCGTGACTCCCCTACAATACCCTTGTGACCCCCCGCCCCACAACCCTCTTTTGGGTTGAGACCCCCAGTTTGAGAAACTTTGGTCTCCCCTGTGAAATCTGGTGTTTTCTGTTTTTTACCCTATACTATACAGATTTCATGGGGGGTAGGAGGGGACGGACCAGATTTCACAGTCTGTAACATGTTTTTCAGGACCATGAATTTGATAGGGCCCTACAAATGAGATTAATGCAGCATCTTACACGCATTCCATAGAGTCTAAACACTACTTGCATTCTTATAAGACTAATACCTATTTTGAACAAAACTAACATATAGGTGAGCTCCTTTGGTTTCCAGCTATGAGTCTGTCAATTCTTAGCTAACACTTGCAGCCTTGGCCAGAGCTGGCATTTGGTTTGCTAGCATCATAGTGAATTCCCCTTCAGGGCCTGGCTAAAAAGTTAAAAACGGCTGGGGCAGAGTATTGAAATTTTACCTGACAGCTCAACAGAGGAAGTCAGGAGACTGGGAATCTTCGTATAGGCGAAAAAGAGAAACAAGTATTTTCTGTAAATATGATTAAAGCTGCTTTATGGAGAATCAGAATCGTGGGATATATGTGCATGTCTATGGATCTCTCTAACTCTCTGTACTTAGTGCTTCTAGTCCTGGCTAATGAAAAACTCTAACTTGTACCACATTCAGCTTGATTCTTGAGTAAAACTAGCTGCTAAGAGCACATCACACCTGTGCTGTGTATCTTCAGCTTGTTCCCCATCCATATCCAGGTCCAATTCAAGATCCTGGTTCTTATATTCAAAGCTCTGAGTGACTGGGTATCCTCAGAGACTGGATCATCATATGTAGCCCAACAAGAAAGCCGCATTCATTTGAAGACACAGAAACTAGAAGTGTCCAGATTGTAAATTGGAAGAGCTAGAGATAGGGAATTATTGAATTCAAGTGTGAGCGTGAGTTTAAATTAAGGTGTGACTTAAAACTGATTTAGTTAAACCAGTGAAAAAGGCATGGTAGACACTCTTATTTCTTTTAAACCTGGCTTATTTCAGTTTAGCGTAAACTACAACTAGGAATTAGAAAGTCGACAACTTGCCTGCAGACAAGGCCCTGTAGAGAACCCTACTGGCATTGATCAGAATCAGCTGCAGACCATGAAGGTATGTCTCCACTGCAGCTGGGAATGAGCCTTCCAGCCTGGGTGGACAGATGTGTGCCAGTGGGGCTCGAGCTAGCGTGCCAAAAATAGCAGTGTGGACGTTGCAGCTTGGGGGGCAGCTCAGCATCCAACCCTCTGTGTCCGAGCTCAGGTGGCTAGCCTGAGTCTCCACTGGTGCCGCAACTTCTACACCGCTATTTTTAGTGTGCTGTCTCGAGTCCCACTAGTGCAAGTCTGTCCACCCGGGCTGGGAGATTCACTCCCAGTTGTGGCGTAGAGACACCATCAGTTTTTACAACTAACAGGCCGGTTTTGCAATGAGAAAAAACGTACCTGCAAAAACAGAGCAAAGAGAGAGCGAGATAGAGAGGACCAAAGAAGAAATTGAGCCCAACTAGCCAAACCCTGGGATGGCAAGAATAGTGTAGAATAGGATGTTTATACGCTTCTCTGAAAACTGTATTTTGTACCTAGATATTACATTGGGTGGAACTTCTTAAGTGCCTGAGAGTAGTGGAGTTGGGATTGTTTTTCAAAGCTGTGTGTAGGAAATGATCACAGACAGAAGATAATGATGTTGAAATAAATTATCTGAGATAGGGACCTGTATAAGGAGTGATGGCTACTGCAGGTACACCCAGCTCACTAATGGGTTAATAGCTCAAACGTACTAAAGTGAGCACCTCAGTCAAACCTGGCATTTAAGTGGGTTTGTTTTGTGTTACAGAACAGTTAGACAACCACCTTGGCGCTCACCAACGGTGCAGCTACAGTAGGACTGGTAGTACATGTCGTTCAGTGTGGCTTTTTAAAGCTCAGAGCAAATTTTCATTACTCTTTGCTAAAAACTTCTGTGTCATGTTTACACTAGCACTTACATTGTTGGTTGCAATGGTGGAGCTGCACCATTGCTGGAAAAGAGATACTAATTTTCCTAGTTAAGGCCCAGCAGACACACCCTTTCCAAGCTGAGAGAGTGATATATGCTGCCTGTGGAGGAATTAAATATTAGATTGACTGTTCAGGCACCTAATCTGAAAAAAACTCTTTAATGTGCTTGGGGAAGTGTTAGACACATCAAGACACTGCTTCAGATTGCTAGCAGCAGTAGACTCGGAGAAACTGCTGGCTAGATGAAAAGAACAGGAGTACTTGTGGCACCTTAGAGACTAACAAATTTATTAGAGCATAAGCTTTCGTGGGCTACAGCCCACTTCTTTGGATGCATACAGAGTGAAATAAATATTGAGGATATAATATATATATATATATATATATATATATATATATATATATATATATACACACACACATACAGAGAGCATAAACAGGTGGGAGTTTTCTTACCAATTCTGAGAGACCAATTAAGTAAGAGAAAAAAAACTTTTGAAGTGATAATCAAGGTAGCCCAGTACAGACAGTTTGATAAGAAGTGTGAGAATACTTACAAGGGGAGATAGATTCAATGTTTGTAATGGCTCAGCCATTCCCAGTCCTTATTCAATCCTTTGTTGATTGTGTCTAGTTTGCATATCAATTCCAGCTCAGCAGTCTCTCGTTGGAGTCTGTTTTTGAAGTTTATCTGTTGTAATATAGCCTCCCGCAGGTCTGTCATTGAATGACCAGACAGGTTAAAGTGTTCTCCTACTGGTTTTTGAGTATTATGATTCCTGATGTCAGATTTGTGTCCATTAATTCTTTTGCGTAGAGACTGTCCGGTTGTCTCACACTTCTTATCAAACTGTCTGTACTGGGCTACCTTGATTATCACTTCAAAAGTTTTTTTTCTCTTACTTAATTGGTCTCTCAGAGTTGGTAAGACAACTCCCACCTGTTTACGCTCTCTGTATGTGTGTGTATATATATATCTCCTCAATATTTATTCCACTCTATATGCATCCGAAGAAGTGGGCTGTAGTCCACGAAAGCTTATGCTCAAATAAATTTGCTAGTCTCTAAGGTGCCACAAGTACTCCTGTTCTTTTTGCGGATACAGACTAACACGGCTGCTACTCTGAATGCTGGCTAGATGAAAGCTTAAACAGAGATGTTTTGCTGGTGTTGTGAATGTGTTACATTTGTGAATGACAGACTGTGCGTTCTTTCTGTTGCTTTCTCCCTGTTCAGATTACATGTACTTGTCAATAAATTAGACTGGAATAGTTTCCTGTATCTATGTCTACTCTTTTTTTATTTCTCTTCCTGCAGGAAAGAAAATTCTCATTTAGACCAAATCTTTCCTGTTCAATTGGAATCAGGGACAATAATAAGTTGCACCAAAACAGAACTGTTAGTTTTGGCTAGCAGTTAACCTGTTTTAATCAAAGGAGGCTTTTATCAGATAGCTCTTAATGGCTTTACGTTCATTTATTTGTTTGAAGAAATGTAGAAAAAGAGGAATGCAAAATATTGTCTGCTTAGGCTGAGGCCTGAAACAAAAGGAATGCTAGACTGGCAGTTTTGCATATATTTTTGATTCTCACTTGACTGGCTAACATCCCCCCAAAAGTCTCATGTGATATTTTTAGTTGGCAGATGTTGAATGATCTCAGCAATTGTCTTTGCTTCTGTTCACAGTAAATACGTGATTGTCTGTTCACGATCTCTATAATAAAGGAAATTGGCCGTTTTTTTCTGTTATGCCAAAAATGCATTAAGAGAGTATTAAGGTTGCACATTTAGGCTGAGATTGTCACAGGGACCTATGGGAGTTGAGCTGAGTGCTTAACTCCCGTAAATCCCTTTGAAAATACCCACCGTAAGTTCTCAAAAGTGAGGAAATTACATAAAATTGCACAGATAACCTTAATTAACTCTGGTGTAGGGATGCCAGCCTTCCCCTAACTCTCACCACTGCAAATAGACGGCCGGACTCCTCTGTTCTCTAGCCTTCCTACACAGTTCTGGGAAACCTCATTCAAGTTGGGGAAAGGAATACTGGAAGACTGGGAAGAGCTAAGGTGGTAATATGTTTTTTGTGATGTATGGTTATATTGGTGGCAGAGGTGTTTGTCTGGGTGGAGGAACAAAGGCCATATATTGTTTGTTGTCTTATCTTTTCATGTCCTTGCATCTGAGGACTTGTTAGGTTTGGTATAGGATAACTAACATTAATTGGCACCCAGTGAAGCATATATGTGCTCAGCAATTGAACGCAGTTTTAATTTTTATTGCTGAGGGCAGCACATTATAGATCAGAAGGGAAATAAAACTAGGGCAATTCACTGCAGCAGCATGAGAAAATATGAATTCTAATGAACTGATTAAAATACGGTATATAATAAACAGGAAAAACAGTTTTAAATGAAAAGAAATCACAAAACAAAAAGGATATAAAGCATATCAAATTACATAAAATGTGTGGCATGTTAGATTCTGCTTAAATCAAATAAATGCACAGTCAGAGTTTTTTAAAAATCCCTAATAAACAACTGGACTGGACAAATCACACATGGAACTGTGAAAGGGACCATCAGAACTCAGTTTTGTTTCAACAATATGAATGTGTCACAACAATGAATCCAAAAGCTAATGTGTCTTTCCTACTCATTTATGCTAATTATCATCCCCCCAGGAGTGTTACAGATATTTTCAGTTGGGTGGAAATATACTCTGTGGATAATACATGGTAGGGTTGTGTGGCAAAAAGTTTTTATTGTAATGAGTTTGGGATGGCCTCATTGTTCACGGATGAGTTAGGCAGTTCTCCCTAAATAAGTGCTAATGCAGTCCTTATTTAACAATCCCAAGAGGGATTGTTAAAGCCTTGGTGATACCCAGTGTTGAAGAGACGAGAAATAATTCAGCGAATAAAAATAAAATACTGATCCCCTGTATTGGGCTACAAAAGAAAGACCTGGAGCTGCATTAGTTAGAACTGTAGGGCGGGTTCTGCAGGGAGCTTCTTTTCTGACCCTGGTTGGAAAGGGACTGAAGGCAGAAATGGACCTATGCCTTTGTTGTATTCATCTTTAATAAAAATTTGGAACTTTCAAAAAAGTTAGAATATTTATATTAATACAGGGCCATAAATATGGGTGGTGCTTTAAAGACACAGACCCTACTCTCACATCTTAGCTTAAAATGTAAGTTAAAACTTAAGATAACAAGGCCTGGCAACAAATACTAGAGTTGCAGGGAAAGGCAGGGTCAAGGTTATGGCAATAAAGAACGTGTTGTTGCTTTGGTGGTTAATGCCATGTCTTGCAGCTTTCGTCATTATTTTTTAAAAGATTCTGTCTGGGATTTTTCAAAGGAGTATATGGAGTTAGGCATCCAAATCCCACTGAAAGTCAGTGAGACTTGGGAGCCTAATTTCCTTGGCTTCCTTTCAAAATCCCACACCTCTGATGCTATGATGGAAGAGTAGGATTTGTAGCTTTTACCTCTCCTCAAGTTATACAATCCAATGAACACCTTCAAAACATCCTATATATAGAAGCATTGTAGGTTCTGTAATCTGTTTATAAGAAAGTAGAGTGCACATGCACACCTTCAGTAAGCTAGCTGGTGCATGGCTTTGGGTTTCATTCTGCTCAACCTAGTTTCCACAGCACTATCTGAATGGTATTTTGATATTTTTCTGTTCTGATTTTTTTGCTATATACTAGGGCTGTTGATTAATCGCAGTTAACTCACACAGTTAACCCAAAAAAATTAACTGCGATTAAAAAAAATCAATCATGATAAATCCCACTGTTAAACAATAGAATACCAATTGAAATTTATTACATATTTTTGGATATTTTTTCTACATTTTCAATATATTGATTTCTATTACAACACAGAATACAAAGTGTACAGTACTCACTTTATATTATTTTTGACTGCAAATTTTTGCACTGTAAAAATGATAAACAAAAGAAACAGTATTTTTCAATTCACCTCATACAAGTACTGTAATGCAATCTCTATTGTGAAAGTGTAACTTACAAATGCAGATTTTTTTATTACATAACTGCACTCAAAAACAAAACAATGTAAAACTTTAGAGTTTCTTGTATAAACAAGAAGCGGGCAGCATCATTTCCTGCAAATGTACCCAAACTTTTTTGTCTGAGCGATTGGCTGAGGTAGGACTGAGTGGACTTGTAAGCTCTAAAGTTTTACATTGTTTTATTTTTGAATGCTGTTATTTTTTGTACATAATTTGACATTTGTAAGTTCAACTTTCATGATAAAGAGATTGCACTACAGTACTTGTATTAGGTGAATTGAAAATATTATTTCTTTTTTACAGTGCAAATATTTGTAATAAAAATAAATATAAAGTGAGCACTATGTACTCTGTATTCGGTGTTGTAATTGAAATCAATATATTTGAAAATGTAGAAAACACCCAAAAATATTTAAATAAATGGTATTCTATTATTGTTTAACAGTGTGATTAATAGCGATTAATTTTTTTAATCGCTTGGCAGCCCTACTATATACCACAGTGAACTACTGCAAAACTCCCCACTTTAAATAGATTCAAAGGCTATCAGCTGTGTTAAGAGATTTGGGTGTTTTTGGAATGGGAGTGCTGAGTATACTAGTAATTACAACATAGATAAAAATTACACATTGGTGCCTGGACTACATATTGTGCATGGAACTCTCCCCATACTCACATTTTTTCAAGTAATTTGTCATTTCTTGTATTGTTTCTAGCACATTTCTATTTACTCTTCTAAATTTGATTGTTTTGTTATTCTTATGTTGTGTTATATCTATTCCACTGCTTTTTTATTTAGAATATTTATAATGTAGCTTACTATAGGAAGAATGTCAGATATGTTTTGATATGTTACAGTGGTTTCCTTTTAAAAGTCAACATCTACCCACAAAGAGGATTCTAAGGTACTGCAGTTTTACCTATGCTTAGTGAAGGACATAACTATGGACAGTATTGGGGATGTGATGTATATTGCATAGTAGTATATGCCATATTCCAAAATGAACATTAAGATAAGCTATAAGGCATGCTCTGGTAATTTCTTTGTTGTTTTTCTTTTTATGCTGAAGATGAAAATACTAACTTTCCAGTAATGTATTTGTTTTAAAATACTTCAGAGGGAACTAGAGTGGTGGTTTTTTGGTCTTCCTATGCCATTTTGGGACATTCCTTTATCACTTAGCAAGCTGTCTGGATGCATGTGATTTAGGCTCTTGTCCAGTACTAAGAATGTCATGAGCAGGGCCAGCGGGGAGCGCGGCAGGGGAGGTCACCGAGCCCGGCCGCGGCTCCGCTCTCCCCGGCGGCCAGAGCACCGCGGGGAGGGCGGAGAGCCCAGTCGCGGCCCCGCTCTCGGGCCGGAGCACTGCGCCACACCGCCCCCCTCCAGGTGCCGCCCCAAGCACATGCTTGGTGGGCTGATGCCTGGAGCTGGCCCTGGTCATGAGATTTACTAAAACTTGTCTTCTGAACTGTAGGAGATAACTAAGTACCCTTCTGACCTGTACTATTTCTAAAATAGGTGCTACCATCCATTTTGAACAATTAAAATCTTGGAAGCCTTGGCCTGCAAATGAGGGGGGCGGGGAGAGGGAGGACCAGGCCAAAGGAGCGGTGAATGGTAAGAGTAAGAAGACGAGTTAAAAAGTAGATAAAGAAAAGTCAGAGGAGATAGGATCTAGTAAAATAAACAAAAATTAAAAACATGATACTGAAACTGGAAAACAGAGAGAAATATATGAGAAGATAAAAGAAGAGAGATAAACACTGATGTGTGTTACCCTTTCATACTAAATATAGCAAGTGATATTTCCTAGTATGTATTACTTTTCAGAAATCACAGTCCATTTCTTTAAACAGTAGTAGATGCTACTGCTGCCATGCCTATATAGCAGGAGATGCCAGTTCAATCTCTGCTGGAGGACAAATTCACTTGAAGGTTTATTTCAGTATTGATATCTGTGCAAGACATCTTCATGCAGGGAATAGAAAACTCAATCTTTTCAAAATTAGCAAGACAAAAATATTGGAGGGAATGGCAGAGGAAAGGAAGTGTTGCTGAAATGAGGACCAATCTTTAGAAGAATACAAATTCTGTAATATTCTGGAAAATTAAGGTTAGCTGTGTTTATCAGTTGCTAATGGAATCTGGTGGAAATCTTATCTAATGAAATCACAGAACCCTCAATATATGAGAGGTCTCCTGGGCTCACTATCTACTGATTAAAATTGAACTGAGAAACTGGTTCTCAAATGTACAGCAAATCAAAATTATTACAGTCTACATTCGAACTAGAAATCAGACCTATAGTAACAGACTGTAGACAATTAAAACAGTTTATTAAATTCTATAATTTACACAAATTGTCATTCCTACTGGTTGAAGTAACGATTTTGCAGTGTTGCATTGTGGAACAAATCCAATAACAAATAAATCACTGAATAATTTATCATCTTGCAAGAGAGTCTATATTAAAAATTCTTTAACTATATAAACTATCCAAAAGCTACAAACAAGAAATGAGTTTGTCTTATTCCTACAGTTTACATAAGGTCTTCAGTAACAGGGGAGATAAATGTCATGACTTGAGATTATAGAGACAAGAACTTTTTGTTTAAGATGAGAATGTTTCTGTTAAGTGACTTGTATCTTCATGGTTTAGAGTGGTGCTGTGATGGCATCTAATAAGACGGGAAAATCAGGTTTTCACATTCATACTGTTAGGCGTTGCTCATAAAAAAAGCTTTAATGATTTTAGTCAACTGGCTGGAAGAAAGGGCACGTTGGGGATGGGTGGGGGGAGGACATTCAACCTGCACATGGGCGACCAGAGGGCTGCTGCACTGCATCACTGGTGCAGTCAGGAGGAGAGCCTTGAAAAGTGACCTGAGGCTGAGGCTGCCTGGGAAAATCAAAGCAGTGAATCTCCTCTCTAGCATTGTCTTGTCGTCTTTTGGTTGCCCTAGTTGGCCGTAGGCCATCCAAGGAGTAAGGTCCACAAAAAGCTGTACATCCCGCTTCAGACAGACTTATCAAAATGATCTATTGACCTTATGCAACAAAAGTATTCGATAAGATCATTTCAATGTTTCTGACATGAAGTTTTTTAGAATTTCTGTTCTGCTGGAATTTCAAATTCTTGTTCTGCTTTAGGACAAAGGGAAATTTTGAAATGTCAGAATTTCTTTTGGAACGGAGATTCTTGAGTTTCTAGTCCACCATTGGTCACCAATTTATATTTAACAGCTCCGCAGAGATCAAAAGTTGCTCCCATTTAATAAATATTTTGGTGGCCCCTATGTGAAATGAGCTTGATGAGTGAGAGTGCCAGCTCCCATATCATAGACTCACTACCATTCTTTGCACTAATTAGCAAACCCATCAGAGAGACTAAGAACTGCATGCACTATGGAAACTCAACTCTTATTTGTTACCTCTGGTAGAAGTGTGTGTGTGTGTGTGTGTGTGTGTGTGTGTGTGTGTGTGGTACTACAATATATATAAACAGAAGGCTGTCAAGCCAGCACCTTTCACCATCATTAAATCCACACCATTTTGATTAATAGCAATTTTTTCAAACATGCAAATTAGATAAATAGTTTGCATCAGCTATTACACCTGGACCTGCACAAAACTTGGAAGCTATATGGGCCCGTGTGTGTATACTGCTTAGAACTATATCAGTGCTCTAAACTAAGCATCTATAAGTGCTGAGAATTATAATGATGAATAGCTGCTCCATAGTTAAGGCACGAAACTAGCTTCCTGTTACAAAAACTTGATTTTCAGGCCTCAGCCCTAATTTCCCCCCAAACAAAGTGATCTCTCTGAAAGTGTGCATTCTAATGTATGGTTGGTTTAATAAAAGGCTTGGTTTAGAAACTTCAAATTTGTTTTGAGTTGGTTGACCTTGTTGTGGAAAATTTCTGCAGTGTATCATAAAAATATATATACAGAAACTAGAAGGTGGGCAGATTATCTCCACCACCACTCCCTCCTGAATTCATACACCCTCTTCAGCATGAAGTGTATCCCTCTTCAGATGGTGACATTCTTGGGCATTAATGAATGAAGGTACATTTAGGGTGTGTATATGGCAGCTTTTCTCCCTTTTACCCCAAATGTTTAATAGTTTTTGACTCAGTGGCAAAATCTTAGCGGTTTTAATCCCAGCGATTAACATAAAAGTTATCTTTAGTCCTGACAGTCCAACACATTTACATTCCTCTGTTGGTTTAACAGTGTTTAGAGCCAGCTGTTTCCTGATGCGCACGCCACAACTGTTAAACTAGTAGAGTTAATATGTCATTTGGACTACTAATCAAGATTAACACAGAGATGTTTTTGGATTTTTACTAGGAAGTTTAAAGAGAGCCAGTTAATTCACAGTGTAGATGGCTGCAAATGTTTGGATCCCAGTTCTATAATAGGTGATAATAATCAATATAATCAAACTCACAAAAGTCACTAATTTTCTTCTAATACTGAATTTAATCAAGAAGTGTGTGCAAACAAGATATTTAATTAATACTCACCATACTGTTGAGCCACAATATGTTAAGACATATAAATATAGTTTATTTAAAGAAGCTGAAAATGTGTTATTGTGTATTCTATTGCAGTTCTTATAATGGGCTTAACACCATGGTATTCGAATGCCTTTAAAATATATTAAAAAAATCTTAAAATTAGGGTCTAATTTGAACTTTAAAAACAATAAAGTCAGAGTAGTGGTAGCCATTTCATTCATAATTTGTTACTTCTTTGTGCTTAAGTGCTGTAGTTTTCTCAGAATATTGGATGATATTATGCACATGTCATATCTATATGTATTGTAAAAGTTAGGCATTTGGGACATCACCTTTTGGTATTAAATTTCCCATGTTTGGTCTTTGCCTGTGCCTGTCCCATTCCAGCCATCTGATAGTTCAAGGCAGTGAACAAATATCAGTATTCTGAAATAACAATCTATAAGTGCATAACAGTATGGAGCATCGGTGGCCATTCTATAGTTAAGGATGATGCTAGATTTCCATTATAATAAGCCTGGTTTCCTAAAAAATCCTAGTTTCTTCAAAAAAATATACCCTGAAATTTTGCTTCCTACAGCTCATCCGAGAGTTTTTCTGGGAATTTTCTGCATTGCACAGCCTGTATTTTTATGATATACATTTTATGACTCAAACTATAATATATGCTATGTAAGTCCATTATATATAATTTTGTCACTACAGTGGATTTGTGATGAGTAAATCCAATGTTTTGGAGAATGGCCATGCACTGAATGACTCATACCAAAAGATTTTATACAAGTATAAATCTTCACACAATACTATTTCTTTCATAAAAGTCTGAATCATTGATGACAATAAATGCAATCAATAAAGAGATACTCCAAGGGCCCAGTTAACAGCTTTTTGTGCAGCCCTCACACTGTGGCAGTAATGGGTTCCTATTAAAAAAATAAAGTACACTTACATTCTCATTTTTCTCTTCTTGCGTAAAATGAACTTTAGAGAAGACCAAAAGATAACATTGTGAATGGAAGGTCTTTTATGACTTTAGAAAACCTTTTCAGCTTTCAGATGGGAAAAACACTGAGTTGCCCCCTAAAATATATTGCATGAAATTAAATTTTATTGTTCTCAGGCCTTTAATTCAAAGCAAGTAAAGGTGACAGATGGCCATAGCAATGAAATAAAAAGTGATTGCATCAAGAACAAATTGGCAACTGGTTGTCTAGTCATTGGAAGCGTTGTTAAAGAAGGGGGAAAAGAGATTTTGAGATGGAATTTGTAATGATGAAAAGACAGAAAAATAGAGAGGAAGAGAGCAAAAGGATGATTTTTATAAAGGGCAATAGCAGACTGAACTGTAGGTAGAAGATCATGCTAATAGATAAAAGGAGCAAAGAGGAAGGATAAAGTAATAAAAAAGAAAGTAGAAAAGTGCAGATCTGACGACAGTATTATATGTTAGGGAATTTTAAAGTGGAGGGCAGATGGATAAAAGGATAGTGAAATGAGGAAAACATAGGGAACGTGAATAGCGAGAAGAAAAAGTTAGGTGAGCTGCATGGTTTTGGATTGACTGAAGTGAATGAAGAGGACAAATTTGGAAGACTAACACAGTACCACTGCATAGATCCAGCTGGGAGGTCAAAAGTTTATAGGCTGTGGTTTTTTGTTGTGTCAGAAATAAGAAACCTTATACATGAGGCGTCTGGGAAATAGCAGCAAGATTTAGAAGAATTAAAATTATGGATGGAGAAAGTTCGTTGTTGGGCAAATGTTATGATTAATTCACCTAGCAGTATGGACTGAGATGTAAGCGGTCTCACCTAGTAGTCAGAGCGGGAGCCAGGTCTAATGGGCAGAGCAGGCTGACAGGTTGGGGAAGGAAGCCAAGGGTCAGCACCAGAGTCAACTGCCAGTTACCAGAGCCAGGAGTCAAGCCAGAGTTTGAACCAGGAATCGAAGCTGAGGGTCAGAGCCAAGGTCAAATGCCAGAGCCAAGGGTCTAAAGTTGGAGCCTGGGATCAGAGCCAGAACTGGTAACTGAGGATTGGGGCAAGGCATAAGGGCAGGAGGAGAGGCAAGGGTCAAGCACAGAGCAGGAGCACAGTGGGAACTGGAGCCAAAATGGAGCAGGAATCAGGAACAGAGTTGGAAGCAGGCACAAGCAGGGACCAGTGCAGCCACAACAGGAAACCACTTTGTTGTTCACACAAACTTCCTGTGCTTCCTTCTGGCTATAATAGCACAGTTGGATCAATCGGTGGAAATGGGTGCTCCTCCAACCAGCACTTCCATGGGTAGTGTCTTGGTTGGGGCCACAGTCCTAGTAGCTTTTCAGCCCACCAGGTTTCAGTACACATTGGGTGGAGGCCAGGATGCAGTGGCTGTCTGGGGACTCCTAGGCTTGGCTTCAAGACCCAGGACATTACAGCAACCTTCTGAATGACAAGAGTGATGTTGGCAGTGAAAAAAGTGGGTAGTAGAAAAGGACAGAGAAAATTTGAGGAGAATAGAATTTTTATTTGGTTCCTATTTACTTTAAGAGCGTTGGCTTTTGTTTAACAACAAATAGAAGTAGGAAGAAAAATAATTATAGATATACGACAGAGAAACATTGGAAAGGCAGAATACAATGTCATCAGCTGTACAGATCATACTGTAGCCGTTAAGAAGAAAGAACGTGAAAAGAGAAAAGGACAGAGAATAAAGCTCTGGGAGTCACCGACTGAGTGAGGAAGGGAAGTTATCATTTCTAAGTATCTTGAAAAATCGATGAGATAAGTAGGAAGAAAAATATTTAAGGGCAGGGTTTAGAAAAAACAAACCTGCTTCTGTCATAAAAGAGAGGATTGATCTACAGTGTCACAAGAACAATAAGAATAGATGTGAGGCCCGTTGGGTTTAGTTACCTGTCATTCAAAAACAAGTGAGTGAGTGCTATCTCAGCAGAATTAACAGAATGAAACAGGGCTTGGAAACTATAAATAGTAGAATAGTGGGTAGCATAGGAAAGAGCTTGGAATGGGCAATTTATACTCACTATTTGAATGGAGGTAGTGGGAACAGAGATATCAGAATCAAGAGTGGCAAGAGGTGGCGTTTGTAGTGTGTAGGGCAAGAGAAAAGAGACAGAGCCTAAGACAAGGGAGACACAACAGAAGAAGACGAAGAGGCAGAAGGGAGGAACAGGGATAAGGGAGCATGGTATCCAGGGAAAGCTGATAGAACAAGCCCAGGTTATAAGAGAGACATCAAGGGACAGCAAGTGAAAATAGCACAGAAAAGAAAGGTGGAGCTGATTGAGATAGGTGAAGGAAAGCTAGCAGGAGAACTGAATTCTTTGTGAATAACAGTGACGATAACCCAAAGGTATTAGGCAGAGTTGTTGGGGATGAGGTTTGAATTGGACAAAGAAAATCCGGGGAACAATGCAACAAAAGAGAGAATTGGATCTGGTGAAAAATGTACACAGATTATATGAGAAATATGATTAGGACTTGGTAAAAAGACTTTAGCTGCAGTGGGCTCATCTTTAAATGACGATATGGCAGATTATAAAACATAAAGGGAGTCTGCATGCTAAGCATTTTGCCAGTGGCATTCTAAATGACTAAGATCTGCACTGAATTCAAAGAACAGGGATGAGGGGAGGAAGGAGGAAGTGTTGGAGGTGTGAAAGGAGCAGTAGCATCAATGATAGGTGTTAGGGTGGAATAAAAGACAAGGGACTCTGGATCAAGGAAAGATTATAGGGAGTTCAAATTACAAATGTAAAAATGAATAGGGAAATCAAGATTAAGGGGAGGGATTCCATTGACTGAGTTGATGGAAAGAAAGAGGAAGTAGAGGGAGCATTGAGCAAGACATTATTTAGTTTTTAGACACTATTTGATATTCCGTTCAGATCAGAGATCAATAGGAATGGATTGAAACCAGATTATAACTGAAATAGTTTTAAATTTTATTTTATATTCATTATTGAAATTATATAGTAATTATGGAATATATGAGCAGATTCTCAGCTACTGTAAATTGGTGTAGCCTCACTGACTTCAGAGTTGATATATATCAGCTAACCTAGCCTAATTACTGATTCTGAATTAAAATGCACATTGGCAGAAGCTAATATAGGACAGAATTGCATTCGTAATGTATTGTATGAATGCATTTTGCAAATAAAATTTGACAGTGGTTAAAACTTTATTTTGATGTGTCCCATTGTCCTGTTATATTCAATATACAAAATATTTGTGTTTCTTGAAGTATAGAGTATGACCCTAATCCTGCAAGTGGATCCATGTGAGCAGACTCCAGTTGTCCTCCATGAGTCCAGACACTTTCCAAATAATACATTGGAGTGGGGGGAGGAAGGGAACCCTTGAAACACAAATACTTGATGGAACAGAGAGACCTGGAAAGCAGTAGTGCTGAAAGGTTGATATTGGACAGCATTGCATAATGCAGTGTGGTGACAATGAGAGAGGACAGCACACAGCAGTGAGTTTGCAATGTAGAATGGAGCAAAAAAATCCAGTGCAATTTTGAGCTCCATACAGAGAAGCATCGTGTAATGAAGTGAAGCAATAATAAAGCTGTTGCATTTTTGAGATATCTGCTCTGGGAAATCTTGAAAGGCTACTCTGTACACATAGCCAGCTGTCCAGTTTTATGGGCCCCGGATAATCTGGGATGTCCCATTATTTTGTACTTCAGAGATGGCAACCTTAATCTAAGGACTATCCTTTAAGCTCTGTGATTGTTGCTGATGAATGCTCCCACTATTGAATCACAGTTGTAGAATTGGAAATCTCTAAAATCTTATAGACGTCTGGTATTTTCAAAGGAGCCTAAAGGAGTTAGGCACTGAATGATCATTGATTTTTCAGAGAGTTTGGCACCTAATTCCCTATGGCCTCTTTGAGAATCCCCGCCTTAATGTAAAAGTTGAATAGGGATTAGGAATTACTGATATTGACTGAGAAGTAAGTGAAGGCTGGTGGGTTTGTGTGTTTTTCTAGACAAGATGCAGATGGGAATAATAGGTGACAAGTGATAACAATATTTGAACAGGACACATCAATATTTCCATCCTTTTTAAGCAGAACAGAACATATGCAAATTGAGTTGAGGTGATCTTGAAAATAAATCCCGAATCAATCATTTCAGCAAAAAGATTTTGTGCACATGATTTTGCTTTTGGCAAAGCATCAAATAGCTATTAACTGGATAGCTAAATTGGCACTAGTAATCAAAGCCTGGCTGAAGGATAGTAAAGTCATTAAAACATTGGGAAATGGCCTTCTGAACTATGAAAAGTCAAGGCAAATTTGAATCATTAGGTGTCCACTAGTTCCCAACCTACTACAAACTCAATCACTCTTCAGAAGGAAGATTGACGATAAATTTGACACTGTACATTAAATCTCATCATGGGAAACAATGCTGTATCCCTTTCTCTCATTGAACTGTAGATTTTTCATATTGCACCATGTCAGTTAACAATATAAATATCTGACATATAAACAAATAATTCAGTGTTTATTCTCAAAAACCTTGAGCACCCATTATAATTTTTCTTCATGTTAAAATAAGATTTCTTATCATAATAATTTCTGCAGTAGATATGCTTGATCATTTAATAAAAAGGCTACATTGACTATAACATCATATATATTTTGCATCCAAAGACTTTTTTTCTAAAGTGGGAGGAGGTGGATTATAGTGATGAATGAAATGCAGCTAAGAAGCAGTTGCATGGAATAAACTAGAATTATTTGGCGTGAAGAGCAGTGATCTATTTATAGGGGGGAAGCCATGGAAATCCCCTGCTCCTTGTAAAACCTCCAGTAAATTACTGTCTGTTCTCTGACTCTAAATATTTACTAACTTCCCAGGCAGGATATGTACTCCCGCCTCCATATATTTTCTGTCTTGCATTATTACTTGCAAGAGTTATTATGACACAACATTATTTACCATCTCTTCGTCTCCACAGCTTTGAGACCTTTCTGTGTTTTGCTTCACCCCTTTAGGAGTGTCACAAATAAGGTGATAAGTTGCCATCTTATTCTGAACACATCATTTAGAGTGTTAATTTTAGTTTATTGAATTTAGCAGAAAAACATACAATTGATGAGTTAATGTTTTGACCTCTTACAGCACATATTTTTTATCATTCATATTGCAGTTTTGCAGATATCTCATACTGTTGTTTAACTGTTTTTAAAGCAAAATTATAGCTGCTCTGGACTTCCCAATAATGTAAATCAACACAGAAAAGAAAGACTATTCATTCTACATAAGCCATTAGCTTTTAAAGATTTGTAAATGTGGTGATACTGGCCAAGATCATTGTAGCTTGGAGTTTTCACTGTGTTTAGTCAGATTCTTAGTTTTGATAATATTTATATAGTCTTCAGAAAAATGCATATTCAGAATTTGCAATCATCCAGCAAATTATTGCAACTGAATTTAAGTTGAATTGGTGGCCTAAATTTTAGGACTTGACATTGTCCCTTTCAATACAATACTTTGTCCCTCTAATTTTGCATGCATCTTTATTGCTGATATTGGTTTCCTATTTCTGAGGAGTTTTCTTGCTGCTCAGACCTCCAACCTCTCTTTGTCAGATAATAACAATAACTCTCTTGAGCTGTTACCCATTTTTAGAACCACATTCAAATCAAGCCTTTATTGAGGTTATGTACTGTTCTGATGAGTTGTTTTACTGCTAGTTTCCAAATAAAAATGGGACTGAAACTGTAAGTGTCCTAATACAGTGAGAATTTGGAAATAGTATTCTTACAGTTATGGAGGGGAACCACAAATAGAAATGATGAAAATCTTCCAAAAGATTTGAATAGTTTAAGTAATCTAGTATTGCCAACCCCAAGCATTCAAAAATCATGAGTTAGGCTCCCAGAAATGAAGAGATTGTCTTTAAAATCATGAGATTTTTAAAAAATAATAAATCTGTGGTTCTTTTTATAAAATAGGGTGCATTCGGGTCAGATTGTAAAGCTTTTCTCCATAATCACAAGGGTTAAAAACTTACTTTAATTTTTAAATGAAAGAGGAGAATTCTTATGTAATTACTTGTTTCCAAAGCTAGGACTTTAAATTAAACATTAAACATCACGAGACTCATGATAAAATCTCGAGAGTTGGCTACACTGGTAATCATTCAGACTTTTTTATTCTAATCCAAGCTGAACTCCCACTCTGGATGTCCTGAGGTTCACTGATCACAAATTCTGTTTTTACTGGAGTTTTGGTTCTTTGCTTTTTGTATTCCATTGTGGACTGAAAGAGGTTAAGAAAAAAACTACCGATTAATAATCCTAATTTGTTTCAAGACTAGCTTCTTAGAGGTGAAAATAAGAAGAATACGGTAATTACTTTCCCTCTTGATATCTATGAAGCATTTCAAATTTTTTTGAAACCCATCTCTCCACCTCTGTTTTATTAAGTTATATTTCACCTTACTGGCTAGTGTTTGTTTGAAGTTTTAATGGAATGTACTCTGTATGTGTCTTCATAAAAGACTGAGACAATATACATTAGTGAAAATGCTCAGAATTAGAAGTTTCCCACTGTTTGTGAAGCCCTGCTTATTAGTTCTTTAGAAGGAACCAAGAACTAGAAGCTCTGTGCTTTAGTCCATGTTTCCACTGTACACATAGTCTAAAAATTTAGTGGATAAATGTGGATCTCATTAGCCACTTCAAAATCAGTTTTAAAGGTTATAACTTTCAGAAGAT
This sequence comes from Malaclemys terrapin pileata, assembly GCF_027887155.1. Lineage (NCBI taxonomy): Eukaryota > Metazoa > Chordata > Testudines > Emydidae > Malaclemys > Malaclemys terrapin. Next base: position 266,098,248 of record NC_071506.1, read on the forward strand.
TAAGACTTTACAAATAGCCTAGTTGAACGCATGCCTTGCCAAGGAATATTGCCAGCAATTGTAGCTTAACTGAACATGTTTACTACTCTCAAAAATATAAATCTCAACAGCCAAAATTATTAGCTCAGAGTGTACTATGGGTGCCAGGTAACATTAGTAAGAAATTGAAGTCCCGGTTTGTCCTTGACTGTTTACATCAGCAAAATATAATCTGTTTACGCAAAATATACTACTAGTATTGCATCTAAAATGGATACCTTTTCTTTTTAAATGCATCATCAAACTTGACAAAACCAGGTAGAAGAATGCAAACATGATCACTCATTTCTAAAGCATCATATGACTGTCTGGTTTCTGCAGAGCTAGAATTGATATGCAAACTAGACACAATCAACTCCGGTTTGAATAAGGACTGGGAATGGCTGAGCCATTACAAACGTTGACTATCTCCCCTTGTAAGTACTCTCACACTTCTTATCACACTGTCTGTACTCGGCTAGCTTGATTATCACTTCAAAAGTTTTTTTTTTTTTTTTTTTTTTTTTTTTTCTCTTAATTAATTGGCCTCTCAGAGTTAGTAAGACAACTCCCACCTGTTTATGCTCTCTGTATGTGTGTATATATATCTCCTCATTATATGTTCCATTCTATATGCATCCGAAGAAGTGGGCTGTAGTCCACGAAAGCTTATGCTCTAATAAATTTGTTAGTCTCTAAGGTGCCACAAGTACTCCTGTTCTTCTTTTTGCGGATACAGACTAACACGGCTGTTACTCTGAAACTTGTCTGGTTTTGATAACTTTTCCTGCTTGGACTGACATACTTTGCTTGAAGTAGGGATAATAACGATAAAACAAAGCATCTAAGCTCCTTGTGGACAAACATATCTAGTGCATTGATTGGTTGAAATTCTGTCAGTTAGGAAATGCTCATGGAATATTTCATAGTTCTCATTCAGCACTCCTTGCAGCCAGTGAATAGGAATTGGACTTGAGTGAGAAGTCTTAATCATATATTTCTTCGGGAGTTAGATGTGTGTGGCCAACATGTGGCATTCATTGACTGAGACTGCAGGTAAGACAGATTGAAAAGTGGCAGCAGGAAGGTAGGGTAGTCAAAAAAGACCATACGTGATTTTGAGAGTTAGATGGGTTTCAGGTTCCAGTGGTGGTCTGGCCATGACAAATACTCAAGGATTTGGATGTCTTCATTCTGACAGTCTCTGCACTGTTGCAGGCTCTATTGGGGAAGAATTTCAGGTTTCCTGTAGGAATGGGCCTACAGAATAAAAGATTATTTGATCTGGCAATAATAGAAGAGTTATTTTGCAAAGCACCATTCCTTTCTTCCCACTCCAAGGACAGTTGTGTTCTCTTGCTGAAATAGAGCCACAGTAAAATCTTTTCTCAAGGCTACTTACCATCAGGGTATATGCATATGCAATATTCCAAATTACAAGGTTTGCTCCATGCTATTTTTCTTTCTACAATAATGCAAAGAACTGGGTCAGATTTTGGCTCAGCTAGTTGGTAAGGTGCCAAAATTTTAAGACAGAAGTTCTTTGGTGGCTGAATCTGACAACTGTCAGACGTCCTCTCATCAGTGGATTTTAAGGACACCTACTTGCATATCCCCATTGTTCAGAGCTATCAGCGCTATTTGTACTTTGCTTGCGTCCTTTCCTCTTTCTCTACTGTTTTTTTCTGGTCACACTACCATGGCTTCTCTCATCCAAAAGGGATTTGCCAGACAAGATATTCTTCTCTATTTTTAAAAATTCCTAATATATCATTAATTTATGATGATATCCTTGAATACCTTACACTTAGTAGAAGAAAACAGTTCAAGAGAAGTTTATTTTATTTCAGACCAATGCCTAAACCTAAAGGGGCAGAAGTAGCTTGCTGGGTTATTCCCTTGACTTTAGGATTAGGGAATGCACAGAAAGCATTACCCACAACTCTTATCTGGTATGTGAAAACTAAGGAAACAAGTGTTCAGAGAGCCTCTTAGTGGGAAATAGCTGAGGGATGTGACTCAATGAACTTAGAGATCTCCTAAAAGCATTTTTGCATTGGAGTGGTGCCTTATATTTCTGAGGAATCATGTTGCATCTATAGTTCATGTCCTCATTTGTCACATCAATATAAGATTTCAAAGAGAGTGACAATCTGAAGCCGGGTGTAACAGTGTGAGGGAAATGTAAGTAACATAAGAATGTCTCATATTTTTTAAGTGCAGTTTAAGAGGAGATCTTTGCTTTGATGTATAATGCAAAAGGACATTGGTGGAATGAAGTGTGAAAAATGGGTAGGTGTCAGTGACGTGCAAAATGGCAAACTTGCTTCTGAGCAGTTTGGCAGAAGCCAGGTTGTGAGAAATAAGGCACTGTTGACAGAGTGGGAATCTCCCCCAGGGAGGCAGCTCTTCCCCTTGAGTTGCCTGGAAGCTGGAATAGCAATACCCTTTCAATTATCTGCTTTTGCCTCCTCTGTACTGCTAATATGTTAGAAGGATTTTTATTAGGACATATAAAAGAGGCTAATGGGACACTTTCAACTTGAAAAATCACATTTCCCTTTGAAAAATTTCTTGTAGTTACAAGGCACATATAAGATCACTATAACAGAAAGAGGATAGTGGGAGAAATACTTTTTCTGATGCTAGGTTCTGCAGTTTTTCTTTGTGAATGTGACAACACTTTATGTATAGTCATGTTCATTATTCTGTTGATGGTCTGCTGTATGTTCCTGATGGGACAGAGGTTGTGAGTATTTTAGGGATCAAGAAAGCAGATTGTCCAGCAGTACCTATTACCTATCCTGGAGCATGGGGCTTGATGAAATGAGAGCATGGGGGTTGAAGTGCTGGTTTTGGTTTCCTTGAGGAAAACTCAAGTTGGGCACTTCTTATTCTGGTCTAGTAAACTGCTCCCCTCCCTTCACTAGACTGACTCACAAATCCAAAAGTATATAAAAAATAGGAGCTTTTCAGTTATGCCTGCCCCTGCAATAGGGCAATAGATCTTCATCCCTAATAAGTTATGTTGTTTCCTCAGGAAAAATTCTTCCAAAGCATTAAAATATTGTAAATAAGAGTCAGTGCTGGAAACTGGCCTTGGTTCCCTTTCACGGAGAGACTAAAATATTCAAAGGCCATCTGTAACAGAGGTTGTTTTTTTTTTAAGAGGTGAAAACTCTTGAGCTCCAGAGCTGGAAAACTTTCATTTTCAGGTGACGTGATGAAGGGTCCAACCACACTTGCATTTGCTAATCTCAAGTTTCCTTTAAAGAGTCTGGCTCCTACTAAAAAATTGAAAATAAATTAAAAAGTTCAGGGAGGAATAAACCCAACACAATAATATATTTGATTGTTCTGTGCTGTCTCCAAAAACCTCATTAAGTGAGAGGCTGCCCTTGGCTCTGATCATATTTCTAGAATTTGCTTTTGGCTAACTAGTAATTACAGAGATAGTGGAAAGTTGGTATCATTCTAGTGATAAGTTGGAAGAAACAAAAAGAGCAAGTGGATTGAATTTGTAAAGTGCAACAGCACAGTCAGAGCACACAGATTAAAATTTTTGTTAAAAAAGACATTTAACTATTCTGCACTTCCTAAGGTCACGTAATCAGAACTTTGCAAGAGGGTGTGCTTCATGTTACTCTGTTTGAAATTCGCATTTGTAGTTTATTAAATAATTTTTTGGGGGAATGTTCATCATACACCTCTCTATGAACATAGACGTTCACATCACTATAATAACACTAAACATTTTAAAATGGAAATAATAAACTCCTGTATTTCACAGCCTTTCAGAGAAATATTTTGATCTGGCTATAATATGTGAGCGTGTCCTACTTTCTGAAGGAAAGCTAATTTGAAGAGAGTATCAGAGGGGTAACCATGTTAGTCTGTATCCACAAAAACAACGAGGAGTCTGGTGGCACCTTAAAGACTAACACATTTACTTGGGCATAAGCTTTCATGGGTAAAAAACCCACTTCTTCGGATGCATGGAGTGAAAATTACAGATGCAAGCATAAATATACTGACACATGAAGAGAAGGGAGTTACCTTATAAGTGGAGAACCAGTGTTGACACGGCCAATTCAGTCAGGGTGGATGTGGTCCACTCACAATAATTGAGGTGGAGGTGTCAATACCAAGAGAGGGAAAATTACTTCTGTAGTGAGCCAGCCACTCTCAGGCCCTAGTCAAACCCAAATTAATGGTGTTAAATTTGCAAATGAATTGTAGCTCTGCAGTTTCTCTGAAGTCTGTTTTTGAAGTTTTTTTGTTGAAGTATGGCTACTTTTAAATCTGTTATTGAGTGCCCAGGGAGATTGAAGTGTTCTCCTACTGGCTTTTGTATGTTTACCATTCCTGATGTCTGATTTGCGTCCATTTATTCTTTTACATAGAGACTGTTTGGTTTGGCCAATGTACATGGCAGAGGGGCATTGCTGGCACATGACGGCATATATCACATTAGTAGACGTGCAGGTGAATGAGCCCCTGATACTGTGGGCTGGCCCACAACATTTTGGCACCTGAGGCGGGGAGCTCAAATGATGCCCCCATGCCTCCTCACTTGGGCCAAAACTTTTAAAGGTCTCAGTTCTGCCTTCTTCCTGTTCTACTCCTCTCATGGTACTGCTCTGCTACCTACACCAATAAAGGAGAACTAACAATTTAAAATGCCTTGTTCAAAATTTTTAAGTAACACTTAACTTTCAAACACCTGAACAGCAAATATAACTTTTCTTTTCTGCATAGTAAACACGGGCATTTTTATCTGTTTGAATAATCAAAGTGGTGCTTTCCGTGCCTTCTTGGTTGCAAAGATTTGAACTGCTTCCTGAAGGTCCACAGTCTGGGCCAGCTCATGCTCTATTGGGATGGTTGCAAGGCCAACCAGCCTCTACTGTGTCATTGTGGAGCATAGATGTGATTTTATTAACTTCAGCGTGGAGGAGCTGCGTTCTCCACTGGCTACTGTTACAGGAAGTGTTAGAAGTATGCGCAGAGCAACAAAAGCATTTGGAAAGAGGGTGGTCATCTTATTTGTGCACATATATTCCAGAACAGCCTTTGGAGTTGATCCTCCTGAAATGTATCTTGAAAGGGCTTTCAGTTTATTACCTAAGTCACTCGCATTAATATCGCGCATGTCATCATGTGTCAACACTGTCTCTAGTGCCCTGCATTGCTGGTGTAGGTCTTCTTCAGGTATAGTGAGGAGTTTTGGAATATCATACAACATCCCAAATATACTGCTATGTTCCTTGAGCTGCATGAAACATTCTTCAACTGACTGTATTGCACAATCTAGCACCTGGTTAAAGAATTCAACTTTGAATTGTTGTTTGGGGCCTCTTATGGGATTATCCCGTGCCTCATAATCAAAATGTCTTCTTCTTTGGTGACTCTTGTATTCTTGAATGGGTGGGAAAATAGCTTCAGTGTGAAGTTCCTCTGCCAACTTCTGTGCACTCTTCAGAACATTTTGAAATCCCTCATCTGACCAGTAAGACTGTAGGTATGACTTTGCTTTGTCCAGTTGTTCCATTGCTCCAGATATATCAAGGTCAACACCTTGGAGTCTCTTGTTTACAACATTTATTTCAAACAGTGTGTCATGCCAGAACACTAAGCCACACAGAAATTTGAAGTTATGTATGTTTCTGGTGATTCCATTTCCCTCTGCCACTGTTCTTCCACGAACAGTTCCTGTCATAGCATTATCCTCCATAATGGCAACTATGGCATCATCTATCTTCCCAATTTGGTGTTTGATAGGCTTTATCGCCTCCACTCGACTTTCCCATCATGTGGCACTCAGTGGTTTCAGTGTCAGAGAGGATGTTCCCAGATCCTGCTTCAAAATTTGCCATCAATGAGTTGATGCAGAGAAAAATACATAGATGCTTTGAATTACATTAAAAAATTCAGCTGTCTCACTGGAAGCTGATGGTGCATCACTGACCACCAAGTTCAATCAATGAGAACTGCATGGGAGAAAAAAAGCTCAAGGGTTTAACTCTCGGATCCGAGTCTGCACTCCTCTGTTCTTTCCTCTCATGCTGGCACCATTATCATAGCCCTGACCTCTCATGTTAGCTATCGCAATTCCCATATCTTCCAGCTTTTTAAGAAGCACATTTGTCATACCAGCTCCTGTAGTATCATCAATGTCAATCAATTCTAGAAAATGCTCTCTGACAGTCACCATTGCAGGGACATTTTCACTAGGTTCTGTTGTTGTTACAAAACGCACTATTAAAGTCATTTGTTCTGTATGGCTGATGTCAGGTGTGCAGTCCAGAATAACAGAGTAATATCTTGCTGACTTCAGATCTGCCACAATCTTCTGTTTGATTTTTGTTGCCAGTAACTGTATGGTCTTATTTTGAATTGTTTTTCCAAGGTAGTGATGTGTGTACATTTCTTGAGTGGTAACTCTTCTTAGATGCTCTTGGAGTACAGCATCAAACTCAGCCATCAGCTCCACAATTTTAAGGAAGTTTCCATTGTTTGGCACATACAGCTGATCTGAAGTGCCATGCAGTGCTAGGTTTTGGGTAACAAGCATTCTCACAATGGCAATGAGCCTTTTCAGAACATTTTGCCAGTAAAGAGACTCTGATGCAATCTTCTCTTGATGCTGACCATCTATGGTGGCCTTTAACCTTAGTCTCATCTCAAGCTCTTTCCACCTATGGAATGCTCTCTGGTGATTTGCTGCCTTCTCATGGCATGCCAGATTTCTAGCCAGATTTTTCCAGTCCTTTGTTCCTGTAGAACCCAGTGTGGCTGGAACATTAGACTGGAAGAGTTTGCAACAAAAACAGTATGCAGCAGTCTGGGTTTCTGAGTACATAAGCCATGGCCTCTCCACTTTGTTACCATTGGGGATTTCACGCCAGTAATGTGTTGGATGGAAACTTCTATTTTCATTGTCTTTGGGGAACTTGAAGTTTTTCATGTGCTGTGGCCCATGCAGTACAAGGACGTCCTTCAGGCTACTGCTCAAGTGGGTCCACAGTCCTGGATCATCTAGACTTAAGGAACTAAACTCAGCAATGGCTGTTTCTTGCACCCTCCACCACACTCTTCTCTGATCTACACTTTTCTTCAGGAATGTGCATGGTTACATCCATTTGAGATGGAGATATGGATGCTGCAGTAGCTGCCAGATCACCTGCACTCTGACTAACTGGAAGATCAGGCATCAGCTCAACACTCACATCCTCACTGGGGCCGGAAGGCTCACCGTGAACATTTGTGTCTATGTATCTCAGGAGAGCTCCTTCCTGCTTAGATAGAAAAGCTTCCTTTGCTTGCTTTCTTTTTCTGAATGCTGCCCCAGAGGGGTGTTTTCTTCTTTCACTCATGACTGCTGTTCTGAGCCAGCTATAGTGGCTCTCAACACTCAATTGAAGGGGACAAATAAGCAGGTTGATAGCAGGGCCTGAGTCAGGGAAGATATCAGCGTCTTAAGGGCTTAACTGGCTCTTACTACTTCAGTTGACTGCCTGTTCTCCTCAAGTGGGTTCAGGGAAGCAGCAGGAAACAGGAAGCTCCCTGAGTAGCTGGTGTTAATCAGTCCAGGCTCCTGGGGGTGCAAGAGAGGTATATAAGAGGCTGTTCCTCCTTTCTCTCCTTGCAGCTCCTGCTGCTTTCTTTATTCCCTCTCACCTTTTTTCCTGCCTGCCTGTTATGTCTCTTGTGCCCTCCTTCCTCCAGCACAGCACTCCACCATCTCTGTGCATCTAGAGCAGAGAGAATAGATATGCACCAGCAGCCGACACAATTTTCTACACTCTGAGTCCTAATGGTGCCTCCCCACGGTCTGACACCTGAAGCGGCCGCCTCAGTTTGCCTCATGATAAGGCCAGCCCTGTATGGCTCATGTGGTTGGGTCCTCTGATGGTGTCACTAGAGTAGATATGGGGACAAAGTAGGTAATGGGGTTTGTTACAGAGATTGGTTCCCGGGGTTAGTGTTTCTGTGGTGTGGTGAGTATTTGCTTCAGGTTGGGGAGCTGTCTGTAAGCGAGGAGTGGCCTGCGTCCCAAGGTCTATGAGAGTGAGAGATCGTTTTCCAGGATAGGCTGTAGATCGTTGATGATGTGCTGGAGAGATTTTATCTGGGGGCTGTACGTGATGGCCAGTGGCGTTCTGTTATTTTCCTTGTTGGGCCTGTCCTGTAGTAGGTGACTTCTGGGTACCCATCTCGCTTTATCAATCTGTTTCCTCACTTCTCCAGGTGGGTATTGTAGTTTTACGAATGCTTGATAAAGATCTTGTAGGTGGTTGTCTCTGTCTGAGGGATTGGAGCAAATTGGATTGTATCTTAGGGCTTGGCTGTAGACAATGAATTGTGTGATGTGTCCTGGATGGAAGCTGGAGGCATGTAGGTAACTATAGCAGTCAGTAGGTTTCTGGTATAGGGTGGTGTTTATGTGACCATCACTTATTTGCACTGTAATGTCCAGGAGGTGGATCTCTTGTGTGGACTAGTCCAGGCTGAGGTTGATGGTGGGGTGGAAATTGTTGAAATCCAGGTGGGATTCTTCAAGGGCCTCCTTCCTGTGGGCCAATATGATGAAGATGTCATCAATGTAGCGCAAGTAGAGGAGGGACACTAGGGGACAAGAGCTCAGGAAGTGTTGTTCTAAGTCAGCCATAAAAATGTTGGCATACCGTGGAGCCATGCAGGTACTCATAGCAGTGCCACTGACTTCAAGGTATAAATTGTCCCCAAATCTGAAATGGTTGTGGGTAAGGACAAAGTCACAAAGCTCAGCCACCAGGTGTGCCGTGGCCAGGGATACTGATCCCTCTCTTGGTATTGACATCTCCTCATCAATTATTGGGAGTGGACCACATCCACCCTGATTGAATTGGCCCTGTCAACACTGGTTCTCTACTTGTAAGGTAACTTCCTTCTCTTCGTGTGTCAATATATTTATGCCTGCATCTGTAATTTTCACTCCATACATCTGAAGAAGTGGGTTTTTTACCCACGAAAGCTTAGGCCCAAATAAATCTGTTAGTCTTTAAGATGCCACCAGACTCCTTGTTGTTTTTGTTTTAATTTGAAGAGAAGTGTTGCATTTAGCTTTGAAGTGCCTTTAGTATTGCCAATTCTGGCTAGGTCTTTGTCTGATAGAAGAGGCACTGTCGTCTTGTGAGTCACAAAAGTAAAAGTGGCTTTTGGTTTCTTTTGCTGCGATAGCTATTTGGGAATTCAATGGTCTTGAGGTGTCTAGTTAGACCAGTTTAACAATCTGAGGCCTGATATCCTGAGTAGGAGAGGCTGACGTGGAGGGAGAAAAGAATATAGAAACATGCGTTTGCATGTAGCCTGTGCATGTAATCATGTATTTCAATTACTGTTACCTTTATCTTGTCCCTCCTCACCTACCACCATCTCCTCTGTTGTGATCTGCTCTCACCTGTTAAGTTTTTTCCTTAATTATAGGAGGAGCTGGTAGTGATTCCTATATTAAGGTTAAAAGAACAGAAGTACTTGTGGCACCTTAGAGACTAACAAATTTATTTGAGCATAAGCTTTCGTGGGCTACAGCCCACTTCATCGGATGCATGTAGTGGAAACTACAGTAGGAAGATATATATATATATACACACACAGAGAACATGAAACAATGGGTGTTACCATACACACTATAAGGAGAGTGATCAGTTAAGGTGAGCTATTATCAGCAGGAGAGAAAAAGAACTGTTTGTAATGGTAATGAAAATGGCCCATTTCCGGCAATTGACAAGGAGATGTGAGGGACTGTAGGGGGGAAAAATAAGCATGGGGAAATAGTTTTACTTTGTGTAATGGCCCATCCACTCCCAGTCTTTATTCAAGACTAATTTAATGGTGTCCAATTTGCAAATTAATTCCAATTCAGCAGCCTCTCGTTGGAGTCTGTTTTTGAAGTTTTTTTGTTGTAATACTGCGACTTTTAAGTCTGTAATCGAGTGGCCAGGGAGATTGAAGTAGTCTCCAACTGGGTTTTTGAATGTTATAATTCTTGACTTCTGATTTGTGTCCATTTATTCTTTTGCGTAGAGACTGTCCGGTTTGGCCAATATACATGGCAGGGGGCATTGCTGGTACATGATGGCACATATCACATTGGTAGATGTGCAGGTGAACGAGCCTCTGATAGTGTGGCTGATGTGATTAGGTCCTATGATGGTGTCCCTTGAATAGATAAAGGGACCTGGTGGCTTGGCAATGGGCTTTGTTGCAAGGATAGGTTCCTGGATTAGTGTTTTTCTTGTGTGGTTGCTGGTGAGTATTTGTCAACAACGCTTCCTCAGCTCTCGTCCCCTAACACTCCTACTCTACTTGAGCTACATTGATGACACCTTCATCATCTGGACCCATGGAAAAGAAGCCCTTGAGGAATTCCATCATGATTTCAACAATTTCAACCAGTCCGCACAAGAGATCCACCTCCTGGACACTACAGTACTATCACTACAGTATTATCAGAGGCTCGTTCACCTGTACATCTGCCAATGTGATATATGCTGTCATGTGCCAGCAATGCCTTTCTGCTATGTACATTGGCCAAACCAGACAGTCTCTACGCAAAAGAATAAATGGACACAAATCAGACGTCAAGAATTATAACATTCAAAAACCAGTTGGAGAACACTTCAATCTCCCTGGCCACTCGATTACAGACCTAAAAGTCGCAATATTACAACAAAAAAACTTCAAAAACAGACTCCAACAAGAGACTGCTGAATTGGAATTAATTTGCAAATTGGAAACCATTAAATTAGGCCTGAATAAAGACTGGGAGTGGATGGGCCATTACACAAAGTAAAACTATTTCCCCATGCTTATTTCCCCCCCACCTACAGTTCCTCACATCTCCTTGTCAATTGCTGGAAATGGGCCGTATTCATTACCATTACAAACAGTTCTTTTTCTCTCCTGCTGATAATAGCTCACCTTAACTGATCACTCTCCTTATAGTGTGTATGGTAACACCCATTGTTTCATGTTCTCTCTATGTGTGTGTGTGTGTATGTGTGTGTGTGTGTGTGTGTGTATATATATATATATATATATATATATAATCTTCCTACTGTAGTTTCCACTACATGCATCCGATGAAGTGGGCTGTAACCCACAAAAGGTTATGCTCAAATAAATTTGTTAGTCTCTAAGGTGCCACAAGTATTCCTGTTCTTTTTGTGAATACAGACTAACACGGCTGCTACTCTGAAACCTATATTAAGGTTTCATTTCATTACTGTTCACTATACTTTTCATTATAAACAATTTTTGTCATTTTTTAAAGATGTTCGAACACCTCCATCATTTGTAGCAAGCCTTTGAAAACAGATGAGGGAAAGCTCTTGGTCTTGAGAAGTGCCTTTCTTTTGCCCCAGGACATTGTTTTGTTTTAGCTGAGAGATAAACTGCTGAGATTTGCCATTTCCTTGCATGACAGGAAACATTGCCAGCACAGCAAAATAACTGAACATTAACACTCTAAGTCTAACCTCATACCAGCACTGCAGAAGCAACAGCAGCAGTAGCAGATACTGCATTGGGAATGCCTGGGAGCTGCCAGGGTAGCTGCATGGGCAATTTGTGATAGAGAGAGCCTGGCCAGAATCCCAGAAATGACCTCCTGGTCCTAGCTCCCGGCCTCAGTGGTCCATTCCCGTTCTGATATAACAACCTTTCTCTTGTTTCCTGTTAATGTAGTGACCCCTGTAACTCAAGTGGTAAAGGTCTGCACTTCAGTGTGGACTTTTAATGAAACTTAAAACAGTGCATATAAGAAAATTTGCCTTTCCTTTAAAAAAGAACAAACCAGAGTGCATTGCTTTAAATCCAAGCAATTTAAATCATGATCTAAATCAGCAAGCAGGAAACGTTGATTTAAATAATTGATTTTACTCATATTTTTCATTTTAGTTGTTTTCCTAATGAAAGGTTGATTCTCCTTGATTGGTAACCATTAAACATGTTGACTTGCAATTAAATATAGCCTTTACACTAAATTTGTGTTTTTTTTTTTTTTTTTTTGCTAACCAGGAATATTTATTTAAGCAATTAAATAACGTACATTGAATCAGTTTCTTAATTAATTTTTACATTTTTCATTATGTTACAATTTGCCACAAATCACAAGTTAAAAATAATCATCTAGTAAATAAGAAATGCATCATTCACCATTCTCTATTTGGATGGAAGTTCAAATTCAATTAAAAATGCACAAAAATAGCATATTATATATTTATTTATTAATAAATGGCTGGCTACATAAACTTTTGGATAAACTTTTTTTTAATCGAAACGTGTTTTGTTATCTTTAGTCAGTGAATTGAACCGTTTATTCCTTGTCACCATGTCCTTCAAGATTTTAAAACTAGTAGATCTCATTCTCTCACACCTAATTTTTATTCATAGACTGGAAGAGGAAAACAAACTTTCCTGGTTTTTCAACTCCCAACTGGTTTCTTAACTTTCAATGAACTAATAATTGAACTGAACTAGTTGGGGAAATTGGACTGAAAAAAGTATTCTCTGTGCATCTACAGAATAGGTTACTGCTGTCAAAAGCTGATTTAGCTCTTCAACAAACTGGGGTTCCAGATGTTTAGCTGGTGACTTCTACCAGTTCAATAGTTTAACTTTCTTCAAAATATGGAAGCAAATATGTATTGCTTTATATATGCATAGAAAATATGCACAAACATGCACATACAGTTATTTTAAATGATTATAATAGATTATAAGAAGTTTAAGAGTTAATGTAGGTTGTCAGTGTTGAATTTAATTTTGAGTAGATTTATTGTAAAAAAACTGTATTTAATTTTCAAAATATGTGATTTAAATAAATAAATTCCACGTTTTAAAAAAAAACTTAGATTTTTATCTACCTTGAAGCAAAGTGGAAAATTAGATATAAAAAAATATATTAAAATATTGTTACATCGGGCTTGTCTACATGGAGACTCTGAAGGAAGATGATATGAATTAACTAAAGGTGTGAATTTAAAGTGGATTAGTTAAACCACATTAAACTCTTTTGAGGACATTGATTCAGAATTAAAGTGGCCTTAATTCAGTTTAGCTTAATTATTGTGTATTAAATTTCCAGAGTGTCCCTGAGTTGACAAGCCCTTAGATTGCTAAACACTTAAGAGTTAGGAAATACCAGATTTAACATCATGTTCATGCATCATGATAGCCTTTAATTACATGATCACATAATTTTTCCAGAGGACACTTCCCTTCATTCAGTGCACAAGTCTACAAAGAAGGGGGCAGAATTAAGGTTTCATGGGCAACTTTCAACCTGACATTTCTTAACTTTTAAGTGTATGACTTTGGCAAATTAAATAATATTCTTTTAATGTAGGTTCTTGTATGTAATTTCTTTGTGATCTTAGAGGCAAGGACTGTCTTTTATTGCATGTCTGTAAAGTGATCAGCACGATGGGGCCTCAGTTCTGACTGGGGAATGCCTGGGTATTATGTTCATACAAATATGTCCCTTCTTCTTGTTAGCATCTTAACCTTTCCTCGCTGCAGCTTTAGCAAGCTCAGCTGCTCTTCATCTAGGGCAGTGGTCACCAATCTGTTGATCGCGATTGACTGGTTGATCCTGGGGACACCCCCAGTCGATCACGATCTCTGGCTGTGGCGGTGCAGCAGGGCTGCTGCTAAGGCGGGCTCCCTGCCTACCGCAGCCCCACACATCGCTCCTGGAAGAGGCCAACACTCCCCGTGGCCCCATGCGCTGCTTCTGCCTGCAAGCACCGCCCCGACAGCTCCCATTGGCCGGGAATGGGGAGCTGTGGCCAATGTGAGCTGTGGGGGCAGTGTCTGAAGAAAGGATCAGCACACAGTGCCACGTGTCCCACCCCCAGGGAGTGCCTGAGTGGGGCCGGGGCAGGTAGAGAGCCTGCCTTAGCCCTGCTGCATCGTCGACTGGGAGCCGCCAGAGGTAAGTGCCCCTCTGTGGGAGCCCACACCCCAACCTCCATCCCTGAACCCCCTCCCGGAGCCAGAACCCCATACTCCCTCCTCTGCCCCAGCCCTGGTCCCCCTCCCAGAGCTCACACCTCCTCCTGCACTCCAACACTCTGCCACAGCCCAGAGCCCCCTACTGCAGCCAAACTCCCTCCCAGAGCTTGCACCCCTCCTGCACCCCAACCCCCTGATCCTTGCTCAGCCCGTAGCGTCCTCCCACACTGCGAACCCTCGGCCCCAGCCCAGAGTCTGCACCTCCTCCCGAACTCAATCCCGTGCCCCAGCCGGGTGAAAGTCAGTGAGAGTGGGGGAGAGCGAACGATGGAGGGGGGGGATAGAGTGAGCGGGGTGGGGCCTCGGGGAAGGAGCAGGGTAGATCCTGTGTTGCCCTTAAATTCAAAAAGTGATCTTGGGCATAAAAAGTTTGGAGACCACTGATCTAGGGTGACCAGGTGTCTGGTTTTCGACAGGAACTCCCAGGCAAAAAGGGACCTGGTGGCTTGGGTTTTCTAAAAGTCCAGTCGGCGGTGCTGCGGCGCTAAGGCAGGCTAGTCCCTACCTGTCCTGGTTGGCATCGTGCTGCGCCCCGGAAGTGGCTAGCAGGTCCGATTCCTAGGCGGGGGGGCCACAGGGCTCCGCGTCCTGCACCTGCCCCAAGCACCAACTCCACACTCCCATTGTCTGGGAACCAGCCAATGGGAGCTGAGGGGGCAGTGCCTGCAGATGAGAGTGACATGTGGACCCAGACCTGCTGACTGTTTCTGGGGCTTGCGCAGCACGGTGCCAGGACAGACAGGCAGCCTGCCTTAGCCCCTTGCCCCCTGCTGCACTGCTGACAGGGAGCCACCCGAGGTAAGCCCAGGCCCCAACCCCCTGCCACAGTCCTGAGTCCCTCCCAAACCTAGAGCATCCTCCTGCAGCCCAAACCCCTCATCCCTGGCCCCACCCCAGAGCCTGCACCCCCAGTCCAGAGCCCTCACCCTCCCTGCACCCCAACCCCCTGCCTCACCCCAAAGCCCTCTCCCACACCCTGAACCTCCCATCCCTGGCCCCACCCCAGAGCCTTCACCCCCTCCGGCATTCCAGCCCCCTGCCTCAACCTGCAGCCCTCTCCCGTACTCCAAATCCCTCTGCCCCACCTTCAGCCTGGAGCCCCCTTCTGCACCCCAAACCCTTCATCCCCAGCGCCATGCTGGAGCCCTCAGCCCGTCCCGCACTCCAACCTCCTGCCCTAGCCCTGTGAAAGTGAGTGACGGGGGGGGAGAGCGAGCCACTGAGGGAAGGGGAATGTAGTGAGCAGGGGACAAGGCCTTGGGGAAGGGGCAGAGCCTTGGGGAAGGGGTGGGGCTAGGGTGTTCGGTTTTGTGAGACTAGAAAGTTGGCTATCTTCATCCAGGTGTTGATTTCACCGAGGGAATGAGAATAGTGGGAAAATTGCTGTTTATATTTGATATAAAGAATATGTGGAGCTGGCTGCCACCGGCATACTGCTGGTGCTACAGTCTGTGTTATGTCACCAGCTTACTCATAGAAATGTGGAGGAGAGAATTGCACTTTGTGGGCCACTGTATTTGGAGGACTCATGATAACATTCTGGGTTAAGTCTGAGAGGAAGGACCATTTCAGGGCACCTTCATTCACTCCCATAGCCTCCTGTAGCTAGGGCAGGAGTATTTGGGGAACCTATTGTGACGGGTTCCGCCCGGGATGCCACCTCGAACTGGGGTACCACTGAGTCCGCTGACCCACCAGCCTGGGCTCCTTCTCTCACTGTGCTGCCATGACAAGCTACAGACACGCTCCCGGCCCTACATTTCCGCCAGCATTCACCCAGGTGGACACACCCAGCTGCAGTTATATGCAGGCTCTCTGCCTAGCCACTGCACGAACCAACAATAGAAAGGCTACAGCCAAGATAATTCTCAGCTCCCCAGGCATGCATCCCCCCTCAGGAGTATAAACCCAAAATTATACCATCTTGCACAGCACAGGGAACTGTACTGCGTAAGTTCATAGAGTTCACCCCCTCTCAATGTGGAGAGGAATATGCAACAGCCTTTGCCCCTTGAGCTACGATTTCTCATGCACTTCACTCCAACTCACTGCTATAGCCAGGGCAGGCTCCAGGTTTTTTTGCCACCCCAAGTGGTGAAGCGAAAAAAAGAAAGATAAAGCTGATCGGCGGCACTTCAGTGGCAACTCAATCACGCCGCTTCATTCTTCTGCGGCAATTTGGCGGCGGGTCCTTCGCTCCCTCTCTTCCTCTTCGGCGGCACTTTGGTGGCAGCTCAAAGAGGAAGAGGGGGACTGAGGGACCCGCCGCGGAAGACACGGACGTGCCACCCCTTTCCATTGGCCGCCCCAAGCACCTGCTTCCTTTGCTGGTGCCTGGAGCCACCCCTGGCTATAGCTAAAGCAAAAACAAGTTTATTAACTACAAAAGATAGATTTTAAGTGATTATAAGGGATAGCAAACAGATTAAAGCAGATTACTTAGCAAATAAACAAAAATGCAAACTAAGCTTAATATACTAGATAGATTAGATATGAATAGCAGATTGCCTCCCTAACTGATGGTGCAGGTAGATTCCTAAGGCACAAGCTGCATTAGCTTTACAGCTTGGGTTTCTCAGGTCTTCGTACACAGGCTAGAAATCCCTTTAGCCTGGATCCAGCATTTCCCCCAGTTCTGCCTTTGTTCTTCAGGTGTTTCCAGGAGTCCTCTTGTGTGGGGAGTGAAGAACAACATAGGATGTCACTCCCTGTCATATATAGCTTTAGTCTATGGCGGGAACCCTTTGTTTCAAAACTTGGTTCCCAGACTGGTTTGTGGAAAAATACTGACCTCTCAAAATAGAGTCCAGAATCATGTGGCCTGGTCACATGTCCTTGTAGAGTTATAGCAGCCATTGCTTACAGGCTGGCCCAAACACCCAGAGGAAGGTTAAGCTATTCCACAGTCCATTGTCTTTGTTGATGGGCCATCAGCTGCATCTGGCTTCTTCAGTGTTGTATCTAAAAGGCTGGCGGTGGGTGTTTTCCAGAGTACGCCTATTGGAAATACAGACCCTTAGTCAATATTCATAACTTCAGATCCAGAAATGATACATGCATACTAATAGGATAATCATATTCAGTAAATCATAACTTTTCCAATGACACCTCACATGACTTATCTTGTACAAAATGCATCATAATTATGCCATAATCCTATCATAATATTACTGTGGCGAATATGGGATGCAGTGTCATACCTATATTATCAAATATTGCAGAGAAGTCCAGTAGAATGAACATGGATATACTTCCATTTGTCAATGGACAGGATGCTATCACTCATCAGAGTAACAAGTGCTGTTTTAGTACCATGTCTTGGCCTGAAGTATGTCGAGGAGGGATCTAGGACACTGGCTTATGAATAGGTAGCATCGGGGACTGCTGTTTGCTAGCTTCCTAATTAGCTTCATTTGAAAAAGAGAGATTAGACATTGGATCGCTGTTTGTGATGTTTTTGTTAATGAGCAATGGTTTCTTTAGTACAGTTCGGCTGCATATTTATAGAGGTGGTAGAAGTTTCCCCCCAAAAGGAAGGGTTGTTAGGGGTCCTAGCTATGTGTTCTATTGTCGTTTTATCATCCAAGAAAGGCAAGCCTTAGAGTCACAGCCGGTAACCCTGATTATCATCAGTGCTTCAATGATTATTAATTTGTGAATGGGCCTGTAAGCAGGTTGAGTTCCCACCCTGCCCTGGACAGAATCTAATCAATATATTTAGTCCAGACTTACCACCCCTTGCTTTCTTGGTTTCAGCTTCGTTGGTAACACTGGCATTGTCTGAGAACCATGGCGGTCAGTGAGGTGGGGGAGGTGTTTTCACTAGTGGAGTGTCTATAGTAGCCATCAGGAAGTGTTTTTAACATTTTGCTTATTCTTTTACATTTTGACTTTTAGATTTGGTAGAGTTTTCAATAAGTAGGTTTTGGAATTTGGCATGGTCCATCTCCCATGGTGTCCTCAAAGTCCCTTTCAAAGCCCTGGAGATCCCATGTTCTTTTAAACTGACATTTTGGTTCCACCAAACTTCTGGACAAGGACTGATACGGTTTAGTTTGGACATGGTTTCAGTGAACTTTGGATCAGGCTGTTAGTTAGCAAAGCTCGCTCTCAGCCTTGCTGGCACAGAAAAGAAAATAATGGAGACTGAGGCCAAGTGTCCCATGTATCAATTCTAAGATGCTATTGGGCTAACTGTTTGGGTTTATTTTAAGATGTAAAAATTTCAAGTAGCTTTAGAGTCACAAGGCACTTCTTTCTCCAGCACAAGCAGAAATGTTACTTCTTCATTTATTTATAGATTAATTTTTGCTCTTGGCGTGGAAAAGTAATTGGATCTGTCACAGCCAACTTTGTCTTCATTGGAAGTAACTATATGGATTAATAAAACAAAGAGAGAATTTTAATATGTGACTCAGAAATAAGGTAACACAAGGAACTATTCTCCTCTGAAACAGTCCCCTTTTTCTTCCAGGGCCGGCTCTAGGCACCAGCAAAACAAGCTGGTGCTTGGGGCGGCACATTTTTAGGGGCGGCATGGCCGGCGCCAGAATGCCGCCCCTAAAAATGTGCCCTGGCCGCCCTAGCTCACCTTCGCTGCTGCTGCCACGGCGCTCGAAACAGCTGATTCGCGCGCCGCTACTCGCCCTCTGTAGAGCCTGGGAGGGAGGGGGAGCAGCGGCGCGCGAATCAGCTGTTTCGTGCGCCGCGGCGGCTCGGGGTCTCCCCCTCCCTCCCAGGCTCTCAAACCTGGGAGGGAGGGGGAGATCCCGAGCGGCCGTTTCGCACGCCGCTGCTCCCCCTCCCTCCCAGGCTTGGGAGCCTGGGAGGGAGGGGGAGAAGTGGCGCCCGCGCCGCGGCCACTCGGAGTCTCCCCCTCCCTCCCAGGCTCTCAAACCTGGGAGGGGGGGGAGACTCCGAGTGGCCGCGGCGGGCGCTGCTTCTCCCCCTCCCTCCCTCCTAGGCTTGAGAGCCTGGGGGGAGGAGGCAGGGCTGGGGATTTGGGGAAGGGGTGGAGTTGAGGCGGGGCCGGGGGTGGGGTAATTAAAAAGGGGGGGGGCGGCCAAAAATGTTTTTGCTTTGAGCGGCAAAATTCCTAGAGCCGGCCCTGATGCCAACATCACTAGTATACTTAGGGTTCAAATACGGTTTTAACACAGTAAAATACTGAAGAATATGATAAGACATCATTGTACTTTCTAACATCACATTCATAGGGTATGTATTATTTAGCACCTTTCCTGTTTTGTGCCTGCTGTTCTCAGTATGTGGCTTAGTGTTGCATGCAAGAAGAAAGATCCTAGTAAATTGCTTCAGGGTAACAACTCTCGTGGAGCAAACCACAGGCTGATGAAAATAAAACATTGACATTTGCATCTGAAGAAGTATGAAGGTCAAAGAATGCTGAGTAAAATATTGTTCATATGTTAATGTACTTCTAAAGAAAAGGATGACTAGAAATGCACTTCAACAACAAGGCCAGGTAAAGCTTCTTATCTGGTGTGAGTTTCTATATGTTTGAATACCAGCAGTGATGGCCAAGGTGCAGTCCAAGTGCACCCTGCGGCTAAGGGTGAGGACGAAGCTGTTCAGGTGCAGGTTTGCAATGGTTGATAATTTGACTTTTTTTTGTTTGTTTTAGAATTAATTAAGGAAGTAAAAACAAATAATGTTGTGCACATTCATTTTTGATTTAAAAGTATACAAAATTAGCTGCAGCACTTGGGGTCCTCACAAGTTGCCAATTTGACGCTTGGTGTATCACAAAGTTTGGGCATT
The DNA here is from genome assembly GCF_027887155.1 of Malaclemys terrapin pileata. NCBI lineage: Eukaryota > Metazoa > Chordata > Testudines > Emydidae > Malaclemys > Malaclemys terrapin. Next base: position 266,118,105 of record NC_071506.1, read on the forward strand.
TCTGATATCTTCCTATGCATCTAATAACCTCACTTTCCTTCAAATCCTTCCTCATAACTCATTTCTTTTTACTTGTTAATCTCTACTTCTGCTCGTGCTTCTGACCAGCTGAAAAAAAATCATAATAGACAAGATATGTAGAAAAAATATTGTGTGTTCTGCTTTCCTTGTGAAACGAGGCTTTTCCATCAGCTATATCCCCTCAACTATTAACTGTTGCTTCCTCTGTTTTCCTGACAAACTATGATCTGTTATCATCATGTGTTGTTTGTCTAATGGCCTGGACTTTGTCCTCTTATGTGCTCTGTAGAACAATTCAAATCAATGATGCTATATGATTAATAATACAGATATCTAAAATAACGGAAGTCTTAATAGTTCCAATTTGTTAACAATAATGTTTTTCACCTTTATCCAAGGTTCTCAAATCTAATTCTAATCATGTGGCAAAAAGGCCACTAATGTTCACAGTATAAATGAGCTGTTATAGCACATCCTTATAGTTGTCCTTTGCAGTATGAGAATGTCTCCTTGTGGGTGACCGATCACATAGAAGGTACATACATAGTATTCAGTATAAATTAGGGCTGTCAAGTGATTAAAAAAATTAATTGCGCAATTAATCACATTGTTAAACAATAATAGAATATCATTTATTTAAATATTTTTGGACGTTTTCTACGTTTTCAAATATATTGATTTCAGTTGCATCACATAATACACAAAATACAAAGTGTACAGTTCTCACTTTATATTTATTTTTTATTACAAATATTTGCACTGTACAAAACAAAAGAAAAAGTTTGTCAATTTACTTAATATAAGTACTGTAGTGCAATCTCTTTATCATGAAAGTTGAACTTACAAATGTCGAATTATGTACAAAAAAATAACTGCATTCAAAAATAAAACAATGTACAATTTTATAGCCTACAAGTCCACTCAGTCCTACTTCAGCCAATCGTTCAGACAAACAAGTTTGGTTACATTTGCAGGAGATAATGCTGCCCACTTCTTGTTTACAATGTCACTTGAAAGTGAGAACAGGCGTTCGCATGGCATTGTTGTAGCCGGCATTGCAAGATATTTACATGCCAGATGCACTAAAGATTCATATGTCCCTTTATCCTTCAACCACCATTCCAGAGGATATGCTTTCATGCTGATGATGGGTTCTGCTTGATAACAATCCAAAGCAGAGCGGACCAATGCATGTTCATTTTCATCATCTGAGTCAGATGCCACCAGCAGAAGGTTCATTTTCTTTTTTGGTGTTTCAGATTCTGTAGTTTCCACATTTGAGTGTTGCTCTTTTAAGACTTCTAAAAGCATGCTCCATGCCTCGTGCCTCTAAGATTTTGGACAGCACTTCAGATTCTTAAACCTTGGGTTGAGTGCTGTAGCTATTTTAGAAATCTCACATTGGTACCTTCTTTGCATTTTGTCAAATCTGCAGTGAAAGTGTTCATAAATCAAACGTGCTGGATCATCACCTGAGACTGATATAACATGAAATATATGGTAGAATGCGGGTAAAACAGAGCAAGGGACATACAATTCTCCCCCAAGGAGTTCAGTCACAGATTTAATTAACACACTATTTTTTTAACGAATATCATCAGCATGGAAGCATGTCCTCCGGAATGGTGCCTGAAGCATGAAGGGCATACGACTGTTTAGCATATCTGGCATGTAAATACCTTGCAACACTAGCTACAAAAGTGCCATGTGAACACCTGTTCTCACATTCAGGTGACATTGTAAATAAGAAGCAGGCAGCAGTGTCTCCCGTAAATGTAAACAAACTTGTTTGTCTTAGTGATTGCCTGAACAAGAAGTAGGACTGTGTGGACTTGTAGGCGCTAAAGTTTTACATTGTTTTGTAAATATATTGTTTTGTTTTTGAGTGCAATTATATAACAAAAAAATCTACATTTGTAAATTACACTTTCACAATAGAGATTGCACTACAGTACTTGTATGAGGTGACTTGAAAAATACTATTTCTTTTGTTTATCATTTTTACAGTGCAAATATTTGTAATAAAAATAATATAAAGTGAGCACTGTACGCTTTGTATTCTGTGTTGTAATAGAAATCAATATATTTTAAAAATGTAGAAAAACATCAAAAAATATTTAATAAATTTCAGTAGGTATTCTATTGTTGAACAGTGCGATTAATCACGATTAATTTGTTTAATCACAGTTAATTTTTTTTAGTTAATCACATGAGTTAACTGCGATTAATCGATAGTCCTAGTATAAATATTATCCACTGTTATTTTTCTGCAATTGGTGAGAGAGGCTCCTGCTGTGAGAAGCTGAGTGAATGTATTGAACTATACCAGTTATCAATGTTTATTATTTCTCTCAGTGGGAGCCTTGCTTGCTACGTGATAAAATATAAGATGGTTCTTTTGGGTTCATTTGCAGTTCTGAAGAAGGTTCCGTGTGTGTGTATATTTGAATGGCTGGTCCTTTTTAGATGATTCATCGTGCTTGCAACCATAGCTTTACTTTTTTAACTATTGAATCTCAGCTTGAGAGTGAGCATGCATGCAACTAAATACGCCTATTATTTCCTAAAACATTTTTCTTCAGTGGCACTGAACTATAACGTGAACTGTTTGATAAAAGCAGCTATCTTTGCAAAATGCCATAGAATTCTAATACTCCAGTATTAACTTGGTTGTGTCTTGGACCACTGCTATATATCTCCATTATTAAACCTGAGGTGCATTAAAAATTTTCTGATCACACAAAGCTTGTGTGACAGTGCAGAGCTGTATCCAACAATCTTGTTTTGCAGTGAGAGCTAATGGCACAGGCTTACGTTGCAAAAAAGCTTTCATCCTAACCCACTTTTTTCACATGCTAATTGTGACAGATATAGGGTGACCAGATGTCCCGATTTTATAGGGACAGTCCCGATTTTTGGGTCTTTTTCTTATATAGGTTACTATTACCCCCCCACCCCCCACCCCATCCCGATTTTTCACATTTACTGTCTGGTCACCCTAGACAGATATGATGAACACAGGTATAACTTGGGACTATTGTATCTGTATTATTTGTGTCTCTGGGCACAAGGGATTGTATGTACACTGGTTGGGGAGGGTTACTGAGTGCTATATAGGAACTAAAATCAGTAGGGGATAATTACTGCAGACCCTGGGACAGGTAAACCACTTGAGAGAAGCACCACCAGCTGGGTTGAATTGCATATACTGGTTCAGACTGGGTTCAGGAGACCCAGGAGATAAAGGGAGAGCTTGTGGTATAAATGGCCAGCTTGAACTGACTCTGGAGAGGGGTTCCTGATTTTGATCCAGTAAAGTGACCTGAACCTTTAACCACAAGGGCAAACCCTGCTTTAAGGGTTTGAAGGCCGAACCTGATGAAGGACATCTGATAAGCTTATGTATACTGTTAGACTTTTTATTGTTTTATGATGTGGTTTCTCTGTAGTCTTTTTGTCCTAAAATAAGTGTACTTTGCCCTTTGTAAGCTGTCTGATCTCTGGTAAACCATTGTTTTAGCCCTTGAGAGAGAGAGAGAGGGAAACTGCAGGTGCTGAGCTAGGTCAGACCTGTTAGGATAATCAATGAATTACAGAGGGCTTCAACCTAAAACCTCTCTCTGGAGGAAGAGGGATGGGGGTCCCTTCCCAGAGAGAGAGAGAGATGATGGCTAGAGACCCAAGACTTAAGGGGGCATCCCTTAAACTGACATCGAAGGGGGTCAGAGGTGCAATTACCCCAACATTGTGACATTACTAAATTGTCAAAAAGAAATCTTTTGGACCAAATTTCTTCAAGATTAATCTCTCCCTGAAGTCTAAAATTTTTGGGAAGATTCAAGCAAATCCTTTCAGATTATTGAATTCTGTGTGTCTATACACATTTCCCCCTCGGGAAGAAAAAGATTATTCCAGCTTTAGCATAACTCAAACAACAGCAAAATTCTGAAACATGAAACTGGGCATGCAAATTGTCCCTAGGATATAATGCCTGCTTAGATAAGTTTGAGAAAACTCAGTTGTAAAAGGTTTGACTTTTAAGCAATTGTAAATATCCCCCAGTGCATACACAGTAGAAAATCCCATTAACATTCAAGCTGCCATGTTAACTACAGATATTCTGTGCATGGATGCATATCTAGCTTCCTATGGCAGAGTGAAATGCCCTACCACTGAGAGCTAAATCTTCCTGGAGTTCTGGTGCCAGAAGATGAACTCTGGTTTTATCTAAAAGAGATCTTGCCACTCAAAGGTGAAAGGCCTAAGTATATGTTAAATCCTGAGTTCTGATCCCATCTTTTCCACTGATTGGCTTTAATAATACATAGCTCGCCTCTTGTATAGCACCCGATGAACTTAATTTATTTTCTAACAAAGGGGTATGCAAATAATACTATTTTCATTTTACTGATGATATAAGTGGACTAAAATTCAGGTGGTAACACTAACCCATTTATAAAGGGGTTTGAACTCTATGGGTGAAAACATATATCTATGCTGTTGTTCTAATTTTACACACGGGGGGGAAAGTGAGCAGTGTAGTGACATACTTGGGAAGCCGAGTTGTCTAGTGTTTCAGGCAATGGTCATAGCAGTCAGGAGCCCTGACATTTAACAAAAAATAGTTACTCACTCTTACCAAAGATAATTAAGGAAAGTTTCAAGCCAGGAACTTTCTCTCCTGGCTTCCCAGCATGCTTTTTGTGTTAGCTGCCTATTCAGACTATAAGCTTCTTGGTGCTCCTTATGTCTATTACAGCACTTCACATACTGTTGGCACTTACCAAATAATACATACTAGTAACAGTCCTGCTCCTGACAATGCCTGATGACCTTGCAGAACTTATTTAACTCCGTATCCCACTTTTTCTCCATCTTTAGATGGGGATAATATTTATTTGCTTGCCTTACAGAGGAGCCTTGAGGATTGATTAATGTTCGTACATACAGTGTTCTGTGAAACAGAAGATTGTATGAGTACAATTTTTATTATTAGGTGCTCATGGCAGCTTGGAGGACCAGATGGCGGGTATTGGAAAGAGGAGAGGACAAACCTTCTGTTCTTTATCCCAGCTCTCCTCCTTTCCACAGAGCCTGGGAGGTATAATTTGGTTCTCAGGATATGGTATATAAGTTGAGGAGGAATTGAAGAGAAAAAAAAAAAACTGGTGATGGTGGGGAAAGTTTGACGCTACCACCTTCTGCATAGAAGCAGACCTGGAAACAAAATGAGAGCAAAGGTTCATAGTTTAGCAGTGCAGCTCTTCAACTGTAGGTTTGAACTGAGGCACAAAACTGGACTGTTTTATTTTATTTTTTCCCCCTTCTGGCCTTGCATAATTTTCTTAAAATGAGGTCCTTTCAGTTGGGAGCGTAAATACAAGTTAACCATCAGTCATTACTGTGTTTGATGAATAAGCATAGAAAGAACTGTGATCTTTTACAATCAAATGTAAACCAAATGTTTATATATATTCCTCTTTGTGAACTGGGCAAAATATCATGGACCTCTCATTTCTCTGTGTCACATAATCGTCAGGTAAATGTGAGCAAGGGCATGTCCTGTGTGTCTGAATGAATCTAGGAACGAAAGGTTTATAGACCCTCTTTTCTTGTAAAGGCTTCTGCCTCATTTCAGGCAGGCTAAATACTGTCACTGCTCTTTACATTACATGTCTCAAATTATACCCAGATCAAAATACTTCTCAGAGGCTGAGAAATATGAGAGTTTATTATTTCTATTTTAAAATATGTAATGATATTATAGTGATCTGAACATATATGTTCATAGAGAGGTATGATGAACAATCTCCCCTCATCCCAAATAATAAACTACAAATGCGAATTTTGAAAAGAGTAACATGAAATCTTTTTCTAAATTGCAATTTCAGCTAAAATACGTCAGCACAAGTAGACATTTCAGCTACGTCTTGCAAAGCTCTGATTATGTGACCTTCGGAAGTGCAGAATAGCTAAATGCCTTTTTTAACAAAAATGTTGATGTGTGTGCTCTGATTGTGCCGTTGCACTTTACAAATTCAACCCATCTGCTCTCTTTGTGTCTCCAACTTATGATTAGGATGATACCAACTTTCCACTATCTCTGTAATTACTAGTTAGCCAAAAGCAAGTTCTAGAAATAGGATCAGAGCTATGGGGCAGAGTTTTTGGAGACAACACAAGAACAATCAAATATATTATTGTGTTGAGTTTTTTAATTCCCTGAATTTTTTAATTTGTTTTTAACTTTTTAGTAAGAGCCAGACTCTTTAAAGGAAACTTGAGATTAGCAAGTGCAAGTGTGGTTGGCCCCTTCATGACTTCATTTCACCTGAAAATGGCCTTTGAGTATTTTAGTCTCTCCATGAAAGTGCTGTAAACTGGCCAAGGTTCCTTGACCCTTACTTAAAATATTTTAATGCTTTGGAAGAATTCCTCCCAAAGAAACAACATCTCTTCTTCCGGTTGATGATCTTATTGCCCTATTACAGGGGCTGCCATAGCTGAAAAACTCCTATTTTTTCATGTACCTTTGGGTTGGAGAGTCAGTCTAGTGAAGGGAGGGGAGCAGCTTACTAGACCAGAATAAGAAGTGCCCAACTTGGGTTTTCCTCAAAAGAAAATTTATTTCAGCATATTTTGACATGAAGGGACATGGTTAACTTGATACAGTGTCTTTTAATTAACTTTTCCTAAAAAGGCGCATACCAGTTTTTCTGCTCTCCTGCTGAAGCTGATAAGGGTCTTTCCATCAGGGAAGAGTGGTCAGGCCCTGGAGAAATATCAGCATCAGATGAGCTTGGGCACACCCCTTGTTCTCTCTTCAGTTTCAATAGCATGGACAGCAGCTGAGATGTAAACACTGCAACAAGTAAACTTCTGAGGACCTCAAGAGGACACCTGATGAGGGAATAATACTTCCCTCTGCCTCCAGCTGAGCTTCATCTGTCTTTGAGACTCAGGGACTAAAGGTCTCCCCTCCTACTGCTCCCCCACTACAGCTTCTTATATTTTTCATCTCTTGCGGAGGAGGCTACACTAAGCCAGGGTATCCCTGGAACCTCCACTGCTCTGCAGGGGCAACCACTTCCCTGTTCTGGGTCCTGCGAAGGGGGCTGGGGCTCCCCACCTGTTTCCAGCCCCAGCTTCTCTTCTGACTCTCTTGCAGTTGAGGGGCAGCAGGGTGAGAAGAATGTCCTTCAGCGTATCTTAGTCTTCCCTTTCTACCCCTCTTCTGGCTTGTAGGGAGGGGTCCTTCTAGTTCTCCCAGCTCCTATCCTGGCTGTAGGAGGCCTGCGTTCTGTAGATCTTTCTTTAGGAGGTGATGCTTCCCCCTCCAGCCTGGTGTCTCCTGCATCCTTCTCTGTCCTGTAGAAGGGGCATATTGGGTCCCAAAGTCTCTGCTACCTTCCGAGTCAGCATATCCTCTCTATTTTTCCAAGGTAGTCCAAAGCAGCCTGGGTGCACTTCCTGCCAGGTGCTCCCCAGTGACAAGCAGAGGTTCAGAAATGAAAGAAGAGAGATCCTCAGCATCCTTCACAGGCTCCTGGTGCTCTCTGGCTCTACACCAAGGAGAAAGGAACACAGAGCAAACACGTCACTTCTTATTTCCCCCCCGTCAGGCCAGGTGAGCATACCTGGGGCATGAAAAGGTAGCTCTTCTTGCTCAACTCCTGCTGAGTTATCATTGTCATTATACCCCTCAGGATTCTAATAAGTTTAGTGGGGACTTACTCCATTTCCGTGCGGGGGTCTAGAGGATCCCAAAGGGAAGAGTATGCCAGATCCTGGTAAACACACCTTTGCAGGGCCTATTGAATAGCTGCAGTACACAGGAGGTAGAGGTCCATGTGCAAGAGGACTGAGGTAATCAATCATCATATGTTTCCAGTGAAATGATATCATCCTTTAAGCCTCTGAAATACCATTCCATTTATATTAGACCTGGGCCTAAACCTAAACCCACAGCCCAATCCCCATGCTCTCATTTAATCAAGCTCCATGCTCCGGGATAGGTAATAGGTACTGCTGGACAATCTACTTTCTTGCAATTCTTTCTTGATCTCTACAATACTCGCAACCCCTGTCCCATCAGGAACGTACAGCAGGTCATCAACAGAACAATGAACATGACCCTACACAAAGTGTTGTCACATGCACAATGTAAAACTGCAGAAGCCTAACAGCAGGAAAAATATTTCTCCCACTATCCTCTTTCAGTTGTAGTGATCTTATATATGTGCCTTGTAACTATAGTAGGAAATGTGATTTTCTATTTGAAAGTGTCCCTTTAGCCTTCTTTTATATGTTGTAATAAAAATCCTTCTAACATATTAGCAGTACAGAGGAGGCAAAAGCAGATAATTGAAAGGATATTGCTATTCAAGCTTCCAAGCAACTCAAGGGGAAGAGCTACCTCCCTGAGGGGAATTCCCACTCTGTCAACAGTGCCTTATTTCTCACAACCTGGCTTCTGCCAAACTGCTCAGAAGCAAGTTTGCCATTTTGCACGTCACTGACACCTACTCATTTTTCACACTTCATTCCACCAATGTCCTTTTGCATTATACATCAAAGCACAGATCTCCTCTTAAACTGCACTTTAAAAAAAAAAAAAAAAAAAAGAGACATTCTCACATTTTTGCTCTCCTCTCTTTGGGGGTGGTTTAGGGACTCAGTCAGACTCAGGTACGGAGGTAAAGAATGAGCCTATTTTTCAAATGAAAATTCATCCTTAAGATTCAGTTTTTTATTCCTTTGAACTAAGAAAATTAGGGTTAACTAGAGCACCCTACTCATGTCCCACTTTTGTATCCCATTAGTATTTTAAAGTCTGGTTATTGTCATTGAAAATTATGTAATAGAAATGTAAATAAAGTGATGGATGTGTTTGAAAAGTAGAAATATCAGGAAGATTCTCAGGTGCAAAACTTCATGGTTCTAGTTTGATTTGTACTAAAAGAGACAATATTTTATTTATTTACCACTTCAGTACAGCTAAAAGAAAAATGTTAAGGTCTGATTGTAACTGGCTAGTTAGAAAAAACTTAGTGTGAATTTTTAGTCCCATAGAACTCAATGAGAGTTTGCTATTAACTTATTGAGGCCAGGATTTCACCCTCAGTCAGTACATATGAGTACTAGAGAGGGGGAAATTATTGAATTTCATCATATTTATTCAGACAATGATGACTGTGTCCATCTTGGTTTGAGATGGGGCATGATAATTCTGCACTATATAGATTTAAATATAATTAATTAAATCTATATAGTGCAGAATTATCATGCCCCATCTCAATATATATATATTCTGAAAAAATGCTGCATTCGCCACAATAGTGTAGTATGGGTCTTGATAGGCATATAAGTTATTTAGTCATTACAGTGGGTAAATAGTGATATCACTATTTGTGGTATCACTAAGGCTAATTTAAGCAGCCATTATGGCAAAGGTGTGATCCCATTGACACAATGGGAAAACTCACATTCACTTTGATAGTCAGGGTCTCCATCCACCAGGTGTAGTTACCTGAGGGGGAAAAGAGAGAAAAGTAAGCAGACATTTCTAAAATACAAAACAAAAAGAAACCTCCTTTTGGTCTAAGTGCCCCAGACTAACATTATAGCAAAGTCTTAAATATCCAAACTACCTATTTTGCACGAAGTACTTTCCTAGAGAGATTTTATATGGGTTGGGTGTCTGTAAGCACAGACATCACAGAGTAACCAAAGGGTTTGGGTAAAGCTGATAGGAGAATTTTGAATGAATAATTATTTGATTAATTTCTTCTCTTGTTTTGCCCATGAATTGTCGGAGAATTCAAGATTTTCACAGATGTATTCATTTTTTGAAATTATTTCCTGGATAACTTTGTTGAATGATTTCAGGCTGCAGATTGTTCACAAGCATTTTGTTGTGAACATTTGGTATTAACAACTTTAGTTCAGTGGGATTGTTTTTCTTGGATACACAGGTCTCTTGGCATGTTTCAGTGACCTGACTGGATGAGTGTAATTAGGTTTTTAATACTCATATTTACTAATTCAAACTTCTGGTTCTATGAGTATTCTTCACTGCTCATTTTGAATTCCAAGTGTTTTCAGTGGAAGGCTATAATGATAAGTGCAAGTATATTTCCTTACTTCTTCCCAGAGGATCTCTTTACAAGTCCCCAAGATCCCATTTTTCTCTTGCTTTAGACCCACATATTTCCCAGTATACTTCTAGAGAAGGACTGGGGGTATCTGATATGGAACTGGTCTTCCTGAGCTATAGTAGTTGCTATTAAATGACACAAAGCATTCCTTTTCTCTCTAAGGTTCAAGTAAGTGCGAGGAGGGAACAGCGCAGCAGCTTCTTCTCTGCTAAAAATGTAGACATACTTACATGGCAGGGGACTCTGGGAAGCAGTGACACTTAAAAAGATGTGGGGGGTCATAGCTGACAATCAGCTGAACATGAGCTCAGTGTGACTCTGTTGCCAAAAGAGCTAATGAGATCTTGGGATGCATAAACAGGAGAATCTTGAGTAGGATCAGAGAGTTATTTTACCTCTGTATTTGGCACTGGTGTGACTACTGCTGGAATATGATGTCAAGTCCTGGTGCCTACAATTCAAGAAGGATGTTGTTTAAATGGGGAGGGCTCAGAGAAGAGCCACGAGAATGATTAAGGATTAGAAACCATGTCTTATGGTGTTAGAGCCAACGAGCTCTATCTAGTTAGCTTAACGAAGAGAAGCTTCTGGGGTGACTTGATCACAGTCTGTAAGTATCTATATGGGAACAAATATTTGATAATGGGCTCTTCAGTCTAGCAAAGAAAGGAATAATGTGACTCAGTGGCTGGAGGTTGAAGCTGGACAAATTCAGACCAGAAATAAGGTATACTTTTATAACAGAGAGTAATTAACCATTGGAACAATTTACAAAGGGTTGTGGTGGAGACTCCATCATTGACAATTTTGAAATCAAGGCTGGATTTTTTTCTAAAATATATACTCTAGAAAATATTTTGGGGAAGTTCTATGTCCTTTGTTATTCAGGCAGTTAGAGTAAATGATCACAGTGGTCCTTCTGGCCTTGGAATCTATGAATCTATAAAAGCAGAGGGATAGCGTCTTCTCCTCTCTCCAGCTTGTTTAAGCAACACATCCTCTCCCCCCCCCCCAGCCTCTAGTGCAATAAGAGTTCTTCTCCGGTTTCAATCTACCTTACTCACTGCTTCCCTTCCAGAGCCCTTGGATTCCAATCCTCCTTCTTTAGAAGTCAGCCCCACTCTGCTGTTTATATTGCAATTTTTTTTATTTAAGTAAGGAATTTGCTATACCAATCTCCACCTGTCAATGAGAGTTACAGGCCTCTGTCATTCAAGAGGGTGGCTGTCTCCTTAGGGTGACCAGGTGTCCAGTTTTTGACCGGAATACCCGGTTGAAAAGTGACCGTGGTGGCTCCGGTCAGCACCACCGACCAGGCCATTAAAAGTCTGGTTGGAGGTGCTGCGGCGCTAAGGCAGGCTAGTCCCTACCTGTCCTGGGGCACCGCACTGCGCCCTGGAAGTGACTAGCAGGTCTGGCTCCTAGGCGTGGGGCCCACGAGGCTCTGCATGCTGTCCCTGCCCCGGGCACCAGCTCCGCACTCCCATTGGCTGGGAACTAGCCAAGGAGAGCTGGGAGGGGGCGCGGTGCTTGCAGGTGAGAGACAGACCTGCTGGCCGGTTCCGGGGTGCAGCATGGAGCAAGGACAGGCAGGCAGCCTGCCTTAGCCCTGCTGTGCCCCAGCCCCCTGCCCCAATCCGGAGCCCACTCCTGCACCCCAAACCCCTCATCCCTGGCCCCAGCCCAGATCCTATACCACCTCCTGCACCCCAATCTCCAGCCAGAGCCCCCTTCTGCACCCCAAACCCCTCATTCCCATTCCCACCCCAGAGCCTGCACCCCCCAACCCCCTGCCCTGAGCCCCTCCAAACCTGGAGCCCCCTCCTGCAACCCAGAGCCCACACCTCCAGCCAAGAGCCCTCACCCCCCTGCCCCAGCCCAGAGCCCCTTCCCACATCTTGAACCCCTCATCCCTGGCCCCACCCCAGAGCCCTCTCCCCCTCCCATACCCAACTCCTTTGCCTCAACCTGCAAACCCCTCCCACATTCTGAATCCCTCGGTCCCACCCTCCAGTCTGGAGCCCCCTCCTTCACCTCAAACCCCTCATCGCTGGAGCCCTCATCCCCTCCCAGCCCAGAGCCCCCTCCAGCACCCGGAACCCCTCATTTCTGGCCCTACCCCCGTGCCCACACTCCTATTTAGAGCCCTCACCCCCTCTTGCAACCCATCCCCCTGCCCCATCCTAGTGAAAGTGAGTGAGGGCGTGGGAGAGGGAGCCACTGAGAGAGGGGGAATGTAGTGAGCGGGGGGCAGGGCGTCAGGGAAGGGGCAGGGCTAGGGTGTTCGGTTTTGTGCAATAGAAAGTTGGCAACCCGTATGTCTCCTGCAAATTTTTCTATACTGGTGCTATGTGATACTTTGCTGTTTTTAAAAAGTGGCATTAATTCTGATTTGTCAAAGTGAATGGGAGTTACTGAAAGAGGGAAGATTATTTGTTTTAAAAAATATTGAGTTTTATTAGTAGTTTGCTAGTTAACTGATATGCAAGGGGTGGGAAGCTTTTTACCCATTTTGCTTCTCTTTTTTTAATATATAAAGTAGGACTAATAGGTTTGTTTCAGTTTGTTTCCAACCTCAAATGTTTAAAAGAAATTATTCAGACCCCAAAAATCACGATTTGTTTAAAATAATATGATTTTGTAAAATAATAAATTTTAGCTTCTTTTTGTTTCCCTCCTGATTTTTGAGCCTTTAAGTATCACAATCTCAAACTTTTCCTTGGAACTATGGAGGCTAAACATTTAGGATTGTTTAATATGAAGGCTGAGATTCTTCCACAAACACATGTTTCCAGGAGCTAGGACTTAAATAACCCAGAACTTGCCCCACAAAAAGACAGCTATCACAGAACTCAAGATAACATCGCAAGAGTTGACAACACTGACTTTTTTTTTAATTTAAAGAGAAGTGAAGTGAGTCTTCTTGGGGCTATTTTATATTAGAAATTAAGGTCTTGTCTGGCCCGAAAGACACTCTGACTATAGGAAAAATGAAGTAGTGAAGTGATGACATAATGAGTTTAGAGTTAAAACTGAGCTATTGGGAGTGAGAATAATTTTTGGTTGGGCTGTTTAAAATTCTGTTTTTTAAAAAAACATCTGTGTAATGTCAATGACTAATCCTTTTAATAAAGGAATCTTTTGTAAAAGATGGAACACCCCCCTTTCCATTCAATAAACATTCTCTGAGACACTGATCGGGACATGTAGGAGAATGACAGACACAGGGATGGATTTAAGTGGCAGTCCACGACTTTATTAATAAAACACTGTGGAGGGGCACTATCCACTCACCCCTTCTCTCACATACCAGGCTTTTAACTGGGTCCAGCACAGGGTTAAAGGGCTCCCACCATATAACCAATAATGCAGGATTAACCCTCCTTGGCTCATCCTTAGGACTCAGCTCACTTCTGAATCCCCTTGTTTTCCCATCTGCGTGGGAAGTAAAGGGGCCTCAGTCTGCTAAAACTGCAGGTCTCCCCTTCTCCTCTAGGCCCAAGGACCACCAACAAAGGTCTCATTTACCTCTGGAGCTGTCCCTTTTAGCCTTTCTCTTCACTGGCCACTGGAAGTACCAGCCATTAGCTTGGTTGCACTCCCACCCACGCTACTGAGTATCTGTTAACAGCTGGATCCAGCCATGAAGGTCATCTGACAGGTAGACTCCATCATCCCTCAACAGCTCAGGCCTAGTGTTAGGGTTGCCAGGTGTCTGGTTTTCAACCAGACTGTCCGATCAAAAAGGGACCCTGGTGGCTCCGGTCAGCACTGCTGACAGGGCCGGTAAAAGTCCGGTTGGTGGGGCTGGCAGGTTCTGTACCCGGTTCCGCGCGGCTCCCCAAAAGTGGCGACCTGTCACTTGGCTCATAGGCAGAGGGACAGCCATGGGGTATCAGTGTGCTGCTCCTGCCCTGAGCACCGGCTCCGCAGCTCCTATTGGCCAGCCAATGGGAGCTGCAGGGGCAGCGCTGGTGGGCGGAGGCAGTGAACATGCACTGTGCAGAGCCGCCTGGCCACGCCTGTGCCTAGGAACCAGAGTAACATGTCGCTGCTTCTGGGGAACCCTCCGAGGTAAGGGCCACCTGGAGCCCACACCCCTTCCTGAACCCCAACCTCCTGCCTCAGCCCCGAGCCCCCTCCCACACCCAAACTCCTCCTGGAGCCTGCACCCCAGGCCTGAGCCCCCTCCTGCACCCCAAACCCTTCATCTCCAGTTTCACTCAAGATCCTGCACCCCCAGCCAGAGCTCTCATCTCCTCCTGCATCCCAATCCCCTGCCCGAGCCCAGAGCCCCCTCCTGCACCCAAACTCCCTCCTGGAGCCCGCACCCTGCACTCCCTCCCACTCCCCAGCACCCTGCCCCAGTTCTGATCCTCCTCCTACACCCTAAGCCCCATCATCCCCGGTCCCACCCCAGAGCCCACAACCCTAGCCCGCAACCAAGCCCCATCATCCCGAGTCCCACCCCAGAGCCCCCAACCCCCTCCTGCACCCCTGTCCCAGCCCTGAGCCCCCTCCCACACCCAAACTCCCTGCTGGAGCCTGCACCACACACACATCCTGCACCCCAACCCCCTGCTTCAGCCCAGAGACCCCTCCCATACTCTGAACCACTCGGCTCCACCCCCCAGCCTGGAGCCCCCTCCTGCACCCCAAACCACTCATTCCCAGCCCCACACCAACCCTGTGCACCTCTGCCCCAGCCCAGAGCCCCCTCCCACACCTTGAACCCCTCATTTCTGGCCCCGCCCTGGAGCCCACACCCGAACCCCCTGCCCCAACATGGTAAAAATGAGTGAGTGAGGGTGGGGGAGAGCCAGCGACAGAGGGAGCGGGGATGGAGTGAGCAGGGGTGGGGCCTTGGAAAAGGGGCGGGGCAGGGCAAGGGTGTTCGGTTTTGTGCAATTAGAAAGCTGGCAACCCTACCTAGAGTATTGGATGTCCTTGTGGATGATCACTGAGCCACCTGGTTCCAAAATTATCCCGGTAAACCCACTTTTCACATTCTTCTGGGCTCTGGAGTTCTTGAAAATCCTAGGAAGAATTTAAGTAGGTGGAGGTGACCATGAGAGTCAGTCCACCTGCTCTTTCTGCAGCCTGGCCAATGAGAGCCAGAGGCCCGAGAATGAGAGGGAACCTGGCCCCTGCCTCACCAAGCATGCATTCTTGCCCCTCCCTTCTGGACAGTGTCACATCTGCTGATCTAATCAGCAGTCTTTCCCACTGAGATGGAGGACAGGCAATCAGGAGACCCTTCAGGAAAACCAGGGAAGACCATACAGTTCTTGACATTCTTTGTATTTGTGACATTAAAAAAAAAAGGCAGAAAAACAAACAACACCCCCAACAACCTCCACAATACGTTTTGTGCCTTCTTTATACATAATAAAGAAGGGGGGGGAGAAGCACAGTGATATTTTTCTGTCTTTTGCAGGTCATATTTAAAAAATCTTACAAGTAGCTTGCTGCAAATATAATTAACTTCTATTTATGTACCCTGACTGCTTTGAATTGTAATGGTTTGAAGATGTGTGTTCTTTCAGATATAATTTTAGTCCTATTTTATCCTTCTCACCTGTAAAGAATCAGCTGTCCAGTGGAAAATACCAATACTGTGAAACACTGGGAGCAGAGAGTCTGCTCCAAAGCTGCTTGCCATTACTATCTAGCTATGCACTAAAATAGCAACAGAGATAAAGGTATAAATAGAGATATTCCGTAAGCTACTAGGGGGCAGGTAACTAAAATATTCTGGTGGAAATGGAACTGGTAGCACCTCTAAGGTCCTATCTACATAACAAATGCACCCGACCCTGGGGTCCTGATTTTCAATTTGTAGTGTAGACAGACTGTTAACAGTGTTTTTTAAATGGCTATGTCTATGGGATCTTGACAAAGTTCCATATATCCTGCAAATTGGAACTATGTTGTGTTTTGGTCTAAGGACAATGGCAATGTAACCAGGTGCCTTGACTAGGTGCATTAACTGGATATACTTACAAACACATACTACTTAAATTCTGGGACCTGCCATGAAGCCCACACTGTGCTTCTTCATGGAGAGCCACCAAAACCTAAAAGCAAGAGTAGTTTACTAATAATGTTTTATATGTGTATATGCTAATTTTCATGCCAAACCACTTAATGCATTTCAGTAGCACAGTATATAATTTATCAACGAACAGTACTGAGAGCCAGGTTTTGGAAAATTTGGCCAAGGACACTGGAGCAAACACGTACTCCTACAAAAATTGCTGTGTCATCTTTAACCTCTACACAAACCTGATATGATCTTGGGTTTTAAGGTCTCACTCATCTAGAGGATGAATTGTATGTTACTGTATTTAGGTTGGAAGGATGAAGAGCTGATTTAATATTGCTGGTTTTTGATCTGGCGGTTTCCAGGGATTCTTGGTGTTCCAAACCTGAGTTTTAGACTTTGTAGTAATCCACTCTGGTTGGCTCCTGTTATCTATACACAAAACAATAGGAATAACATTTACAAAACTACAGACAAATTGTTACACTGTGAGTATGTGTACTGATTAAACTGAAAGTTGTGTAAATGTGTTTTTTCTGC